>NC_140591.1:1326535880-1327135880 GCF_964204655.1 Triturus cristatus
GTAGTTCCTATTTCCCGTATAGGCTCTGCACATTGGAATGATATACACTATAGTTGTGGCATGGGACTGAGGTCAGTATGCCTCTATCGAGTACATTAAACTTAATTACTTTGTGCGCCAGCTGACTCAGAGGCCACTAGAAACTTCTTGAATAAACAAGAAGGGAGTAGTTTCTGGCAACCACATAAACATGACGACTTTGTTTCCCTTAGAATCGGAACATGTCTCAGAATCGTGGAAACAACAGATAACAGTTTCACTCAGTCAATTGTGCATGCTTAGTTTCTTTAGAGTGACACAGAAATAGATAGACGGGCGTTTCAATAAAAGGATTTATTGAACAGTCTTGTTTCTCGTGTAAGAGCTATGAGCTGTTACAATCGCAAGACAGTATGCGAGATATAACACGCACAGCGTAAGCAGTAAGAAGAAATAATACTGCAATAGCATTGTCTTCTAGCTATGACATATATTCATATACATACACATAAATAACATAGGATAAAAAGTAGATACTCGTTTGATACTTCTAAATCGTTCTACCCCAGTGTACCTAACCTAAGTGTAGCGCAAGGTAAGAATAAAGGTGCTGTATGCTATAGTATTGCATATGCCAAGTTTGTATGCCAAGAGTCCCTCTAGGTTCTAGTCAGCTCCATACCTTAGAAAGAGAGAGGTGGGAATCTCTTTCCGGGTCTCAAACTCTAACACCCTGCGAAGGGAGTCACAACACTGAAAGGTGGATTCTCTGTGAGCAGGGATGACAGCATCTGGTTAGTGCATCAGGCGGGGACTCAAATTCTTCCGAACTTGCTGTGGCAAGCCGTGTTGAGCTGTGTAGCCGAGCCGTGGTTTGCCATGGTAAGGGAAGGTATTTTTATACCTGGAAGGTGCTTAGGAATGTTAGTATTGACGTAAAGTAGGGCAGAGGAAGACGTCATGAATGAACCTCTAAGGAATAGTAGCTTATGCATAATAGATGAGTTCTTGGAGAAATCAATAATCCTAGCTAGGGAAAGTCCCAATGGCTTAAGGGTCTGGTTTCTAAGAACTTGTTGTGACGTGGGGATGGACGGATGTAGGTGACCATGCCTGTATTTGGATAGCATGGCTAATGCCTAAATAAGGACTGGGATTCTATGCCTAAATAAGGGCAATGCGAATTGTGCCTATATAAGGACATGATTCAGGAAAACCTATGTACAGACATCTAAATCAAAACACAACACTCACTCCATTTTTGAATGATTGATAGTACTAAATGCTAAACAAGGAGCGACCCTTGACCTTCTTAGGTAGGTCGCTCCCCCTCCGCACAGCACTGCCTGTGCGTCCTGTCCCTGCCCCAGCTGCCTCTGCTGAGGAAAGTTGAGGCCCTCCTCCACCCGCTGGCTACCACCTGCGCCTCATCCCTGGTGGCCAGTGGTAGGCCTTAGGTCTGTTCTATTGTTCATTGTACTGCCCGTATCGTTTTCTCTTTTGCTGTCTGTGACTGCTGTTGTCTGTCTTCCCCTTGTGCCTGTATTTTCTCCTGTACCCTTCTTTCCTTCTGTTCCCATCGTCACCCCCGTGATCTGTGCCCGTTTTTCCTTCTGTGCCCCCGTGATCTGTGCCCATTTTTCCTTCTGTGACCCCCGTGATTTTGTGCCCTTGCCTTCCGTGCCGTTCACCACTCCCGTTCCCGCCGTTGCGTCCCCTGTGGTCCCACCCCCTGACTGTCCATTCGCTGCCTCTACCTCCTGCCTCACACCTCCCAGCTGCTCCTCCCTCCCACCTCCCCATATATGGCGGCCGCTGCGAGGCCACGCAGTGGATGCATGCAGTGGGTGCACAGCTGGCGCGCCGAAGGCACGCCTAAGGCAAGCTCGTCTGCGCCCGTCCGTGCCTGGACCACGCCCAGTTCCAGGACCCCTGGCCCCCGTGAACTCCATGGCACCCACCTCTGCTACAACTCCAGCACCCTCCATGCACTCAACGCCGGACGATCACGCACCTGCTGCATGGCCACCCCAAAGCGCTCCCAAGGACCCTTCTCCTGCCTGAACTGCAGCTTCGCCAGCATCCCGCCTGCCAACCCACCAACCAAAGAACCCAACCACCTTAGATGCATCCTTCTCAACACCCGCTCCACACGCAAACATGCCGTGGAACTTTGGGACCTACTGGACTCCAACATCCCAGACGTCGCCTTCCTGACGGAGACCTGGCTGAACCCCCTTCTCGGCACCCGACATCGCCATAGCCATCCCGGAAGGCTATGACATCACTCGCAGGGACCGCACCAATGGAGTAGGAGGAGGAATCGTCATTGTCCACAGGAACTCTCTCAAAGTCTCAACCAACACCGACGACACCCTCAGCACCGCCGAACACCTGCACTTCCAGATCCACATCAATCCCAACACCACCCTCAGAGGAACCCTCATCTACAGACCCCCCGGACCATGAGCACAATTCAGTGTCTCCATCACCGACCTCGTCAGCACACACGCACTCGCCTCCATGGACTACATCCTCCTCGGGGACCTGAACTTCCACCTCGAGAACAACAACGACACCAACTCCTCCACCCTGATTGAAAACCTTGCAAACCTCGGACTCAGACAACTCGTCACTACACCCACCCACTCCACCGGCCACACGCTTGACCCCATCTTCTCCGCAAGCTCCCACGTCTCCTTCAACCACACCACCGACCTCCACTGGACCGATCACCTCTGCATCCACTTCACCTTCCGAAAAACCCACCACGCACTACCGCACCCAACAGATGGCGTGCCGCTGCTGGAGCAAAGTCACTGAAGACCAGCTTTCCACCACCTTTGCCCGGAGCCCACCCGCAGATCCGACCGACCGACCCCGACACCGCCGTTCACAACCTCAAACAGTGGATCAACGACTGTGCCAACACCCTCGCCCCGCTCAAGAGGCCCTCCAACACCCACACTAGCAAGAAAGCCAGCTGGTTCACCAAAGACCTCCAGGCCTCCAAGCGAACCTGCCAAAAACCAAAAAAAAACTCAGTGAACGAACACCAGAAAGCTACACAGCCCACAAGAACACCACCCGCAGACACCACCACCTCATCAGATCCGCCAAAAGAACCTCCTTCAAAGACCGCCTAGACAACAACGCACACAACAGCAAAGAGCTCTTCAACATCGTGAAGGAACTCTCCAACCCCAGCTCCAAAATCAACGACATCCCACCTTCACAAGACCTGTGCGACTCGCTGGCCACCTTCTTCCATCGCAAGATCGCAGACATCCACGACAGCTTCAATGCCGTCACCACCCCGGCAACCACTGAGACCCCCGCTCCCATGACCACCACCCGCACCAACCGCCTGATCGCTTGGACAAACATCAATGACGACGACACCATCAAGATCATGAACACTGTCCACTCCGGATCCCCGGAAGACCCCTGCCCACACCACATCTTCAAAAAGCCAGCAGCACCATCGCACCCCATCTCCGGAAAACCATCAACATCTCCTTCGAGACAGCGACCTTCCCAGAGAGCTGGAAGCACGCAGAGATCAACGCCTTACTCAAGAAACCCAAGGCGGACCCCAAGGACCTCAAGAACTTCCGACCCATCTCCCTGCTCCCGTTACGGTCGAAGATCATCGAAAAGGCCATCAACAAACAACTGACCAGCTTCCTCGAGGAGAACAGCATCCTGGACCCGTCCCAGTCCGGGTTCTGCAGCAACCACGGCACTGAAACTGCCCTCATTGCCGACACCAATCACATCAGGACCCTGCTAGACAACAGAGAAACCGCGGCCCTCATCCTCCTGGAGCTGTCAGCCGCCTTCGACACGGTCTGCCACCGCACACTACGAACACGCCTCTATGACGCCGGAATTCAAGAGAAGGGCCTGGACTGGACCTCCTCCTTCCTCTCCGGCAGAACACAGAGCATCCGCCTCCCCCCCTTCCGCTCCGAAGCCACCGAGATCATCTGCGGCGTACCCCAAGGCTCATCCCTCAGCCCAACGTTGTTCAACGTCTACATGGCACCACTCGCCCACATCGAACGACGGCGCAACCTCAACATCATCTCCTATGCTGACAACACCCAGCTGATCCTCTCCCTCACCAAGGACCCCCACACGGCCAAAACGAACCTCCACTTAGGAATGAAGGCCATCGCCGACTGGATGAGGAACAGCCGACTGAAGCTGAACTTGGACAAGACGGAGGTCCTCATCCTCGGATCCACCCCCTCGGCCTGGGACGACTCCTGGTGGCCGACTGCACTAGGAACACCCCCAACACCCACCGACCACGCACGCAACCTAGGGGTCATCCTAGACTCTACCCTCTTCATGATGAAGAAGGTCAACGCCGTCTGCTCCTCCTGCTTCAACACCCTCCGCATGCTTTGCAGGATCTTCAAGTGGATCCCCACCGAAACAAGAAGGACGGTCACCCAGGCCCTCGTCAGCAGTAGACTGGACTACAAAAACGCACTTTATGCAGGAGCCCTGGCCAAACTCCTGAAACGGCTTCAACACATCCAGAACGCCCCGCACGCCTGATCCTCGACATCCCTCGCCGCAGCCACATCACACCCCACCTGAGAGACCTGCACTGGCTCCCTGTCAACAAGAGGATAACCTTCAAACTCCTCACCCACGCACACAAGGCACTCCACAACATCGGACCAACGTACCTCAACAGCCGACTCAGCCTCTACACCCCCTCCCGCCAGCTCCGCTCCACAGACCGCGCCCTCGCCACCGTCCCCTGCATCCGAAGAGTGACCGCCGGCTGCAGATCATTCTCCCACCTCGCCGCCAAGACATTGAACACCCTCCCCATCCGCCTTGCGGCAGAACGAAGACCTTCTGACCTTCAGAAGACTTCTCAAGACCTGGCTCTTCGAACAGTAGCAGCTCCCCCCCCCTAGCGCCTTGAGACCCTAGCGGGTATGTAGTGTGCTTTACAAATGCCATAATTGATTGATTGATTGAAACATGAAAATGCTAAACATATCAAATTGAGTACCGCATGTTGCTAAAATCGTTTGTAAAAGCATACCAAGACAAGTCTTTGTCAAAAACTTTTGCTAGACATGACATGCAAAGGTGCTGTACATATTCAAAGCAATGTTCCATTCTTAGCATACGTGTACAGTAAATGCTAAATGAATAAACATAAATATATACAGTGATGAAATGGCTCACGAAAACAGAAAAAAAGGTCAAAGCCATTTCATATCATGGTACATAAATGAAATTGTGGCGAATAAAGGTGACAATGTGTCCCTGGAAGTGTTCAAAGAAGTCTGTTCTCTATGAATAGTTCTACTGTAAGCAGATGACTTTGCCATAAAAAAAAAATTCAAATTTAAAAAAAAAAATTAATCATAGGAAAAAGTTCCAAGGTTCGGCCTTTGTTTTGAAAAAGGAAAGCCAAATTCATAGCTTTCCCGGTACACTGTGAGCCAAATCAAAAGTCAGTGTAAGGGACTGGTGAAAACATGAAATCCTCTATTCCTGTAGACAAAAGATCATCTACTGATGTCGGTGATAGTTGGAATACCTTGTTTAGAAGATTAACTGCACATAGATGTGAAGTATCGCCAGTAGGAATGTTTGTTTCCGATGTTACCTGTGTGCCATCTTGTACCTCAGCACTAGCATGTTGCGTCTGTGAGATCTCAACGAATGCCGTCATCAGGATTGGTAGCCTCTGGGGACAACACATCGGGTTATCGGGTCCAGCAGAGTATCGATATCCATTGGCATGACAGATGGGAGTGTCACACAGATGTTTAGCACACATTCTCCCCCGCAAACCAGGCAGCGTAGAACAGATAAGATGCAATCTTGCCAGATTGGTCTGAATGACAGAAACCATTTGGTATTTAATTCTCGTAGACGAGGTAAGCCCGAAAGTTGTACTATGCGCTCACGACACTTCCTTTCCAGGAGAGCTTTCTCCAAGGTGCTGGGTGTGATGCTGGTGGATTGGCTTGCCATAACGTAGTAGTACGAATAAAAACAGGATTCCTGCAACGAGTGCTAGAATTAGCGGCAGACCACCAAACACCGAATGCACGAAGTTTGGAATGATTCCGAGGACTGCTTGAAAAGGTGTTAACAGTCCCAAACATATGGTCTTAAATACATGCACAATACCGCTCGTATCAGACATGTTTAAGATACGTCACAACATTTCTGTGAAATGTGTAGGGCAGTTTGTACGTAACAGAGCCTGTATCTCAGCCGAAGTCCTTGCAATTTGTAGATCAGAGGTTTCATTGGCCGAGGTCAAAGACACGGGCTGTTGTAAAAGAATGGCTTTCATTCTGCTTAAAGTATCAATTTGTATAGAAGAGATGTTCAGTGAAGGTCATAAAGGCGACTCCCTGACTGTGTCTATTTGGGGGAACTTGCATACAGCAAGTGACCCTGGAGCCAACCGTTACTAGATATGGGATACCTGGCAACATGCCACAACAGCTCTGATTATTCAACATGAGGTAACTCCCATTTGAAAGTTGGCCAAACATTGGATTAATCACAGCGGCTGGTGTACCTTGCAGGTGGCAGGTTAAATTTGCAGTGGAACCGCTACAGGCCCCATGTAAACTAATATCCCGACATATGAGTGAACCACTCAGTGCATTTTCATAGTGTGTACTGCTAAGAAACATTTCACGTCCCCCACTCCAACATCTGTGTGTGTAAGGTAAATCCCAGGATGTCTTGATGTATTCCTTACCCAACCTTTCATATTTGCCTGCTTGCATTTGTTTGAGGCAATACTGAAAATGGAAAGTTGTAACAGGCAGAGTTATTTTGCCGTGAATGATCCATTCGGTAGCTGGTTTTTCTGCTACTGTAAATGGCAATTTTTCCAGTTTTTCAATGCTCAACACTGTATACTTTGCTCCCCTTTGTGCCAGTTCGATCTGTTTATCAGTGAGATTGTATTCTGAAAACAGAGATGACGCGTTGATGAAACGCCAAGGCACATAGCCTGCACGCAAGTTTTATAGCGCCCAGCCTAATAACAGAATAGAACGTATTTGAGACTGGCCTTGTCGCAGCAGGACCAAAAAATTGTTCCACAATATCTATAGCAGAGGATACAATGTTGCCCAGTGAATATATCCTGGATGACAGGGTCGTCAACCCATTGTCGACCACAGCGAGAGATTTCTCTAAATTAATACGATCAATTTCTCGTATTCTTTCTGCGGTGTCTGCTTGGGTAACCTTCCATATTTCATTATAAGCAGCATAGATGCCGGCATATATGAAACGTTTTTGATGCGGTTTTCTTGGACCTAGCAAGAAATCCCTAAGGTCTGCGCCTTCTTTAAGTAAAGATAAGTGTTGTTTCACATCCTCTAGTGTAGATGTCTGTAGCCAATCAAGGGATAATTTCCCCTACACTGTATGTTGGTACTGCTCCTGGATGCTGTCTTTGAACATAACGTGGGTCTGGCCTATTGATTGTAAAACCCTGTAATCTGTTCAGGAATCTTTCTTGACAGATGTTTGTGTCTGTGGGCCAGAGCAACCATTTTTCCCATTCAGGATCTGATCTGTTGTTTTGTAAAATTGTATGTACGTTGACCTCCCCCTGTATAGTGCTATTACTTGTAGGTGTCTCTGTATAGACAGTTGGGCAATAAAGGCTGCAGAATAAATCTGTTTTGTATTAGTTAACATATTTTTCGTTCCTGTTTTGTTCACATTTTTAAAGTAAAACGTTTCCGGATTGTATGTATTGTACCCTGAAAAATCTGGAAACTTCATTGCAAACGTTTTTGAGCTACCCCTTGGTGGTGTAGGACAATGTTCCCATTGGTTATACATAAATACATTTCTAGATATTGCAGATCCATGCAAGAAATGATGACCATAGTGATTGTAACAATAAAGCTGTTCATAATCTGTTGAACCCTCTAACTATTGATGGTTAGAGAATGCAGCAGACCTTTCTAGATCAGACATCATGTTATTAACAGTCTCAAAGTCCCAATCATCAGAATAGGTACTGGAGGTAATAAAGTCACTTAATGAAATCTTAAATAAGTGTGGAATCTTCAAAAGTTCAGACGGCCGAATTTATCATAATCCGTTTTGTCCCAAACTATACCATCTTGTATAGGAACGGCTGTGATGTTCACTGCTGACAAGTCTTTCGCTTCACGATGGGATGATTTGTGTGGCTTCAAAAGTAAGTTCACATTTTTACTTTCTGTGTCCAAGTGAATATATCTTCCATTTATCAGCATCATTACTAAAGCTAGCCAAAGCAGAAAGAAAAGTATTCCAGAAATAATCCATAGTACAATCCATAGTGAAACCAGATAAGTCTTTTTCAGGAGAGGAAAAAAGTCTTGTGCTTGTTCTTTGAAAGTTATTTTGGCTGGCGTCGTTTCAGGCTCGCTTGGGTCCTCAGAAAACGTATCAAAGTTAATGAAATACCCAGAGGCAATTCTGTCAATGGCTGAAATTGTATCAGGATTAGTTGAAATCACCGGCACCAGTTGATCACGTGTTACGTTGGTTGTAGACAGGTGTATCAGGACGAACTGTTATTTGGGTTTCAAGAGGAATGAGTTCCATAGCATTGTTGCTTAGTCCTTCATTTCTTACTACTGACTTCTCAATGGTGATGAGTCTTTCAGTTTGAACCTCTTGAATGGTAGCTAGAGGAGTGCGTCTGCTACGTGGTCGGAGTCCACAAGGCCTACTGCTTAGTATTGGCCACATAGTGTGGTTTAATGAGGTCGATCGACACAAATCTTTTCTCCTTTTTTCCAGCAAGGGGCAGCAGAAGTACTGTTCTTGTTCCGTGGATGGCTAGGACAGGTACTGGTTGTCTGTAAGAAGGCCCAACTTCCTTCTTGTCCGCGAACTTCTCTCTGACTAGATCCCCAAGCTTTGGGATCCAGACAGGCCTTGCTGGGACAGCTGGATTTTCCCCAGTTGTGGTAGGCTTCAGGAACACGTTGCTTTGTTTCGATCTTAGTTCATTTAAGTCCTGTAAAACAGCCAAACAATCTTTGATATCAAATGGTTTATTTTCCACCACTGTGCCTTTACATTCGAGATCTGGAACCCACATTCGTGTCCCAAATAGGACCTCATATGGAGTGACCCCCCCCCTTGGCAAATTGTTTAATGAGCGTTGGACCCCATAAAGATGCTTGACCCACCCATCACCCGAACCTAATACCCTAGCTGTTATAGACTGCTTTATGTCCCGGTTTTTCCTTTCCACAACGGAATTTCCCTCAGGGTGGAATGGAGAGGAGTACCACAATGCAACACCCAAAGTGGCCATGGCTTCTTTGTAAGCTCGAGAGCTAAACGCAGGGCCCTGGTCAGACTCGCAAATCTTTTATAACAGTTCGAGTGTCAGCCGAGCACTGAGGCCACATCCATAGGAACCATGAACACGAATCCACTGCGACCATGATATATTTATAGTTACCATCCCTTTGCAAGGGACCGCAGTGATCCAAGTAAACACAAGCTAATGGTTCATCTGAAATTAACAGGGGTGTCTGCGCAGGACGTTTCACTGTTGAGACTTTCATCTGTTAGCATATTTCACATTCCAAAACATAGTATTTTTGTCTGTTTCCTAATGCCGGGCCACCAATATCTCTGTTTTAATAATGACACTGTGGCAGAAACACCTGCATGGGCAGAGGCTATCCCTTTATGTGCTGCTAGGATTAGTCCTGATCTACGTTCCATGTCTGGAATTACCCTATCCCCCACTCCAGGGATTCGAGCAAACGGAACGTTGTTCGCATCAATTATATACGAGTATTTGAGTGGAAACTTTTTAGGTAACGCTGCACCACTGCCTTTGCTTGAAGCATTGACAGCCAATAATATCTCACTGTCTATTCTCGTTTTTGAATGATTGATCGCAGCTACGGAAGCTGTTTGCACATCCCCCTTCGCGGCTTCGTCATCCAATGAATTCCCTGCAACGTGAACGCCATAACGTTGATGATTCAGCGTGTGTATCACATGAGTGTTTTGTAGTCCGTTTCGCAACTGAACTACTTGTTCCCAAAGCGCTTTATGCTTGATTGTGCCACCTTTTGCATCCTTGAAACCATTTTGAAGCCATTTCTGTAAATATTCATGATATGATTGAACACAGTAAAAAGAATCGCACACTATAAGTGTGGGGAATTCGCGATCCGTATTTTCAAGTGCCATTTGAATGCTTGTAGTTCAGCTCACTGAGCTGTACAATCTCCTAGAGATTGTGTTTTAGTGACCATTGGTCAGAATTTACCATTGTGCATGCGACCTATAACAATTGCGCACACTGCACTGTAAGCTTGCTTGCTTTCCGTAGCGGGTTGTGCTGATCCGTCAGTATAAATTATAAATTCGTACTGATCAAGAGGGAGAATCTCAGTAGGCAGAGTACATATTGCAGGAATACTTGTGTTTTTAAATAAGGATCAAAAACATATTCAACATCTGTTGCAGCAAGAGAATGAATCCATTGTATCCATCTTGGATGTAAAGCTTTTGCATTTGGAATGCTCGCTTTTGTAACTGCCTCTACGGCTGGTACCGGAGTCACGACAATAATGCGTTTCCCCTGAGCTAGAGCTCTTTCTTTTGCTACAGCGGTTTGAACTGCTGACAGAATTGTTTGTCAAAGTGAAGCGCATTTCCGCTTGTGTATACAAATGTGATTTGTATGCAATTGGTACTTTTTCAGCTTCATTAAAAGTTAAGTAGGTGAATCCGCATTGACCCGAAATTATTCGGATCACTAAATTGCGTCTATTTACGCGTGTTTGTAAGTGATTTGTTGCTAACATGTCAGCTTGAAGTGAACGCAGGATATCTGTGTGTTCCTGTGTCCAATTTTTGATTTTTAAATCAGGTTTGATTAGTTCATAGAGAGGTTTACCCTTTCTGTGTAATTTAGAATGTAAGATCTTCCAGAATTCAGGAAACCTAGAATCCACAGTAAGTTTTTCAGCATTTTTGGAGGTTGGAGCAGCGCACATTTTTCTAAAAAGTTAGCTGTCAGGCTTTTGCCATTACTTGAAAGCTCATATCCTAGATAAAGGACATTGAGATGGACAATTCTGGATTTTTTAAAGTTGAATTTATAGCCCTCAGAGGCAAAGCCCAGTATAATGGTATTCACCCTGTTCAAGTGCCTATCCAGGTCATCGTCTGTCAGATAGATATCATCGACATATGACAGTGCCTCGTCATCATAAATTTGTAGTAACTCTGTTACTCTTGCTGAGCATAACCCCAGGCTGTTCTTGAACCCTTGAGGGAGTCGACAAAAGTGATGCTGTGTCCCCATTATTGAGAAAACTGTCAAGTACCTACTTTCAGGTGCTATGTTTTGACAAAAGAAACCATTTGAAATGTCTAATGTGGTTTTATATTTTTTACGCACAATGTAATTCATTAATGCTGTACTGTGTGCATTTTGCACAGCAAATGTTTTAGAACAAGTATTCAGGTGTCGGTAATCCAAAACTAGACGATATGTATTGTCTGGTTTGGAGACAGGAAACAAAGGATTGTTCATTGATGAGGTGCATGTTTCAATCAGCCCTTGGTATTCAAGTTGATCTAAGATCTTCCTGACCTGTTTTTTAGCTTCTTGCTTAATTGGGTACTGCCTTTGTGCAGTAGGTTGATTTTTTAACTCTATTTTGTGTGAGGTGAGTCCTCATCCCATCCTACATGATTTTAGTATATCGCTGGGGCCTGGGCAACTGCCCATTTCCTGGCATATGTATATTTTAAATGTATTGGAACATGGTTGGAGAAGGCTGGCATAATGATGTCTTCGCCATGTGGGCACTCCCTGACAAATTCTGGTAGCCATTCCTGCTCTGCTAGAAGTATATCATAACCCCTTGAAACTTTTTCCCAAAAGAGTTCTCTCACTTTTCTTGGTATGTCTCCCTCCATCTGGAGTGTTATTTCATATAACCTTTGTGGAGTACTAACCCTGGTGTCAACAGTCTCAATTGTGATGTACTTATTCAAGTCCACTATCTCCAGAAGTTCCTTCAGGTTCTGGCGAGCTATTGTTACTTCTGCTGCACTGTCCAGCATTTTCTGATCCCATTCTCCGTTCTTGAGTTGTGTTCTCAGAATTCTCGGCATGTCTTATCTTCAGACCTGCTACCTTCTTCTTAGTGAATTGAGGTTTTGGTTTGTTTTTCTAAACGTGTTGATCGTCTTTGGACATCACGCATTCTTCTTTGTGATAAGACCGTCCTCTTCTTTCGGATGTCTGTGACGATATCTTAAATGTACGAGAGGAACGTGTATCAGTATCTTGATACCTGTCAGGTTTTCTCAAATGTCCCTATTCCTGAGGTTATACCTCCTTTCAGAGGGCTCCTTTTAAGGCGACCAACCTCAGGATTACGAATGTTTCTCTTTTGAATGTTGTTTGTTATTTTCCCACTTCTTTTTAGAAGATGTAGGATTGTGTTTGATAGAGTCTTTCTCAGGACCTTCAGACAGTTGTGGTTTAACTGGTTTCCCACCCAAACTATCTCTGCCTAATTCCTCATAGGATTTTTCTATTATTCTGGGTAGTTCTTGTTGATGTTCTGTTACATCAAATTCCCTTAAGCGTTGGTGGATTGCCACTGATGCTGTCTCAAAAGAAACTGAATACCTGCCACTGATTGATAATATATACGGCCCTAAACAGGGTCCAGATAGTTAAGAACCACAACCAATAGGCAAAACCCAAAAGGAACAACAAGACAAAGTCTAAAGGAATTTGAATATTTTTAGAAAAGAGTCTTTTTATTTCATCATTATTCTTTATATAGATGTGAAAGTCATTTTTTTGGAAGGTTTAACAAGGTGGATTAAAGAAAGTAATAAAAAAGAATATCAAGAGAATACAATTTCTGAATAACAAATAGCTAACAGTCCCATAACCACTCCTTCAGACAAACATACACTCATACTCTCTCACATCCGACAGCAGCATCAAACAACATATGACATAAATGTATGCTAATAAAAACAAGTACAAGTTGAAATGGTCATTTAACAAATCCAATTAGAAAAGATGGACTTAGAACAGCCCATACGGCTAAAAAGCACCAATAGGCACGTTTACAGTAGCCAGAGATGCGGTAACAGAGTGCCGACGCGCGTTTCGGTGAACAGGCCCCAACAGTGGCTGCACCTTCATCAGGGCGAAGGAGGGCAGAGGTGGTGGGACAAGCGCACCTGTAAACAAACAAAATGTTAACAATAATAGAAAAAGTGCAGTAAAGGTAAACAATATATAAATACATACATATAGGGCTCCAGGTACAAATATATTCGAAACTACAACAATGAATAAATAATACAATCTTAAACTCTAATTAGGGGTCTATTAGGAATTGAACCTAACATAATACGTCGTGTCTGAATAGAGTAAATCATAAGTCATAAACAGGTTTGCCAAAAAGGTTGAAACAATAGTATGAACATTAGAGCAATATATAAAAGTCAAGGAATTGGAATAAAGTGCAGTCAGGGAGATCAAACCTCTAACCGGTAGTATAGGTTTGAAAGAAAAAATTATTAGACATTTAGTACATATAACTCAGCATACAGTAAATACAAAGACAGATAAAGAATTGCTCTCTGAATAGGCAGAGAATGAATACGTGTTGGGACAGCAATAAGGAAACGTGAGCCATAAAGTGTAGTCTTATATCCCTTCAGGTCTATCGGGGTTAGCAGGACCAATAGAGAGGGGGCAGGGTGGAATAGTGCTCTCCTTATATCCAATCAGGTCTGTGAGGGTCAGAAAAGCCAGCAGGGGGTGGGGGAGAAAAATGGGTGCCTTCCACAAAGGAGGATGAGCCAATACCTAGCGGTCAGTAGTTCTCAGGATACAGAATTCAGCCAAAACCTGGCGGTCAGGAGATCGAGCGCCGACCAACGGTAACAGTATTTCTTCAGGGGAATGGCAGGCGTCTATTAACAAATGGAAGCCTAAAAAGATTTTTTATATATATATATAAGAAGGCAATGGTTAAATAATAAGCCCCCACAATGGTATCTGCACGGATAATGGACAGAACTGACTAGGGGAGAAACTCTAGATCACCTACCCGTATATGATCAAGATTAGTCGTCCACGGGAAGAGGTTTTCCTTTAGCAGGGCAGCGTATAGGCGCACAATGACACCATCAATCAGAGGGACCGAGTTGGTTATTAGGAATATCGGCGAAAAGGATGAAAACGCCTGAAAACGAGGCAGAAAGACAATAATGAGGCCCCAGTCATAGGGCGGGTATCGCAGAAGGGAACCAGGTCTCGGGGGGAGATACTTACCCGAATTCACTCGGCGGGACGCTAAACAAACAGGCTCGAGGCACGAGTCTCAGCAGGAGCACAGCAGGTAAGCGGCTTCCGTGGTGGGAGGTGTCAACAGGGTAAACACCTCCTTTTATATAAGGGAAGGTGGTTGACTGGCCAGAGAAGGGCTGGGGGTGGAGTGAGCTAAACAAGGAAGAACGGAAAAAGGATGGACATTGAGCAGGGACTCAGAAGGAAACGAATGCGGCGGCCATCTTAGAACGGCCAAAAAGGTGGTGCCTAAAAGAGGAAACTAATAGAGTAAAATCATTTGAGAATGAAAAGGGAGGGAAAAAGCCAGGAAATAAAGGGAAACAATAATAAAAAACTAAATAGAAAACCGCAAATACATCTATTAAGGGAATAAACACAGGAAAAGGGTCCAAAAAATGAACTGGGACCAACAAATCTTAGGGGTACATTACGCGTACGGGGAAGCCCAGGGATATAATGGAATAAAAACAACAAATAAAAATAAAAATAACAGGAGGGATCTCCAATAGGATAAAACGCAAGCGGAAAGAGGTGAAGGAAAAAAGGGTGGGGGAGGGGGGGGCGGGAAAGAGGTGAAGGAAAGAAGGGGGGGAGAAGGGGAGGGGAGGGGAAGGGGGGGGAAGGGGGGAAAAAAAGGAAAGAGGGGTTGGGGAAAAGGATAAAGGTATGGAGGAAAGGTCTACAGTAGAAAGATTAGGTAATTGCATTCTCCCAGGGACAGTGCTCGTTAAGCCCTTTGTTCACTGCATTGAGGAGATAGATCCAAAATACCTCTCTTTTCTTGCGGGTCTGTGTGGGATCTTTTCCGGGGGGGGGGTTACGATTCTCTCAAGAATCGACCACTTAAGGTCCTGTACAGAGTGGTTCATGTCAAGCCAATGCTGGACAAGTGGAGCCGACAATTTCCCAGTTCGGATGTTAGACTTATGTTCTCCTATCCTAGTTCTGCATTCTCGCCCAGTTTCTCCAACGTAAATCATCCGACATGGGCACATAATCAAGTATACAGTGTTGGAGGTACGGCAGTTAGTCATGTTGGATAGTTTGATTTGGCGTTCTGGGGTGTCAATAATGTCTCCTGTGATAGCGTTGGGGCAGGCGTGGCAGTTGCCACAACGGTGATTGCCTAAAATAGGTCCAAGGTCGGTAATGCCTGTTTGTTGAGGGGGAGGAGGAAATCCCTGAAGTTTGCCTTTGACCAGATAGTTTTTGATATTCCTGTTCCTTTTGAATGCAAAGATGGGCTTAGGGAGAATAGAATCCTCATTGCCCATATTCAGAAGAAACCAGCACGAGTTTATCGTCTGTCTCAATTTATGATTGATGTTAGAATGTTTGGTCACACAGACCAATTTATCAGCCAAAGGTTTTTCTTTGGGAAGAAACATCGACTCTCGATTGTAGTATCTGGCCCTTTTGAGGGAGTCCTTAATGAGTTTAGGAGGATAACCCCGATGGATGAGTTTACTCTTGAGTAAATTAGCCTGGTCAAGAAAATCATTGATGTTAGAACAGTTTCTTCGGATTCGAAGAAACTGGCTGAAGGGAATACTGTCCCTTTGGCAGCGGGGGTGGTAACTGCCATACTGCAAAAGCGTGTTCCTAGCAGTAGGCTTGGTGAATAGGGATACATAGATTTGATTTTCCCTGTGTTTAATCCAAACATCAAGGAACTCCAGTTGGACATTGTTGGAATGGGCCGTGAACTTCAGATTGGTATCAGCCGCATTGATCCATAGTAAGAAGGTGTCCAAAGAGGTTTGATCACCCTCCCACACAAAGAAAATATCATCTATGTATCGGACCCATGTACGAACATTTTCGTAAAATGGGGCCAATTCATTGTAGATATTTACTTGTTCGAAATGTCCCATATAGAGACAGGCGATGCTGGGAGCGCAGGAAGCCCCCATGCTAACTCCCTGAATCTGTTGGAAGAAGCACTGATTGAATTCAAAATAGTTCTCATAGAGAACTATTTTGAGGCATTGAATGATAAAGGGCGCATTTGTAATATCAGGCTCAGTGACCAGGACCTCTTGTACCACCGAAAGAGCTCCCTCCTGCGATATATTTGTGTACAATGACTCGAGGTCCAGGGTTACCAACAATTCACTGTCCCCAAAAAATGGGGTTCCCTCAATTCTGGAGATGAAATGGCCAGTATCTTTGACGAAAGACTCCAATTTGTTGACCAGGGGTTGGAGAAAGCGGTCGACGTATTTGGAGAGAGGTTCTGTTGCTGATCCGATAGTGGAAACTATCGGTCTCAGAGGGGGGTCCAAGATGTTCTTATGGGTTTTAGGGACCCCGTAGATGATAGGCATGCGGGTATAGCTTGGAGTCAAAAACTCAGCTTCTTTGGTGCATATGTGTCCCTTATCAATTCCTTCTTCCACCAGAGTGAGGATTCGTTTTTTCAGAAAGGCCTCCGGGTTTTTGTGATTTGTTTGTAGTGCCTATCGTCAGCCAAAAGGGTGTTCATCTTATCAATATAAGCGGGCGTGTCAAAAATCACTATACCCCCACCTTTATCACAAGGTTTAATAGTAAGTTTTTGGTTGGATTTAAGGGCTAGCAAGGTGTTGGTTTCCTCATTGGAGAGGTTGCTAGAGGGTTTGGGCACATATTTGATGATTTTGCCAATTTTTTTAGTGACAGCTTTCTCAAAAATGCCCACTTCAGGACCAACTACCTCCAACGAGGGGGTAAAGTTGGACGGGGGCTTCAGGCCAGATAAATTTTCCTCAGTATCAACAGATGGTCTGTTGAGGAAATATTTCTTTAGCCTGATTTTCCGAAAAAATAGATTAAGGTCTTTCAGAAGTTCGAATTTACTGAAATTGTTGGTAGGGACAAAAGAAAGGCCTCTGGATAACAGAGTCAGAGCATCAGGGCCAACGCTGGTGTTGGACAGGTTGAACACGGGGATGTTTTTCACGTTTTCCAGTACTGTTGTTGGCGTGTCTGGATGTACATTTGTGGCTGGGGTTGATCCTGACGGTAGTTCCTTTGATGGGGGTTCCGCGTTCTGGGGCGGAAACTCCCCCTGCGGTTCCCTAAAAGACGATTGGGCATATTGGGTCTTTCAAAGGAATCTTGTCTGTGTTGGTAGTTAGGGTCATAGTTGCTGGGACCCTCACCTTCGGAGTCAGTAGTGTCTGAGAAGGTTGTAACCCGTCTGTTGCCCCATCTTGGGGTATTACTGCCTGATGAGGGATCTTCTGTGGAGTTATAGAAGTTAGTGGTTAGGTAGGGGTAGGCGCGTTCTTGGGAGAATGCGCGGATGTCTTTTTTAAGTTTGTCTGTCTTTCTCTTCAGGAGGTACTCAGTGAAGGAATCAAGTTCTAGACATATTTCTTCCAATTTCTTCTTCCCCATTTCAACTGGATTATCTTTTTTCAGTTTTTCTTCCAGTTCTTCTATCTCTCTATTTAGAATAGCTAAAACCTCTCTGGCAGTTTCAATAATCAGCATCATCCAGTCTCTGGAGCATCTGTTGGATATTAAAGCCCATCTTTCTAAAAATTGTCTGATCTCTATAAAGAGGCCAGGTATGTTCCTGACCCTTAATCCAATAGGGATTGTTCCTGCTTTGAGGTATTCCATCATAAATTTAGCGTGGAATTCAGTGCGTTTACTTTTCTTCCTCATATTAAGGAGTTTTGTCCATTCCCCCTCAAGGCCTTTATTAAGAGTGAATTGTTGGTCACTACCCGCGGCTAAGCCAATCCTTTTGGCAAAGTCCTCATCAGAGAACCCAAATGTTTTAATACTTTCCATGGTGAAAACAAAGGGGATATCACAGCTCAAAAGTGAAAGGACCAAAGCTCGTGTATAGTCCACATAAATAAGAGTTTGAAGGTTAGTGCAAAAAACAGAGAGATTAGGTGATAGGGTGATCAGACAAACAACACAAAAGGTAAATGATCAGTAACAGCACAATATTCCAATGAAAAGGACCAAAAAGCCCCCACAGCACAAGGCTGTGACTGAAAATCCACTAAGAAGGGGGACCCCTGAGCAAGGATACGGACAGGTATACCAGGGGAATAAACAAGTACCAAAAGAAACAGAATACCTGCCACTGATTGATAATATATACGGCCCTAAACAGGGTCCAGATAGTTAAGAACCACAACCAATAGGCAAAACCCAAAAGGAACAACAAGACAAAGTCTAAAGGAATTTGAATATTTTTAGAAAAGAGTCTTTTTATTTCATCATTATTCTTTATATAGATGTGAAAGTCATTTTTTTGGAAGGTTTAACAAGGTGGATTAAAGAAAGTAATAAAAAAGAATATCAAGAGAATACAATTTCTGAATAACAAATAGCTAACAGTCCCATAACCACTCCTTCAGACAAACATACACTCATACTCTCTCACATCCGACAGCAGCATCAAACAACATATGACATAAATGTATGCTAATAAAAACAAGTACAAGTTGAAATGGTCATTTAACAAATCCAATTAGAAAAGATGGACTTAGAACAGCCCATACGGCTAAAAAGCACCAATAGGCACGTTTACAGTAGCCAGAGATGCGGTAACAGAGTGCCGACGCGCGTTTCGGTGAACAGGCCCCAACAGGGGCTGCACCTTCATCAGGGCGAAGGAGGGCAGAGGTGGTGGGACAAGCGCACCTGTAAACAAACAAAATGTTAACAATAATAGAGAAAGTGCAGTAAAGGTAAACAATATATAAATACATACATATAGGGCTCCAGGTACAAATATATTCGAAACTACAACAATGAATAAATAATACAATCTTAAACTCTAATTAGGGGTCTATTAGGAATTGAACCTAACATAATACGTCGTGTCTGAATAGAGTAAATCATAAGTCATAAACAGGTTTGCCAAAAGGGTTGAAACAATAGTATGAACATTAGAGCAATATATAAAAGTCAAGGAATTGGAATAAAGTGCAGTCAGGGAGATCAAACCTCTAACCGGTAGTATAGGTTTGAAAGAAAAAATTATTAGACATTTAGTACATATAACTCAGCATACAGTAAATACAAAGACAGATAAAGAATTGCTCTCTGAATAGGCAGAGAATGAATACGTGTTGGGACAGCAATAAGGAAACGTGAGCCATAAAGTGTAGTCTTATATCCCTTCAGGTCTCTCGGGGTTAGCAGGACCAATAGAGAGGGGGCAGGGTGGAATAGTGCTCTCCTTATATCCCATCAGGTCTGTGAGGGTCAGAAAAGCCAGCAGGGGGTGGGGGAGAAAAATGGGTGCCTTCCACAAAGGAGGATGAGCCAATACCTAGCGGTCAGTAGTTCTCAGGATACAGAATTCAGCCAAAACCTGGCGGTCAGGAGATCGAGCACCGACCAACGGTAACAGTATTTCTTCAGGGGAATGGCAGGCGTCTATTAACAAATGGAAGCCTAAAAAGATTTTTTATATATATATATAAGAAGGCAATGGTTAAATAATAAGCCCCCACAATGGTATCTGCACGGATAATGGACAGAACTGACTGATGCTGTCTCCCCTTTAATATTAGATAATATTATTGTTGAGCCTTGTTCTAAGTTTTTTAGTAATTTCATACCTAAATTCAGAGCAGGCTCTGCCCCGTATTCATTTTGAGTTTGTTTCAGGACATCAGATATTACCGCAGTAGACGGATCGCCATGTGTTTTAGTATAGATGGCAGCAAAGACTGTTCCCCAAGTAGTGCAGTCTTCCAGATGTGGTGTGATCACCATTGGTAAACAGATTGTTAGGATTCTGTGTTTCTCATAAGGGCTAGTATTAGGAAATACTGCTTCGATTTGAGTAATTTTTTGAGCTATCCAGAATGGAATTTGTTCACGTTTTGTGGGCATTTTACCCATGACTGCATGTAAAGTATGAGGAGTAATTGTTTGTGTATTCCCCTGGTGAGGGGTTTGATTTGGAATGATTAATGGTGGTTGGACTTTGAAAGTCCGCATGACATATTGGACTAACTGTCTGTACATTTTTATTAACTCTTTAAGTTGAGTGAGTAATTCATCGTCTGACATCTCTTCGATGTCAGGATGAGGTGTGTAGCCGGATAAAATCGGCCATGTTGCTCCTGGTCTACCTAGTGGACCGAGCCTGGTAATGTGATTGTAATGTTTTAGGGCGCCTTTAAACCAGAGATTATGTTCCTGGTATGTCAATGGAATTTCAACATCCTCGAAAGGAATATATTCCTCAGGTGGTTCATCTTCTTTATAGAAGTGAAAAACTTTTGTTACTGGATCTGATTCTGGGAATACTATCCATTAATAGAATACCTCTGTCTGAAAAGATCCATGTGCCTCTATCACAAAAACTGCTCTACCACCTCTTGGTGTTAGGCCATGTTTTATAAGTTTTAGAGTGATGGCTCTCCTTAAATTTGTATGGATGTTTATAACACCCTCATTGGTTACATTTAAACCTGTAAGATTAAAAGCTGTTACGACTTGGTTAGTCGCAGCCTCACCGGTCACGGTTTTATTATCCCCGTTTTGGGACATTGTTTTTGAAAAAGGAAACAAAGATAAGGTGTACAATATTTTGGAACACTGTATCCTTCAACGTTGAACAAACCAAACAGCTAATACATAGGATTTTCGTCCTACTCAGCTATGGTGGATATTAACCCTACCCACTCCAGACGTCTTATGGAGTATTATGAATAGGGGTCTCTGAGAAAAGCACGACTGAGTTACTTCAGTATCTAGCGTTAAATTAGTGCCTTACCAAACACGTTGGGTGCCATGTCGTGTAGTTCCCATTTCTCTTATAGGCTCTGCGCATTTGAATAATATACACTATAGTTGTGGCATAGGACTGAGGTCAGTATGCCGCTATCAAGTACATTAAACTTAATTACTTTGTGTGCCAGCTAACTCAGAGGCCATTAGAAACTCTTTGAATAAACAAGAAGGGAGTAGTTTCTGGCAACCGCATAAACATGACAACTTTGTTTCCCTTAGAATCGGAACATGTCTCAGAATCGTGGAAACAACAGATAACAGTTTTACTCAGTCAATCGTGCATGCTTAGTTTCTTCAGAGTTACACAGAAATAGATAGACGGGCGTTTCGATAAAAGGATTTATTGAACAGTCTTGTTTCTCGTGTAAGAGATATGAGCTGTTACAATCGCAAGACAGTATGCGAGATATAATACGCACAGCATAAGCAGTAAGAAGAAATAATACTGCAATAGCACTGTCTTCTAGCTATGACATATATTCATATACATATACATAGATACCATAGGATAAAAAGTGGATACTCGTTTGATACTTCTAAATCGTTGTACCCCAGTGTACCTAACCTAGGTGTAGCGCAAGGTAAGAAGTAGGTGCTGTATGCTATACTATTGCATATGCCAAGTTTGTATGCCAAGTTTGTATGCCAAGAGTCTCTCTAGGTTCTAGTCAGCTCCATACATTAGAATGAGAGAGGTGGAAATCTCTTTCCGGGTCTCAAACTCTAACACCCCGCGAAGGGAGTCAGAAAACTGGAACCTAGATTCTCTGCGAGCAGGGATGACAGCGTCTGGTCAGTGCGTCAGGCGGGTACTCAAATTCTTCTGAACTTGCTGTGGCGAGCCATATCGAGCTATGTAGCCGAGCCGTGATTTGCCATGGTAAGGGAAGGTATATTGATACATGGAAGGTGCCTAGGATTGATGTAAAGCCGGGCAGATGAAGACTTCATGAATGAACCCCTAAGGAATAGTAGTTCATGCATAATAGATGAGTTCTTGGAGAGATCAAAAATCCTAGCTAGGGAAAGTCCCAATATCTTAAGGGTCTGGTTTCTAAGAACTCGTTGTGACGTGGGGATGGACGGATGTAGGCGACCATGCCTGTATTTGGATAGCATGGCTAATGCCTAAATAAGGACTGGGATTCTAGTTATAACTAAGGGCAATGCGAATTGTGCCTATATAAGGACATGATTCAGGAAAACCTATGTACGGACATCTAAATTGAAACACAACAATGGTACATTTAATTCTTCCTTTTCGAGTCCTGGCGGGTGGTTGTTATGGCCAGTCGACACAAATGGTTGTCATACTTGTTTTTTAAATTCCACACCTGGTTTCAAATCAAGCAGACCCGATCCTCAATACTCTCAATCACAACATTCTGGTATTGTTACCACCTATTCAGAGGGAAAGGTATGTCAGCAATGGTTGGAACATTCCACATAGTCTGCAGTGAAACAACATCTTTCTCTCCTGACGGAAGACATACCTTTGTCAGATTTACTTCGAGGTCCTAAATCCCCACATTCTGAAAGATTTATATATGTAACTTACAATGAAATTGTGAAATTATCCCAACTGGAAACTGCTGCACACTTGAGACAAATTGGCCAAGATAATTTGGATAAAGTGCTTGCTGTGGTTGATAATAGTATTATTATGTTGTCATCTCGTATTTACAATTTAAACAACATTGTGTCGTCTGTTATTGATATTGTGAAGAGTGACATGTCTACATTGTTTCATGAGCAGAGTCAGTTTAGATCTATTATGAGGTTAGCTGGATGCTTCAGACCCTCAAAAATGGAATTATTTGAACTGCACAGATTTGGCTTTTAATTTAACACGCAAACAACAATGGATGGCCATGAAAGGCACAGCATACACAATGTTACTTTTAGAAAAGTAAGAACAACCTCTGTTTTCTGTAGCTGAAACTCCTTCAGCAGTGTGGTTAATATATGATGTTATTTCCCTACAAATCTCGGCTTTTCAGTTTACAGCTTACATGAAACATTTTCCTGCAGGTAGATATGAACCCCTTGGAAGCAGTTTTATTCATCAATTATGGTCACTTCCCTTTACATTTCATTGTGAATGCACTGATAAGGAAGTTTTTATTACTAGAGAAGAATGCGATTCTACTATCGGACATTTGCTTGTTTGGAGTGTTGAACATTGCAAGCACTCACCCCCAGTCAACTGATTTGAGTTTAATCCATCATCATTCTTTAGCTCACTCCGTCACCCCAGTTCAGGCATGGCTATATGCAAATCAGTCTGACCCTGTGCTTCATGGGAACAGTCCAGCCTGAACTGCCAAGCCATGTCTTCCCTGGACCGGAAACAAGCATCCTGGGACCGGTTTCTGGCTAATCAGCCGTCATCAGCCAGGCTAGCTTGAATCTAGTGGCAAAGTGAGCAAGGGACCCATGTCTGGGCATACCCTGCCAACTTAAGGCGAACAAAGCAAAACCATAGGGGATGATGGACGGAGTGTTGAACATTGCAAGCACTCACCCCCAGTCAACTGATCTGCGTTTAGTCCATCATCATTCTTTAGCTCACTCCGCCACCCCAGTTCAGACATGGCCATATGCAAATCAGTCTGACCCTGTGCCTCATGGGAACAGTCCGACCCGAAATGTCAAGCCATGTCTTCCCTGGACCGGAAACAAGCATCCTGGGACCGGTTTCTGGCTAATCAGCCGTCATCAGCCAGGCTAGCTTGAATCCAGTGGCAAAGTGAGCAAGGGACCCACGTCTCGGCATACACTGCCAACTTAGGGCAAACTAGGCAAAACCAAAGGGGATGATGGACGGAATTTTGAACATTGCAAGCACTCACCCCCAGTCAGTTTATATGGTTTTAATCCATCATCATTCTTTAGCTCAATCCGCCACCCCAGTTCAGATATGGCTATATGCAAATCAGTCTGACCCTGTGCCTCATGGGAACAGTCCAGCCCGAACTGCCAAGCCATGTCTTCCCTGGACCAGAAACAAGCATCATGGGACCAGTTTCTGGCTAATCAGCCATCATCAGCCAGGCTAGCTTGAATCCAGTGGCAAAGTGAGCAAGGGGCCCACGTCTGGGCATACCCTGCCAACTTATGGCAAACAAAGCTAAACTAAAGGGGATGATGGACGGAGTGTTGAACATTGCAAGCACTCACCCCCAGTCAACTGATCCGGGTTTAATCCATCATCATTATTTAGCTCACTCCTCCACCCCAGTTCAGAAGTGGCTATATGCAAATCAGTCCGACCCTGTGCCTCATGGGAACAGTCCAGCCCGAACTGCCAAGCCATGTCTTCTCTGGACAGAAAACCAGCATCCTGGGACCGGTTTCTGGCTAATCAGCTGTCCTCAGCCAGGCTAGCTTGAATCCAGTGGCAAAGTAAGAAAGGGACCCACGTCTGGGCATACCCTGCCAACTTATGGCGAACAAAGCTAAACCAAAGGGGATGATAGATGGAGTGTTGAACATTGCAAGCACTCACCCCCAGTCAACGGATCCTGGTTTAATCCATCATCATTCTTTAGCTCACTCCGCAACCCCAGTTCAGAAATGGCTATATGCAAATCAGTCTGACCCTGTGCCTCATGTGAACAGTCCAGCCCGAACTGCCAAGCCATCTCTTCCCTGGACCGGAAAAAGGCATCCAGACGTGGGTCCCTTGCTCACTTTGCCACTGGATTCAAGATAGCCTGCTGATGAGGGTTATGAACCAGACACCGTTCCCAGAATGCTTGTTTCTGGTCCAGGGAAGAAATGGCTTGGCAGTTCGGTCTGGACTGTTCCCATGAGGCACAGGGTCAGACTGATCTGCATATGGCCATGTCTGAACTGGGGTGGCATAAGGTTGGTGTGTCGCACCTGCGACACAACTCCAGCACTGTGCCAACCCGGCCTACCTTCCACATGGTGCGTAACATCTTATGCCTGCTTCAGTGACTCAGTGAAATCTTGTAGATTTCACTCAGGCACTTTTCCGAGGCGTTCCTACGCCAGAACGCCCACCCCGCGTCGGTACGCCCACATGAAACCTGACTTAGGTTTCATGTGGCGCAGGGCTTTACAACGCGACGCATCTCCCTAGATGCGTCACGTTGTAAATGCCTCACAGCATGACACTTGCTTTACGTCGCCGCTGCATCACAGAATTGACGCAACGGCGGCACAAAAGTGGCACACAGGGCTTGTAAATCTGCCCCTCAGTGATCAGGACAGTTGCTGAATGCAAGCTGGAGTCCAGTAGATTTGGTCCTTTTCACAGTTAGTCACTTGCTGCAACAATGTCTTGTTCCCCCCCGCATGGGATTTTAGATAACTGACTGTGGCCTTCCATTCCAACTTTTAAGGCAGATTTCAACAAGCTAAGCAGACTCAAAGCATTATTGTTCCAACAAGAAGTAGCTCTCACATCTGCCCGTGAGACCTTTGAATTGCAGGGGGCTAGAACCTTCCAATGAAATATAGTCATTGTTAAATAGAAATATTTCCCTGCATTTCAGAGAATTGGTGTATCAAATCTTCAATGCCTCTAATACGGCCGGCCTCTCCCACTTTTTAAGGTTGTAGGCTCTGGCCTTGCTAATTCATTTCAAACCATCTTTGGAGCAATCCAGGCTTTTCTGCACTCCATTTTCTAGGGTGTTCAGAGGATTCCTGTTGCTGTTATTCCTCATTTGTGGCATTCTCATTCTGTTCATTGTTCTAACCAATGGATGCTCCTTTTGCAGGTCTTCTGGAGCCGCTCCAGCACTACAATGAGCATATGCTTCAAATCTTTGAAAGCTTCTCCTGCAGGAGCTGGATCTTGATTGGTCCTTGACATTTCAACCTGCCTGGTTTACCTGCGTACAACCTGTGATCCACTGTATCTGGTGCCCCTTTGAAAGGGCACTGGATGTTTGCCTGGCATTGCAGACACCTGCTACCTTGGACATTGGACTGCTAATGAGCCCGTTAGGGACCCATTTTCAGAATATTCCTTTGGGCTTTCAACTTCTTCACAACATGAAGTTTGAGCCACTGGCCTAAAGAAACATGTGCATCGGCATCTGGATCGCAGGACACAGGCTCTACTAACACGGATGCAGGTTGCCCGGTAACTGTCACAGCATTGGCTGAGATCAGAGATCATATCTGTTCTTTGGAGATCATTGCTTGGGCAGTTGACCAATCATCATACGAGGAATCGGACTCCTTCATGGAGTTCTTGGTCTTTAATCTGGAAAGTGACATCATGGATTCCTTCGAAACAGAGTAATTGGATGATATTTCCAAATTGACTATTTCCTCCTAATGCAAAGTAATATATATGTATTTCCTATATCTGAACTATGCTTTGAGTGTGTATATCTTTGTGCTAGTATCCTGATCAAAGGGAGGGTGTCGTGTGTTTACTGCAAGGCCCATTCTATCTTCCCTACATTAGCCTACATGTGCACGTTGAAGACCGTTTTCCTTTGTGCACGTTATTGTATAAACACGTTTGCTTTTGTGTCACACTGTATTTTCACACAGAACCTGCATATGTTTTTGTGTTCTGCTCTTTTCCTGGGTTTTAGTCTGAGCACCATAGGCAAGGTCAAGCAACAATGCCCCGTGTTATTCTCTCTGGCCAGACACTAGCACTTAGACATTACATAAAAATGTAGCTGCTGTTTGTGAACACACATGTCTTGTCATATAACTGAGAACAGGTTATTTAAACAGACAGACAGAGAACGAAGACCCAGAGACAAGATTACTGCATCAGTTGAGATGTACAACAACAATATATGTATGCTAAGGTACAGAGTCTGCCATTATTCCCAGAGATCTTTGATACATAATCATTTAGCTTTATTAGGAAGGTGGAGGGTTTAAGCCAATCTGTTTTATAACATGACAGGTCTTTTTAAGGTTTACAGTTTGGTACCCATGCTAGCAATAATAATTTTGATAGGCATTTGTTTTCTAATTGTGGCTCAAATACTGCATCTTGGAGCACAATAGTTTAAACAAACATTCTAAACTTATTTTGTTTCTCTTGCTTATCTCAAGTACGGGTGAAAGAACTAAAGGGTTTGTCCTGCTACCGCGATTCCTGAGAGGGTCGAAAGTGTTGTGTTCTGGGGTGCCAAGTCACTTGCCTTTCTGGTAAGGTTAGGAGGGCAAGTGAGGCACTATAGGTAGTCAAACTTGGGCCCATTGATATTAAGGTGGTATGGTGACTCAGTCACTACCTACCAATGTCCTTTGGTCACAAGCATAGTCCTGTTCCTCAGAAGAATCCCTGCACCACTTGTAGCACCGCACCAGCATCATCAGGCTTTCAGGGCATCAGCGGGTCCCCCTGCCGCTTTTCTCCATTGAGGGTCATCAAGGTCTGGATATGTAGGGATTCAGCAACCGGCCATCGCATCTGGCCGTTCCACCCTTAAGCACCACTTCCATTGACGAGGAACACCCTAGGCAGAGCACAGACACCACAACCGATGATCATCACCTGGCCCAACCCCCCCGTGCCACAGGCGAGCGGCATCCGCTTTATGCCGCAAAGGACCTTCCAAGATGGTGCACGCCTCCTCTCTCCAGAGTCAAAATAGCTTGGAAACCATCCACATAGGGCTTTTTCTACATTCCGTGCAAAAACTGGTGCCTAAGTGCAATACCACCATTCCAGTTTGCACACATTGAAATAGGGAAAATGTGTTCACTGAATGTGTTTTCACCCTTTCCAGGCTGCAAATACTCAGGTTGATCACTGGTTTCCTGCAAAACGTTTGGTCCATGTTCCCTGGAGAAATTTTCACAGACAAACAATATGATTTCTGGTGTTTGCCGCAAAATGTGAAATCCTAAATTAAGTGCAAACCCGTATTGGCAGCAGATTGGGGATTAGTGCAGTGGTCGGAATGAGGCACTAATTATATCTATGTTGCTTTGCTGAGAAAGTCCTTGTATCACATAAAATAGCAATCATTTCCAGAAATCTTATGCTTGCCAAGCCTGATCCTGCGAAATCTGAATTTTTATGAACTTTACTCAACTTCAGATCCTTATTCAGGCCTTAGTGGGAGATATTTTATATGCCGACCTACTTGAAGTAGGACATTCTGACTTGTACCATTCTTGGAGGGTTCATTATGCCTGATTTTGCAATGGATAGTCCTAATGACCATACCAATGATCTGCCACATCAGAGAGTCAGGACGTAGTGGGAGGGGGGGGGTCGCTAACTTGAATTATGAAATGGGTCCATTACTGTCTGATGTCCTACTTTTTAATTAGATTGTTTTTCCAGTAGCCTCAAATACCTTTAGTATGGGTTGTTTCTCTTTAGTACTTTAGCAGAGCTCCTTCATGTTATCCATGATATTCTTCACTATAAGGAGTTGCTGTTTGTGGAAGAGTTGAATCATCCTGTGAACAAGCCTGTTAATATGAAGTTTGGGCTTTGTTTTGCAACATCAAGTCGAGGGTTTTCTTGCAATTGCCCTCCCTGGTTCTTGAGCATTCTATGTGTTATCCATACACCTGGTCACAAGTTGGATCTTGTTTTTGCCGCATGTGGTCTGGCCCTTGTAACTGGAATTTTCCCACATGGCTAGATGGTCAATTATTAGTACAGTTCTATATCAATGTTGTTCAACAAGATATGAGAGTTGAAAACAGATTACACCCCATCCGACTTTGGAATACACTTGATGAGGACCTAGGTCAGAGTGTGTTGGCTATTTGCTTAGATTTTGAACCTACTGAAAAATCATCTTAATTGTAAGTTCTTGGAGGTGTTTGATTAACCTGTTAATACAAAACCCATAGGGATAAGACCATTGCTCCCATTTAGTTCAAGGTTCAATGACTCACTTAGCGGAGAGAAACTCATAGTCAGACAAAAAATATAATGATCAATAAGCAAGCAATTATGGAGGCAAATGGAGTTACCTTAGCACAAGTATCGCCAATGCAGAAGCTGTATTCTATATTGAAATCATTCCTTAACCCTCACCAAATTGAAGGTCTGGTACAACTATTACAGGACTTTTTGTGACAAGTTAGACTCTTTCTTTCTTTTGAATCTCTGAGGAGAATAAGGAACATAACTCATTTATACCAGGTTCTTTACATGCTTACCAAAGAAAGGTAAAATTCTATTTGATTAGAATTTTTAACTGCAGTTAGGCAAAAATCAAAAAGTCTATACATGGAAGTTAGAGATTACCAGGTGATCTCTGCCCAGCAGCTCTCTGGAAAGTCTCCTAAACAACTATTATTGATACAGCCATGGCTCTGATTAACAAATCACAGCCAAAAGATGTAGTCCCTGAATGCTAGAAAGCTGGAATTGTATCCCCTGTACTTAAAGAACCTACTCAAACTTGTGCCACGTTTTTAACTTTTTGATTTACTCATATGAGCCTTTTTTAGGTCTTGCCTATGCAGCGCACATGCGCTGCTGTTGGAAAAAGACCTTTTGTAATCGATTCACTTTTGAGGCCAAAAACATGCACGCGTTGCATTGCTTTCAATGGCAACGCATGCACGTTTGGCGATTCCCTTGCGGGAGCGAGCGGCGCCATATGTTAGCAATTAAAGTCCCTGCTCTCGGCCGCACTCTCCCACCCCTCCCACTTGTCATACGATGATGGCCTTTGATAACCTTTTCCTATGTGTGAGGGTTCATTGCAGTAATGCCAGTATGTGAAGGCCTTTGAGGATCTTGTCCGATCACTTGTGAGGGAGAGCGCGCGCCACCAGTGCTTTTGAAGGCATCTCAAGGAGAGAGATACGTCCTTTGTGATGGGCCTCTGTGGTGAGAGACTGGTGCTGTATGTGTGAGGGCTCCCCGGTACGAGAACAATGCCTCGTGTGTGTGCGCGCTCGTGTGTTTGGTCTAAGACGTCCCTTCCTCTCTCTGCCTCTTAGTTCTCAGCAATCTGCAACTGTGTCCATTGTCTGCCTTTACTCACCGCCATGACAGTTTCCTGTGTTCTGGGTTAGCCACACAGAAGTCTGTGTTGTGTCGTAGGGCACGTTGTGAGATTCCCTACCTAGCCTTGCAGTGATGGGTCATTGCTGAGACACCCATCATTTCAAAAGGACCATTTTTGGAGAAATAATGTAACATGACAGCACCGTCATGTCCTGAAAGGATCTTGGATGAGAGGCCTAACCATTGTGTAAGGGCAGATGTTCCCGATTCTTCCAAAATGTTCTGGATTAAAACCTACAGTTGCCTTGTGAGCGCCCCCCGCTTTGACACACACCCAGCGTTATGAAACCTCAAGGTGACTATCGGGTCCCTTGTCGTGACGGGCCCTTGTCCTGTTCTGGATTGGTTCCTCTTCACAGCACTGGCAAGCATAACACTCTGGAAAAAAGACAGCACCTGGCATCAGGCTATTAACTCATCTTTATTAATTTCTCAGCTTTTATACATGGCCTACTGATGTGGAGCTACGCTCCACACGTCCTATTCTCTCTGCTTCCCTCAATTTAGTGAGAGGGAAAAACTAGTACTTCCTGTCTCCACCCAGGAAGTTCCTGGCATCTCACTTCTGTCTGGATCAGCTAGACCGCTGACCTACTTATATAACAATGTCATTTTCCTGGAGGACATGACATCTCCCCCCCACTTACAAAGAAATTCAGTCAATCTCTTCAGTGCATCCTTTGGGCTCTGTAGTTGGTTTCTTTGCTCCTCAAATGTTGAGTGGTTCTGAGGAGGTTGAGGGTGATGTTTGTTGCGGGGAGTGTTTGTTGGTGAAGTGAGCATCCTTTGGGCTCCTTGATTGGTTTGTTAGCCCTGTGGATGTTGAGTGGGGTTTCTGTTGAGAAAGGTGTTTGTCATTTCGATGCTTCATGAGAACAAGGGTCGGCTCTGGGACCCATTTACTTGTCTGTTGTGGGGAGTGTTCGATCATGAGGTGAGCATCCTTTCGGCTCCTTGATTGGTTTGTTAGCTCTGCTGACCTACTTATAAAACAACGTCCTTTCTTAGAAGACAGGACATCTCCCCCCCAATTACAAAGAAATTCAGTCAATCTCTTCAGTGCATCATTTGGGCTCTGTAGTTGGTTTCTTTGCTCTGAGATTGTTGAGAGTGGTTCTGCAGATGTTGCGGGTGATGTCTGTTGCGGGGAGTGTTCGTTAATGAGGTGAGCATCCTTTTGGCTCCTTGATTGGTTTGTTAGCTCTGCTGACCTACTTATAAAACAACATCCTTTCTTAGAAGACATGACAGCCCTGATCAGAATCCTGTAGCTTGTCGCGAAGACCCCTCGGAGAGACCCTTATTATGATCAACGGTCTGTAGTGGTTGCGCATCCTTGAGCCCTGTCTTCCTCTGGCAGTAAAGGCTCTGCCGTGGAACGCATTGCGCGCCAGTGAAGCAGCGAGCCAGCCCTGCCGCCCTTGGTGTTTACATGCTCACCCCTGCGGCCTACGCTGTACCCCGAGCTGTCCAATCCCAAAGGAGGTCAGCGTGGGGGCATGTGGACGTGAGTCTGTTCATTGCCAGCCGAGGTCCGTTTGCAGTCCTCTGGCAGATGCGGCGCCAATGGCAGGGGGGCACTTTTCAGTAGCAATTGGCGAGTACCTGCACTTCTATATTTCAGTTTCAATCACAGGGCACTTGCACCTGTCACAGAAGACGGGGGATGTTAAGCGCAAAAATATAGCGCCCACGGGGGTTTCCAGGATAAATTGGACGAAAATAGTGCGTGGATGACATGTCTTTTGGGACATTTGTGCGGATCTCACAGCCCTGTACAAGTTAATGTGATGGCGGGTTGTGACCTCTTCAGGGATGTTTGTTGATCGTTATTGAGCTCTACGACCATTTTCTGACCGGGCTAAAGTCTTCTGGGCGCTGTCAGAGGCATCTATTTCAAAGGAGCTATGTGTCTCAGCAGGGCGAGGCCACATTCACGGTAGATGTACGTGATACCAAGACCAAAAAGACACCAATAGCTTTGCGTCACTAATGCCATATCTTCGTGAGCATGTATTAGATTCATTGGAGGTTGCTGATTGTGGCCAAAGAGGCCAAGCAATGGATGGGCAGTGTAGACTGTGTTCCTCCCATCACTTGTAGACATTCTATACCAGGACCCAAATAATGACGTCTCATGGAAAGGGTTCTATACCGAATTTTTGAGGTCTGTAAGTCTTGCAAATGACAGGGGTCACTATTATCCAGTTTAATGAAAGGATTCGGACCGATCTCAGAACGATTGAAGTGTACGTTTGCCATGCCGTAAATCGAACACGTGACACACAGCAGATATCAGCAGTGGGTGTTTAATTTGATGGAAGGCAGGACAAATGTGTAGTGGCTTTCACAACTGCTTACTCTATTTTTCGTTTGTGAGAGTTGGTTGCCATTGGGCAGTCTCACTATGTCAGTGTAGCACAGCCTGCAGTGCTGGGGTCGTCCACGTCCGCCCCCTCAATTACCTCATGACATCCGACCTCAGTTGTTTACTTTTCACGCAGACCCTGCTGCTCTTGGGATGGGTACCTCCTTAGCGCCTTGAGGGATACATCAATATAGCGCAATGCCACCAGCGTGCCTGGTGCTTTACGTGTGCTTGTGCCTCAAGTGCAACCATCCTCCACATGTGCCAATAGCTTTGGCTAAACACTTATAAGGTCCCAAAGGCGAGACCTATTGGCTATGCCAATGCTTGTTATTTACAGCCTCAGCCAACACTGTTCAGACTTTCTTACAGGGCCGGACTTGGAACCTACAGCAGCCCTGACAATTTTGGAGGACCAGGTCGGGGGCATGGGGGATGCTAGTGTAAAGCACTGATGCTTTTGTTACTGGAGCCGATATTGCTGCATATCTGCAAAACCGGCCCACAGTAACAAAAAATATGGACCCCTCTGCTGCAAAACCAGCCCCCACCCTTCCAGCCTCCTGGGAAAAATTACAGATGCCTGCTACGGCCAGTCTGGCCCTGCTCTCTTCTGCAACAACACTCTAGAGCACTCCCACTGTTCAGGTAAAAGCTGTTCCCCAGGACTCCAAGGTCTACATGGGAACATGCTTGTAGAGGTCACTCAGTATAATGTGGCCCAGATTTAGTAACCCATTGCTGTGGTACTTATCTGCCAGTTCTTATTCAACCTTTTTGCAAAGCTATTCAGACATTCGTTTTCTGTTTACCTGCTGACTCTCTGTATACTGACGTGTGTGGTATTCTCTTGCTCACAGAGTGGCATTCGTTAGTGCCAAGAAACCTTCCTATGAATAATAGTAACAGTAATTCAAACTAAATCCACCCTGCCACCCACTCTCCTCCTGCAGCATGACTCACAGAGCCATTTCTATTTCGCCTGCAGCGAGGCTGCAACATCACAAAATAAAATGATGGATGGAGTGTTGAAACTTTCCACTCACCCCCAGCCACAGATCTGGGTTTAATCCGAGTTTGGACCCAGCCATATGCAAATCAGTCTTGACCCTGCTCCCCATGGGAACAGTGCAGCCCGACCAGAAACATCCATCCTGGGAATGGTTTCGGGGTATCACCCCTCATCAGCCAGGCTAGCTTTAATCCAGTGGTGCAGCAAGCAAGGGACCCATATCTGAGCATGCCCTTAGCCCTCACAATCCCTGAATCACGGTTTATGTGCTGATGAGAACAAGAAACACATTGTGTGAAACTCTTATTTTTAAATTCTGCTGACCAGAACATAAGTCTTTGCTTTATGCAGCATTGTACCAGATGTTAGTGGTGCAGGTGCATTATAAACGACCCGAAATTACAGAGCGTGCAAAATGCTGCCTGTTCTGAAAGGTAACATTTAAGTGGGTGACGTGAGTTATTTATTTTAACATCATCTCTTTCACTTCAAAATAAAATGTAAAAAATCTCCTGCGCAGTAATAGTCTCAAATTTATAAAGGAGAAAAATATAAGGCATGTGCCCAATTTAGAGTCAAAACAAATCAAAATATGTTCGCTGCACTAATGAAATAAAATGCAAGCTGGCATTCCTTCCTGCAAGCTTCAATGGTAAGGATGCATGGCTTTTTGATTTAAGGAGAAAGCCTGTGCCGAGACACTATCAGCAGGATTAAATGTCTTACACAGCTATGATTTTGGCAAGATCCATTTGGACAATTTTTCTTTCAAAATGTGTTTAATGTTAGTGCACAGTCAAGCAGTGAGCGTGCAAAAAAGATAGCAAGCCGGAAAAATATTTCATTTTAAGAGCGGAGGGATTAGTTCAATAGAACACTCGGACCTTATTACGAATGTTAGAATTTACAGTAAAACAAATGGGACGGAATGCATGCAGGGTATCTAGAAACGAAGAAATAGGAGCGGCACGTTTCGACAGTTTGCCAGTTCACTGCAGCTTCATCAGGGTCAAGTAACTAGGAAGAATACAAGAGGTATCTTCTAGCGAAACTGAAAGGAACAGTCACTTTCTGCATACTGCTACTTCATGCCAGATTAAGCGTGAAAAAGTAGTAGTAGTAATTTATTCGACCCATATTAATAATCCTTCATAATATAGACATACACAAAGGTACTTCCCATAAAAGCATTATACAATAATATAAAATAAGCATACATAAAAACATAAACACTCACAAGGAAGGGGGCCCCTGATACTGATAGCTGCCAGAGGAAGCAGGGGAAGAAGAACATAAGTCATATAACAAACAACAACACTCTGCCCAAACATTATTTTAGCTACTAGCTAACAAGTCACTGGTAACAGGAACAAAGTCCTTATGAACCAAAAGCCCTCCCAATTATGATATATACAATTGAGTAGAAACATATTTTGTATTTATTTTCCTTCTTTAATTAACACAGTACAAAAGACATACAAGATAAATCTCACAATGATCAATCCACATCATGAGTCTCACACACTCATTCTATCAAACCATCCACACATGCACATACTCAGACATACACAAACAGACCATGCATAAAAACATGTCATACTTCATCTAATATAAGAGCAACTATAATAACAGTCCCATTAGAGCCTAAAAACGTGTTAGCCTCATTGAAATATTACTAAAACATGCACGTTCTTATCCTAGCTCATCTAATTATATATATCTTACTTCTTGTAAGCATACTCATAATGCATCCATAGGATTAAAAGTATATCACATAATTTTTTAACCTACCATGTAAAATATATCGTGTTAAATTCTATTTATAATAACATTTATAAAAGCAGTCGTATTAATTCCGTGCTACTTGGTAATGGCTAGGGTCCTAATTCTAGTGCGCCAGGTATAAAGCAAATATCTTATATAAAATATCTTAGCATATTGAAGCCCTGGACATCCGTATATTACAACACCTTTTAAGGGTTTATTTGTGTCTTATTGGAACAATAGACCAAACGTGATAGATTGTTACACCTTTGAGTGCATTGTACATCAGAGTCTTCAGGTACAAAAGTGCTTTTGCTGTGCTTTTAAACATAAAATAGCCCATTTAAAAGATGTGAGAGCTCCACAAAATGTCACGTTTGCATAATATTATAATGGAAAATTGCTGTCTCTTTTACAGTGAGTTTCTCTTATAAAGTTTATATAGAGAATCAAAATGGAGCGGCATGGTTCGTTTTGAGAATTTCAGGAATTGTTTGCTTGTGTTGGGTAACTTCTGGGCAGCCCATAACTCACTGAATGAGGCCTGCAAGCCTATCACCACGAGTGTCCACGAATAAACCTCATTAACATCAGAAGGTGGAGTTGCATACTGTTCACAAGTCTGCATCAGTCCTCCCTGGCAGGACATTGTTGGTACATGCTGTGAGAAGTTGGCCTGATATGTAGTGCTCACTATTCTAGTGATCACTGTGTATCATTCCAAACGACCCTTATTGATGATTGGTTGTAAGTCAACCTTATAGACCAGCTATCCTAGTAGCGTGGATACGAGCAGTCTTTAGGCTAAACTCTAGAGGGCGTGTTAAGCCAGCTGTTTACCACCACATATACCCCTTGAACGCCAAGTGAAAGGGCACCACACAAGTTGTTATGAAAATAAAGTATATTTATTTATAACAAGACTACCCTGGCTCTTTATGAGTCAGGGAGCTAAGCACACTACAAAACTCTTATGAAAATACTTCTGGTTGCACAATTTACACAAATGCCCGAAGGGCACGAAACCATTTACACTGCAAGTGGGATGGGAAAGGTTAGATAGTTTAAAGTTACTGATTCCGGAGGAATCCGATCAGTGGGACTAAACGAAAAAGGAACTGGACACTTGTAGAGTGAACCTACGATGGAGCACCGAGATGCTCGAGTTACCTAGCCCAGAGGCTGCGGCTGCGTGGGGTTCAGCAAGATGTCGGGAGTCCTCGTTGTAGTCTCAGGAGCCTGAAAGAAGAAGTTGCTGGCAGGCGACCAGTGTCGATGTTCAGCGAGATCCAAGCCTGGATCGGTGATGAAGGAAACCTGAAAGCAGAGGGGACTCAGTTCTCAACCGCTAGCCAGCGATCGTGTGGGTACCAGGAAGGTACCGGCTGAAGTCACCTCGACCAGGTGAGTGGATGACGTCGGACTCGGCTGTTCCTCGGACCAGGAGGCGCGGCGGCGACCAGGATGGAGGGCGAGCTGTCCCACGAAGGTGTCTGCTGTCGATGATGCTGGGCCCAGGAATGGGGCAGCAGGTCTTGGCAGTGGCAAACCCACGCGGTGGAGTCAAGATGGCGTCGGGAGTGGACCAGGAGGGTCCGAGGTACTCCTCTGTTGAAGGGGAGCAAGAGCCAGTCTGGAGCAACCAGACCAGTGATGCAAAACTGTTGTGGTGCATCGTGAAGAGGGCCACAAGCCGGTCGGCGAGTGGCCGGACAACGCAGTGAGCAGCAAGGAGCAGAAGGGCCCCCACGCAGATCTCGTGGATGCCGGGGAGGCGGTCTTCGGTGCTGGAGCCGCTCAGGGTTAGGGCTTCTCAAACCCTAGGTGCACTCACTCGAGGGTCCCTCGGTGGGCGTGCTAGATAAGCATCGTGCAGGTTCTGAAGATGGCCGGTCCCGCAGGTCTCGTCACACCTACGAATCTCAGCTGGGCTGACGATGTAGGTAGAGGTCGGAGATGGCAGGGAACCCGGGTCTCGTCGAGCTGGGCAGTCTTGATCCGTGGGAGAGACGTACAGCAAACCGCAAGCGCTTAGGTGGTGCCTGCTGGTGCAGGGTGGCTACTCCTTAGCCACAAGGGAGAGTCTTCAGAATAGTCAAGGGTTCCTTTCGTGGAAAGTAGTTCAAGATTCAGAATTATCCAATTTGGGAAGGGGACCCGCTCCCACCTTTATTCTAGGAAAAAGGGGCTGGCCCGTGACTAGGTCCTACCTATGGGTGGGACCAGGAGGGGGGTGGTTACACCCCTATCCTTTGTCCGGCTTCGCCCCAGCTCAGGGGCTGGTGTGCCCCCGAAACTGGTTTGAGCTGGGCTATGCACAGTGAGCACCGGGGTGCCACTTGCAATCACCTTCCTTTCAGCCCTGCCTACCTGGGATACACAAACCCTGTCTGGGATGGTGCTAACACCGCCCTTGACAGGAAACCCTTTGTCCAAGCTCCCCTCGCTGGAAGATCCGCCAGCAGCAGGAGGTCAGACTTGTGTCTGGTGGCAGCATCCATTTTGTGATGCTGAGGCTTGAGTCAACTTTAACCGGGGTTCAAGGTTACTTCCATGTCATGCCCCTCTAAAAGGGGGGAATGCTAACCCCGTCGCCAGAATTGGCGAGGGGTTCGTGTTCCAATTCGTATGACACCTTACTCGACATGTGTAGGTGATGCGATGCCAAAGTTAGCAAATATCCGCAAGGATTATAATGCATTTTAAAGTAGTTGGCCCGCGTCACCATGGAACGGCTATTAGGACTTGGTTCCGCAAGCCGTCGACGGGCTCAGCTCGCGCCAGAGCACCGTCCCACATGATTCCCTGCACTCTGCCTTCAGGATTGATAAGGCCTGCCATAGGAGTGACTGATAGGAATCCATGTGTCCATTTTAGGGTTAGGTATAGGAATACTACACCTACAGCAACGGGTGATTACACCACTTTGCCCCAGCTGTCGTGCAGCCAGTTGTGTCAGATTTGGGCGGCCATCCAGGGGTGGCATAATACATGCTGCAGCCCCTGGTAGGCCCTGGGTACACCGATGCCCTGGATACCTGTGGTATGCTGAGACAGGGACTGACAAGGCGGCCCAGTTCCAATTAGTGGATGCACCTAATGTACATGCGTGTTAATTTCGAGGGAGAACAGCTAGGCTATGGGTCTGATTGGCAGGCCCACAGCCAGGGAAAGTCGTAAACCAATGAAGCAAAAGCAAAGAAATCTGGGTGATCATAGGATTGCAGACCCTACTCTCCTACACATGCAGTATAAGGTAGTCCATAATCACAGTTTGCAGTCACTTTAGTCTTGATGAAGAGCTAATTTAAGGAAGCCAGACTTATTACTGTGCACCTGTTTGTATGCCTAGATACTCTCACGCTGTGGTGTGCACAGTCCTGTCACACAGCGGTTGTGATCACCATCAGCACACATCAATTTTCATCCAAAGCATCTTGCTTGGATACATGGCAGTGCTTTTCTGGCCCTCTAGGCCCCGTGCTGTCACATTTTAACAGTGTGCAGATTGAGCATGGTGAACTTTGATGCCAAACTAAACCTTTCTAATAGAATTCTATACAGAGTGAATGGCTCGCTTCTATCACAACGTGCTGTGGGGAGTCACAAGGAGGTGAATGGAGCTGGTAGGTGGCCTTTGCTGCTGCTTTGCTGAATTCCGAGCGGCATTCGACAGGGTAGGCAGAGGCACGCTTTGCCAGAAACCCCACCAGTGGAATAAATGTGGGCCCTGTTCAGTCTCCTGATGAAGCTTCATAGCAATAATTATGTTCAGGTTGACCTAGACAGGTTAGGTAGCCTGTTGAGGAAAATCCCGGTAGAGAATGGCTTATGTCAGGGTGTGTTTTAGCACCTCTGCTGTTTAGCCTGTTTATTGCTGCTCTATTTGTGCCAGATGTTCAGGCATTTGGCCGTTAGGCCTATCCCAACAACTCTGCATATTGTAAGGAATAATTTGATTTGAATTATGCACTCAAGATCCGTTCCTTAACACCTGTTTGTTATTTAAATCAATTTAATAGCAATAACGGAAATTAAACAGTTGACTTTAAGATTAATGTGCAGTATCCTAAAATTAATTTCCTCATATCCACACAATGTTTGCGCAAAATGGCAGGATCTCACTTTTATTACCATAGAACACATAATATCAACATTGGCATAGTTAGCAATACAACATACCCTACGCTATCAAGGCAATTTGTTCAATAATATCAGAAATAAAGAGAATCATGCTAGAATATGGTAAGTAAATACCCTCCAACAGGAATATTATGCCCTAAATACTGTTTGCAAAACTATCGTCCCATTGCAGTTAATAATAGAAAACTGCACCCTGTGAGAGAAACTTTTCTAAATTATATTTAGGACACAATATTTCAGACGATAGTTTTAATAATGATATTCCGACATAAAACCAAAATAATGTGTAATTGGAAATACTTGCAACGTAACGCAAGGAAAAAGTACTTTATAAAAGGCCTGCAATGTAATTCAAATAGTGGATTCCTTTATGCAGCAGTCGCTGTCCACAAATCCTAACGGAATGTCTCCAAGTTTTTGTAGGGGTCAGCAACCGAGGAAGGGGTTTGAAAAGAATGGGCAGGAAGCCTAGAAAAAATGAAAATAAATTCTAAAGCCTCGCTCCTGTTCTCAGAAGGATGCTCGTTTCATTAGTGTGTGATGGTGATAAACGCCTATGGGAATAACTCCTTTACCCACCTCCTCCATTTGTGCTATGTTACACAGATTTGTATAGCGCTCTATATCCATAAACGTTCAATCACAACACTGTTGGGTACATCTCCAACAGTTCACTTGGAAGACTTTATTTAACCTAATTATGAGAGATGGGTAGTTATTTTGGGAGTGGGATTGGTTCATACCCTGCCACTTTACTTTGGCACCCACTAAAAGCTTCTGGAGCGGTCATGGTGCATTACCACTGAGTGGCACCGGTGATTTGTGCACTGGAAGTTAATTCATTGGCAGACTTTTTGAAAAACAAATTCTCAAAATACTTGCTACCCTCCAATCATTTGGTCAGCTTCTTTGATGCGTTTTTCAGTGCTTATATACAGACCTGCAACATGGAGTGGTGAATAATTTAGAGTGCTAGTGCCCAAATCATGAAACTGATAGAGCGTCATGTGATTCTGAAATTTGTAGGGGTGCATCATATTCACCGTTAGTCAGCACCCGCATATTAATCGATGTGTGTTAAGAAATGCCATAGAAATGTATTGCTGTAACCGTTTAACATAGAGGTGATTAGAAATGTAATAATGCTTTCCGTAAAGAGTAACGTTGCAAGCTATTGTGAATGTATTTAGTAAATGCATAATGAGTAGTTTTCGTGCAATGCAATGTATTAGGTGAAACGCGTGCCATGTTAAAGCTACAAGTGCAAGTTGCTTACTCACGTGTATGAGAATAATGAACTAATGCTTAGAGTGTGATTTAATAGTGTGTTTAAATTGTAAAGGCCTGATCACATATATTTTAGAAGAGAAAGGCCTGTTTATTTTTCTTATGTTAGCTAACGTTATAGGCCGAAAATGATTTCCCTTGGTAAAGGCTTTGGGTTGCAGGGAGATGTAAAATCTTGGAGACGTGAAATGTTTTTCGTTCCCATGTTTCTGTTGCAGGTGCAAGGACATTCAGCTCGTTAGTGAGATTAGGTCTTTGTTTTAGGAGTTAGGATGCTACGAGAAGCCAACAGGGGAGTACATTGGAATGTGGAGATGATACTTTCAGCGGAGAAGGTGCCTGGGACCGAAGGTCAAGCTAACCGTCGTTGGACGCCAGACAAAGTTGTAGGAAAAGTACTGGAAGAAGACCTGGCTGAAGAGGTGTGCCGAAGGGCGTGTTCTATGATTTTTTTTTTTTTTATTAGGGACAGTGCCCCGTGGGATGAGCAGTTGAGGTTTAGACGGGAAGCTAGAAAGAGCATCTTAGATCGAGCTCTGACTAAGTGAATGCACTTCTTAGGAAGTCTTCACTTCTGACACCTTTTATTCTCTTGCCTGGGAAGGGAAATGTTAAGTAGGGATGTCACCTTAGAGTTAGTGTAGGGATAGACTAACGCTTTTTCCTGTTGACTAATGCTTCCTAATTTGGATATTGGTTTAACCATTGCTTTCTTGATGATTTTGGAGTCAGTGATTCTTTTTGTTTTGAGTCGGATGAGAATCCTCCGTAGACTTGCCTTTGTATTAGTGCCCATTTATCTCCTACACCTTGTATTGAGGTGTCTGTATGTGCAGCTATTTTTGGTTATAATAAAATCCTTTAAATTTTAGATTCGGAGTCAGTGTTCCTTTCCAAATGAAATCTAATTTTGATGATTATTTTCTGATAATTGTATTTCCTCCCCTCTACACTATTTAGCAGATAAAAAGATCCTGGCGACCAGAGAGGATTCTTGGAGATAACCAGGTAGGCAAGAATCCGGCCCCATCAGTTGGTAGCAGAGTAGGATGGTTATCTCTGGATGTGAGGGGAGATCTAGATCAGGATAAGAGATTCCAGAGGCCCGTAGAAGTCAAGTGATGGTGACTCATCGGATGGCGAGCAGCGGACGACGGCGGTTGATGGAGATTGATGGAGAGTAGCAGTGCGGCGGAAAGCAGCAGTTCGTGGAGGAGTGAGTATGAATAGGGTGAGATGTTTGTAGATTGCGGTGTTGATTTGTTGTGTGATGTCTTGCGGGGTTGGAGTGAGTGTTGAGTGATTGTGATATCAGGCTGTGAGCGCGCGCAGCACGGTAAAGTCTTAGGCTCGACGAGTAGCTTAAGCGATTGTGGTGTAGAAGACACCCAAGGTAGATTTTGTTGACCACCGAAAGGGGATCGTGAGACGTCATCAATTGCCCGGACCGAGATAGGGGGAGCGAATGTGTGAGTGCGTGAGCAACCGACGCTGGTCGTGGGTTGTTGTATGTGGAATTGACTGTAACCTATCAGAGGTGATTGTCTGGTCGTTGTTCGCGGACAGACGGTTGCCAGTCGAGGTCGACAATTTCGAGAGACTGTGGACGGACAGTCAGAGAAGTAACTTGTTTGGGACAAACGGTTATTTCAGCGTGTGAATGGGACGAATGCAAGGTTGAGACATGAATTGTGAAGGAGGGGAACTGCTGCGAGCGGAGGACGAGTGATGTCAGAAGGTGCCGCGCTGCGATAGGTCGGTTGGTTTGAGTCGCGCTTCTATTGGTGGGGTTTGACATCAGGAAGTGAACGAAAACATTGTGTGCGATCGAAAATTGCTCATCATGAAATGCTTTAAAGTTTTCCGAGAATTATGTAGAGGTGACAAACATGTGGTTACTCGTGGGGGAGAGGAAGCCCCTATTTTACCAAAAGTACTCCCCACTATCAACTCGTAATTAAGTTGCGAGTTGTATTTGAACAGACCTAGAGCTCCCAGGTGTTGAGGTCCCTAAGTGAAGTCAGAAAAGACCACCACTAATAAGTGGGGAAGGAGGCAACTCCTTTTGTTTTATATTCCCTCACACACCCTAGTGGTGTCATACTTCATCATTGGGACACCTCGACGCCTACAAGTCGAGGTGGGCTCGACCATATTCCAGGGAGCTCTTAAGAAGATGTTTTTGGCCAGGGGTATAAAGATTAAAAACCCGACAGCAGATCCCAGTATCCCTTTTATTCTTGGACCTGCTGGGGGTGATAATAAAATAAAGTTTAAAGGTCAATGGGGATATTATGGTCCTAAGACCCTATAACCAACTTGTTTCAGTCCTATTAAGCCCCATAAAGGGTGCTGGACTTTCTTCAGGGCGGAATATAATGCCCCCTGGTATGGGTATGGCAGGGGATTTCCCTACGCTACTGGTGATAAGGGCAACTAACGCTCCTTATTAGTTTACGTAGACTAATTAGTCTTACATGTCACTCCATCTAAGTAGAGAAACAAAGAGAAAAAAGAGAGAAGAGACCACACATTCTTATATATGGAGATCCAGGAATGTTCATATCTACAGGCGTACGTCTCAACTTATTAATGGTGAAACCAGCAGACATATAGAGGTGGCGGGTGAAAAAACACTCTAAGTTTCTCACACGCTCCTATCTGTGTATTGCCCGGCTTGGTGGCGGCATTGCACCGCATCCTATCACCTTTTGCTCTTAGGTGTGTGTCTAAACATATTGATCTTACACCCGTGTAATTCCCTCGTGGTCAAAACACTATAAAAATAATAATCGCCGTGGTTTGTTTTATATATAACATGATCGCGTAATTGCATGCTCACCTTTCACGCTCATGCATACATCTACATATTTCACACATTCATTCTTACCCCGTTTTGGGAGGGGTATCGACTCCAAGTGGAAAACCAACATTTGTGGGGTAGCCCTGTAGTCAGACACTTCATGTTCGTAAGCGTTTTTTCATCACCCACACGAGATTCGAGTATCCCGAATTGTTGTTCCATAGTAATGGAAGAGGGCCCCAATAAGGTAAAAAACACATATAGAGAGACAAACACACGAAGACATAAACACAGAACAATGTCCGTAAGAGTTATGCTTAATGCAGGATCCCAAAAGGGACCAGCTTCTTCCTCATACCTTATGTCCGTAGTAAAGTTCCAGCAATACTCACGCCATCAAGGGTCCTGCCCCTTGTATCATCCTGTTCGGAGGTGGTTCCACTGCTTGGGGTACTGCTTCATCTCCTTGTGACGTTATAAGTAGACCATTTGTAATTGGATGTTAGCCCGCCTACTTCCACATCCCATATCCGGCATGAACGAAAGACGATAAGAATCATGGGAGTTGTACTGTTAATCTGACTACGCATCTTTCTCCGCTTTTTAGTTTTTTTTAACATCTTTATTATCACGAAGACAAAATCAGCCACACATCTGATCCTATTAATTGTTACGGACTATGATTATTACCGATCTGTTTGTACTGATCAGTGTAATACCGGTAAAGACAGGAGGGGTTTGTTCTAAGCAAGGCGTACCGGTGTAGAAATGCCGTGTATTGCAAAAGACTGCCAGTATTGTCCTAAACCGGCAGTGCCATATGGTTACTCATCAATGTGAGTGATACATACACATGATCGTTCACCAACCATGTTTTTGGGGGGAAGTATTACGACGTTATCTAGGTTATACCTTTACATAGGATAAAACAGCGAGTGGGCTGGTATTTGATCACTTGCCGGACTGAATGTCAAGTGTGCGTATTCTCTTATTTAAACTCCGCCACAGATCTTTTTGAAAAATGGTAGCTATATTAAGATATTAATTGAGGTTTATATCCTTCGGAAAAGTTCTCACCTCTTTAGAACTTGATAATCTTAGTTGTTTATAGGTCAGGCATGACCACATACCTGGGACAATAATTACAGGGTCGGGATATTCGTTTATATTCCAATCCTCACGAGAATTATCTCTTATTGAGTTGGTTCCATGGTATTGAATCGTTTAATCCTACAATGTGGGTTTTGAGTCTATACACCCATCGTTGTTCGCGTTCTAGTAGGATTCTGGACATATCGCCCTCCCCACTCACTTTCTCAATGATTGTCCACCACAATGTGTGTTTGTACTCAATGTAGTGTGCTGTCAATTTCGTGGATGCAATAGCCCTTCTAATCGTGCTTCTATGCTCACATATGCACACTTTGACTTTCCTTCCTGTCATTCCTACGTACATAAGTTGGCAGGGGCATTTGATGAGGTAAATGACCTTCTCTGTGTTGCAGTTTGTATGTGATCGCTGTTCCCACGCGTATCGCATACCAAGGTCTATTTTTTTAGTCTGTTCTGTAAATGGACACACCACGCAAGACCCGCATGGATAATGTCCGGTGACCATTGGTAAATTCCATAGTGTTACTTGATTTGTTGATTGTGTTTTTGGTTTTCTGAAATCAGTGTGAATGAGGGAATCCCTCAGACTTCTGTTCCGTTTGAAAGAGAACATTGGTTTCTCAAATTTGAGTTGGTTAGAAGTAAGGACTGTCCACTTTTTATTGATGATTTTCTTAATCACATTTGATGATGCATTAAAAGTGGTAACACATATGAGAGCGTCCGGTTCTTCTTTTTGATGTGTTTCGAGTAGGGCCTCTCTGGGTGTGTTACGAGATCGTTTCTTGGCTCTTTCAATAATCTTTTTTGGGTATGATCTTTCTTGTAACTTTCTGGCCAGATTTTCTGCTTCTATCTTGTATTCTCCCAGGTCAGCGCAGTTTCTGCGAATACGCAAAAATTGGCCTACCGGGAGATTTTCCCTAAGTGCCCGGAGATGTGCGCTGTTGAAGTGGAGTAAACTGTTTTTATCAGTTGGTTTGGAGAACAAAGAACTGGTAATCCCCACATTTCTTGCGCTCAATTTGACATCCAAGAAAGATATCTGTTCCTGGTTAGATGTCATGGTGAACTTCAAGTGTGGGTTGAGTTGGTTGACCCATGTGTAGAAGTCGTCAGCGTGCCTGTGTCACCTTCCCAAATCACCAGGATATCGTCTATGTACCGCCACCACCCTTTGATGTTATTGGTATAAGGGTTCGTGGCCCACACGTGTTCCTCCTCTAGGTGTCCTACGTACAAACATGCTATACTGGGAGCGAATGTGCTCCCCATAGATGTACCGTGTATTTGCAGGTACAGTTGGTCCTCGAATCTGAAAAAGTTCTCTTTCAATGCCAGGCTCATGAGTGTGACAACCCAACTGATTGGTGCGTCCCAGGTCCATTCTGTTTGATGTAGAAGTGTTTCAATCACTCTGATGCTCTCGTCCTGCGGGATGCTAGTGTATAGTGCTTCTACATCCAGACACACAAAGATGTTGTGTTCTGGATTGTATGTGACATCCTGGAGGACGTTTAGCAGATGTTTAGTGTTCTGTATGTAGGACTTGATTTGAGTAACCAGAGGGCGGAGGAACCAATCTGTATATTTAGACAGTGGTTCCAAAAGGGAACCAATCCCGGACACGATGGGTCTTCCTGGTGGTGGTACTCTCCCTTTATGGATTTTAGATATTGTGTAAAATATTGGTGTTCTTGGATCTCTGCAGTTCAATAACTCATGTTCCTTTTTATTTATCCATTTTTGTTCCAGTGCCTCTGTTGTTAAAGTGTTTATAGTTTTTCTAAGTCGAGCTGTAGGGTCTCTGTAAATGGGTTTGTAGAATTTGGTGTCTGATAGCAGACTGATACAGGCTGATCTATAGGCTGTAGTGCTCTGTATCACCGTTGCTCCACCCTTGTCTGCTGGTTTGATAACCATATCAGGTCTCGTACTAAGTTCTTTAAGACCCTCACGTTCTTTCTTACTCATGTTATCGAAGACTTCTCTTCCAATGGGTAAGTTCTCGATCTCATTTGACACAGCATCTTCAAAGGCTATTACTTCTGGAGGCATCATCGAAGATGGAGGAAAGAAACTGGACTTCACTCGTAAAGATGTACACTTGTGATCTTCAATCGGTGGATCATTTCCCGCGAAGAACGTTTTTAATCTTATCCTGTGAAAAAATTCGCTCAACTCGCATCTTATCTTGAATTTGTCCAAATTTGTAGTAGGTACAAATCCCAGGCCTTTATTCAAAACATCACTCTCTTCTGTTGTTAGGGTAATGTCGGTGAGGTTCACTATTAATCCCGGGATGTGCTTGTCCCTGCTGTTGGTCCTTTCGTCATGCTCCGTGTGTTCATTGTCGAGCTGCTGTCTTCCCATTGTACCTGTTTTCCTCCGTTGTTCCGTCTGCCACGTTTCCCTCTTCTTCCGCCCTGACCTAAAAAACGGTTCTGGTTAAAATTCGGCTGGAAGTAGGGTCCCATCTGAAAGTGTTGTGGCCCCTGGAATGGCGGTGATCCTTGATAAGGCATTGGGCCAAAGGCTCCTGGCCATGGGTACATTTGTGGGGGTTGGAAGCCTTGATTGTATCTTCCCCTTCTTGGTCTTCTTGCTCTGCCTCTCCAACTTCTATTCGAGTCATCACTGGACCAGCCTTCTTGATCAGTTTCTGGGTTGCTGGAATCTCCCTGATATGAGGAACCTGAATCCGAGTTGTCTTGACTCTTGTAATCCTCTTTCAAATACGGATAAACTTTTTCATGGGAAAATTTCTTCAGAACTTTTTGTAACTTGTTCACCTTACTTTGCATTAGGAAATCCTTATGTTCACTGATTTCTTTATTTACTTCTTCTAGTTTCTTTTTATACAGGGTAATCTTAATTTCCGTCATCAATGCATCTTCGCTTGTTTTAATTTTTACTAGAATTGCTTCTGATAGTCGTTTGGCAGTGTTAATAATTAGTATCAACCAATCGCGGGTGCACCGCCACGCGATTAGTGACCACTCTTTTTTGAAATGTTGGTCATCAAGGAAGATTCTTGGGGCATTAGTTACTAGAAGTCCCCTGGGTGCCGCATTACCCCACAGGTATTCTGTCAGAATTGCCCCATGAAGGAGAATTCTCATCTGTGATCGTTTGAGTTCTTTCAATTCATCCCAGTTCTGTGCTTGGTTTAAACTCTGATTTATATTAGTATCTGATAATAAGGATGGTCCAGCCAGAATGGCTGATGCCATTTCATCTGTGTATCCTAATCCTAAAGATTCACATGCAGTGAGAGATCCTAATGAGTTCATATTCCTTTTGAATGAACGTAACAGTTAGATAAAAAATGTTTTGATATAGATATATATATCTCTTTGTATGGGCGATTACAAGTGTATAGTGCTTATCAAAGGGACATCCAACGGGCGTCTTACAATAATGAATTCTTCGTATTATTTTGGGGGGGAGAAAAACCTATTTTACAGACTTTTTCACTATGGTAAGGTTATCTAAGAAATTTCCTTTGAACCTCACCAATATGTTCTCTATGTTCCCTTTGGTACAATTGAACTAAGCCCCACAGCTATGCGCTGCTAATCACGTTAAGCACAAACGTAAGTAGGAAGGGTTTCCAAACTTACAGGGGGGCCGAGAGGAACTACAGGGAGGAGTACACCCTCCCGGGTTTTTACACTATTTTACCAAAAGTACTCCCCAGTATCTACTCGTAATTAAGTTGAGAGTTGTATTTGAACAGACCTAGAGCTCCCAGGTGTTGAGGTCCCTAAGTGAAGTCAGAAAAGACCACCACTAATAAGTGGGGAAGGAGGCAACTCCTTTTGTTTTATATTCCCTCACACACCCTAGTGGTGTCATGCTTCATCATTGGGACACCTCGACGCCTACAAGTCGAGGTGGGCTCGACCATATTCCAGGGAGCTCTTAAGAAGATGTTTTTGGCCAGGGGGATAAAGATTAAAAACCCGACAGCAGATCCCAGTATCCCTTTTATTCTTGGACCTGCTGGGGGTGATAATAAAATAAAGTTTAAGGGTCAATGGGGATATTATGGTCCTAAGACCCTATAGCCAACAGGTGTCAGTCCTATTAAGCCCCATAAAGGGTGCTGGACTTTCTTCAGGGCGGAATATAATGCTCCCTGGTATGGGTAGGGCAGGGGATTTCCCTACGCTACTGGTGATAAGGGCAACTAACGCTCCTTATTAGTTTACGTAGACTAATTAGTCTTACATGTCACTCCATCTAAGTAGAGAAACAAAGAGAAAAAAGAGAGAAGAGACCACACATTCTTATATATGGAGATCCAGGAATGTTCATATCTACAGGCGTACGTCTCAACTTATTAATGGTGAAACCAACAGACATATAGAGGTGGCGGGTGAAAAAACACTCTAAGTTTCTCACACGCTCCTATCTGTGTATTGCCCGGCTTGGTGGCGGCATTGCGCCGCATCCAATCACCTTTTGCTCTTAGGTGTGTGTCTAAACATATTGATCTTACACCCGTTTAATTCCCTCGTGGTCAAAACACTATAAAAATAATAATCGCCGTGGTTTGTTTTATATATAACATGATCGCGTAATTGCATGCTCACCTTTCACACTTATGCATACATCTACATATTTCACACATTCATTCTTACCCCGTTCTGGGAGGGGTATCGACTCCAAGTGGAAAACCAACATTTGTGGGGTAGCCCTGTAGTCAGACACTTCATGTTCGTAAGCGTTTTTTCATCACCCACACGAGATTCGAGTATCCCGAATTGTTGTTCCATAGTAATGGAAGAGGGCCCCAATAAGGTAAAAAACACATATAGAGAGACAAACACACGAAGACATAAACACAAAACAATGTCCGTAAGAGTTATGCTTAATGCAGGATCCCAAGAGGGACCAGCTTCTTCCTCATACCTTATGTCCGTAGTAAAGTTCCAGCATTACTCACGCCATCAAGGGTCCTGCCCCTCGTATCATCCTGTTTGGAGGTGGTTTCACTGCTTGGGGTAGTGCTTCATCTCCTTGTGACGTCATAAGTAGACCGTTTGTAATTGGATGTTAGCCCGCCTACTTCCGCATCCCATATCCGGCATGAACGAGGAAGCCCCTCCTGAGGATACTCCGGCACATTATATGGCAAGAACTGTGGGATTGCATACCATAATTTGGCTTGAAAATTGGCATAAAATGACTTAGGGTGAGGGTGAATTGGTTTTCCCTAGATATGGCTCCTTCAGGTTGGAAGTGTTGTATCACTTGAAATCTGTGATGGCGGCTTTACGACCTTTGCCGAGACCTACACGGCTTGAGGCGTTGCATGCATGGATTAGAGCAGCGCATGACAGGAAAAGAGATCGAAGTCAGGAAAGGGTGAAAAAGTCAATTAAGGAATTTCAGGATGCAAGATGGGATGCAGAAGAGAAAAGGTGGAGAGTGCAAACAATAGAGGGAGACAGGTTGTATCCATTACTGGTAAAGACTGATGGCTCGAAGGTAAAGAGTGCGAATGATGATGATGACAGTGATACAGATGACAGCCTACTAGAGAGGTTGTTGTCCGAGAGACCACCTCCAGACAATCCAGATTCTTATGAAGGGAAGTCAGCTCCAGTAGAAGGGACTAGTGGATTACAGACTCAGTCAGAAGTGAGAGTAGAAGGGAAAATGTCGACAGGAATTGAGGGTACTGAAAACCAGCCTGTAGCTAGCACAGAGGTTGGGAAAGGTGTGAGGTTGCCGGACGCTCTGAAGTTACCGGTTACCATTGGGCCCATTGTTTCTGTTTATGACCCAGATCAAGAGAAGGTTGGGAGTTCAGTGCAGTCAGTTGTAGGAGCGAGGAGTGTATTTGAGGGAAATGGGTCAGTGAGTGGAATGGAGTAGACTCCAAAGCCTAAAGAATGGAGCACGCCATTGCCAGCTACAGCAGACTCCTCTAGGGGACAGGCAAAGGTGAGACCAGTGAGGCCGAGGTCTTTGACCGAGTCAAGATCCGATTTGAGGATGTGGGCACCGCCAGTGAGAAATCAGAATCAGAGCGAGAGGTCGGTAGAAAGTGAACGAGGCACGATAGTAAATCGTTCTGTTCCTATGAGCATGTCAGAGGAAAGTAGGTCTCAGGAACGGGAATGTGATTATGATGAACGTGATGGAGTAGCTTGTCGAGAAATATTGAAGGGAGCCCTGATAGGAAGAATGTTAGATGTTGTAAGGTTGAAAGCAGAAGTAGATGAGATAATAAATGGAAACTTGCCCCTCGAGAGAACGTACATGTACGAACAAGATGAATTACTCTTTGTAGCGAAGGATGTGACTCGCAAGGCACGAACGGCACATGAGAGGTTGTCAGATTTGACTAAGAAGTATGATGTGGACTTGTCCAAAACAAAATCATTGCAGGGAAGTCATAGGTTGCAGTATAGCGATCAAGAATTGGAAGAGCAAAGGGTCATGGGATTGAGAACCCATTTCAAGGATTTGATTATAGCAATGCGTGCATGGCTCATGCTTGACAAGTGGGAAGAAAGGTGTTCCAAGAAAAAGAGTTCTAGAAGAACGATAGGAGAGATGCCACCTCCAGGTGGAGGGATGACGGAGGTAGGGAATTTCCCTTTACGAGATGTACAGAATGGAGGGTACGTGCATGTGCCTTGGAGTAGGGGTGACTTGGCTGCATTTACGAATGACTTTCCCCGTTTTAGTGAAAAACCTGTGGAGTGGTATAAGCAGGTTGACCGGTTTGCTAAGATCTCGAAGGTGTTGTGGGTTGACCTGAATACATTGTCTGACATTGTGGTTCCGAGTGATTTATGGTCGGCATGTAAAATTGCTGTTGAGTGGCCAACCTCAGAGCCTGACAGGGACCCAGTCTCAAATGGTCCATCACCAATGGTCATGAAGAGGTTTGAACAGGTGATCACGCGGTTGAAGTCGAAAATCTCACCTCAGGACATTGATTGGCTGAAGATAGATCGGACAGTGCAAGAGCCAAAGGAGACAGTGCATGAGTTTTATGAGAGACTTCTGCAGGCTTTTAAGCAGTACAGTGGATTAGACGTGTTAGATACAAAAGACATGGGACAGTTTGTTTCGAAGTTCGTGTTGGGATTGAGGCCAGAGGTTAGCCTCATGATACAGCAGCATTTGATATGTTGGCAGAACAAGCCTGTGGATGAGATCTTACGGTATGCCAGGTACTGTAGTGATGAGATAGAATCAAAGCACAGGAAGTTGAAAGACAAATTGATGCTTGTTCAGATGCAAACGGCTCAGGGGCAGCCTAATAGAGGAACGTTACGAAGGAAACAGGGAAATAACCAAGGAGGAAACCAGAATGTCCAAGGTCAGGGAAGACCAAAGTCAATTGATCCTAAGACAGGGATGGATGTGGCGACATTGAAGAAGACCACTGCATGTCATCTTTGTCACCAGATTGGACACTGGAAACGCGAGTGTCCTTTGAACCCGATGAACCAAATGCAGCAGGAAGGAGAGATAGTTCAGGTCCCTGTGTCTGAAATGATTCCCACTGTGACTAGACCTAGGATGGTGAAAGGGGGGACCAATAGCCCACAAGTACAAGTCCCTCAACCACCTAGGGTTCAGAATGTACAACAAGGAGTCCGAACTTACATGCAGATGCCCATGTTCGAGGGAAGTGAGGAGTTTGGTCCGGATCCGTTGGCATGACGGTGCCCCAGAGGGGAGGAAGACTGCACACTTGGAGCAGTCTTCGAGGTAGACCAGAGGGGACCATTTGTGGAAGCAGACATTGATGGTCACCCTACCACCTTTTTGGTTGACACTGGTGCTACCCGGTCTACTGTAAGATCAGCAGTAGTCCCCAACCTACCCCTCTCGGGACAATCGATCCATGTTGTTGGCGTAGCGAATAAGAAACTAACTAGCCCACTGACAGAGCCAATTCCTGTGAGAATAAGTACTTTCAAAGATCGACACCACTTCGTGGTGTGCGACTCGAGTCCAGTTTGCCTGTTAGATAGAGACCTGTTGTGCAAGTTGAATTGCACCATCTATTGCACACCGAAGGAAGTGGAAGTATAGACGAAGGATGATGATGCGACCTTTAAGGTTGCGAATCAGCGCGTGTGTATATAAATGTACCCGGCGCTGACAGTGGAGGGGCTTCCACTTGATTTGAGGGATTCTGTGTCAATTGATGTGTGGGACCTCAGTGGAGAAGAGATTGGATTGGTCAAAGGTGTAGATCCAGTGAAGATCCAGGTCAAGCCAAATGTAGAATTTCCTAGGACGCCCCAGTACAATCTGTCACCTGAAACGATTGCAGGGATCAAGTCTGTAATTGAGTCTATGATCAAGCAGGGAATTCTGAAAGAGATCATGGGTAGCCCATGCAGTTCACCTATCATGGGACTACAGAAACCTAGTGGTAAATTCAGGATTGTGCAAGACCTGCGAAAAATCAATGATATAGTTGTTCCATGTTGTCCGGTGGTACCGAATCCATCTGTAATCCTGTTTCAGATCCCATGTGAAGCTGAATAGTTTACAGTGATTGACTTGTGTCAAGCCTTCTTCTCGATTCCGCTACATGAGGAAAGCCAATTTCTTTTTGCTTTCTGGCTGGAAAACCGTGTGTTAACGTGGTGTCGTATCCCACAGGGGTACACAGAGAGTCCATCAATCTTTAACCAGATCTTTGAGAAGAATCTTGAAGGTCTTGTGTTGCCGCAGAACTCCGTTCTGGTGCAATACATTGATGATTTGCTTGTTGCGTCTGAAACTGAAGACGCTTGCAGAATCGATACCATTGCCTTACTGAATCATTTGGCAGAGAATGGACACAAGGTGTCTCCGAGCAAATTGCAGTGTTGCTTGAGTGAAGTGCAGTATTTGGGTCACAGAATTGAGAAAGGCAAGAGAAAGGTGTCACCAGATCGTATTGAGGCTATTATGAACATGCCTGTGCCTACCACTCAGAGGGAAGTCCGAATGTTCTTGGGGGTGGTTTGCTATTGTCGCCAATGGATTCCCAATTTCTCCTTTGAAGCGAAGCCCTTACAACGGCTGACGCGCAAGGATGTGAGTGATCCAGTACCATGGAACGAAGACTGCTTGAGGTCATTTTTGAGGCTGAGAGAAGCCCTGTGTTGTGCTACAGCTTTGGGGATGCCTGATTACAACAAGGCATTTGCATTGTTCTGTTGCGAGAGAGAAGGTTACGCATTGGCAGTTTTGACTCAGAGTCATGGAGGTGTCCATAGACCAGTTGCATACTTTTCAGCTACTTTAGATCCAGTAGCTTTTGCGTTGCCTGGATGTCTCAAATCCGTTGCTGCAACAGGTGTCAGTATTGAAAGATGTGAGAGCATTGTAATGGGACATCCACTTACAGTTTATGTGCCACACTCTGTTGAACTGTTGATGACAAGGGCTAAAACACAGCACCTCACGAAAAAACGGTTGCCACGTTACAAGCAAGTTATACTTGCTGCAGAGAATGTGACGTTGAAGAGGTGTTCTGTTTTAAATCCTGCGACATTGATGCCTATTCCAAATGTAGATGATGAAGATTGTGAGGATCACGATTGTCTCGATGTGACTGAACTGTGCACCAAACCGAGACCAGAAATTGTTCATGAACCGCTCCTTGACCCTGATGAAATTTTCTTCATGGACGGTTCTTGTCTAAGAGACAGTGCTGGTTGATTGAGAGCAGCGTTCGCTGTATGTACCATCACAGGGGTGGTTGAAGTTGCTTGTTTAGAGGGAGTACACTCCGCACAGGTAGCTGAAATCATTGCCTTGACCTGTGCCTGCTTGGCGGCTGATCAGATTTGGATAACGATTTATACCGATAGTCAGTATGGGTTTGGTGTCGTTCACGATTTCGGACAGTTATGGTCACAGAGAGGGTTCATGACATCTTCTGGTTCGCCCATTAGAAATGGGGAATATGTGAGACAGTTGTTGGAAGCATTGCAATGTCCGAAAGAGATTGCTGTTGTCAAATGTTCAACTCATTCCAAAGAAAGCGACTTTGTGTCAAGGGGGAATTGCTACGCTGATGAAGTTGCCAGGTTTTGTGCAGAACAAGGATGCATATTTACTGGAGGGTATACTGGAGAAAGCCAAGAAAGAACCGATCTCAGCATGATGTTAGCCATGGCCGATACATGGGAGGAGCTAAAGCGACTGCAGGATGAGGTTACCGATCAGGAACGAGATAGCTGGATACAAGCAGGATGTGAGAAGGGTGATGGGATGTGTGGGTTTCGAGTGATGGACGAGCTGTGCTACCAGAATGTCTGTTGAGTCCAATGGCAAGACTGATTCAAGGTGCAGTACATCTTGGCAGAGATGCGATGGTGCGTGGGTTCAGACAGACATGGTACAATACAAAGTTTCGTGCAGTAGCTGAAGCTGTGTGTCAGAGGTGTGTTACCTGTCAGCAAATGAATGCGGGAAAGAGGACTGCTGTGACTTTGAGCCACATTGGGAGGTCAGCAGGGCCTTTCAATAGGATGCAGCTGTACTTTATTGAGATGCCAAAGTGCAATGGGTCGAGGTACATCTTAGTTGTGGTATGTGTCTTTTCAAGATGGGTGGAGGCTTACCCAACACGCAGATGTGACACACTCACTGTAGCTAAGCTGTTGCTGAGAGAGCTGATTCCGAGGTTCGGTTTCCCGAACTCTTTGGAGTCAGATAGAGGGACACATTTCCATAGCGAAATCATGAAATTGCTCTGTGCTGCCTTGAATGTGGACCAGAGACTGCATTGCAGTTATCGACCAGAGGCTTCTGGGATTGTGGAACAAGTTAATGGGGCTTTGAAAGCACGGATGGCAAAAGCGTGTTCTTCAACATCCCTGAAATGGCCCGACGCGCTGCCCTTAGTTCTCATGTGCCTCCGTAGTGTTCCCGATAGGAGGACTGGATTGTCACCTCATGCGATACTAATGGGGAGGGTAATGCGAGTACCAGCGATACCTGCTACTGCTTTGATTAACATCACTGATGACTTGATTCTCGACTACTGTAAGGGACTGGCTGACGTAGTCCGTTCTGTGTCCCAGCAGGTGCAAGCAGCAACTGTTCCAGCCGCAAGTGACCTGTGCCACGACTTGTGCCCGGGAGATTGGATGCTTGTGCGTAAACACGTGAGGAAGAGTTACCTGGATGTTCGTTGGCTTGGTCCATACCAGGTAATACTGGTCACGAACATAGCAGTGAAGTGTGGAGGACTGCCGAACTGGGTGCATGCCTCCCATACCCACAGAGTTCCGGCACCCTTGGAAGATACAGCCCCTCTCATAAATGAAAATCCAGCTGAGGTGGCAGGGCCATCTGAGAGGGCAAGCCAATCTGTGAGGGTTGCTGATGCAGTTGGTTGTGCACTAGATCGAGCTGAAAGGGGTTGTGCAAATCGAAGCCCTGAATTTGACTCAGACGGAGAAAGTGTTGCTGTGGGTGGAGTAGAGTCAAATTCTGCTGAAGGAGGAAGTAGTGCACAGGGTACTCGAAGGGAGAGCAGAGGTGCCACAGAAGCAGAAAGAGTTTGGCCCGTGAGTCAGAGACGGTTGAACTTGAGATTGGCACCACAGAGAGATCTTGCACCAGTTTCTGAGACGCCTGAATCTGAGCAAAGTGACGAAGAGCAAGCTCAAATCAGTCTGAGAAGGTCAAGCAGAGCAAGAGTGCCGTGTCAAAGGTATGCCTCACCAGAGTGAACTTACGTTGTGACTGATGCCAGGCATACCAAGCACGGGGAGGCTGAGGTCCTTGACGCTGATCAGCAATTCTCCGAACCTGATAATAGAGGTGTTGTTACGAGTTCCAGGGTTGGAAATCGAAGGAATACTGGCTCTCAATATTCCGAATCCACCACTTCTGAGTAAGGTTCGTGAATTGATCTTGGAGACGCTGGTTTTTCCAACTTTTGGTATTGTACCACCGCATCAGGAGTTAATGGTACTTCGTCTTGAATCTCTGCAAGGTGTTTTAGAGATTTTGGGGGCTGATTTGGTTCTGGACTAAAGGTAAAACCTTTGTTGTACATAAAAGTCCAAAGAAGAAGATAACCTAGGCCTGAGTGGAAGAAGAATAACGTTAGGGACTTTCTGTTGAGATGATAAAAGAGGGCTAAGGAAGTCTTTTTGTGGACTGTGTAAATAAGGAACTGAAAATTGCAAGGGGATTTCCAGCTTGAGGCGTTGTTTGAACTGGTTGACAAGCAATACTCGGAAGAGAAAAAGACTCTTATTTGTTGCTGTCGAGCCAAGAACTTTGAGAACCTTGCAAACATGGCAGATGCTGGAAATACTCACCGTAGGGCTAAATTAGTGATAGGTACACTTTTAGGGTTAGTGATAGTCACTATAGTTGCGATAGTTGTAGCCTCATATATCGTTTCACACGATCAGGAGGGGGAGGTACAGGGGACACCTACACCTACCACCTCTAGCCAGAAAGAGGTTACTATAGGAGCTCAAAGAGCTTTGTTACTTGAAGAGAGTCGTAGATTTCACATAGATCTGTCTAGAAGCGACTTTAAGCTTAATGCTTATGCGAAGCTGTTGTATGGGTATGTGGCTGCAATGGATACGAAAGACTGCTATGTGTGTATGCAGCTACCTTCTTCAGTAGGTGAGGGTATTAGATACCATTACCTTCCACTAACATATGGGATCTCTTGTAGTTTGTTGCTTAGTATCTTTTACGAGAGAAGACAATTTGAGTATTTCTTTTCCAATTACGATGCAGTACTTCCTGAAGTTCCAGCTTATAAGCATTTGAACAAATACGATTATTACAAGTCAGAGGATAGACTTCGGAAGTATTTCATACCGACTTTGGAATTGGATACGGCTTATGCTCACCAACATAATTTGACATGTTCATTATCAGATACAGAGAAGAAGTTCATAGGTCAAGTAGAAGATAGATATAGAAAACTAACACAGACACGAAATACAGGAGAGAGTCCGGTGGATTGGACAGATGAGGAGAGATTGCACAGATCCAAGGGGAGTTATGGACCCATAGCGTTAAATCAGGTGCAAAAGGGGAAGTTGTGTGTGAGACGTCCTCAGACCTATTATGAAAAGGTTTTGATAGGACAAAGTACCTGTGACCAAATCTTTACCATGGAGGACTCTGCTAAGAACTTTTTGCAAGGTCCGGTGCAAGTGATTCCAACTGTGTATTTTGTGTTCGGAAGGAATGCCTATGTGAGGTTGCCTGCGAATTGGTATGGTACATGTCACTTGGCTATTATTTTTCTGAAAATCTATCATGCAGAAGATTTTAATCTTTTGGAGACTGGACATCATTCTAAAGTACGGAGAGCTGCAAGTGCAGGAGCAGTAGTTGGTGATATCTTTGGAGCAATGATAACACGTGTATTTGTAAAGCGCACGTTCACCACTACGGGTATCTTGGCGCTGAATAACAGATGTTTATTGTTACCCAACTCAATGGTACTCATTTTATCGACCTCAGATGGATGAAAGGCTGAGTGGACCCGCCGGGAATTGAACCTGTGACCATGAGGTCGAACACAGGCCCCAGCAGCAGACGCATTAGTCCACTGAGCCACCAGACCCGGCTGGGTCTGGGTGTGATTTTGAATGATGTGAAGATTAGAAGGTTGGCGACTGTGGTTGATGAGTTGTCGATGAATACTGCGAGGTCTTTGCTATTGGTGGATGGAGAGATGTTGTCGATAAGGACGATGGTTTTGCAGAATCGTCTTGCTTTAGACGCATTATTGGCAAAAGAGGGTGGAGTCTGTAAATTGTTGCAAGTTCAGGAATGCTGTACGTATATTCCAGATAATAGCAAGGATCTGGAGAAATATATAGATAACATCACCACGATTTATCAAGAGATAGGGGATTTGACTGAAGAGGGCGTGTGGGAAAAGATTGGTAAAGGATTTGGTCGTGTGGGAAATTGGTTTGCGAATTTGGGAAAGGGGTTCCTTGGATTCGTGCTGAAGCCTCTCATTATTGTTGTGGTTTGTGTGATCAGCTTGTGGGGTCTCATCAGAGCCTATAAGTGGTACAGAGGAAACAGAATTGAAAGAGCTCTCAGAGCGAGCGAGAGGCGAATGGCTAGACTGCAGGACAGTCAATATCAAAATCTCAAGAATATGGAGAGTTTCCAACGGGGGAGGATGGCAACTAGTACTGTTTAGGCTGGTTCTTTCTCCAAGGGAAGTAATTGTGTGATGGTGTGATGACATTTGTCATCAAAGGGGGGAACTGATAGAGCGTCATGTGATTCTGAAATTTGTAGGGGTGCATCATATTCACTGTTAGTCAGCACCCGCATATTAATCGATGTTTGTTCAGAAATGCCATAGAAATGTATTGCTGTAACCGTTTAACCCCTTCAGTGCCACGCCCTTTCCCCGCCCTGTGCCGGCCGTTACATTAGCGGGCGGGGTTTATGACGAGCTGGACTCGTCATGGGCACACCGCAACCGCGGCCCATGACGAGTCCAGCTCGTCATGGGCACTGAAGAGGTTAACATAGAGGTGATTAGAAATGTAATAATGCTTTCCGTAAAGAGTAACGTTGCAAGCTATTGTGAATGTATTTAGTAAATGCATAATGAGTAGTTTTCGTGCAATGCAATGTATTAGGTTAAACGCGTGCCATGTTAAAGCTACAAGTGCAAGTTGCTTACTCACGTGTATGAGAATAATGAACTAATGCCAAGAGTGTGATTTAATAGTGTGTTTAAATTATAAAGGCCTGATCACATATATTTTAGAAGAGAAAGGCCTGTTAATTTTTCTTATGTTAGCTAACGTTATAGGCCGAAAATGATTTCCCTTGGTAAAGGCTTTGGGTTGCAGGGAGATGTAAAATCTTGGAGACGTGAAATGTTTTTTGTTCCCATGTTTCTGTTGCAGGTGCAAGCACATTCAGCTCGTTAGTGAGACTAGGTCTTTGTTTTAGGAGTTTGGATGCTACGAGAAGCCAACAGGGAATGTGGAGATGATACTTTCAGCGGAGAAGGTGCCTGGGACCCAAGGTCAAGCTAACCGTCGTTGGACGCCAGACAAAGTTGTAGGAAAAGTACTGGAAGAAGACCTGGCTGAAGAGGTGTGCCGAAGGGCGTGTTCTGTGATTTTGGGGTTTTGTATTAGGGACAGTGCCCCGTGGGATGAGCAGTTGATGTTTAGACGGGAAGCTAGAAAGAGCATCTTAGATCGAGCTCTGACTAAGTGAATGTACTTCTTAGGAAGTCTTCACTTCTGACACCTTTTATTCTCTTGCCTGGGAAGGGAAATGTTAAGTAGGGATGTCACCTTAGAGTTAGTGTAGGGATAGACTAACGCTTTTTCCTTTTGACTAATGCTTCCTTATTTGTATATTGGTTTAACCATTGCTTTCTAGATGATTTTGGAGTCAGTGATTCTTTTTGTTTTGAGTCGGATGAGAATCCTCCGTAAACTTGCCTTTGTATTAGTGCCCATTTATCTCCTACACCTTGTATTGAGGTGTCTGTATGTTCAGCTATTTTTGGTTATAATAAAATCCTTTAAATTTTAGATTCGGAGTCAGTGGTCCTTTCCAAATGAAATCTAATTTTGGTGATTATGTTCCATTAATTTTATTTCCTCCCCTCTACTCTATTTAGCAGATAAAAAGATCCTGGCGACCAGAGAGGATTCTTGGAGATAACCAGGTAGGCAAGAATCCAGCCCCATCAAAACTTGCTGCCTTTTCAGGTCATAGCAGGTTCTAATCTCCCAACATTCAGAAAAAACGAAAACACTGCTTTTTGGCAGGTAAACACACCAAGGTTTTTAATCTACGAACCAGGTTCACTCACCTTGGAGCCTACAGAACTTTTTTTAAGGTGAATGTTTGAACTTTAGAAATATCGTATGAGATAAAGAAATGATAGAAGATAGATTGATAGAGGAATTAAGATAAGGGACTAATAGAAGATTGAATAGGATAGAAGTTAGAAGATGATGTAAGATAGAACATGAAAGAATATACAAGATAGATAGAAAATGATAAAAGATAGATACATGCTAGAAGACAGAATATAGAGACATATAGAAGGTTGCTAGAAGATATAAAGGTGGGAAATGGCAGACAGAGAGATAGCCACCTTGGAATGCTATTTTATAAAAATGTATAACAAAAGCATTCCAAGTTGGAGGCCCATACATGCAAAGGCATGGTCACTCTTGGGATGGTGTAATAGAATTTCTAAAAATAAAGTGTACGTGCAGTGCAGCACATGCAAAAACAAGCAAGTGGGCCACCAGCATCGTGCAGCATGCTAACGGCCTTCACAACCAAATAATTAACAAATTAAGATAACAGCAGTTTGAGCTATTTTCTCTGTGGACGACCATGATATGCATTGGGAGAATGACGTCACTCTCACAAAGAGGTGTCAGTGTCTGTGCAGGGTTGACCCATTGTCACATGCTTTATGCTGCTTTGGACAGAATTAAAGTGTGATTGACAGTTTAACAAAAGAATGAATGAAGAATTCTGATCAAAACAAATCCTATATTATTACACTTAAGAAAAAAAATCAATAGTCTGGTGATACAGATACTGCTGTCTCTAAGGGTAAGACCTAAAATGAGTAAAGCAAAAATTAGATATAAAAGAAAATTTTCGAGTGGGGATGTAGTTATAAAATTAGCAGTTGTGACAAAATATTTTTCGACACTTGACAGATGAATAACAGAGGCCAAGAAAGCTGACCAGGGTGTGGTTGAAGAGTAGGCCGCAATATTTGACAGGTTGTAACAATGAGAAAGGAAAGCTGAAAACCTTAACAAAAGAAATGTAATACAGGGAATCAGATGAAGGTAGAGCAGAATAATTTTTTTTTAAAGCATCTTTCTTTCATGCCCTGAAGTACCAAACTTTGGACGAAAATACAGGAGATAGGTCCTATAAAGGAAACAGAAGATCCAACAGCATATGGATGGGGCAGCTGTGCATATCACAGGGTGCACGTTGGTTGCTTTAAGACTATCATTGGAACAGTCAACAGGTCTCACTAATTACCAATGTTTTTTCCCTCCGTGATGCCCTTCCTCAATGTGAGAACATCCATGGAGCCATCTATGAATGCATTTTCCTATGCCTTAAGAAAATACATTTACAAATCTCCAACAGACATGCATCGGCAAAGGAGAGTGAGGGAAAAGGATCAGGGCAACAGAAGCACATCCAAAAGAAGAAGGCAGCCTCTATAAAGAGGCAGAATGCCAGATAGTGAGAGGGTCTTGTTGAAGAGTGGAGAATGTGTAACATCCTAGATAGTACAGCGGAAATAGTAATATTCCACCTGACCCTCACACTCTTCCTGAATAGAGGGATTTATGATTTTACTCAGTTTGAAAGACCAAGGGGGCAGTTAAGTATATAGGATTAGATATATAAAACTTGTACCTGTATTGGGGATACTTTGAGCAGATTCAATGATCATTTGGACTCAACTAACGGATTCCTATTTCTTAATACCAGTAGATGAGGACTGGCCCCTACAGATTGTTATAGGTGCTCCCATTGAAGAAGTTAGTATGTTCTAGTTCCCCTGCCACTTAAGGACCGGTATGATGCTAAATGTAATTACAAATGGCTCGCTGTATAAGACCCAAGAAGGCTGGTACAAAAATGCTGTTGTATGTGAAATTTCGCAGGTTCAGTTACAACATTCTGTGAAGTCAGAGGTGAAAGTGGATTTCAAACAAAATTTAGATGAATTGCATTAAACAAGTGACACACACAAAATATAAGAGTACAGTAAACATAGCAAATTGAATATTCACTCAAAGTATCGCTCCTGAATCGTATGATCTAACTGTATCCATAATCGGAAGGACACAGGGTGGATTCACTCCATTATCACAAATATAAAAATAACTCAGGGCTTTTTTCAGCCCGTATCATTGAATTATTGCGGGAAAAGATAACTTTTGTATCCTACATGGATGACATATGCATTACAGATGGTGATTTAGAAGGAGATCTCCAATATATAGATGGAATAGTCACTATACTTACAAAAAAACCTCAGAATATCAAAAATAGCCTGTTTTTTAAATGGGATATTCTGAGGATACAGATAATGCACTGAGGGAACGGGATTACGCCTGAATTCCTGGAAAAGTGTGGTACACTTGAACCTCCATACATTCCCAAAATTACAAGTGTTGAATGAAATTTTGCATTACAGTTGAACATATCTGCCACATTATACAGCAAGAGCGAAATCAGATCCAAGGACCAGACATGCTATTTCCAGCATGTTTTATTCTAAAGAGTTTTGCACTATACTAGCCTATTTAGGCTTTGCTGGTATTAGCGAGCCAATAGTTACAATATTACAACAGCAACATTTTTAATAGTTTTCTAATTGGAAGCACCGTAGAATGTTAAGCAGTTACAAAATTAACATCACAGACAATCTCCCAAAGGATTTGCTTGTCCACTTGCTAACCAGATGGATCCTAGGTTTGGTAATATTCATGTCATAACCTGTGGGAAAACTTGGTCAAAATGGACTACTGATCATGCTTTGACTGTGGCCACACAACACATTGAACTGTTTAATGAAAACATGATCATACATATTTTTCTTAAAGGCGCTCAAAAAGAAAGGAGATCCCAAAGAGATCAAATAATACCAGCAGTTGTTGCTCTTGTGGAAAAATCACCATACTCTTTAAAAGAAGCAGCCAGGTGTACCAGGGAGGTTCAAATTGAAAACTTTGATGGCACACTCAGAATTATAGATGGTGATCATAGAATGCTGAAAAAGATAATATATCCAGTTTCATGGCTGATATTATCAGCATTTAAAATGGTGAAATAAATATTAGACATTCCTTAAAAAGTAGTAAGAACAGTAATATTTTCATTACAGTCATCTTTGCAAGTTCTGAAAATCCACAAGGTACTATGCAAACTTATCAACAGCACATTTTTTTTTTTAATATCTTTGAAAAGCCCAGTATCACTTGGATAGGACATTGAGCCATTTCACGACCAATAAATTTGCTGTAATTCGGAAGCTGTTCTATTACAAACGGATGTGGGTGGCAATCTAGACTGTGAAATGATTCTGTACATTTCCACTGCCAAATTCCAGACTTTCTACATTGTTTATGAGAAACTCAACTTGTTTTCCAAAGCACAGCTGACTGTACTAGCCAATTCAACAGCTCTTTAAGTTTTGAAACAGATAATGAAACACAGTGACAGTAGTTCTGTGCATTCAAAAGACGATCACTAATTGACTCTTTCAGCAAAACAAACTTTCACACACAAATTTACACCGATTAAAATTGAGTCATACTTAGATTAATTTGCAAAATTATGCTATTTTTTTTAAAACTAAGATTCATGCCAAATTCAAGATGCTCTGCATTGTTTATGAGGAAACCCAACCAGTTTTCTAAAGCAGACTGTATTAGCCCATCCAGTAGCCCTTTGATATTGAAACAAATAATGAAACACTGAAAGTGATTCTACGCACTCGAATATAAACATATATTGTGTCACCAAAACAAATATTACAGACGTGTTTACACTGCTGAAACCTGATCACAACTAGACCAGTATGCAAAATAATGCAGTTTAAAAAAAACATGATTCAGTACCATAGTCATTGTTCCTAAATGGAATGAATGTTCTGGATATGAGTTGTTACCACCTCCGCAAGAAGCAACAATGGTCTACTGGCCAAGTACTAACAGGTTTTTTGTTAGCAAACCTTCATAAACGAGACAGCTCCTTTTTATTACTAAGGCAGAATATAACAATAAAATCAACATCTAACTATTATATATCTCAAGTATAACACAGTGCAACACAGATAAAACAACTATTCCAAGTGGCTTATCCACCAACAGTTATCAATATATTATATAGTATTCTACATAGGGCTTAGGTATGAGGAATTACTTCACATTTAAGGTCAGTTAGAAAAGTGTTATTGTAAGAAACTGGGTTATTGATTGAGGGGTTGAAAACCCTGTGTTAAGTATTTATGCAGCACACAAATCGGAATAAAGTGAAAACACAACACAAGAAAAAGCCTACACTAATTTAGAAAAATAGAGTATCATTTAATAAACAAAAGGTGACAGAAATGACAAAAACACAATCAGTAGAACCGGCGATATGCAATTTGAAAAGTTTAGGTAAGTATGGCACCTGAATGCACAAAGCGCCAGCCACAGCCATCTGGTTGTGCTAGTCACAAGTTCAGGTCGACCATGATGGAGTGTGGGCAAGGTTCTCCACTGAGCTCAAAGTTCAGAAGCAACAGTGCAAAAAACTGGAACGCTGTTGGCGACAGGCCTACTGCCCGCCGGCCAAGTTGGCCCTTAGGATAGCCCAGAAGGCCTACTATGCGTCTATATTCCATGCTAAAAGCCTTTATTATGTGGATCGCATAGCTCTGTCCAACTCCGAGGAAATATTTTCCATCGTACAGAGTTTTCTATCTCCTAGAGCACAGACCATCACGCTTCCTACCTCGGCCGCTTGGTGCAAGAAACGTTCTAATTTCTTTATTGCTAAGATTGTACTCTCCAGGCGACTTTTTAACACCGGTAATCACCCTGCTGCAGGGAACTTGCTCATGAAGGGGCCGTCTACTAGCTCGCAACCATCACCCTTTTCACCTATTGCCCTGCTAGTCTCACTGATGGTCCTTAAGTCCTTGAAATCAGGTTCTCCGTCCAACCCCTGGTCGGCCAGAATGTTGGCTTCAGCCACTGAGACAGTCAACCCTGAGGTTAACAGTCTCATCAATCTGTCTCTCCAGGAAGCTACAGTTCCTATAGCTTGGACACAGGCTAAAATCCTGAGAAAAACCCTCTTTTGATTCATCGATTCCCGTTAGCTATCAAACCATCTCTCTCCTTTCTGGTGTGGCACAAGTGTGTGAAAAAGTAGTAAATAAACAGCTTACTAGCTACCTCGAAGAGTTCGGCCTGCTCCATCCAGCCTAATCAGGGTTTAGAGCCTCATACATCACCAAGACGGCTCTCGTTGAAATCCCTGAAGCCATCCGGGAATGCTGGGATTCAGGCAGTTGGGCGGCTCTGATTTTGTTGGACCTCTCTGCGGCATTTGATACTGTGCCTCATTCCCTGCTGTTGGCCCATCTTTTGGATATTGGAATCTCAGGATTGGCTTGGAATTGGTTGAAGTCATTCCTTGAGGGCAGAACGCAACAAGTTTGGCTCCCTCCTTCCTCTTCCTCCCTTCAGATCGTGTCTACAGGCGTGCCTCAAGGGTCCTCCTTAAGTCCCGACCTTTTGAACATATATGTCACCCCCCTGATTCAGTTGGCTGAGGAGCTTGGAGCAAAAACAATTGCGTACGCGGATGATACCCAGCTTCTCTTTACCTGGAAGAAAACTGAGTCTTCCACTACTCTTGCCAAAACCTGTCTGACAGCCGTCTTCCAATGGCTCTCCTCCGCGCAGTTAAAATGCAACAAGGCTGAATCAGAAATCCTCCTTTTTGGGAGTTCGCCCCTCAGTTCAGGGAATCCCTCTGGCCAGCAGAATACCCCATGCCTACCTCTGTGGGCCAACCCACCAAAATCCTAGGGATATGGTATGACGAGAATCTTCATTTCTCTACTCAGATCAAGAAGCTTGCCGGGCAGTGCTTCGGTACACTTAAATCCCTTGGAAAATGTCTCCCTCTCCTCTCTAGGGCCATCAAGGAAACGGTTACCCATGCCCTGATACTCTCACGCATTGACTATGCCAGCGCCTTGTACATAGGTCTGCCGGGATATCTTTTGAATAGATTACAGGTAGTCCAGAACGCAGCGGCAAAGATTCTTCTTAACACCCCCATAAGAACCAGCGTAAGGCAACATCTGCGCAATCTCCACTGGCTGCCTGTGGCAGAAAGAGTTCAATTCAAAGCCCTTTGTCCTGGATCACTCAGCCATGCATGGTCTTGGTCTAGTCTATCTAAGGAAACGCTTCAGGTTCTATGTTCCTGTAGACAGCTGCGCTCAGCTTCACAACTTCTGCTCCCCTTTTTTTGCTACCCTTGGCCCTTCATAGTACCCAGGACCCCAAGCTCTTTATAAAAAGACTGAAAAGGTTTCTTTTTATATAAGCGGTCCTTTCTGTTCACCCTTTCATGGCTCGCGTCGGGACACTCCTCTGAGTAGCTGTGCGTGTTATAAGCTACAATAACATAACATAACAAAGACTAGGTTAGTGCTGCTGAAAAAGTTACCTTCTCAAAGTCTGGTGCAAAGAGTCCCGTTCACGTTGGTGGAGGCTGCGAGGAGCAGAAAGAGAGTTGCAGATGTCGCTTTAGCACGAAGAGCATTCCTGGAGTCGTGGGCTGTTGTGGCGTGATGATCCGGTCACAGATTATTGTTGCTGGAGCTTTGGGTTGGCAGTAACCACGGTCTGGTTGTAGCATGAAGGGTCAGGATCCCCGAAGCTTTGCATTGGTGGTCGTCACAGGTGGCAGAGTCTCGCTGCAAAGGGGTCCGTTCACGGTCACTAAGAACTTAAAACTTCAGAATTTCTCCTTTTCTTACAAAGGGGTGCATGCTGATGCCAGCCAATGGTTCACGACCTGGGACGACACCTCTTGGGATTTAGGGACAAAATGTAGCAGAGGTCAGCAGGGATCAAGCAGGTCTAGGCAGGTCCAGTTGTAGCAGGTCAGCCGGGCAGTCAGTTGTAGAACAGGTCTCTGGAGCTTGTTGTGTCCCTGTAGCTCACACAGGAGACCAGCCAGCTAGCCCTTGGAGTCACTCTGTTGATCCTGAGTTCAAGGAGTAGGGCCAGATTTCATTACTCAGGCAGCAGGGCAGCAGGATAGCAGGGCAGTCCTTCCAGCAGCAGGGCAGCAGAGCAGTCCGTCATCTGAATCTTCCATAGGCCCAGATGAGACCTGAAGAGGTGGTTCAAGAGGTCCAATATTTATGCCTGATGCCAGCCTTTAAAGCGGGGTGACATTCTGGCTCCAAGAAGTCTACGGACAAAAGACTGGTGTTAGGTTTCTTTGTGTGCTGGAGACAGCTCCTATTGAAGTGTGACTGGGACAGGGAACAGCTCCTTCCCCACCCATCCTGTCAGTACTGCTCATTGTTCCACTGTCTGGGAGGAATACACAAACCTTAACAGCCGTCATGTGATCCAGGAGACTGGCAGCAGGCACCAGATGGTTTTTCAGAGTAAGAAAATGCCAACTTTCTGAAAGTGGCATTTTCAGAATTGTGACTTAAATTCCGATGTTACCATTACAAAGGTTTTTAAATTACAATTAATTTGAGACTAAACATGACATTCCTATCTGTTCCCACTCAAACATTAGCACTTTTAGATGCAATAAAGTAACCTGATGTTATCCTAACGGAGAGGTAGGCCTTGCAGTAGTGAAAATTAATGTAGTTTTTTTTATTTACCAGGAAAAGAGAAATTCAAAAACACGTCCTACTTTTTAAATAAAATGCATCATGAGGGATGGTTATGCCTCCGTGTGGGGTGACATGTGAGGATTAAAAAAGAAGGTTTAGGCCTCAGCAAAGGTTTATTTTGTCAGGTTGAAATAACCGTTTAGAACTGCACTGTAGACTGCAATGAGAGGCCTGAGACATGTATATAGTGCTACTCTAGTGGGTGGCACAATGAGTGCCGCAGGTGCTCTAGTAGCGTTTAATTTATAGGCCCTGGGTACATGTAGGACAATATACTAGAGACTTTTGAGTAAATTAAATGTGCCAATCAGTTGGATGCCAATTTTACCATGTTTTAGCGAGCGAGCACAAGCACTTTTGCACTGGTTAGCAGTGGTAAAGTGCACAAGTTCCTAATCTAATTTAGCAAAACATGAGGGATGAATGCAAAAGGTTTGGGGTTCTACCACCCAAGAGTGTCGGGTCTAAATTTTTTTCTTTTTTGTCCTCATCACGCAGAGTTTTGAGAAATAGAGTGTTTATAGCAAAAGTAACCACTTAAAGAGAGCTTTTCTTGCTGGTCTGTCCCTTCCATGGCCCTGCCCCGGCACTTGGACCATTCTATATCCTGCATGGGGGTATCTTATCAGCCCTTAAGCATCTCTTGCGTGGCTTGCCCACTCTTTTCATAAGTGTAATCTCTGTAACCAATACCCAAAACCATTACTGCACTTAATCATTGGACTTCACCAGGTCGCCGAATTCTAAATTATTACAATTTCTCTGCCCAGTACTGTTCCCAGTTATTCCAAAACTCTAGTCTTTTACTGTGTGATCCAGCTCTATCCAATAGATTTATTCTAAGCACTGAGTTCATCCATTCTTCTACAGTAGGGGGAAGGGAATTGACCCACTTTATGCAAATCTCGCGTCTGGCGGCTAATACCAGCAGAAATAATAAATTCCTTTGTTTTTTAATAAGACTGGACCTCCCATTATCGTCTAGCTTTACCCCAAACAATATCAATTGGGCGCTTACCTGTATTTCTTGATGGAGAATGTCTGATAGAATCTTGCCCACTTTTTCCCAGAATGTTTGAAGATGAGGGCACTGCCAAAACATGTGGATGTCATCAGCTCGCTCTTCTCCGCATTTGGGGCAACTCTTTGCTCTCCCTTTATTCAATTTCAGCAACTTCTTGGGTGTCCAATATGCTCTATGCAGAGTAAATAAATAGTACTTTTTCAGAGGTGCAGATTTGATAACATCCCCACATGCAGCCGCAGATACTTGCCATAGAGCTGATATATCCAACGACGGCAGCACTTTCCCCCAGATCTCATTAGGTAATGTGAATTTGTCTCGTCCTCCATCAATAAGCGCCCAATACCAGTAAGCTACTTCTTTCTTCCCAAATATCCCTTGGAGCTTCGCCTCTAGTTCTGAATTTTCCATCCCATCTTTTCCCAGGGATTTAGTCCAGCTTATTGACTGATAATGCTTAAACTTAGATAAACCCCCATTTGTTAATTCTACCAGTAGGTCCCAGTCAACAATATTAGATCCAGTTAATATTAGTCCCCATTCCACTACCCCGCTTTCTCTGAACTGGACCGATAGCGCATCCTTTAAACATTCTGGCGTACCAGGCGAGTCCCAAATAGGGGCAGGGTGACAATAGTAGGGGATCTTCCACATACACCTCATCTGTGCCCACAATCTAATGGCCGCTCCCAAGATTTTTAATTTAATTTTCTTGAAGAAATTGTGTGGCCAAATTTATATAAAAAATGGTCTCCCACCGGACCTGTCATTGCTTGCATAAAGATAGGAAAAGAGCTGTATTTTTTAAAAAGTACCCAAATATTTTTAAAATGGAACGCCCTGTAGTACTGGAATAAGTCCGGGCTGGCTATCCCTCCATGTTTCTGTTTCCTTCTTAGCTTCTTCCATAAAATTCTGGCTCCCCTTGAAGCACAAATAAAACTGCTGATTTCACTCTGCATTTTACTAATCCAATCTTTTTTAAACTCTAATGGTATCGAGTTGAACAAATATGTGAATTTGGGCAAGATCATCATCTTTACCAGATTAGACCGGCCTATAAATGATAGAGGAAGGCATCTCCATGCATTAAGCAATTTATTTGACTCTGATTGGATTTTATTAAAATTAATTTGAGCAATCCTCTTGACCTCACCCACAATTATAATCCCTAAATATCTTATTTGGTGTTTTACCAGGGGGTCTTCGCTCTGTGTATTCCAACACATTATCTCAGTCTTTTGTTGATTAATTTGATAGCCTGATAAGTTTCCAAACTGCTGTAATGTTTCTGTTATTTCAGGGAGGGAGCCTATAAGATTATTTGTAAATATCATTAAATCATCCGCATAGGGTGCGAATTTTTTTACCCAATTCCTACAACTAAAAGGGAATATAAGTGGGTTAGATCTTAAAGCACAGGCCAAGGGCTCTATATAAAGGTTAAACAATATAGGAGATAAAGGGCACCCCAGTCTGGTACCTCTTTCTATGTGTATCTTCGTCAGGGACCCATTAATCAGCACGCATGAGGTTGGGGAACTATATATAGCTCTTACTGCTCTTGTAAAGTTACTACCCACTTTGTAAGCCTCCAAGGTGTTATGTAAAAAGCTCTCATTAACCCTATCAAACGCCTTGGCGGCATCGAAAGTAATAACCGATAGGGGCGGTTTTTCCTCATCCGCCAGATCTATTGCTCCTATTAATTAATGAGTGAGTTCCTGGATCTGTCTACCTCTTATAAAACCTTTCTGGTCTACGTGAATTAGTTGTCCTGCCCACTATCCCAGTCTCTTTGCTAATAGCTGCGTAAAGATCTTGTAGTCGCTATTTACCATAGAGATAGGCCTGTAGGATTCACAGTATTTATGGTCTTTTCCTGGTTTTAATATAATACAGATAGTAGCTTCGCTCCATGATTTAGGAGGTGCTTTTCCTCTTATAAATATATCATTAAACGGACTAGTGAGTTCAGGGACAAGTTCCTCTCTCAAGACCCTATAGATCTCATTAGACAAGGCGTCGGGCACAGCAGCCTTGGCGCTTTTTAGACCTTTAACTACCTCATTAACTTCAAATTCAGTAAATTATGCATGTATTTCTTCCCTTTGCTCCTCTGACAAAATTTGCTTAATCCATTGGTTGAGATATTCTTGAGTTAGAACCTTGCTATTATTCGTATCCTCTTTGTAAAGGTCTGCAAAAAAGTCATGAAAGGCCCTTTTAATTTCTGCCTCTTCTGTAAATGGTTGACTTTTATTCACCTCTTGGATACTTGAGATCTTATTTCGATTTAAGTCAGTTTTTGTTTTCCAAGCTAAGAGCTTGCCACACCCCTCGCCATATTGATAGTAGGCAAGTTTACTGGCCTCCCATTTCCTCTTAACTCGGGTGTCTAATATATTTACTAAATTATTTTTTGCCTTAGTTAGTTCACTCATAGATATTTCCGCCTTCGCAGCTGATGTTTCCTCTCTGATGTTCTTTTCCAATCTATGAATTTCTCTCTCTAAACTCTCTGTTTCCTCCTTATTCAGTTTGTTTTTATAGGCCGCGAAGCTGATCAGCTTCCCCCTAAGTACCGCCTTATAGGCCTCCCATCTGGTCTGACTAGAGGTCTGTTCCAAATTTAAGTGGAAGTAAGATGTAGTTTCTTCTCAAAGATCCTCTATTACTTTGACGTCTAGAAGTGGTGTCTTATCTAGAGTCCACCTTGACTGATTATGATGATTATGAGTTTCAATCTCCATTAATACTGCGGAATGATCCGATAAATGTTCAGGTATATGTTTAACCTCCTTTACTTCCCCTGTTAGTGATTTGTCAATTAGAAAATAGTCTATTCTAGAGGAGTGTCCCAATTTTTTGTTCTTAAACGTAAACAAATAATTTTTTTCACCCTTACCTCTGCAAATATCTATTAAACCTAAGTCATCTAAGTAATTTTTAAGCCATCTCCTCATTTTTGGCAGGGTGGGTATTTTTTTGGGAGGGCTCCTATCGAATTTGGGGTCAAGTAGTATGTTAAAATCGCCACCGAGGATAATGGGTCCAAGCGCATCTAGAAGGTGTGCATAGAGTGACTGTAAAGCTGAAGGATCATCTACGTTAGGCCCATAATACCCTGCTATAACTAATGATTTGCCGCTTATACGGATGTTTCCGACAGCCAATCTCCCCTTTATATCAGTCTTATGGGATTCTATGGTAGCTGTCGCTGATCTTTTAAAGATAATGATTACCCCCCTTGACACAGCATGTTTGCTCGGTACAGATATAAAAATCTACCCAACGTTGGGTTTTCATTATATCTTCCCATTCGGTTTTCAAAAGGTGAGTTTCTTGGAGGATTATTATGTCCCAATTTTTACATTTAAGATAGTCTAAAATCCTTTGCCTTCTTGCTCTAACTCTCAAGCCGTTCACATTCCATGTAAGAATGTTAATTCCCATATTCTAAAATGATGGATTCACTTTTTCCTTTATCTTTCGTGATTCGGACCTGATTTTTTGTCTAACATTTATTAAGTGAATTTAAATACACATTTGAATTTTGTATGACCAGCTGTACATGGCTACCAGTGATATTAATATTGGTGTCTATTCTTTATTAAAACTGATAAATATATATATATATATATTTAAAATAAAATACACATCAAGATTGGCTCAATACTTCTAGTAGTTGGATTAATATTAATTGTGATATTGTTCCTAAAGATTAAAAAAATAAGTACTTTTTGTACAAAATATACTACAAGTGTGTTCAAATGGGAAACAAAGAAATGTAGAAGGACGTTTTTTGGATTCTGACCCACAGTAATACATGAATCGAACTGACTACCTTTACTGAAATTTAAATGAACTAAACCATGAATTGAACATGAGCATTTCTATTGTGAGTTTTAATTCTAAAGAGTGAAGAAACATTCTAACCTTCATCCATAATACAATAGAGCACTCAACGATTCACGAAAAAATAATACGAATAAGTATAAATTGTTCCAAGGTACTGGGTGAATTGCTTCTCACACTCTGAAAGTCAGATGGATTGAATCAAGTCCTCAGACAACATTTAGATTAGGGGATACTAATAATATATTACTAATGATTAATTTGCATGCAAGACAGGGCTACAAATTTCAAACATTACAATTTTGCGCAAGATGGGGTAAAATATGACATGATTTTAGTATGTGTTTCCATAATGTTACATGAGACACAGGCCTTGCTGTATGTTAACATGGCCATAGTTATGGGCAATAAGGACCACATGTACGTACCTTAGAGTTACTAATTGCAATTCCATGCGAATTGTAATAAGGAAATTGCAATTTCAAATGTACGAAATTCGATTGAGCTTCTGTGCGATTCCCAGTGGGTTGCTCATAGATCTCTCCCATTAATATTCAGGAGATAGGTGACAATTTTTGACTCATTGGGAATCGCTAAGAACATAGGGATGGTGGCCTGCTAGAGACAGCAGACCACCATGTCAGTGTTTGCTTTTATATAACGCGATTCTTTTTTTTTGCAATGCAGCACGTTTTCCTCAAAGGTTAACGGGATGCATTTCAAAAAGAAAAGGGAAACTTTTCAGTTTAATTTTTTAGCAGTAGGCAATGCTCCATGGGACCACTGCCTGCTCTTAAAAAACGATTTCTCATGCATTCACAAAGGGAAAGGGGCTGAAGTAAATGGGGACTATACACTTCTGAGTAATTGACATTTTTGAGTAGGTTTACTACTTGTTGGTTATTCAAAAAAATCCAAGGGGTAATTTAACTTTCAAAGTAGTTAAAAATGGGTGATTGCCATCGATTGGTTAGGGCCAGAGTTAGAATGTCATTTTACCGTGTCCTACTGCTGGTTTCCGGACTTACCCTCTCGTTTTCAGTGTGCCAGATCACCTGGGGAGTAGGATGAAAACCAATTGAGTGTAAATTATGAATGTAGATAATCCACATTTGGGAGTGTTCGAGAGGCAGAAGGAAGGATGATTGCTAGTACCCCAGCTTCGAATTATTTGAAGGCCTTAATAAGAGGCAGAAGGCAAACTCCAAATGTGAAGTGAATGTAGCATCTCTTAAAGTGGTGAGTAGCAAAGAAAGTGAATTTAAAAAGAGTAGGACTAATCAGTGACAATAAACATTGGGGCAGTCAAAGAAATACTAGAAAAATAATCATCATTAAGTCCTGAGACAGAGAAATGGACCTAGTACGTTTTGCTTACATTCACTTTGTAAATAGATAGACATAGTTACTAATGCACTGAAGATATGTGTTTCAATAATGGCTTCCTTGCTCAGTATTTTTATTATTTCTAACTGCATGTTCCATCGTACTGCCATGTAAGTTATGCAGGATGTCACCATTAATTAAGAATTAGAAGCTAAATCTTGAAACAACTTCATTTGACAGTGGCGTAGCAAGGGAGTGGGTGGGCGGGGCGGTCTGCCCTGGGCAGCATGGGTTTTGGAGGCGGCAGGCTCCCCCCGCTCTTACCAGTGGCCGTTGGGCACCAAACGCAGGAAACGCATGCGTTCCTTCAAGTCTGTTGCCGCGGGTGGCAAAGGCAGGGACTGCCACGGGCGGCACAAAGCCTAGCTACGCCACTGTCAATTGAACTACAATGTCATCTCCAGATTCCCTTGTGATTGTTCATTTGCTTGGGATTTTGAGCTGCCTTCCTAGTATATTTCATGCATTGGCTTTCAAAATGGCCGAATCCGCTCTGTCATGGGGCCATTTGAAATGTCACAGTAATAGCATAGAAATTAAAAAAATATGTATCTGTTCAGGGAAACAATTCAGATTCACAAGTTCTCTTACTAACTTCAGAGGGGCGACATTTTTGTAACAAATATTTAGGACACAAAGAGCCAGCTGTCTGATACAATTTAGCGGTTGCAAGCCCTAACATTTGCTAAATCCAAGTGTTTGCATGAGCTAAATGGCTTTTTAGGATGTACTAAACCCATTTTGCAATTCATTACAATCTCATCGAATCACAAAATGGTTTACAAATGCATACTGAATCTGAATTTGGACGGGGCTTATTTAGGGCATCCCTTCCAAATTGTGAACAAACCAATGGTATGTTTCCCACTCCTTAAAGACGATAGAAACCCATTAACAAAGGAAAAGGAGTCCTTTGGGCCCCCTACCATTTGTGAATGTAAAGAAAAAGGTATTTTTCTTTTTCAGAGAGGGCAGTGGTCCAGGGGCCACTGGCAACTTTTTAAACAAACATTTTGAAAAAAGTATTTGTGTTAAACATAGTTCATTTTGTTTAAGAAAAACAGGTTTCATTATAAAAAAAGAAAATCTAAAAGCGATCAGCTGATCCCAGCAGACCACCATTCCTGTGATGTTCACCAACCGGAGTGAGTTGCAATTTGCGGCCTACCTAATCAATAGCAATACGGTAGATCAGATTGCGACTGAGTTTGAATGGGAGTTTAGCAAATCAAACTATTAGTACACAGGTCCATCGACATCATTTAGGGGTCGCCAGTAGTAGATGTAGCGACCCCTGGCTTGTCCTTTGCCACTCATGGATCTGCTTTTGCGACTCCTACTCTCAGAGGTGGCAAAAGCAGTGACAAGAAATGCCTCAAAAAAGCTAACTGCTTGTTAACTATGGGAAACATGCGCAGCCCACATAAATTACGCTGAATACAGCTACCCTGCTCATCTTCAAAAAGAAACGTACAAGCCTCAGAGCCAGCACAGCACCGTTATTTTGATTGGCTGATTGCAGCAGATTCAGGCCACCAAAACCCCGCTGCATACAGCCTATCAGAGAGCTCATGACCACTGTACTTCTCAAGCACTGTGTTATTGTCCATGAATACCCGCTTCCCATTGGCTGATTCATTTAGCAAGGGCGGGACACGCAGCCTGGGTTATGCACGTTGTGTAACTCAGAACTGTTTTCTGCATGCTGTATGTACCTGACTGCGCTTTCCAACGCTGTGATTGTGGTGACAATATCGCACTGCAGCTCCAATAGAACTTTTCAAGTTGCTTTTGAAGTTATGTCTATGCCTCTGTCTAACATCAGCTGTCTGACTCACCCTACTCTAGTGCCTGACACTGGTGGTTACAGAATTGTAATAAAAAAATTGTAAAACATTTGCTGTAAGAATGTAACCATTCATGTTTTGACCAAACAACGCTTTGAAGGCCAGAGACAGCGATGTGAGGAAGGTTCCTTGCTTCCATGAATCAACCCTGGCCTTCACAGACTTTATTAGATTCTGTGTCAGGTTAAAATAAAAGGCGTTATGCCTGGGCAGCAATAAAAGTTTCTTATTTGTTATCATAATGGCAATTGACAGATCAGGAGCTTGCAGGTATTAAGTATTTTCATCACATCTATTAATACTTGCTGTTGTTTTCGATACCTGATCAAGAATAACATAAAGCTGATTGGGGGAGAGGAGAAGGTTCTAGCTAGAGGACCATGGTGTTGGGCAGCTCATGGCATGAGTGCAGATCCATCTCCCAAGTTTAGATATAAATACTCTGAACTGTTTAGACCTATTAGTAAACATTTTAAGTCCGGCTAGGGACCCACAAAGTCAGTTTCTGACAGCCTTTCAATGACGGTCGGGCCAACATTGAAAGGCTGCATGAAAGGGATATCTCAATCCCTATGACAGTGCCTGAACAAATGCAAAAACAACAGTTGATGGACCGAATGCAAAACAATGTCATACATTCACCCCAGTACAGAGATCTGGTCCTAAATCCATTGTTTTTTTGCTCACCATGCCATTCCAGTTTGGACCCAGCCATTTGCAAATCAGTCTTAACCCTGTACCTCATGGGAACAGTCCAGCCCGTACTGCCAAGCCAGGTCCTCCCTGGACTGGAACCAAGCATCCTAGGACCGGTTTCAGGGTTTCACCCCTCTTCAGCCAGGATAGCTGGATTCCAGTGGCATGGAGATCATTGGACGATGGATTTAGGCCCAGATCTCTGCACTGGGGTGAATGTATGACATTGTTCTGCATTCTGTCCATCAACTGTTGTTTTTGCAAGTGCCTGAGCAAACACCGCCCCATTGTAGGGGATTACTTTCCGACCGATGGTCGGACGTGTTCCTTGAACCCGTTGGAATCGTCGGTCAGTCCCTCTGCATGCTGCCTACGACTGCTATGCATCTTAATGGAGCGGTCGAACCACAACATTAGATGTCAGTTGGACTGTGATGCAGCGCAAGGGGCAAAATTTACATATTCTCCCTATGTCACAGATTCGTAATCACAACAACTCATCCATACAATCATTCATTGGTGGGGCCCATAACGCCAACACGCACTCGTCTCATTCGAATCCTTGCATAGGAGAAAAAGCGCTGGACATGTGGGTACCTTATGACCTATCGGGATTACATTTCTTTACATTATATACATTTTATACACGCGCACCACAGAATCCTGACCTTAACATCAAGGCACTCCACCACTTGGTCGACGGACCAATTAGTTGCATTGGTTAATGGTGGATTAGAACCAGCTAAGATACAATTAAAGCCTAGGAAACATTTGTTTATTTTCAATAATCAATTAAAGAACCACAAACTCATTTCTTATTAATTCAAATTTTTTTTATCTAATAATAATTTTCTCTGCATTAGCATTTATGCACTACAGTTCATGTTATAAATTCAGTTTATTTTCTAAGAGAAATCGGACATTTGGTAAATAGCATAGATTTAGAAAGCGCATTTAATAATGACCAATTAGCAAGTGTCGGAAACTTTCTGAGTAAAATAGGGAGCTATCCGCATTCTCTGGTACAATATTAGGGATAATCTGTCCGACTCACAGCAAAGATCAAACCAGCAGACTAAATAATCTTCCCGAAAATCAAAGAAACCCAAGGCAAACCATGGAAATCTTCACCAGCTCAATACAGACCCAACGCCATGAAAGATCACTCGATGACCACCCCCCTTTGGCGGATGAAAATCTTATATACCCTTTTTCCCTATTACTTCACACTAACGTCCAACAATTTAAGGGTAGAGAAATGTTCTGATTGGACAGTTTGGGGTTATCTGTGAGTTTTTATAAAGTTTCCCAGGGTAAACTGGTTTTCCATGAGAGTTGGCATAGGAAGGCGTACTTTGTGCAATTTCCTTTTTCTCCCAGTCGAAAGTTGCAAAGGTAACATTTAGAATGAGAGAAGACATTTCTCCACAGGTTCTGAATTGTCCCTTCTGCTGTTCTCACAGCCTCATCAGTTGGCAGACAAACACGTTCATCCTTGACAGGGAACACGGTGTCACAGGTCTGGGTACTGCGGCCTATGAGGCCCGAATGCCAACTTAAGCAAAAAAAGACATAAGAATAATTAAAATATAGAAATGGAGATTCTAATGTTTAAACCCATTCTAATCCCAATATATATTAGTATTTCCCTGGCTGTAGCAACATTTAAAGCGATAATACTCACCAATTTGTAATCCTTAAAGCACAAACAATCACAGAGCAACAAAATCATGCAATATTTCTATTTCACCACAATCTAAGGTTAGTTTGCATACCATAGTTAATTAATTAATTATGCCATGCAATTAGCATTTTAGTCGCACGTGTATCTCGTGTTTATCAAGGTGTAAAAGTTGATTAGTAAATTTCACTGCAAACCAGTTAGTGCAACTTAGATTTAGAATGATTACGTAATTAATTTCATGCAATTTAGAGGAGGTATACAAAATGTTGTTTTACCTGCTCCATCAACTTCAACCGACAGGCCATCGGTTGCGGTCCGACCGACATCATAATGAGGATCTTAATGTTCCCTAAAGCGTGCATGTGGACTGTAATCCGCCTGCCCAGTGCATGATGCTGTAGATCTACCTACACAGGCTCACTGCATTATTGAAAGAAAAGAGGACTGCACAGAACCCTTAAACTTATAAAGAACATACAGCCGTGGTCGGTAGTAGGAGTAGCTGCAGGGCGGTGACGTGGGGAGGGGTAGGGGCAGGGTGGGGTTTAGTAAACTATGGATTACGAGGTTTACAGGTAAGTTAACATATAAATTAATAAAACGAATTTCGTTGCGTGCACTGCATCGCATTTGGGGATGCAGTGCACGCAACGAAATTCGTTTTATTAATTTATATGTTAACTTACCTGTAAACCTCTGTAATCCATAGTTTACTACCCCCCACCCTGCCCCTCCCCCTCCCCACGTCACCGCCCTGCAGCTACTCCTACTACCGACCGCGGCTGAGAACATAGCTATAATGCATGGTTGTGCTCCTCTCTCAAGAGGAGGATTTATTGCAGAATGGTAAAAGCTGCAGCTCTTTAAGCACTCTAATCAGTCAGAATGAGTCTGAATGGGTTAACATGTGTGAGAATGAGTTTGACTTAGTGTCATGTGAGTGAGATATGGTGTTAGGCTTGTGAGTCTACCTTTGGCCCGGCATACAATTCCAGGCTTACAAAGGCACCAACGGCAAAATGCCGGCACTGGCATACTGGAGGCTTTAGCAAGCATCTTTGGCAAAATACTGACATTGGCACAATAGATGTAATATATGGCATGGGGCAGCTGTGGAAAATGCTGGCACAGACATACTGGAGGAAATTCTGCAAAATGCTAGCCTATGGGAGTTAATTCTAGGCATAAGGACGAGCAAGTATGGCATGGGGCAACCATGACAAAATGCTGGCGTTAACATTCTAAGAATTAATTTTTGACATGATGGTCGCCCATGGTATATGAATAGAACTAACGGCAAAATGAGGACACTAGCATATTTATGTCAGTTTTGGCGAAAAGGGGTAACTTGGGCATAGGGGTGGTGTCCATCACAAAATGCTGGCCCTCACACAATTTAGCAATAGTCAATAAGGGACCCCCTGCTTCAATAGGGTACCATGGCAGGGAAACACAATCAACTAAAGAAAATGACCCCCGTCTTCCCTCTTGATTTACTAATGAATTAAAGTAATCAAAGTTGATGAATTTATGGTTACCTTTATGAATCGTGACACAAATGATGCCAATTAATTAATAAAATCATGTTATATGAAACGAAGTGAAATAATACATTAATTAGAAAAGTAAGGAAAGAGTTACTCTGAGCCTTACATAGGTTGATGACTTTAATGCATTAGTAAATCAAGGGGGAAGATGGGAGGTTCGTTTTCCTCACACAATTAAGGACATTTTTGACATAGGGGGACACCCATTGCATGTTTGTTTTAAACACTTGGGTCAAATCATGGAACGCATCAGGTTGCATTAGCCTGGCACACCATGAAAGACTTGAATATTTAATAAGTGAACTTTCTAAGGATGCAGAGCCAATGGCTTTTTAGCAAATGTATGTGAAAGCTGTTATTTAAGATGCACTATCTGACCCTGGAAGTGGCAGGGCTCATTTTCTTCACTTTCTCATAACACATTCAGAGCAAGTATTACGCCCAACCACTTTCTAAGCCCATCAGCCGTCACTAAAAGAACAGCAGCTTGTAAATGTCTCAATGAGCACTGTTAACTATCAAAGACATTCCGCTTTAGGGGGTTGTGAATGAATAAATTCAGTAGTGCAATGCAAACACTTCAGACTAAATAAAACATGTTTTAAACAAGTTCTTCCCATGTTTCATTATTGCGAATACATGAAAAATGATTTTGTTGAATGAAACCTTCACCCCTGTGCTTTGCAATGAGTGATAGTGACTTGCAAAGGAATCATAAATCATAACGGTTTAACAATAAGAAATTATTTAAACCAATAACATAATTAATATTCAATATTTTCAATATTTATCAATGCCACTTAATTTCTTTAGATATTACTATTGTTTATTTAAATCTTTTTTGTTCTTCTCAACATTAATCAATCCATATCTTGTTGCGGTATACACTAGGTAAACTATTGAGTCATAACTTTCCTGGTATGAATAATTTAGGTTGCCAGTGCTGTTTCATGGCACTATATATTCTTCAGACAAACTCATAAAATTTCATATAACGCAAAAAAAAACATGTAAAGTTCCTCTGCCATATCATGCCAGCAACTTCATAGAGGTTGCTTTCAAAACTGACATTTGTTTTTGTAGTGTTGTTATAGTAATGATGCGGTTATTATAGGGTTTAGTTATTGGTATGTCATCTGAATAATGGTCATGTGACTTCTCTTTGAGGAAGATTTAGATTAAAGGTCATATGGTGTTTCTTAATGTGATGTCAAGGCCAAAGGATGTGTGATATAACTTCCTCTACCCCTGGCATTTTGGTGAATTGGCGTCCATGCATAGGTCAGTTCACAAATTCTATTTGAATCGCAAAAAGTCAGTGTGCAATTTGCGACCACTTTTTGTGAATGTCATTTTCATACATCTGAGCCAACATTTCTGTCAGAGAATATTTAGGCTATGATATTCATCGCCTTGTGTTTGCTTTGTTTGCCCTAAATCGGCAGGGTATGCCCAGATGTGGGTCCCTTGCTCACTTTGCCACTGGATTCAAGCGAGCCTGGCTGATGAGGGGTGTTACCCCGAAACCGGTCCCCGGATGCTTGTTTTCGGTCCAGGGAAGACATGGCTTGGCAGTTCAGGCAGGCACAGGTTCAAGACTGATTTTCATATAGCTGGGTCTGAACTGGGGTGGTGATGTGAGCTAAAGAACGATGATGGATTCAACCCAGATCTGTGACTGGGGGTGAGAGTCTGAAAAGTTTCAGCGCTCAGTCCATCATCTCCTTGTGATTACTTTATTTGCCCTAAGTTGGCAGGGTATGCCCAGATGTGGGTCCTTTGCTCACTTTGCCACTGAATTTAAACTAGCCTGGATGATGAGGGGTGTTACCCTAAAACTGGTATCAGGATGCTTGTTTCTGGTCTAGGGAAGATCTGGTTTGGCAGTTCGGGCTGGACTGTTCTCATGAGGCACAGGATCAAGACTGATTTTCATATGGCTGGGTCTGAACTTAGGTGGAGAAGTGAGCCAAAGAACGGTGATGGATTCAAACCAGCTCTGTGACTGGGGATGTGGTTCTGAAAAGTTTCAGCGCTTTGTCCATCATCTCCTTGTGTTTACGATATTCTGATGCCTTACCTTACTCCGTTTCTCCTCATGCTGTCCTGTTACACGGATTTACAAATTGTTTATAGCTCTAAATATCTGGAACTTATTTCAAAGTATGACTCACCATAGATGTTTGCCTTTCTCCTGTGTGTCTGAAGAACTCACGCCAAACTGAGAGCCGTTAATTCAGCATTAAATACATTGATGTAGAAAACATGTGGCATAATTACTGGTGTGGCATTAGGTGCATTGTGAGGGACCCTATAACGTGGATTGAGCACATCATGGCCAAGATTGATGGCCTCTGTTTGAAGGCCTTGGAAGCTTACCAATTCATACTTGATACCATTGACTGCATACATGCCCTGTCAACGGTGGTATATGTGGCTGCAGGCCGTCTGAGAACTTGATGATATGAACTGTGCAACGGATTTACTGCAGAGTCACACGCACTTCTCAGCAAATGTTTTTAATAGTAGGGCGAGGGTTCCAGTGAGGAACATTGATGCTAAATTGTGGTGGTGATTCCCTTTCTGATATTAGTCCCCTATAACTGAGTAAGAATATTGGACACTAGTGCTTAATTTGTGCCGGTGGTTACAGATGGGTGGCACCAGCACTGTTTTTTGGGAGGCCTTGGCTTATTTCTCATCATCAGACTTCAGACCAGAGCAAGGCGAAAAGAAGTAGAAAAGAGAAAAGGATGAGGAGGAAATGTCCAAAAAGAGTGTTAATGGGAAAAAGCAGTGAAGGCAAGAACAAACAAGAGTGAGATGAGGAGACAGGGAGTTCAGGGCAAGGGGAAGAAAGAGTAACAATGCGGAATCAAAACTGCGCCTTCATGGTATTCAACAACCGCAACGTTAGTGGACGCTCTCTTTTTCTTCCTTGAAGCAGTGTTGACGTGATCGCTTTCTAAGTGGCTATTTAATCCTTTTTTAGCTCTTCTTAAGCACTTTAGTCCTTTTAATGAAGTGTTTGTTTTGACCAGAAATGGTTTCCTATACAGAATTTTATCCATGAGCAGATGGGCTTTCTGAAAGTGAGACACATCGCCCTGTCTCAAAATCAAAATATATTCAATTAATATCTTTAGCTCATAGAAATCCATTCTATTCTCCTGTCTCAATGTTGGAAATAACTCTTGCATAACCCTCCCACTTTCTGATCCTGCAGCTAAGACTTTACGTTTGACATGCCCCCTGCAGGATGGGTGACATTTTCATCCCAGAGGGGCTGTAATATGTCTGACACCGTAGACAGCGTTGTGCCTCCACGTGCAATGAATTTGCATGCAACATGTATTTCCATGTGCCTCTTTCAGCCCATCCTTAATGTTTATATGACCCATTAAACACTTACGGTTTTATTTCTATTTTCCTGGATTTGCACAGATTTTACACTTTAGTGTGACTTAGAATCTTGGCATCATGTTCTGTTTGCAACAAGTCTGGTTGAAGAGCTCTTCCACTCTCACTGTCAGCTATTCATTTATTCATTGTTAGTCTCTTCTCAAGCGATGCTATCACCATAAGGTATCTTTGTGCTAAGAAAACCTAGTATCGACAAAATGACCACTAAGTCAAGCCGCTAAAGAATTGGAAAAAGTCCCGTCTTTAATTCTTTCCCAAACTTTAAAAGTGAGCCTTGGGATGTTAAGGATGGTGACAGAGTGTTTCAAAGCTTAGCAGGACTTTGAGATTGGCCCTACTGAAGGCAGCAGCAGAGTGCGGTTTATAGAATCAAAACTGTGTAAGTAATAGGGAGGGCTTAGATCCAGAAGATGCTTGTGGACCAGACACAACCATTTAGAGGTCACAAGTTGCTTCACAGAAAGCCATGGGTAGTTGCCAGAGCCTTTGAGATAGAATTAGAACTTCATAAGTAACGAGTAAGTCTAGCAAGAGAGCTTTGGACCCACTGGAGTTTATTTAATGCCTTCCCCAGTAACTCCAGACACACTGCATTACAATAGCTCAAACAGAAGGAGAATTTGGATCTAATGAATACCAGAGAACAGAGAAATGATTCTTCTGCGCGTGTGATGCTGAAACCTGCAAGAAGCTACCACTGAGTTCACTTGACTCGAAGGTGCAGTTTTGCATCTAATTTCCAACATTCTTTAATCAATCCATGGGCTCACGTCAGCTACGTGTTATTATGACAAAATTAGCTCTATGCATGTGCAAAGGGCTGCAAAATGGAGGAGTTCTGGACTTCTGATTAGTGTTCATTCTTGACTTGGAAAATTCGTGCCCACCATAGTTTGACTGAATATTTACATTTAGAATGAGCCTCCTGTGATTTTCCGTGATATTGAGGCATGTATAGTGTGTGTATTTATTATGATGCCATGGGTACAGCTCTGTTTTCTGGTATTTTTATCCCAAGGACAGTAAACCAGAAAATAGCACTAGCAGTAAGCAAGAATGCATGAATTAACACTGTGTGTTAATTAGTCAATAAAAATCATAAACATTTACATGATAAAATACAATATACAATAATCTAAACAAAGGCAATGATATGAAAAGATAAAACACATTATTATTAACAAGAGAAGGGACAATTCCAACCGCTAGTAAAGTGCCAAGTGCTTAATATATGCTCAGGGTACAACCTCCCTAGCGGCCCACCTTAATCTAGCTGGGTTCTAACCATGGGCTTTCAGACGTCTACTCTTTAAAAAGAAAAAGGACAAAAAGTTAAGTATTTTATTCTAAATCATAGCCCGGGGTAACTATCACACATAAAGTGCCAGAGTGCATATTAAGTCCTGATGGTAAGGCCACGCTCAACTGGCAGGGTGGGGGTTGGGCAGCAAAAGGAGGGGAAAGGCGCTCTCTTGACCTCTAGCCCTGACCTTAAAGTTCTAACTAAACACTGCCCATGAGCTTTTAAATGCCCACACATCCTAAAAACCATTCCCTGTCATGGCCCAGAGTAACTACCACATATAAAGTGCTGAGGTGCATGCTTAATCCTAGTAGTACCCAATATTAGCAGGGCGGGATAGAGTTACGGAAAGAAAAGAAAGAGCGGGAGATTACTCTGCACCTAGCAGCCAACCTTGATGTCAGATAAAGTTACACAATCATTGCTAGTAGGCTCTGAAACATAACATTAAGAGTAAGAGACATTATTTAGTCAATCTACACTGATTCTATTGATTCTACCCCATTATTACATGATGCATTCTAGGAACTAAGGACCAAATAAATGTACTACATATATTTACATCGCAAACAGATTGCGGCCTGATTTATATGTTGGCGGTGAGGATAATCCATCACAATGGCAGTGGAGTATCATTAGTGCGAACATATTGGTCTTCCCGCCCGATTTAAATGCGGGTGGACCATTGGTTTGACTACGGTGGCGACTACTCCATCACCACCATAGTCGACCCTCTCAAACGACCGAAATGAGTAAAGGCCGGTGGAGAAATGGCTATATGTCCGTCCGCACACACAATCAGGATGGGCAGACGTATAGCCATTTTTTTACTGTCCATCACCATCAGGCAAATCCAGGCGGTGATGGACAGTAAAATTATAATAATGCTCCCCCCTCTATGAGAGATGAGTCCCATGGCAAGGGGTGCATTACATTTTTTATTTTCAAAAAGAAAATCCCATTTTGTGATTTTCTTTTCCCAAAAAAAATCAAAAAAGCAAACTATTTGGTGCAGGGCTGCATCAAGCAGCAAAATACGTCACACATGTTCTTGCCAATACAGCATAAAATGACTGGTTGGCGGTCATTCATAAATTTGGCAGACAGTCCCTCTGCCATGGAGACGGAGTAAGTTACTCCGTTCTCCTGGCGGATCAATGGGCTACCAGCCAAATAATAAATCAGGTCCTGAGTCTGTAATCGCCAGTCCATACAAACTCGCATTAAAAAAATGTGACTTGGTGATCAGAGACAGGGTGGTTTGCTGCCCCTAGCAGGACAGCCTCCTTGCAATAGTCATCAATGTGAGTGAGTTGCATTCTGCAACCTACCTCATTAATATTCATGAGGTAGTTTGGATTGCCACCCGGTCTGAATCGAAATTTAGCTAACTGACCTATTAGTACATAGGTACATTTTTTTAATTCCTTACTGGTCGCATCAAATGCTGGTTGCATACTGTGACCAGAGTTTTCCAGCCAGTAATTAGTACACTGGGCTCTTAATGATTGTGCTGCACCCTAGTATCTCTAAACTCTCCACACTGCATCTCAGAGACTCCACCGACCCTATTCAGAAAACTCAGGGAAATAGATATAGAGATAGTATTGTAATTTAAGGTCAGTAACCAACTACATTGCAGTGTATTTCGATTGAATTTAGCGCCTCCTACTGCCCTACACCATAAGGCCATCAATCCAGCATGCTGAACTTGAATCCTGATTATTTCAACCCAATACACTACACTATTACTGAGGAACAATATTACAGCATTGGATACAAGGGACATTAACCCATTACATTGTCCTATACTCTGAGGGGCATATTCTCAAGGACTTATCGCCGAGTGATCTGCACTTTATCACAGCCAAAGTTGCGATAAAGATATCGCCCTATTCACAAGCTGGTGTTAACAGCCAATATCACCACTTTTCCTGCGATAGCAGCCGCAAAAATGATAGCCATGGATGACACCGGCAACCAACGCTAATAAGATGCAGAGTAGGCATTCCCGTGCAAAAAGCCGCGAAAACACCACTTCGCAACATTCTCAATGACCAGCCAGATCGGCGATAAGATCCCAAAACATGCGATAGGCGCGTTAGCTCTTACCTGTTGTTAAGTTGGATGACAACCTGCACCAGAAAAGGGAGCCCAGCCACGAGCCACACCTGAAGAACAACAGATGCCATGGAGCTACTAATCATGCAGCTCGGAGCCCCAAAAGGGCCACAACACCCACGCCACCACACCCAGGCCCGCCAGCCCCCAACTCCACAATCATGCAACTCACAACTCTGGGAATGCGCATGTTACAAACTCAAATACAACATGCCAAACAAGATGCCCACCTACCAGACACGGCAGCACAACTTACTGTGGTAACCTGGGCTAGCCATGTACACAAGCCATCAACGGCATTGCACCTCAGCCACACAATAGCAGAAAGTGGGGAGATGTGGGAACCAGGCATGTGCGAAGGAGGCAAGTGATACATGAATGAGAATGTACACAATGCCAAATGTGGCATGGATGTGCTGGCCAGACTGCAGTATGCAGACCACAGATATGTCCATGTCGACATATACTGCTGGTGTTTGCAGTGTAGTGAACAGTGGAATCAACCATGTTACCCCAGGCAGTGGGGAAGATCGCGGAAACGTAGCTTGTTACGTCCCCCCCTGTAAGCGTGAGCGGAGTCAGCTGGCCCGGCGTACGCCAGGCTGGCGTAGGGGTGTGAATAAAAAGCCAGTTGCTCTGGTCGTGGTTCACTTCCGGAATATTACTAAACAACAAAAGAGCATGAGCAACTAACTTTACAACTAACTTTACAAAGGGGAAGGGGAATTACCTAAAAAAACACACAGTGTTTTAAAAGGGTCCTCACTCACCAACCTGGTTGGTGACATGCTTCATCATTGGACCCCCACCAGGGAGGTCTAATACCTCCCCGGTGTGCTTCAACGCCTGTTTACAGCGGAGCTGGTAGTTGACAGTGATGTGTGTGGTGCAGAGTGATGTGCAAAAAGAATGTAAAAAATGTCTAGGTTTCAACCAAAATCCTTTATTGTGGTAAACCCGGCATTAAAATTAAAATGGGTTATAATAACTAAATACCAGATCTGGCTTAGTCAACCCTCGTAGTGACAAGAATGTTAAAATTTGGTCGACATGTTTCTGCCTTGTTGGAATGTTCACCAGGCATTCATCAGGACCCTACTGCCCCGGTGGTATACACACACTAAGGTGCACCCTACCGTTGGCAGCAATATTTGTAAAAAAACTCACGGTTCCTTTTACCGGAGAGGAAATTCAGAATTTCTGAAGAACAGTATCTGTAAGAATAAACAGAGATACAAACAAAATTTGCGTATATAGAAAAGATAACAGGTATATCCCTTCACCCAATGATACCACAGGTTGGTCAGGAAACCACTATGGAATACGTCCTGGCCCATAAGACCAAGATATATGAAAAGACCAATTGTCAAAAAAAAAATTATTTGTTTATTTATTTTTGTTCGGGCACCATTATTCCCGAATTCCTTGTGTTTGGACAGTAAACATAACATTCGTATCACTGTCGAAAAGTGGTTACTGTCTCATTAATTTAGTATTAGAAGTCTTAACTCGATGGCCTAAAGAGACCAGAGACAGAACTGGAACTCACTATAGAAGTCACGTCATTTCAAAAAACCCCCGACGATATCATTGGGGGAAAGAGTGTTTAAACAGTCGTATTATTAATAGAGGGAGGCTTACTGATGGCTACAAACAGCCTCACATCATGAATCCAGGAGGGAGTAGGGAGCGCGCTTGTAGTCACACTCTAGAAATTAAAATAGAGAGTTAGATTGTTCGTTGTCAGCCGCTAACTGAAACGATAATGCCAAAAAAGGAAGAGGATAACGAGCAAAGGGCTACTTACTTCGTCAAAGCGCAGCTCCCGCCGTACAACCTAACGTTCCCTTCAACTTGGATTCCGTCGGTGCCACTATTGGTCAGAGCAATGGTATAAATGCCTGGGAGAACCAATGGGTAGCCACACAGATCGGATATTGATTGCTGCTGAGGACGGAAAACCCGGAATGACGTATCACGTCACGCAACGTCCTTACAGCCAATCATAAGAGAGGCAAGGGAAGACTCACTTAGGAACTAGACCGTTGCTTTCTACGCTACAAATAATGAGGAATAGTCATCCTGTCTGCCAGGGTGGTGCCTCACAGCCCAGCACGAGGCCGACCCCGTGAGCGGCGGTGCCTGCGATCATGTGCGCCTGCTGCCCCCCAGGCCACAGGTCCCTAGACCCGTCTTGGCCACCCCTGCGCAACCAGGCCACACTGCTCACCTGCCGACACCAGCTTGTGTCAAAGAGGGCCCACCACGTGCCTGTGCAAGCTCTAAGCCCGAGGCCCACAACCTTGGCAGCCTCCTCAGACCATCACGGCCTCCGCGACACAGACCCCCAGCACTCCTTTCTCGTTGATGTACTCCACCGGCCTACACTGCGGTCAAGTAGGTCACACATTTGGAACTGATTCTTGATTATACAATGGCAGAGTACATATTTTATGGCAGAGTTTATATTACTGTACTCCCTTCAATGTGGTGCCACCAACTCTGTGCATAGCATTCAAACGACACTTGTCTGTGGTCCCTTGCTGACTACTGCCTTCGGCCTACACTGCGATCGATTAGGTCACACATTTGTAACTGAGTCTTGATTTCTTCATGGCAAAGTTCATATCATTGTATGCAAGGAGAGGAGTAAGAGGAAGACGCGGTTCAGTCCGGAGGAAAAAAGGATCATCGTTACGGAGGTGATCGAACACTACCAACAACTGCTCTGGTGCCACTAACTCTGTGCATCGCATGCCTTCGACCTACACTGCGGTCCAGCAGGCCTCACTCTAATCCAATCCAGTCCGCACCAGGCAGGACACGGCATCGTTGCAGGCTGCACACATGCTCAGCTCTGGTGCTTCTACCTCCGTTAACCACAAATCATAGCCACATGCCATTCCACCATTGTGTGTCAGAGTTCCAGGAGGAGCTGGCTGGACAGCAGTTGGCCCTTGCTGACCGCTGCCTCCGGCCTACACTGCAGTCCAGTAGGTCACACATTTGGAACTGAGTCTTGATTTCATGATGTCCGAGGTCATATGTTTATGGCAGCATTTATTTCACTGTACTCCCTTTGATCTGGTGCCAGCAACTCTGTGCATAGCATCCCAATGACACGTGTCTGTGGGCCCCTGCTGACCGCTGCCTCCGGCCTACACTGTAGTCAAGTAGGTCAAACATTTGGATCTGAGCCTTGATTTATTTTTGGCAGAGTTTATATCAGTGCACAGGCCTCATCGCAGACTGCATCCCATTCCAGCTCTGGTGCCGCTAACTCTGTGCCCCGAAATTCATGGACACTCTCTGGTTGAACTTTGGTGGCATCTGAGTATATGGCCTGGGGGTTGTCTTCATCATCATGTAGCTGATACTGACTTGGTGTTAAGAACGAGCCTGTAGCTTTCATCTCCTCCATATTGCCTGTTTCTGCTTGGTTCTGCCCTCTGTATCATGCCCTGTAAGAACACCTTCCACTGTCCCCCGGAACACTCCGCGACATTCACCTTGGACATCGACGAGGACCCACTCAGCTCCCTTGGCCCTACCTCAGTGCACCGCAAGTCACCGTCCCATGGCAGTGTGCCTGTGCCGGCTGTAGTGCCTCCGGGGCCACTAACTCTGTACCACTCAAGTCAGGGACCCTTGCTGTTTGAACCCCACACCCATCCAGCACAGGCATCACTGAATATGTGACCCTGGCAATAAAAGGGGCCGAGCGCGCGTGCCCGTAGCCAGTTCCACAAACTATCTAAGTGTGTCCGTGTGGTCATTATGTATGCATGAGGGCCCCGGGCCCTACCACATAACACATACACTGTGTACAGCGGGCGCAACCATGTCAACTCAGGCAGTGGGGTCAACCTGGGACATGTAGCTGTGTCGTACCCCCCTGTAAGCGTAGGCAGAGTGGACTGATGTACGACAGTCCAGCGTAGGTGTGTGGTTAATCAACCAGGGGCTCTGGGCATGGTTAAGTCTTGGCCTTGCTAAGGAAGTAACTCATTCGTGTGTCTCTGTTGTAGTGTCGGCGCCACCTGTCCTGGAACGGACAGTGTTGCAATGTAGCATGCCCCCGGAGTGTGGGCTTGGCAGAAGGGGTAAATGAGGGAGCGCAAGCCCGCTCGGGGTCCGGGGTCATACATGCCAACTGTTGTGTGTGTCCCTGTTACCGCAGCATAAACCAAAGGTCTACCCTCAACCGCATTGCGAGTTCAGCCAGCCATGAACTCTACATCTGTGTCCGCCCTATCCTTACCATAGGCCTACACACACGTGGCCGCACACCTTCAACGCACAACATCACAGTGTCGTTGTCAGGCGTGTGAACATGCGCAGACAGGCATGAGAATGGTGTGCCGTAGGAGTGCAAGTGATGCAACCGTGCTGAGCACAATAGTAAATAGGCTCGGGGGAGGGAGGAGCAGCAATGAGGCTATGTAATACACAGTGATGCCGCTCATTTGCGACAAGCAGTACATGTCAAACAGGAATCACTAAGTTACACATATCACACACCAAGGAACCAGTGAGCCTGCCAATACATCATGCAGAACCAACTATTGACTCATGTCTCTCTGCACTGGTGACCAAGGATATGCACTCTGCCCTTGGATGATGACACCCCTCCGACCCCCAAACACACAGGCCCAGAGGCAGTACAATGCGGCCCACAAATGCACCAGGGGCATCGTGGAACACACATTTGGCGTGTTGAAGTCACGTTTCAGGTGCCTGGACATCACAGGTGGAAGGCTCCTGTACAGCCCAGACATAGTGTGCAAGATGATCGTTGCATGTTGTGTGTTGCACAACATATGTGTACGCACCAATGCCCCATGGCTACAAGTGCCCGATGCACCAGACGATGATGAGGAAGATGAGGCAGGTGGACCACACCCCACTGCAGCTGCAGCAGGAATAGCCCATAGGAACACCATCATTGACAATTTCTACACATGACCACGTCACATTGTCACAGTCCTTAGCAATCATGGGACAGTACAAAATTACCACAGGCACAGCATGTGCAAATAAATGCATTCCCACACACATTCCCTGAGTGCATTTCACTCCTCTGTACAAGCACATCACTCTGACAAGTGTAAGTGCAACATGTAGTGCTAACAATCTCGTAAATTGAGAATAGGTGTTGGGTGTGTCACCTCTGTACAGAGAGGGTGTTTGGGGTGTCACGTATCCGAAATGCCATTTCTGTGTGTCAAAGATAGTACAGGATCCCACTCATCAGCGTTTCACATGTGTCCCAAATCATTACATATAGGCTGTCATTTGTGACCTACAATTGACAACAGTGCTTCTTTTGGGGTCAGATATGTACCACCATGGTGCAGGGATGCACCCTGTGACTCAAGTCTCACAACATGAGAAACATGGACGTAAGGGGGAATCACTGCCCCTACATTCGTCTATGCTTTCATACTTGATTAATCATGGACATGACACATCTGTGTGTATTGGAATGTATTATTCACGTTCAGTGGAGTATTGATTTTGTCTTAGTACTGGGCAATGCAGACAACACTTTACAATGTTGCCCCGTGGAGGGCCAGCCAGAGTCCTTCAAAGATTGTCAAGTTACTCTGAGGAGACAAAGAGTCTAGTCCGCAGGCTGATTGCTGTGTCATTGTTTTGCAAAGAATATATGTCAGTCCATGTCAAGGTGCAAGGTTAGTGTCGCTGAGTGTATCCGGGGACAGTGGAAGGTGTTAATCCAGGGCATGATGCAGAGGGCAGAACCAAGCAGAAAGAAGCCATATGGCGGAGATGAATGCTACTGCTTCCTACTTACCACTAAGGCAGATTCATCCTCATCTTCGGCCTCTGACGTTTCATGTGCCCCACATGTGGATGGTGGTGTTTGGTCTGCAGCACTGTGTGACACTGACACATCAGGGGCCAAAGATGTGGATATAGAAGTAGCAGCATCATTCATCAGCGCAATGTCTTGTGGCATCACTCCCATGATGAGGATCTGCAGGGCATGGAAGATCCCATCCACAGCTTTCTCATGTGCAGCCGTGGTAGCCATTCTTTGTGCCTGCATCCGCTCCATGTTCTCCATGACCCTCCTCATGTTTCCCAAATCATGGATGATATCGCTGTAGCCACTCTGACTGGACAGTTGTTGTCTCCGAGTCATGACTCCAGCGACGCCAGCCATAGATTGTTGGAGGGCATGGGGCGGACTGTGGGTGTCTGTTAGGGAGTGTAAGTGATCCCTGATGAGACTTAGACACCCACGTATGGCATCCAGTTTGGCTACCATGAGTTCGAACCCCACCCACACCTGTTCAGCCAGCCCCCTCTGGCAGTCTAACACACGGCGTTGGAATGCCATGTGTTCTTCGGTGAGGTGCTGAGAGCCAGACATGGTGGTGGGTGCTTCCTGCTGTGTGGTCTGTGCAGGGGTGGGCTCACCTCGATGGTGCTGGGCTGACCTGCTACTAGAGGTGGGGTGCGGAGGGAGTCCATGAACTGTTGCAGTTCGTCTAGGTCGATGTCCTGGGGATCGTCTCCATCATCACTGACGTGATGTAGGGTCTGCTCTGCAGGAGGTGTTGATTGTCCCTCTGCAATGTAAAGGGGAGATGCAGTTTCACAGTGTGTTCCATGTATGTTGACGCATTGGCAATGTTTACATACAGACTGCATGACAATGTACATTGTGACTGTTTGTGGGGAGATGCCTATTTAATGTGGAACAGTGGACAATTGTACTACAACAGGGATGTGAGGTTGTACTTGTACCTTGTCATCCCACAGTTTCCTGCTATGCCAGATGTGATTGGCCATTTTGTACACACATGCGGCACCAGTTGTGTCCTGTGTTCTGTTGTGAAAGTGTTGCAGTTTGCGCCACATTGTTGTCAATATTGAGGTGCTCTTATTCTTATGTGTGTGTGCTGCATTGTGTGTGAGTCGCCCCTGCAGCTCTGATTTGGCGGCCCCTTATCCCTTTCAGGCAGTGTGCCTTTGACTTCTGTGCTTTTACAGTGCTGAGATGTAGGGGACTTGAGTGAATTGGGCTCTTGGTCGAGTTGTGAATCTTGGGCATGGTTTGTCCGCAGATGTGTTGTGTACGTCAGGGGTTGTTTGTTGCACGTGGGTGTGTCAGAGTGTGACCTGTTCCTTTACGGATGAGGTCCACACTCATCCACCTCAGTGTCGTGGCGTGCACGATGTCCTGATGATTGGCCTGCAGCCATGCTAATCGTCATGTAGTGTCACTTGCATTGTCAGTGTGGCTCACAAATATGCATCTTTGCTGTGTTTTGCATGAGGGAATGTGTTGGTGGTGAGATTGGTGATGTGTGGGGTGGGACCCTTTTGGGGACATGGGGTACAGGGCAATGAGCATTGCTGCTTTCATGTTGGCATCGAGTTTCTTCTTGGTTTTGCCCTTCACATCATTCCAGCACCTCTTGACCTCTTCCATTGTCCTCCTCAATGCTGCAAGTGCATTCACATGGTCCAAGATGGTCTGCCATATTTGCATCTTTGTTGCCAATGACAGGTTGGAGGTGCCGAACAGTTGTTGGTAGTGTTCTATCACCTCCGTAACGATGATCCTGTTATCCTGTGGACTGAACCGCGTCTTCCTCTTCCTCTTCTCCTTGGCCTTCCCCGACCCCGAGGTTACTTGCTGGTCATCTGTGGGGCTTGTGGGGTTCGCGTTGTCCTCTGCACTCAGTCCGGGTGCATCCATGGTGCTACGCAGTTTATTTATTTTTGCCTTTTTTTTGTACTGCTATACAGTGCATTTTCCCGTGGGAATTGCAGGCCTGTTGCTGGTTATCACTGATTTTTGTATTGCGGATGGCCAAATCGCAACTTTTTTCGCGTTCGTGTTTTGCGTTTTTTCGGCGTTGCGTTAGTTTTAACGCGGTCATTTGGCACGTTGTTGTGAGACTATCGCATGGTACCACCGTGGTGAGACTACACCGTTAACACTGCGTTATTTTCGCCGCGATAGACTGCGATATGCAAAGCTGCATTAAGCTAATTTTGCGATAATTATCACACTTTGTTGAGAATATCCCCCTAAGTATTCTATCTAACCACCAGCGACAGTAACCCTGCAAACAGCATCATTTTCTAGGAAAACATACCCACCAACTGTACTGCCTACAGGGGACATTAACTGAATGCACCACACAATGGGAATACTAACACACAATACCACTCTATACACAAGAGAACTATACCCACCACACATCTCAAAATTGGTGGGTCACCAGCCCATCACAAGCATGTTATAGACATTAACTCCTATACAGAACTGCATCCTAAAGGGATTACCAACAAGACTAGATCCAAGGTGCATTAATGAAACCCACTCACTTAGGGCTTCTGACCTTCAACATGCCTTATAAGTGCCCTTCACACTGTAGGAAGAACTATTGATGGACAGAATGCAGAACAATGTCATACATTCACCCCAGTACAGAGATCTGGGCCTAAATCCATTGGTTTTTTTGCTCACCTTGCCATTCCAGTTTGGACCCAGCCATATGCAAATCAGTCTTGACCCTGTGCCCAATGGGAACAGTCCAGCCCGAACTGCAAGGCCAGGTCCTCCCTGGACTGGAAACAAGCATCCTAGGACCGGTTTCAGGGTTTCACCCCTCTTCAGCCAGGATAGCTTGATTCCAGTAGCATGGAGAGCACGGGACTCACGTCTGAGCATATCCGTCCCACTCGGGGTGACAAATGCAAAAAGAACTATTGATGGACAGAATGCAGAGCAATGTCATACATTTACCCCAGTACAGAGATCCGGGCCTAAATCCATCGTTTTCTTTGCTCACCATGCCATTCCAGTTTGGACCCAGCCATATGCAAATCAGTCTTGACCCTGTGCCCAATGGGAACAGTCCAGCCCGAACTGCCAGGCCAGGTCCTCCCTGGACTGGAAACAAGCATCCTAGGACCGGTTTCGGGGTTTCACCCCTCTTCAGCCAGGATAGCTTGTTTCCAGTGGCATGGAGAGCACGGGACTCACGTCTGAGAATACCCGTCCCACTCGGAGTGACAAATGCAAAACAAGCATTGGCATAGCCAATAGGTCTCGCCTTTGGGACCTTATAAGTATTTAGTTATGCAGCACAATATCCTTGGTGCAACAGCATTAACTGTTGCATGGTTAAACACTTATAAGGTCCCAAAGGCGAGACCTATTGGCTATGGCAATGCTTTTTTTTGCAGATGTATATAACGCAAACTCGACACTTGTGTTTTTTTTTTTGCAGTTTTATAACTCGACCCAAAGGTATTGGAGCACTTTACATGAGCACCAGTTACTTTACACAAGCCTTGAGTTTTCAACACAGATTTGTTTTTATGCGCGGTACAAGGGCCTTGATGTGACTGCATGCAGCGTCGGATTGGTACCGAGAGCACTCGGGCAATGCCCTAGGGGCCGGTGTCCAGTTCGGTGTCCAGTTCGAGCTGTGGGCTGCTTTTTTGAGCAGCCTGGGGGGGCCGATTTGGGCAGTTTCTGCATTGTTCAATGCCGCCAGTGGCCCAGTGGGTGCCTGAGTGGCCTTTCTGTAGGTAAATGGGCATCCATTACCTCCCTCTTATCAACGGCAGAGGTGTCAGTCCCTGTCACTCCCTGGGCCGGCCCATTAATATACGTATACTGAGCGGGTCAGGGGGCCTGAGCAAAGGTGGCCTCACTTGTTTTCAGGTGTTTCATCATTGAAAACTAATCCGTGCATTTTTTAAATCCCCCCTCCCCCTTTTTTTAATAAAATTTCGCTAAAGTCGTGTTTTGCAAGGCAATATACAAAATTGGGCCACTTTTTTTTTAAACATGCCCGGGACGATTTTTAATCCCAATCCAACCCTGGCCGCATGTGATGTCATGTCACTTCTTGTGATGTCATTAGATGCATGACGGGTCTCTTGTATAATTCTTGTAAATTGGCGACACTGACAGAAACTTTAAAGAGGTGAAAAAATGTCGTAGCGTCGACGTTTCGGTCTCACTCTTGAAGCTCGACTGACTTGGCGAGTGAGATACAGAATTCGAAGCTGCTAGAGTAATACGGAAAGAAATTACAACGGGAGAGACGAGTGGTGCCGTCTTGTCTGCAAGTAGCAGCCGTTCTTCGCTCACTGCAGAACGCTGTTAAATCCTAGAACAGGCTGAAATTTTCGACTTCTCAATACAATTCATGGTGCAACTTCGGTCCTGAGCATGGTCTCTGTGATTGTTCTTCAAGAGTGAGACCGAAACGTCGACGCTACGACATTTTTTTGCATAACTAATAGGCATTTGATGCTGTTAAAAATCTATCTGTTTGTATGGATTAAGTTCAACATATGGCCAAATGTGTGGTTGGCTTTAATTTGTTTGTAAAAAATGTCATTGACTACTGCTAATGTGATTCTAAATAAGACAGTAGTTTTATGTTGCCGTACATGAAATATCAAGTGGATTATTTCACTTGTTTACTGAATGAAAATATTGAAAATATAAATTGATTTTTGTCAAAAAAAGTACTAAGGATGAACTTGGGTCATTTTTTTAAAGTTCACTTTGTGAGTTTCTTTCTTCTTTTTTGAGTTCGTGGAAATCAAGATCACTATTGTGACTGTCTAATTAATTAATCTTAACTGAATAAATCCTCAAGGTTTCTATTGTTATTTGACTTCTTACACATGGCATGGGCGTGTACCCAGATACAAAAGTATTGGAAAGAAATTATGGGAGCTCTCACAGCTATGCTGTCTGAACTGATACTGAATGCTCCGCTTGTTTGCCTACTGGGAATATACAAACTCAAGCCTGCCAAATGGCGGAAGTTCTTGGCTGTAGCACTGCTGCTAGCTAAACGTCGTGTTGCAATCAGATGGGGCAGCAAACGAGCCCCTAGGTTTCAAGACTGGCTTACGGATATGTCCTACTGTAGAGAGACCTTGGAGGTTTACGTGGAGGAATTACCGCAGGCATCAAGACCTCGGGATTTCTGGGAACCCCTAATGCAGTATCTTCAGAACACACAGGTGGGCGGTTGATTCATGTTCTTGGTGAAATTGCATAGAATGAGCTACTCTTGTCCGTTTATTGGTGAGCAGAGAAACAGATGTAACACTTAATTTTATGCCTAGGAATTTATCAAATTGTATTATATGCTGATAACTTCAGGAGCCCTATGGAAGTCGGAAGTTCGGGATGTATAGGGATGTATGTTTGCTTCTCTATGTACAGAAATAGAAGAATATTACTGTATAACGGTATGTGAGTTTATGCCACTGTACAAAGCTGATTATCTGAAACGTGTATTTTGTCGATGTTGACCGGAATAATAAACAAATAAAAAAAAAAAATGTTTGTGTTTGGTTAAGGACCAGTGGAGTGTCAAATAATTTAGTCTTACAGTTGGAGGTGAAATATTGAAAGGGCTCATTACCACTGTGCCAGATGGTAACTGAATATATAATTCGTTTCCCTTCGGAACTATGTTCCAAAATGCACAGTTTGGTCCCAGTTTCCAACATTTTCTTGGGGCGCAATAACACTCCTCGAAATCTAACTGCACAAAATCCATCCCCCTCCTGTGGCTCACGTAATGCAAAAGCGGGCTAGAATCACACGAGACATGACTTCGTATTTAAAAATTGCTTTGATAAATTCTTAAAAATGTGAAATATTATATTGATGAATGTGATGGAAAAAGAGTTCTATACTTTTGGTGAGTTCAGTGCATCTGCATATGTACATGCCGCTGCTATTATATGGGCTTTGCCACGGAAAAGATTTCTACTGCATAATCCACTATTTTCCTCGGGTTCTCAGTGCACTTGGCAGACGGCAGGATGACATTCTGTGCCAAAGCAAACCTGTGCAGCACAACGTTCAAAGGTATTAAATCTATGAATGCAAGCCTTTCTTCCCTCGTGCAGAATCTTCTTGCACGTAGATTACGGCTGCGAAGTACAACGCATAACAATTTAGTAGGTTACTTTATGAGTCTCATGATTGTATAATGGTTATAATATATTTCCCCAATTCATATCTGCGTTAAAAAAAGAAATCGTTCTACTGTTTATGTGGTCTTCACTTAAGATAATTGCTTTTTTATTGGACGTGAGACAAACCGATGGCTCCCAGGATAGACATGATCATGGGAAGTTGTTTTTATGAACATGGAGGTCAACCTACTACATTGACCTTTAGATGTAATGTGCCACGTCATCACATTGGTCTATTCCAAAGGAGCTTATTCAAAGCAAGGTTTTTTGGAAACAATGGAACACTCAAAGTACATGAGTCGTCTTATGAGGCAACATATGAACCCAGAATCAGTGGAGGTTGGCATTAGCCCTGGATTGCCTTATGTAATCTATGGAACAGTGTGCCGGGATTGGGATTATGTATCATCTTTTCATCACGCTTAGCCATTTAACAGAATGTTGGTTTTAACTGAACAAATCAGAAATCAAAAAAGATATGGGCATGAATTGTCTGTGGGACACAATTTAGTGAACCGTGGCATAATTAATTAGTAAGGTTGTTTTGCATGTAATTTACGAATATCCTTACATTTTTAGAATGTAGCATCTTTTCTTATATATGGGGGTTGACTCTGGTACCTTATCACAGTTTTTCTTGACCCTTGGGTGAATTTTACTCTTAGTAGTAGCATTGTCAGGGCCACAAGTGCCCAGCACATGCATCATAGTGTTATAGACACTCTAAGGCGATGTTTTGAGTGGCCTAATCCTCTTTTATTCTCAACCACCTCCTGAGAGCAATGCACATATAATAGATATATAAATACAATAAAATAGTATACATGTTGTGAAACCGTAAAATAAGAGTTGACTTAGAATATGTTGGGACACTGTGCTAACTCTGCAGATCCTCATTTTTATTTTATTTTGCTTTTCTGCATCCTGGCGCTGGATCACACATCATTTTTGTAAGGTACTATTTCATGTCCTTGGTGATGAGTAAAGGCAGAACTTAATAATGATGGAAAATAATGATGGACTGGAATGTGACCGTGAGTAATTGCCAGTAGCTGGGATTAATTCAAGCATTCTATTCATCACTTTTTTGCTTACTTCAGTGCAGCACCCTAAATGGGACCTGTATGCCCAGACATTGGTTCAGGGCTCACTATGCCCTGGGAACCAACCTGAACGCGACTGAAGAGCCTCAAATTGGTCGAAATTGGCCTCAGGTTGCTTGTGTTCCGGTTCAGGGAGGGCCTTGCTTGGCACTTCAGGCTGGACTGTTCCTATTGGAGCAGGATCAAGGCTGATATGCATATGACTGTGTCTAATCTGAGGTGGCATGGTGGACAAAAAAAAAACAATGGAAGAATCACAAAATATTTTTGCCTGGCACTATTTCATGCTTTTGGTGGTAAGTTAAGGCAGTGCTTAGTGGCAAAAAAATGGCAAAATAATGATGGACCTGTATGCGGCCTCAAGTAATTGCCAGTGGCTGAGATTAATTGAAAGTATTCCATCGATCACTTTTTTGTTTTCCTCATGTGTTTTTAATAGGGGTGTGCAAAATTCATATGCACAATTATGCAATATTGCTGAAACATTACACACAACTCGACAAAATTAGGGGTTATTATAAAAATTGCAAAAATGCTATATGGCTCTATATTTGAGCTCCAATGCATCCTCGAGTGCACATCATAAATAATCCAACAAAAAACATAAGTGCTTCAAACAGCAAATGCCACATTACTACACAATGTGGCGCAATGGTGAAATTTCAGGAATATAATTTGAGAAATGGCAGGTTAACAGTGAATGTTTTGTCTTGTATAGATGACGAAGATCCAACCTATGTATGGACTGGTAAAATTCTTGCACTCTTGATTTGCTATTTATCAGTAACCAAGATCCCTGGAACATCACTGGCACTATATATAAAACCCCTCCCTTCAATTGTGTTCAGTCTGTAGGCCAAAGGGATGCTTAGCTACCATCCATCCAGAAAGATTTGTTTAGCATAACATAAAGTCCCTTCAGCCTTTACATTATTAAATGGATTCATCTTATATCTTTCATATATATCTTCCTTCCTCAGCATCCCAGAAATCTTGTTTTGCCTATATTCCAAACTCTTGAGATAATATTCCAGATGCAACCACTTAACTAGCACTTCCATCTCATTGAAAACAAATTAACCACTCAACTTCCATGCTAAAGCAGTTTTAAACTTATACCAAGTTCTTCTTCCAGTCCGGTGTTGAACAATTTTATTCTTCAGTCTTTACTGTAGTTGATTCGCTCAGGATCAGACCTCAATTGTATATTGACTACTGTATGCAATGGCTTGTCTCTATCTGTCACATTCCCCTAAATCCCTGGAGTTTCTCCATGCTTCTATCTTTCCTTCAGGCATCAAACCACAGAAAAACACCAACAGCGTACATCTAGATTTCATTACCGACCAAAAGCAAGCCCCTCGTCTCTCCAATCAACTTCTAGTCCACAGTCCTAACCCTCATCTTTACATATATCATGGTGTCAGCACAGTACTCGCAGACTCTTTGTTGACTACAATCAAAGCCATTCCTTATGCAGCTGCTGAAAAAACTGCCTGTCACATGAACATTTTTGCTCCAAAGAAAGGTTGAGCATGCCTGCCATATGTGTAGTTGAAAAGTTTCTTTTTTTCCATGGGCACAGAGTACCTTGAAATTTGGGCACCCCAAAAATTTAATTCAACCAGAATATCTACATTCACTGGATCTGAGACGGTGTTAAACACTCAATTTCATGAGCCAATGAGTCCCCACATTATGGCACCTTCCAAAACATTAACATTTGGAAATATAATTTATCAAGCAAACGAGTTCTACGTGAATAGAAAGTTAAAGGGTTTTATTACAATAATTCAAATGGAGCAATATAGAGTCAATGCCATAAAGGCTCGCAGTACAGAGGAATGTGAAAACAGAAATCCTTCTAAGTCCTATGTGGGCAGCAAAATCGGGAGACTAATGGACAACGTCCCTAGCAGAACAGAAAATTCTTCTGGCTCACCCTCAAAATCGAGGGCTTTTATACATTACTTTCACAGAAACTGCAGAATCACTGTTGTGTGAGCAAATGTATCATTTCATTAGCATATCAGAACACGCAAAAATGAAACGTCATATAGCCTTAGCACCTTATCACTTCACTATCCCACTATATGAATAATAATTCAGCATCCTCCATGCTAATGCCATCCAGAGTTACTAGAACAAACATGATGCATTAACAATAGTGTGCTATATTAATGAATGGATCAAGGACCTTAAGGTAAATGTTTCAGTGTGTCACTGAGCTGCGGTAAGTTAGTCGAGAGCAGAATAAACAATGACAAAACAAATACAAATCTTTCACAATTCCCTTCTTAGCCAGAATAGACCTTAAAGTCTGATGTGTGATTTTCAAGGCACTACAAGGGAGTAAGCATAACAACCTTCAATGTGTTCAGTGGTGCCAGCAGCACCAGGTGCAACTTACTGACTAGGCTTGAATTCCAAAAAGGCTTACAAATAATGTACATTCGAATAGACTTTCCCTGCCTATGGCAAAGGGTTCTAGATTCCGTTGCACTTATAACTTGCTCCTTCACTGGTGGAGTTCATGAATAGCCTAAAATCCCACCTAATTAGAATATTACTGTGACCAGAGGTTGTATTCCTTCCTTCCCACCCCTCATCCCGCTAAGATGCTATTTATGACCACGTCTGCATTTGTCCACGCGTAGAGTCCTCCCTTCATGCTGTGATCATGCCAGCAGTTCTCTGTATTGTCTTATGCTACATATTTTATTGCTATGTACAGCACTCTGCTGCTCTCACAGTGGTCTCACCCTTTCTCCAGTGCTTTCTGCCCCTCATATTGAATTTGACGTCACGTTAGCCGCTCTGTCCTGCAATGATATGGACACATTTATTACTACTAGTTAGGAGGCAAACTTGGAGAGGACAAGATACCGTACACAGTATATGGCAGGACCAGTCATTGCTGAGCTATCACGGGCATGCCTGGGATCACTGCTACTCACAGGAATAGCGGCCATCTTAGGCACAGCATTGTATAAAACTAGGGACGTAGACAGCCGTCCTTGCTTGAATTAGTGATACTACTCAACAGTGGGAGGTCTCTCGGCTTATTCAACATCTCTGTGGATCTTATGCCGGCGCTAACTTAGCTGTAAGACCCATCACACCAGCATCTGTGGTCTTCAGCCCTGCTTCATCCATGGTCACTTAACACATCAGCAGCATGCAAGGAAGGAGACAGAGAGGTAGGTCAAAGCCATAAACCATGCCAGCGTGCCCTATCAAGAATACTCCTGCGCCTCCCCGAGACCTCTGGAACTGTCATACCTTAACTGCGGAGATATTGGATATTCCCAGGAGCAGTACTTGCCACCTCAGTCTCTCAAGGTACTAAACTATAAAATAGCGCTCTGTGTGCTGTTCATGAGCAAATGCATTAATGCATAAATTGATTCACAAAAATTGAACAATGTGCCGCTGTAACATAACATGCATGTGGAGACACCAACTCCAGAAAAAGCATTAGTAAAACGACAGACTTTCATATGAGGCAGACACTAGACTGCATCTGCTTGTCCTACTGAATGTGTCATAATGTTAAAATGGGCATGTTGTTAATATGCTGTGTAATTGCAGGGGCACTACATTTGCATGTACCTCATTAAAATGAAGCTCACATTAAAAAATATCCTCGAGTACAAGTACCACTAAGGGGGATCCAGGAAAGAAACCGTGCAACGGACTGCAGGAGCCTGGAGGCAACCTCCCTCCTCTTTGGAGACTAAGTGGTGAAACTCTATCCTGATTGTCTTTTGGACTGTTCGCTCTACATTTCGGCTGCCCGCCATTCCTGCCTCATTGATCATCGTAGTGGCCTGCATCTTCAGTGTTGCTGTATTCCATTGGACTCTGCCTCTTGCTCCCTCTATATATTTCAGGCTTGGACTTGCAGATTACGACGGAACTTTGTACATCCTCTCCATCCTGGGCAGCCCTGTACCTAATCTTCGTCTGGTGGTCCTCTACAGTCTCGGCCCTCCCATCAGGGTAGTTGGCAGAATTTCGAGTGTCATTCGAGTTCAGTGGTACCCTGGGGACTGGTGACTGTTTGCGGACCCCGATGGTGGAGCAGGTGTGACTGTTTGCGGACCCCGAGGACCCGCTGTTTGCTGCCTGTAAGCCCTACCTGCTTGCCACTTGCTCCTAAAGCCCCGTAGACCTCCCGCTGCCGCACTACCATCGGACCGGCAGCCGAGGGGAGGACTACTACTCCCAGGGGGCTTAGCGGCGTGCACATCGCATTACGCGCCCGGAGGCGCCATAAATCCAGTCTGACATCCACGTCGCGGGACAGAACCTTGTACTATCTTGTGACTTTTTCTTCTGGAGGTAAATTACTTGTATAACATCGATTTGTGGGAAAAGTCTGCAGAAGATGTCTAAAAAACTCCGTTCAGGAAGGTTAGTGGGAGGAAAACCTGGTGCTAAAATAGATACCATCCGCACAAGAAATAAATCTGTGAATAATCCCCCGTTGAAGGGTCAATGCCAACTCTTTGAGCTATGGGACATTCCTATGGATAAGAAGTCTAATTCTGCTGTAAAGGAAGCTCTCCGCTCCGCAGTTCAGGAGGATCTTACTCAAGCTGTTACAAACTCTTTGTCCTCATCCTTGCTGACCGCGCCACCGCAAACAGCAGCAGCGGTGAATGCCTGCCCTGTACATCCTGAAGGGGAGGGGGAGAGTAATCTCGGAGTTCTTGTATCTGAAGGAAAACTAGAGAATCAACCACCTATGCCTCAAGCTGTTACTTTGAATGACAGGTTAGGTGGGGATCCCTCACCGTTATCCATTGATCTTGAACTTTGCGGCCGCTATGTAAATACAGCTAATTTGGAGACTCTGGATCCTATTAAGCCTTTTGGGGGTGCTACTCCCTCTGGGCTAATGTTATATAGTAGTACCCCTTCGTTAAACGGACAGGACATATCTGATCTGTTAAATGTTTCCAGGAGCTCGGGTCTCAATTTTTCTGGTATTTGTCGTCCAGCTGAAGCTAGTGATAAACCGATATCAGAATCCATGATTGCTTTGGAACAATTATTAGCCTCCATTCTATTTCTCCTGGGGAAATTTGTAGGCAGCTCGGATTGTATCCTGGATTCAGTTACCCAAATACTGAAGACATTGTTACAAAAATCACCAGATACGAGGAGTGTTTCCCCCTCCAAGGCTGAACCCAGTTCTCCAAAGGGGAAAATAAATGCGCCCATAGTGGATACTGGCATAAAGGCTGCAGCAATAGTTCATGAAATTCATACTACAGTTCAGCCTTTAACCGCAGTGCCCAATTGTGTTAAGAACTCTGTTCTAGAGATTGAGGAAGAAAACAAATCTATTTCCGGTTCTAAAGTGGTTCAAGATTTATTCCCAATCTTCATGTCTGAAAATAAAAAAGAACTTTCTGAAGATAAACAAGAGCTAAAGGTAAAAAACGGTAAACATAGAAATAATAAAGGGAATAAAAGGAAACCAATCCGAAAATACAGGAAGAAAAGACAACGACGGATAATCTTCCAAAACTCTCTAGTTGCATCGGAGAACGAAGAAATAGACTTGGATCCAACTTCTACGTCTTTAAAGGTGGAAAGTGAATTTTGCCCACCAATGTCTTTGGAAGTTTTGCCGCAAATGGAGGGCCCTCTTCCGAGTTCCTCTCCATCGACTGCGACAAGAGCCCCAATCCTATATCAACTTGGGCCCCTTAACCCTTTGGCCTCTTCTTTCTCTCCTGCCCCAGAGATTGGAGACCGCTCTCTTCCTGCGCGCCATCCAAAAAACTCAAAGGCTCATGTGGACACTCTCGTGTTAGACTTTTTACCTTTATTCGATGCAGATAGACCCCTAAACAGAGCATGGCTACTTAAGCGTTTTAGCCAGATTGAAAGTCTTCACCCTATTCAATCTAGGGACATTGAGCTAGTCTCTTTGTCTGGTGGAGACAGGGTTTTGAGTATAAGGGTTAAATTTTATTCACCTATCATTGTAAATTTGATATTACAGCAAGCTGAGAATTTTCAACGCACAGGTATTGATGTTCTCCCTATTTTTAACCTTGGTAATACCAACCCTTCCCTTGGGATGGCACTAAAGGGCGATAAACAAAATGGGGTAGCCTCCCCTCTTAGAGACCTGAAGATTTGGGTCTCTAAGGGGAAACGTTCGGTCTCTCAGGTAAAGCCACTCCCTCTGCCTCAGAATTCCTCCTTCATAGAGGATAATAATCGGTGGAATTGGCTGCACAGTGCCTTATCTACTAAGACCACAGATAACCCCAAATTGTTTCACCATCTTTAACACCCCATTGAAAATTATTTCTTGGAATGCGGCAGGGATTCATAGTAGTCCAGAGAAATTTGACCGTTTATTCTCTTTAGGAGCAAATGTGATTTGTATACAGGAAACCTGGTGTATTAATATGCTGGACGTTTCGAAGGATTTCTATGTTTTGGAAGTGCCAGCTGCCCCTTCCAAGAAAGGTCACGCTAGGGGGGGAATCGCTTGTCTATTATCAAATAAATTGCAGTGGAGATTTTCCCATTACACCGACCCAAGTAAATTTTTTCACGCTATAACAATAGCAAATCTGTTTAGTAATTTTAAAAAGTCACCTATTGTTATTCTTAATGTGTATATTCCTCCAGAAGAGCGTTTTAATCTCATATTGAAGCAGGTATTTCGATATATTGATCAAATTAAAAATGTTCCATCCCCTCCGGATATCATTCTCGTTGGAGATCTGAACTGCAAAATTTCCAATGCTAGTCTGAAACTTTTTAGAAATAAATCTAAAGAAGAGGCGCATTTTGTTCCCCTACCCCTCTTCCCAGATAAGTTAGTGACTAACAAAAGAGGGAAGATTCTGCTAAAAGAACTAGCGGCCGTTGAGGGACTTATATTAAATGGGAGATTCCCGTCCGATGTGCCTGCCAAATTTACACATAAGTCTCCTTTTGGGTCTTCTATCTTGGATTATGCAATCTCGGATTATGGCTTGTTTCCGTGTATTCAGGATTTTAAGATTATTCCTACATCTCTGAGCGACCATAGTGTAATGCTCATAACTATTTCTTTAAATTCCATGCCCACTGCGCCATGGTCCCTTAACAGCAGTGACGCTGCTTTCCACGCTTCCACGGGAAGGTGTTTTTGGAATCCTTCTGCCATTAATGGGGTCCAGGATATATTATGTGAAACTTTAATAGAATTAAATGAGTGGCGTGGTCTAGAAATAGTTAATTTTGAAAAACTCATGCGAAACATTATTTTACATGTAAAAAAGACTTCCCGCCCTAGAAAAGGGGTAGTGGTGCCTAGTATACTACGCATCCTGAACAAGGAAATAAATAAACTAGTCCGTGAGCAATATCTAGATAGAGTTATGGAACGAGAAAAAGAAATTCCTAGACTAAAAAGAAAGAGATGCAGACTAAAGGCGAAAATAAAAAAGGAGAAGGAAGATACAGTTTGGATCAACTTGAGGGAATCAGTTGTTCATGGTAGGATTAGAGAATTTTGGGCAATAATTGGGAAGGGATGTGGTACTAGAATAAGCCCTTGCCCCATCCCCATAGCTGAAGAGGTATGGATCACTTATATTCGGGACCTCTATGCAGGGAATGGTATTACAGGTGAAGATATTGTCCTAGATGCAACGCCCGAAGGACTCATTAATTATCCCACAGAGGAAGCAATTGAGATGGCTATAAAAAATATGCGTGCCTCTGGGGCAATGGGTCCTGACGAACTCCCTATGACACTCCTGAAGCAGGATCCTTTAAGGTGGAGTAAAATCCTGTATCCATTGTTTAAAGCCTGTTTCTTGTCTAAAACGGTACCTGCCTCCTGGAGGGGAAGTATCTTGGTCCCTATTTTTAAGAAGGGAACCAGGGATAGCCCCAGCAATTATCGTTTGATAGCCCTCCTCGACTCTATCGGAAAGGTCTTTGCGAAATGTCTTTTAAATTTCCTCTCCGACTGGGTCGAGGAGAATAATATCTTGCCTCTTGAACAAACTGGCTTCCGTAGGGGGCATGGTACTTTAGATAACCTCACCGCTCTCCATGTGGTTACTGATAAATACGTGCAGGTGAGAGGGGGGGTGGTGTATACGGCTTTTATTGATTTCTCCACAGCGTTCGATAAAGTAGATCGTTGAACGCTGTGGAGAAAATTGGCAGCTCTTGGTGTTCCAGCTTATCTATTGGAGCTTGTTCGGACTCTCCATACAGAGACTTGGTGTAGTGTCTTGCAAGGGGGCGAAAGGGGGCTCTCCCATCAAATTTCGTCCTTGAATGGCCTTAAACAAGGCTGTTTATTGGCTCCCCTTTTGTTCTCCTTATATACTGTAGACCTACCCGCCGCCTTGTCTGCCAGTGAGGGTATTGCTCCGGTGATGGGGGGGACCCCAATATCCTGCTTGATGTATGCCGATGACGTCCTTATTCTAGACTTGACTCCTAAAGGACTTACAAATCGGCTACATGCCCTTCATGTTTTTGCTGCTGCCCATTGCATGAAGATTAATATATCTAAAAGTAAAGTTATGTGCATAGCCGGTAAGAAGAAGTGCCGATCTGTAAATTTTGGATGGTATATCGGCGGCCAAAAACTGGAGGTTGTTAACTCCTATACCTTCCTGGGGAAAATTATCACGGCTAACTTGAGTGAGAGGCCCCATATTGAGCATAGTTCACGCAAAGCCCTCGCCCATGGCAAAGGTTTAAACTCCCTCTATCAGGCTACGGGGAAAAGGCACTTTTCGTGTTTACTGGAGGTGTACAGGTCTAAAATCCCCGCAACGATACTGTATGGTATAGAACTTATAGAGGTGAAATATTGGGACTTTTGCCATAAGATTGAGGGGAAACTCTTAAGATCCCTATCTTCTCTGAATACTGCGTGCTCTTTGGCCGCTTGTAGGCTCGATTTCGGTCTCAGGAGCAGTTGGGTACAGGGACTATGTGCCCTAGTAAAATGGGTGCCCTGCCTGGCTAGAGCTGAACTAGGGACGATGAGAGCTCTCCTCAGAAGTGAATTACTGGGTAATTTCAAAGAGTTTTCACAACTTGTAAGGAATTTTAGAAAAGCCGTAACCCTTCTAAAATTAGATGAAAACACCTTGTTTTTGTATTCTCCCTTACAGTTAAAACTCGTATTAAAACAGGCCTCGTGGGAACTATGTTTTCAGTCTGATAAGAAGTTAATCTGTGAAAAAAGGGATGTAGACCTTCTCCTTAATTCTTATGTGATGAAGTTGGCCCAACCCTATGTCACATGGAACTTGCCGCATGGTATTCGTAGATTCTGGTTTCTTTTACGTTACGACCTAGTACCTTTAAATCTACTTTTATCCAAATGGTACGGTTCTTCTCCTATGTGCAATTTATGTAAACTGAGTACCCAGGATTGTATGCATGTTTTATTGACCTGCCCTGCGCTCCGTATATTGCGTCTCAGATGGTTAAAACCTATTTGTATCCGTCTGGGCATTTCCACTTTGAACGGCTTTCTCCAAGCACTTTATTGGCCTCCTAATGAAATGTTCTGTTTCTATATTTTTAACTTTTTTAAAGGTTTTTTAGCTATTTATTAACATGCCTCTGGAGATGTTTGACATTGCTTCCTGCTGTAGATCTGTCATTGTATGTTATTTTTGTACTTAAATATGTTTCTCAAATGTCATAATCTTGATATGTACTTGTCTTCTGCTTTTATCATTGTAAACTTCTATGTGGCCCTCTTTTGAGAGCCAAAACATAATAAATAAATTGATTGATACCACAAAGGGAAGTACAGTTGGGTGTAGTGTCCGAGTGGCCCTATCATTGTTTCCAGTATATGTTTGAAATAAGCTTGTCTACTCCCCACACAAACAGTTAGCAGATCAGCAAGTGGTATGGATCCCTCGAACTTGCAGAATAGTTTACCTCAGAGCACCCCTCTCTCTCTCTCTCTCTCTCTCTCTCTCTCTCTCTCTTCTCTTTTTCTCCCATTGCCCTATGCATCCCATTGCACAGTATTTACACCTTGTGGGTGTTAGTGGGAGATGGTGTTGGGGTCCACATCTCTCCTGCTGGTTCTGAAGTTTTGTAGGTTGCAGTTAGACTTTGACAGCTGTGTTTGGGGTTAAGTGCATGATTTATAAATCATCCTATAAATTAAAAAATACATTAAATAGCCATATGGTCTTATTTAGAGCAGGGTCTTCGTGGGACTTGTGCCGGAAGAATGGTGCTCCGACACAGCCTTATGGAAGCAGTGGAGGGTGTCGCCGGCATGGGGTGATCTGACGGTTGAGCCGCCACCTCACCAGTTGGTACAATACCTACATGTTATGGGGGAGGGGTCACATGTGATCCATTGGCTGGTGTAGGCCTTGCTCATCCACGTGCTGAAACCACCACAGGGTCTCCCAGCATGCTGGGCTGAGGATAGAGGCAGACCCTGGACTGATAAGGAATGGGAACGTGTTCTAGCCAGTGCCACACACATACCGCGTAACTCCCGATTTAAGCCTATACAAACGTATATATTACACAGAGCGTACCTCTCACCAGACAAAATAAACAAATACTTTAACATTACCACTTCTGATTTTTCGAGATGTCGGCTTGTAGACGTCGACTTCCTGCATATGTTGTGGTCCTGTCCCCTGCTCCTGTCCTACTGGCGCACAATTATAGAGACACTCGCACACTGCACCAACACCCAGATACCTACCACGTGGGAGGTCTGTATTCTGGGGTTTTATACTCGCAATAAAACCAACAGGGTAAGCTCTAGATTTCATGATCTGGGCCTAATAACTGAGAAACGGCTGATCACTAAGAGGTGGAAGCATAAGGATCCCCCGAGGCATGCAGTTGGAAACAATCCCTAGAGATATGGGCGCAGGCGGAGAGTACTGTCCTTCACAGGGAAGAAACAGCGGGGCTGCGAAAATACCCCATAGCACAATCCTGGGATGATATCCTCAAAGCCCTTACACATCAACATCCTCATGCACCACCGCACGCACCTCCCGAGCAGCAAGCAGGTGACACTGCCTGCAATCCCACCCAATGAGTCCCTCATGCCGTGAACGGCGGAGTCCTCTACTGCAGCTGCGGGGCCAGGGCACGACCTCACATGCCTTGGTAATGTTCCATGGGAACGAACTTAGTCGCACGTCGTCCAGACGTCACATGACCACATATAGCATGGAGAACGCAGCCCACACTCACTACAAACATTCCAACCTAACTACAGCTTCACCTGGATGGCACCTTATATGATGATCTCACATCTCCTTTGGTATTTGATGTCTCACTTTCCCTTTTTTCCTTTTTAATGTCTCCGTTCTTATTCTTTTATTTATTTTATTTTTTTTTATATGGTTGTAGTTCATATTTTTCAAATCAGAAAAAGTTGATGTCTAGTAATCCTTGCTGATATGTACACAGATTGCCCACGAGACAATGCGAATTGAACCTCAAGATGTGCTCGAAATGCAATAAGTATCCATCAGTTACATGCAGTATATACACGCAGGCAACCTATGGTTGGGTAATGCACACACATGATACACGGGTTCATATGCCAATAGAGATGACAACACAAATACACGGTTGATGCCGATGATCCTTCATGTATGTATGCCACTCTGCGCACTAGAGATGCATATCTTGCTACGTTTACATGATGGTAACACCCAGATTTATGTGTACGGGCTCATGGCAACGTTTATTTTATCGCAAGATTATTGTATGCAATGATATGTTATAATTGTATAAGAAAAGACAAAACGCAATAAAGATATTTAAAAAAAAAAAAATGGAAGCAGTGGAGGGTGATCTCCCCAAAGGAGTCTCCACCAGAGTTTGGATGGTTTATTTTCCACCACAAATGAGGCTGTTCTGGGCACACAATTTAGGGTGGCCTGACCAATCTTATTTTTAGTAGTAATTACTCCTTCACAGCAAGTGTCTCTGACCTCCTATTGGAAAACCTCCAGCATTGGGAATGTGGGTACTAGATACATACCCCGGGGCAGATTTACAGGCCCCTTGCGACACTTTTACGCCGCAGTTGCATCACTTTTGTGACGCAGCGGTGGCGTAGACCATGCGCCACATTGCGACTTATTTGCAACGTGACGCATCTAGGCAGATGCGTTACGTTGTAAAGCCCTGCGCAACATGAAACCTGCGTCAGGTTTCATGTGGGCGTTCTGTCGCAGGGTGGGCGTTCCCTCGCAGGAAAGCCCCGTAAAACTGACGCAGTGAAATCTTCAAGATTTCACTGAGTCAGTTTTACGACGCTGCTGCATCAAATCCTTACGCCTGCTTGAAGCAGGCGTGAGGAGTGACGCACCATGTGAAGTATGGGTGGCCCCTGTGCATTGCAGGAGTTGCGTCGTGCTTGCGACGCGACTCCAGCAATGCGCCGCCCGTACGCCACAAGATGCGTCACGCATCTTCCCCTCCTTGCACCATGGTGCGCCGCATTGTAAATGCGAGGCATCCGTGGTGGTGCAAGGGGAGGGATTACGTGACGCATCTGTTCTGGCGCATCCATGCTGATTTGCAGAGATGCGCCAGAAGTTGTAAATCTGCCCCCCCATCTTTAGGAATACATGTTGGGTACTCACATATATTGGTATAAATGTCTCCATCATGTAAGGGCTTTAGGAAATTGCAGCCATACAGTTTTTTCCCATCTCCTTTATTTCTCATCTCTGGCCTAATGAGTGAAAAATAGAATGTCGGGTACCCGGTGTGTAGCAACATGGTCTGGCCGAGCTAAAATACGTGATACTGATTTGTAGAAGATCTGGGGGAGCAGAAAATACATTCAGAATAATACCTTTTTGTGAGATGGAAATAGGAATTAGATTAGATCAGAAAAAGAGCAGATGCCTCAAAGCAGAAGACATGGAATCAGCTATGTCTACTTTCAAGTGGACGCTTCAGCCTCCAAAGGGAATGCTGCAAAATTAGCATGGGGCTTCAGAAGCGACCATTTCATAGAGGCAATTGGCAAACACAGCATCATGGCTGTAAAGGAGGCACAAGCAGTATCAATTCAGAAAGGAACTTATAAATATGTGCAGTAGTACTCCTGTTAAGCAAGTTGTATGTCAGAATATGGGTAGAAGAAATATTGTCAGACATAAATATTGTTGCATGGAATTGTGTTTACAAAAATATTACTCCATTGGGTGGTGGTCTTCTATTAACTGGAATGGGGTGATGTTTTTGTCAACAATATTTAGGACACAGTATTTTTGTGAGATAATAGTTAGGCCACGATATTTTGTTACCATACCGTAGAACGTCTTCCTATACCTATGAATACAATTCTTGAAGGTACAGGTACAGATTTACACCTATACTGGTCCTATCTCTCATGTGTTGAGTTCTCTGCTGAGAATGGATTCTGTGTTTTAGGTGTAAATGTGGGATTGGAACAGGGGAATGGTGGAGAAATGAGAAATATCTACCACAAAGTGGGAAGAGGAAAGGGTAAATTATGGAGTGGCCCATGGAGGGACATACAAAAACAAAAACACAGTCCAAAAGGGCATGTCACTAACAATTCACCAACGTTACACCCACACCTGCTCCAGTAGTATTACAGCCAAAATAGGCACAAAATGACTCGAGCCAGGAATTGGTATAAGACCCACACCACGCAACTTGACCACTCACAGGTACTGCAAAAACAGCACACTTAAACCAATAGTAGTAGAGACTAACCGTCCCAGCACAAAAACCTATGCCTAAAAAAATATTAAATGAAAGGAAAAGAAAAGAAATGTCAGACATTGCACACACCTATATAAATTTCCCTATAACAAAATTAACATTAAAATATTAACTGTCATACAGTTTTAAAGATTGAAGACTCCTGTACACATTACATTGCTAAGATATTAAAAATATCAACAGAATAATTAAATAAAATTTCATTTACATTTTTTTATCATAAAACACTAGTTTTTGCATTCACACCCACCATTCACATTGCAAAAATGTCAACATGACAAATGCAAATACTTAGAAAATAACAAATAAGTAACGTGTTAATGAATTTAGAAAGCACATAAGCATTCTCATATCTAACGCTACTGCTTTGCACATGCTCTAAGGTACATCATAACACATAACATGTCCCGAAAACTCACAGACACAATGACACTCAACCCAGCTGTACTTGACGTCTGTCCCCTCAACACAAAAGAAAAGGCCAGAGCCCAGGATGTGAGCTTTATTTATGTGATTCTGCTTGTGATTGTTGTTCTGTGTGTATTATTTTCTCAAGTGATGCCTGCTTCCTTATTCTATTTAGTTTGTAGTTCTGCATAGCGTAAGCAGAGATCTCCACCTACCTTATGTACAGCTACATCTGACCAAGTTAGGCCTAAAATCAGCCTTAAAAGTTACTAGCAGTAAATGTACAATTGCATTTTGAGTTGTAGGTGTCTCCAGTCCCTTGGGGAGGCCGAGGTCATATGTGCCCACTACTAGATGTGAAACTTAACCGAACCCAGAGTTATTGCATTTCATCTAGTGTTTGCGCCCGAGATCTCAGGATTTACATTTCAGAACGCCCCCCTGTGTTGGGTAGATATAAATGGAGAGACAGCTCAGTGAAATGCGAAAGGAAAGACTCGGTATTATGCATTTGTATCTAAAATTTTATAGCACGAAAATTACATCATTTTAGTGTTAGGTTAAATATATCTCAGTTGCATCAGACTCGCAGAATTTTTTGATTCAATGTTTCTGGATGGACAAATTACACGCAGCGACTATACTTCATGCATATTATTTGTTCTTTGTAATAATGTATACCACATTTTTCTAAGATGACAGGATTCATAATTACATATGGTTTGCCATATTCTAATAGTGTAAACATATTGTGAGAAATATTGAAAAATGATAGTTTTGAACTAACTGGAAACAGATAAATATTTTCACATCCATATGTTTATCCAAAAGAGCAAATATTGTGCAGCATTTGCTCGTTTATATCCATTCAATAAACGCAGAGCTGCTCGGTCTGGGCGTATGTGTTGAGGCACAAAAGTTGCTTCTCATTAAATCCAAATTTGTGTGCCGCGCAATGAAACACTTAGGCGTCAGGGCACCATATTTCCACTGCCCAGTGATCCATGCTGTTGAAACAATACGTAACAGGTCACCTGTGACTATCAAATCACAATGGGCGCAAAGGCTGCGAATGTGATGAAAGAACCTGTCACGTGACCAGACCTTTTTTTCATTACAGTGATGCAGCGCCAGCTACAGCTGTAGCGCTAGTGCCCTCTTCTGGATAAAATAATAATAACTTACATTCCTAAGTGATTTTTTTTCTCAAAAGGAACGACGATTCTTATTTTGCGCAGCATCATACACCGTAAAAGTGTCCCATGGGAATGAGAGCGCTTTACATGAGCACCATATTACACGTTGTCAGATTTGTATTGTATGCATGAGGATATTAAGTAATTTGCTGATAATCACAGGATGTTGAGCTGACGCCGGGACTCGAATATGGTCTTTAGTTCCAAAGTCGGCAGCTGTCTGTCCCTCACACCCAAGGTGTGTGTACGTGTGTTTTTTGTTGCGTAATCGTATAATCTGAAATGCAGTTAAAATTCCTAAAATATAAAATACATGCGCAGATCTCCTACACTGTAAACTACTTATTAAAAATAAATGGGAAAATAATTTCAATGGCCTTGATTAAGAGGTCTCTGGTTATATTTTTGAGTACTGAAAGTGAGTCGAAACGCTTCACTTACTGAAATGTAGAGCCAGCCAGTGCTTTAAGTGGGCCGGGTCCTGCCGGTGCAGGTGCCGAGACGGGTCCCTATCGGGCACTCCATTGTAGCCCTCACTCGCAGAGTGAAAAAACATAGTTTTAACTCGCAGCAGTACCACTCTTTGCTGCCTTTGATGAAACTTCAAAGAGACTCGGTATAGTTTTTTCACAGTCTCTTCATTTCAGCACCGAAGCATTTTCAATGCTATATACAACGAAGCCTTAGTTGTTGCTAATTTCTCTTATGAAACTAACAACCATTGGCAAAGCCAATAGTCCTGGCTTGTTTTATGTGTAATGTTAATTGCTGTATTATATATCTGGATGCAATGATAGAAACAGCAAACTATCAGTCGGGCGGCACACTATGCTAAGCACAGACCCCCCAGTTTTTTCATCCAACTTGAAGCCCTGGAACCAGCCATGTTAATATAGGTTTGGCCGAAGATAGTTTTAGCCCACAGTGTCAGGAATGCGTATGCACGAAAGGAAAGGCCTTTGTGCAAATACCTATAAGCAGGGGCAGCTCCTCCATGTGGGCGGAGGAGTGTCGCCCCACTGCTTTCTCGCAGTACGAGAAGGAGAAACATAACATGGTATTATAAATACCATTTTATGTTTCTGCTTCTTGCTCTGCGAGAAAGCAGAAGGGTTTGGCTGGGGGCGGGCGGGCCTGATCAAGGGAAGGGGAGGAGTGGCTTGCCCAATGTTGCGGGCCCTTGAATGTTTGGTCGGCCCTTTGGGGCAGACCAAAGCAGTCATGCGCACTCTCCCTTTTTTCATGTAGGCTGCATGCAGCCTACATGGAGAAAATGGCCTCCCCATAGATGCATGTGTGGTTGGCGTCCCAAACAATAACAACGCTGCCATTGCAGTGCTGTGATTGGCTTAGGGGAGGAGAGGGAGGCTGCCTGCTTCCTGTAGAGGCTGGAAAGTAGGAGCCGGAGCCGGAGTTGGAGCTTAGAAATCGCGGGACCCGGGAAAGGTAAGATTAAAAAAATATATATTATTTAAACCCCTCACCCCCGCAACCTCCCCTTCCCTCACAACCACTCATCCATCCCCCCACCCAGTGCCCCGTGAGCCATGCCGGCTGCAACTGACTATAAGGTGGACTATAAGGTGGAATTGTTTAGTGGTTCTGCAAGGAGTTCTTCATTGACTTGCAAAAGTCACGGCTGACATGGATTGAATGATCTTGGTATTTTGCTGGTGCTTCTCACACATAGTGGGAGGTGTTTTCGTTTTGTTTGCATCGGTGCTGCGTATGGTGCTCCCATCTCTGGTGTCTTCATCCACAGGGCATTAACCCAACACAATGCACCGAATTAACATGGGATGTTCATGCAAGCAGCGAAGAAAAGATTAAGCACGAACAGAGCCGGACTTGGAGCATGAAGCAGTTCAGGAACAAAAGAAAAATTCAGCTCCCATTTGCACTGAGTTCTCTCCTCACAGACTACTGGTCCAGTTACTTACCTGTAATCTCCATTATCGTTAGTCCGAAGCCCTCGACACAGTCAATTACTTGTGAGGAATACCAAAGTTAATACTGGCCCAAAAATCACAGTAATCAGATATTTACCCTGAAAATTTTGGGGCGTATTTATAAGCCCCTTGAGCCACCGGTGAGTCACTTTTTATGATGTTCCAGTGGCGCAGAGTGCAGACCCATCTCTACGAGGCCACGCAAATTCACTTTGCATGGCTTTTCATGGCCTCATAGATATGGTGTAAGGCAACGCAGCGCAAGCCTTTGCCTTGCCTTGCAATGGATAAGGGAGGCGTTCCCGAGCAAAACCCATGGGTTTTGACGCATTTTCAGATTTACAAGGATCCTCAGAGCAGGCATAACGAGAAGTATGCTTATTTCTACTTGTTTTTCCTCTTTCTAAGTGTGCTGCAATATGCAGCACACACAGAAAAAGGAAAATGCCTCCATGGATTGTTTTTGTGCAGGAAGGTCCTGCGCAAAAGTTATCCTGCCAACAATGCAGGCACTTTTGCATCATGGTGCAAGGGTGCCTGCGTTGGCACTAGGCATCATATTGTGTCTCGGTACTTGCTGAAAGAACAGGAATGCACCATATCTCGTAAATACGGTGCATTCCTGCTCTTTCAATTAGGCGTAGGGCAGCGCAGCTTAAAAACAATGATGGATTTAACCCAGATCTGTGACTGGGGGTGAGTGTCTAAAAAGTTTCAGCGCTCCGTCCATCATCCCCTTGTGTTTGTTTGCCCTAAGTTGGCAGGGTATGCCAGACATGGGTCCCTTGGTCACTTTGCCACTGGATTCAAGCTAGCCTGGCTGATGATGGGTATTACCCCGAAACCATTCCCAGAATGCTTGTTTCCGGTCCAGGGAAATCCTGGCTTGACAGTTCCGGCTGGACTGTTCCCAGGGGGAACAGGCTCAAGACTGATTTGCATATGGCTGGGTCTGAACTGAGGTGGCGGAGTGAGCTAAAAAACGATGATGAATTCAACCCAGATCTGTGACTGGAGTCAGTGTCTGAAAAGCTTCAGCACTCCGTCCATCATCTGATTGCGTTTGCGAAAACACTTGCAGTGCTGCCCTACGCCAAATCCTTGTAAGTGAGGCCCTTAGGTTGATTTAATAAAGATCGAAAATGCAGAAGCTTCTCGTGAAAAACAGCAAACAAAAAGAAATCATGAAGAGTCTAAAACTGACTCCAACACTTTGTGACCAAAGGAATCCTTACCCGGCCCTACTCCATCAATCTAGCAGTGGCGTAAGAAAGTATGTGGAGGAGCCCAGGTGCCTGCTTTTCAAATCTCCTGCAAAGAAACACCTTTGAAATTACCCCAAGAGGCCTCCACCCCTCTAGTGGAGCATCGCTGAATAGAGGCAGGAGGGGAAACATTAGCTGACTCACATGCTACAGAAATAGCCTCCCTGATCCATCGACTAATGGAAATGCTAGATGCTTTTCCACTTTGGTTAGTATCCCCATAGGTAATGAGCAAGTGATCTGATTTTCTGAAACCCAGGGTATGATCCAAATGAAGCAAAATCGTTCTCCTAACATCTAGCAAATGGAGCAAGCTTTCAGGTTCAGACGAAGGATCTCTTTTAACTTTCTCCTCAAGTGCATCATCACCCGAGGAGACCTTGTCCCCCAGCTTCGCTCCCGAGTAGGAGACCTGGATCTAGAAGAGGAATCACTGCTGGAAGAAGAGGACAGGTGTCTACTCTTCTTAGAGTGTTTCTCCATAGTGGCAGTACGCAAAGTGCAGGCTCGAAAAGCAGAAATCAACCAAGTTGCAATCAACACGGCACCTTACCTGCCTCCGGCGCGTCCTTTAAATGCGAAGAAAAGGAGCGCCGGCTGACCAACACCACGATCATGCGCACGGGTAATTGACTGTGATGAGGACGTAAGGATAGTACTCCAATATATGCAGAGCACTTCTCTAAATCCAGTTACTCCAAATCCAAGCAGGACATTCATTATCAAAAATTGCTCCCTTCAGAATAACTAGCAAATGGACAGGAACACATGTTGTGTATAGTTGCAATCTTTTCCAGAGTCTTGCATAACTAGTTGCTTCAGTCCAGATGTTTACTTTGCAAGTATGGATGTTTTAGTGGGTTGACATGGCTACAAATTCCAGAATGCAAAGATTCATGCACTACCAAACCTCGGCTCAGCAGAAGATGCTTCCACTAGAGATTAATTCTACAACACATGCAGAGCATTCCCCGTCTAAAGCCCGGCCTTCCCAATCCAAGCAAAACACCTACTGTTGCTTTTAACAGTCACACACGCAGCAGAAGTAAACAAAGCGGCCCGTGTCTTTTCCTTTTGGTCTTGGAGGTACAAAAGAAAAGACGGAGACAAGAAAAAGGCTCCTGTAAAGAACAAGCATTTGCAATGCAATAGGTCTCACATTCACGCGAGTTTGAGCAATTGGCATTGTGAATGACAATGCCTTTTATTTATGTTTTGGGTTTTAAAACATAAATAAAAGGCATTGTCATTTACAATACTAATAACAAACTCTCGCATATGCAAGACCTATTGCATTGCAAATGTTTGTTTTTTGTTCCCTGCAAAACGCCATAATTAGGCCCAAGAATTATCATACTGAAACCTTTCTAAAATGAAAAGGGAAAGAAAATCATATTGCTACATATAATAGAACAATGCTTGGAAGTAAAGAATAGCAATGTCCCCGCCCCGTGTTAAGCATGCTAAATGGAAAGTCCGTCTTCAAATTAAGCACTGCAGGAATCCCATCTACTTCACCCAACTAGCGCAAAGAAACCTTCTGTGGTACTTGCGCTTTTAATGTGTCACCAACATAACGTACTTCTATGTAGCGCTCCATATCCTTGATGAGGCTGCGAAGCGCTCCTGTTTGTATCATGTTCATTGCGCCAATACTGGAGTGCTTGGTTGACAGAGTGTAGAATGAGGCATTTGAGAATGTGCTTCAGACATGGGGCAGGCAAGCGACACTGCCATGAGAATGAAGTCAGCAGACCGTATGAGAAACAGATGGAAACAGGCAACTTCCCATCCTGGGAGGGAGTGATCCTAATCTGGTGGTCTTTGAGGGCAGAATATGTGATCCGCAGAGCCAAGCAGGAAGTAGCGTATGTGAAATGCGCCTAGAAGCCAGAGACACTGTTTAACAGCATATATAGGAGGAGGTGTGGGCTCATGGAAATGGGGAACACATGGAGCAGGGTCTCCAATCGAGGGCCCCGCGACTACAGTACCCCGGCGTCCTGCAAGCACCAGAGCGGGACCTACAGAAATGGAGGGCTGCACAGGGCCAGCGAGCGAGGCCCAAAGTGGGCAGGGGAGCCGGTGAGCAGCTAGAGAGCCCCTGTGGTATGGCATAGTAGAATCAGGCCCCAGCCCAACCCTTCCACCCCAAGTAGCCGGAGGCTCAAGGGCACGAGGACTCAATCGCGGCTCCTTTGCGCTGGGTCAGAGGAGGCCAGTCACCCTGATTTGGGTGACCGCAGCAAGCAGGTGGAGTGGCCATGCTATATGGTGAAAGAATCACTGCAAACACAAGACTCAGCTTGTGGACTCCACCGGCCTGCCAACAGGCCGACCCCCGCCGAGAACACCCAATCACTCCAGGCATGCCGCAGGTAATGCACTCGCTGCAAGGGGGAAATGCGATGTCTATGGCGGGCCCCAGGAGGTAACTCCTGGGCCAGTGAGGCACCGCGCTCTCAGGGCCCAAGGTCTGCCTGTACTAGGTTTAGAATCCCAACCGAGTCGGCAAGGAAGCAGGGGAGAAGTCTCCACCCGCATCCGATCATTGGTTTGCAGCGATGGGACCAGGCAGCAGCAGTGCTCTGCCGGAGCTCGGGCTTTCCAGGGGGCACCACGCAGCCCACGACCAGACTCCGAGGCTGCTGCGGCACAGCACCCTTTCCAAACTTGCTCTCAAACTGGGCCCCGGGCATCACCGGCAGTAATACAGCGCTGTGGGTGCAGGGAAGGCACCGGATGGATAGTAGTTTACACAGGATCCTAAAGTTGCTGACGGAAATGCTGCTTGTCAGCCATGATACCTGTCCACACCCCATTAGTCAATTTAAAAAGAATAGTAAACCCAAATAGTGACGCATTAAAAAGCCGCGGCGGATTCCTCAGCACTGCCTGGAAAGCGAAAGCATGCCGCCATGCACACGTAGGGACAAAAAAATGTGCGCGCGTGCGCACCAAGATGGCGTCGGGCTGTCCACATGCGTGCGCATTTTTTTGTCCCTACGCGTGCACGTTTACCATTGTGAATGGCAAGAGCAGCCATTTCTGTACATCGGTAAGCGCGTGCATTCAGCTTTGGCTAAATTGATCGCAAAAGGTCCTCACATGGCGAGGGTAGCGCATGCGCTGCTATCGCCAGGCAAGACCTAATAAAGGGAACTGCACTTCAACCCAATATATTACGAAGTGAACAGTCTACACTCCTAATCGGCCTCCAACACTTTGCACCCCAAGCACTGTACCCATACCTCTCCCTCTCCACGCACATTATTTTACGTTTTTCTCGCTGACTTTTGATGAGAGAGAGAGAACTCTGTTTATTTAGACCGTAGTCTTTAAACACAAAAAGATCTCATAAACAAATAAAACCATACAATTCCTTAACCCCTTCAGTGCCCGCCCCTTTCCCCGCCCTGTGCCGGCCGTTGCATTAGCGGGCGGGGTCTATGACGAGCTGGACTCGTCATGGGCACAGCGCAACCGCGGCCCATGACGAGTCCAGCTCGTCATGGGCACTGAAGGGGTTAAAACTATCTTAGCTTAGTACATGTTAAAAGGTCCGATATCCACCTTCTCTCCCAATAGCATCAACGTTTTCAATATTCAATATTATATACACTAATTAAATAATTAAAATAGCATAAAATTCATTGAACAGCGGTACCATTAATACTCTTGATTTAAAAGGGGTACATTATCCACATCTTTTCCCCAGTAGCAGCAGTAATTTAAAACAGTTGGATCCATAAAATGTTCATTAGGCTAAGATATTTATATGCTCAGAATAGGGGGATTTTTTAAAATAAATACAATTTCTAACCTCGCTTGAGTTTATCCCGTACAAAACTATTTATGCTTTTCATGTTGTTTCCTAGTGCAATAGCAATATCAAGACTTGTCATTTCTGTCAGTAAAACGATGGCTTGGGCTCGTGACCTTATTCCATATTTTAAAATACTTGGTATAAAAACAATTTTCTCAAATCTAAAACCGCAAGGCAATCTAGCAATATATCCAAAATTTCGGATCGGGTCCCAAGCCCACATTTACATGTTCCGTCTGGGTATAACATTTCTGCGTTTATTTTTCCCTCCATTAGCCATGGGTTAATGCTGATTCGTACTCTTAGGATTTCGCACCTAAGCCCATGGTTAGGCAGAGTTTCCAGATACGGATACTATGCAGCATTTACCCAGGAGTTTATTATACCTTGAACTGATTTTTTCTTACTCAGGTACTCAAGATCGTGCTTCCTTTACTGCTCCATGCCTTGGTACCTGAGCGATCTCTTGGTAAATTCTACATCCAAGGGGTGCTGTATTGAACTCACGTTTAAACTCCCTGCTATTACCTGGATTTTCCTTCTCTCTTCCTTGGCCCATTTTAAACTACTGTGCCGGATCTCCTCACTACACCAGTGTGAGACTTTCTGCACTCCCCCTGGATCCTGGCGTTTCCAGAATCTTAACAGAGACATTTGGACCTTGCTACTCCACGCTATTGTTCCTGTCTCCATTCTTATTGCCTGAATCATTGCGGAGCTTGGTAAGGACAATAGCATTTTTAAGGCCTTACCTTCTTCCCGATCCCACCCTCCTTTACCACTTAGATGGAGAACTTCTGCCCCGTACAATATTTGAGGTGGAATCATAGCTTCATAAGCTTTTAACATTGTCTATGCGACATATCCCCATAATCTTTATTACATTTTTTCAGCCCACAAATGGATGAAAAGGCTTTTGTTTTTTGGGCTTCTTTTGTTTTTTGGGCTTTTGATGAACTCCTTTTCTTAGCAGAAATGAACACATAACTAGGGAAGTTTACAAATTCTCGGGAAACGGGGCAAATACCTGCCGCTTCTGTTAAAAAAAGTACTCGCACATATTGTGGGCCCGCTCACAGTGCCACGGGTGCTGCCATTGCAAAAAGCGTGAGGGTGAGGTATAAGTACACATGCAGCATGCCTCAGGTGTCTTACTCTGTAGCCAAATGCAATGACGTTAATAGCATGCTGTGGGAGTACAAGACATGGGAAGTTGTAACTGTCATGCATGCGCTTCTTTGACCTCTCTTCTGATGTCTCCTGTGCTTGCTCTGTTAATGTGGGCAGGGGCCGTGGTATCTGTTATTGGTGCGCAAGTGCATTCATGCGCATTTCCCCCTAAAACCAGCTAAGCCAAAATCAAACAAACAGCATTGCAAGTTGCTGTGGGACCTAATAGCTCGCACCACCCCTTCTGACGACCGAAACCAGCCACCTGGGGACTGAAAACAGTCTCCAGGGGCAAGGCCGGACTGGGAACCAAAACTGACCCTGGCAAAGAGCTCAGCCAGCCTCCCTGGGAGCGGCCGAGCTGTTTGCCAGGGACGGTTTTGGCCGATTTTGTTACAGGGGCCGATTTTGCAGCTATGCTGCAAAAACGGCCCTGTAACAGAGAAGGCCCCCAGGGGCCCAAAATCGACTCCCACCCTGGTGACCCACTGGGGGAATGCCCGGTGCCCGCTACGGCCAGTCCGGCCCTGTCCAGGGGCACAGCCACCCGGGGCTTTGTCCCCTTTCCAGGCCAGCCCAGCCATGAGCACGAAGTACCAAACCCGCTCAATACCCGTGTGAGGAGTACAGACAGGGCCAGCCTTGGGCATGGGCAAGCTGGGCCCAGGCCCAGCGGCCAATATTCCAGGGGGCATAGCAGGGAGCTGCCTGACTTAATTCTTAATGAAGTAACATTCCTAAGCAACTTGGGACCACTTGAAAATCAAGTCCTATACACAGGGAGATAATGTCTGCATAGGCTAAGTGTACTACAAAAATGAGTTAAAAATATTTCATTTTATCATATAAAATTTTAAAATTTGACATGAGCAGCCATGGTAGGACATGAATAGCATAACATACAATACAACAACATATACACATTTTCTCTTGAGAAAAAACATACATCTACAAATTTCAGCCACACGTGGTCAATACCACTAGAACATTCATTCTGTCTTTTACAATTTTTGGGTTATCCGTTTTACGTTTCTGTCTAAACTGATCATTTCAGTATTTTGCTAAATGTGTATATGCTGTTGAATTGTATGTTATGCTATTCATGTCCTACCATGGCTGCTCATGTAAAAATTTTAAATTGTGTATGAATAAAATGAAATATTTTTAACTCACTTTTGTAGTACACTTAGCCTATATAGACATTATCTCCCTATGTATATGATTTGATTTTCAAGTGGTCCCAAGTTGTGTAGGAATGTTACTTCATTAAGAATTGTTTCCCTGTCCTAGGAACTTCTAGAATTTTCAGGGGGTGCTTTATTTTAGCATTAGAGCTGCCTGACTTAATGTCATGCAAACAGCAGCTTGGCCATTGCACTTGGTCTCAATCAGGTCCCATTTAAGACTTTGTAATCAGCCCTTAATGTACCTCTGCATAATTGTTAGCACCCCATTAATCTCCTGCCCTTCTCCCATCTTCCTCACACAGCAATGACCCCCGCCCCTACAACAAACACCAATTTTTCTTTCTGGCCAGGGCACTTTCTGGGTCAATCTGATTAAGGGCTGGACCTGGGTACAGAGGAGCAGATAACAAGTTCACCTGGTTAGGTCAGTCCATCCATGAAGGGATGTGGTCTTTGTACGAAGCAAAATCGAGCTGGGGTGTGGCCAATATAGTCAGGTAGCTAACTGAAAGGAGGGTGCGAAATTTCAGGCTTAAGTAGCCCGTGGAGCTAAGAAGGAGTTGAGGAAGCCTAGTGAATGGAGAAAAAATGTTGAATGTCACCTTAAGAACATTTCTAAAAGAAACTGAGTAGGTATTATAAGAGACTTTACTAGGCCAGATCTCGAACTGAAAGGTTATGCTGCTTTCACAGTTCTGCTTAGTAATATCCAGCCGTGGCCCGTGGAGGGTGTTCCGTGGGGCGGAAAGGCGGGGCGGGGGAGGGGCAGGACGTGGGGTACTAAAAACCGGAATATGGATAATTGGAGGTAAGTAAACAATTAAATAAATAAAACGAATTTCGTAGCACGCCCTGCATCGCAATTTGCGATGCAGGGTGCGCTACGAAATTTGTTTTATTTATTTATTTGCTTACTTACCTCCAATTATCCATATTCCGGTTTTTAGTACCCCCCACTCTGCTCCTCCCCTGCCCCACCTTTCCGCCCCACGGAACTCCCTCCACGGGCCGCGGCTGGTAATATCCCCACAAGAAGAAAGGCGGGAGTCTTGCAGTTTAGTTGCACAATGCCCTCGTGCAGGAAAGTGAAAAAAACTAACATGTCACGGTCAACTTGGGATGCAAATATAGGATATACAATATCTACTCATCGAAACCAATTCACATAGTTTGAGGAATGGTCATTACCTCTAGAATTATGGATAGAAAAAAACTAGTTTTGATACCGCGTCACAATGACTGAAGGTGACCAGCTCCATGCTTCCAAAACAGGACAGCACAAGGCAAGCACTGCAGAGATGAGTCATGGTCGGTGCTTCAAGTAGAAAGCAGCTCTCTGATGCAGGAAACAAAAAATATATAATTTTAGGGAACTTCAGTGCCAAATTAGCAATGATATATTTCCACCCCTAGATGCAAAGTGTCCAGCACAGAAGGCAGGCCTCCTCAGGCTTCCATCCTGAAGGTGGAGTCTAGTGGTGTATTTACTCACCCAACACTAGCCACAAGGCGCTGCATTGCCTCTGTCCATAGGCCTTTCTTATCACCACTAACTCTCTTGGCCTGTTGAATGAGTACTCATTTGGCAACATGCCTCATGACCTCTGCCTGGGCCAGACCTAAGCTATCCCAAAAATAATTGTGACCCTGCTGTAGACCAAAGTCCTACCCATCTGTTGCCTCCACACTCAGCACACTATTCACATACTAAATCCCTCCATTGCCCTGGGCCTTGTCAGTTTTCCTCTGAAAGGGCTGGGCCCATAAATTCTGCAACTATTCTAGACTTACAATCGGATGGTTCTTTTTAGCAGCATGAAAGCGTGGAGTGGAAAAAACTAATTAAGAGCAACCAATCGATTAAGCAAATCTTTCATTGGACACAAAGTAACCACAGACAACTACGTATGGTTAGTTTTTTATTACAAAGCCAGAAATAACTGAATATAAAAACACCTCAGCACAAGAGCATAAAAATACATCAGAATCAGCAGAAAGCCAAATCAGCATATACATTGGAGGCATTGAAGCATAAGAAAGAAAATTAATTGCAGAAGCAGAATATGGAAGTTCAAAAAGCATGAGTCCAATTTTTTTCCTTGATGAATATAAAGCATTAAATCTATCCCTCATCTAACAATAAAGTGACATCCCTACTTAGCATCTTCAAGAAAAACGGTAGAAGGTGTCAGCGTGTGGAGTCTTCCTAAGAAGTCTCTCCACCATTAGTGGGCAAGATAGAATAAGCTATCGAGACAGAGCTTGGTCTCAGATGCTCTTTCTCCGAAGGCAGAAGAAGAAGTGGGCTCTCTCCCTACTTCCAATATTACATTATTGTAGATAATTCTCCCAAGATCCTTTGCATGTCACGCTATCTGCTCTGGATATCATCCAAAAGGTAGTTTTCCACAGGACAACGGTGTTCTTCTTCTGACGGGAGGTTATCTTTGGTTCCCAGACCTTCTCCTGTACGAAACAAAATGTAGTTCCTTTATCGGCGCAACTATGCCGCTGTAACTTCTTCTGTCCTTGCCTGACTAGTAAAACAAATACATTATTCTAGCTAACAAGAACGCTTCTTTCACCTGCAACACAAAACGTGAGAAAGAGCAAATTCCACGGCACTCATGAAATTCCCTTATTAATTCTAAAGGGAGAGCTTCCAGGGATAATGCATTTCAGGCCTACAAAATTCAGCTAACACAAGAAAATACCTTATCGGCTTTATGAAATTGCATAGAAATATAAGACACAGTCAGTTATTAATGTTACCTACATGTTAAACGAAACAATTAATAAACACTTCTAATACATGAATAATTGTCAGTTTCATAACACAAATTCTGTACGTTAATGTTATCTACTCGTTACCTTTACATTCTAGTTAATTTCTCCATGTTACATTCAAATGGCCTAAGCACATCACGTTTGGATTAATAATGTTCACAATCCTAGCTCTTCATGTTAACACAACAAAGGATTATATGTGGATGTGCTTTACACATGTGATTATAATGTACCCCTACAATTAAAATGCGATTTCCGCAACATCACCTCCAATTGTCTGTGTCAACAAGATAGCCAGGAACCCACTCATGGGGAAAACTGGTAGCCTGCACCCCGTTAAAAGGATCCTCTCTTTGCAATCTTAGCCTATTTCCCACTCACCTAAAACATGTCCCCTGAAGTTGAATTCCCAGCTGGGTCCACCCAGAGGATCATAACTGTTCACATAGATACACCGGCAACCTCACTGCCTACCTCTCCCATATATGAGACAGGACTGTTATGAGGCAATGGCAAAGGAACTGTACACTGCTCCATCCACCAAATGCTTTCACTGTCCCTTGTGCCCTTTGACCTCCTAATCTCAGACAACCATGCACATTCCATATGCTCTGTAGCGCTTGGTCATACTCTCATCTATTTTCCCATGTGTGTTACATTACATGCAAGGACAATAACCAGCTCTCACAATGCTCAAACGATCTGGGACTTTCGCAAAGAAACCACAATTCTTGTGTTCCTCTTTAATACCTACAAGAAACATATAATTACAATAGTAAGAAGCCACATATAGACTGACACTAGCCAGACACTTTTGAGCTTCCTAAGGATCAAGCGAACTGGTCCTTGTCAAACATTGCTCTCCTGCACTCAGGAATGAATGGACCATTCCTATGAGGCCTGAGACGAAGGTCAGGAAGCTCTATTTACTTTGGTATTTTGCCGCCTCTTCCATCATCGTAAGACGTATCAAGGGCACAGCCAGTGGGAGCATGGTCAATCCTGATGCAGCAGCTGCCACTCTTAGCTGCCCTGAGGTGACACTCATGGGTCCGATCACCACATGGTAGTGGAATAAATCTGTAAAATGTTCTACTTTCAAATCCTTTTGCAGTCTTTGGGGCCTATTCACAAAGCATTTTTTAGCACAGTAACCAGTATTCCGGTGGTGCTACTTTACATACTCATAAATGCTATTCACAAGTCTCCGGCCTGAGCTCTCCTCCTATGCCTGTCCTGTCTCTTATGTTCAGAGTTTTTCACCACAAGTGTCAGGTCTACATACTTGGAAATATACATTTTTATATTAAATCTTGGAGGGATAAGGGGGACTGGTTGGAAAATGGGGATTATCTACTACTAAGTGGGTGGGCTTAAGGGACATTAAAGAAGAGGTTTAGAGAGGCGCCTGCAAATATTAAAGCACACCTACAAAAGAGTAAGAAAATTGCTATTCACAAAAGTTACACCTACATCTACTACATTAGCCTCTTACAAAATAGTATCATATCTACTCCACTCAAGCCGTGGACGAAGTTAAGCACCACAAATGGCTAATAGCGGGCACTGCAACACATTCTCATAGAATCTTTAGAGGCAATAACACCACACAAAAAAGAAAATAAATTGAAAAATAGTTTTGAATGTCTATAAAAAGTTTCATTAAATTGTATTTTTACCCATTAAAGGCAATTTTAAAAATAAAAATAAAATTCATTTTAAGATAAAGTTATATAAAATACATTTCCCAACATGGCTTCTAACATAGTATTTTTTTCAAGTCCAAAACCAACGTTCATTTAGACCATTGGTCTTAAAACAGCATAAAAACATCTTTTATAAATAATCTAAAATCATCACATTTCCATCAATAACTTCATTAAGTAGGTACCCTGTAAACAATAAAAAAAGAACAGGGCATCACAAATATCCATACATTGGGTGTCATAATAGCATTATTTCATAATGTAAACATTATCAGCACTCCCCTGCTAAGAAAAAAGTTAAAAATAATTTTTAAACTTATATTAATAAATAAGTACAAAAAGGTAAACTCCATCCTTCTAACATATGCAACGCAACTGCTACTGGAAGGGTCAAGTGAGTAAACAGTCAGCACTCGACCACACTCTGCAACAGCTGACACTCACAACATGAGCCATTAATACACAGCATGCCCCCATATGACAGGAAGACACAGACAAAAAGAGAAAAAAATACCCATTTACTTCACGAAGTCATTGAATATCTTTTTTACCTTGCCCCTAATTTTAAGGAACACTTTTTTAAGAATCAAAGAGAAAATTTACAGGCAGAGGACCAACATCTTCAATCAACAGTCATTACTATATATTGCTTCTCACTTGATGTGAACCTGGACAGGGTTGCAGACCAGGAGTAGGAGCTCAGTTTACCTGCAGCACACTCTCAGACCATACCTGCACAAGTCATATTTATGTCTGCACTCCACTGCTAGGTCATTGGATCTTTCCGGAGGGTCAGTGCAGATACGGAAGCCATCTCACAGGAAAGCTTATGACTGTGCTTGTGACAGGTATTCAGCAGCTGAGTGCACAAAGTTATTTCTCTGCCACAGTCAGAAATACTCCAGCTCCGATTGTTGCTAACAAAGCATTATATAGGGGAACTGTATGTCAGAAAGGTAGAGTGTGCTGAGAACAATTTTAACAGTTTACTCTCTGCAAAGAGGGCTGTGTATAAGGGACCTGTGTTTGATGTCTACTTTTTTGTCAAGGGCAGGGATAGGACAAAGTGGCATGAATGGTGATACAAGAACTAGTTGTGAGAGAGGTTGAGTTCTTACAGGACTTACGTTGGAAGCTCCCTGGAATGATACACCATATAGCAAGTCAGGGTGCATGATAGTGAAGACCTGCTCCTTGAGAAATGAGAAGGAGACAGGATCTAGGTCTGCCTCCAAGAAGAGCATCTTCTCCCAGCCTGTCACTTTTTCTTAAGGTCCCCCATGGTGAATGCCTCTACCACAAGTTAATTGACATAGTCTGTCACCTCCTGCCACATCATGGCCACCTTCTCTGCTTCACTGAGAATGTATGGAGGCAGACCATGTACTTCCTTGTAATGAGATGCATAGGTGAAAAAAGCATCTGTGACTGCTTAGCTAATGGCCCCAGTAATTAGCTAAGCAGTCACGGATGCTTGTTCTGAAGGCAATCTTCAGAAATGATTTAAGAAGACCAATGCTGCCTGGTCTTGAAGTGAACTGCTTGAAGATGTTCTGTGTGGAAGCATAATGTCCTCCTCCTCGTTTTGGTCCTCCCTCATCTCCTCCTCTTCCACTTCTTGTCATGCTGTGCTGGCCGCTGACATTGTTGTCTGGAGTAGGATTAGGATTCTCAACAATGATTGTTTCCACCCTCTACTTGTAGGTGGTTCAGCGTCACCATCTGGTGCAAGTCTCCAGTACCTGGAAGAAGAATATGTCAACAGTTGAAGCACATCAAATACAATTTTGTGTCTACATTTCAACACAGTACTTTAATAAACATTGTTCTGCAAATAAATAATAAAGTTAGTAGCATGGGAGAATAAAGAAACATATGAAATTAAGGGATGATTACAGATCGTGTTTATTATTGCTCTGACTGGTGTAGAGTATTTTTTTATATACACAATAAATTATTGTGACATCCTGTGCATATGGCAAGGAGATCAATCTAAATTGAAGAGATTCTTGCAGCTCATCAAAAATAATTTCTGGACTATCACACCAACTTCAGAATTCTCTGCTGCAAAAATTAACTTCCTAGGCCTCAAGATGTACATTTCAGACAATAAACTACAAACCACTTTATTCCAAAAAGCCACAGCTACAAACTCAATCCTTCAGGCGGACAGTTGCCATCCCCCAACTACCATACGAAACATTACGAACTGAGAAATCTAGAGCACATGAAGAACTGCTCATAGGATGACAACTTCAGAAAAAGATCAAAGGAGGTTATCAACAGACTACAATGAAGGCGATACAAACCCCAACATCATAAACGTATGGTAGAAGATATTACACTAACACCACCTAGCACCTTACTCACGGATAACAAATACCCTAGAAAGAATCAAGAGACTGAAAATCCAAGATTTATCATACAAATTCACACTGGACATCAACATAGTCAGAAGATTTTGAGAAAACACTGGCATCTCTTAACCAGCAATCAATCCATTAACAGATTAACAATATTATCTCCACTTAACCACAGATGAACTCCAGAAGGGCTTCTAAACTGAAACAAATACTCTGTCCAAATATGAGGATGAAAGTAATCAGACAAAATTTCCTTGGACAAAGCCAACAGGGTTCTAAGTTTGCCATGGTTGTTTAGTATGTAAATGGGGTCTTAATAAACTGAAACAATTTAAAACTAGTGAAAAAATAAGAATACCAATCAATCAATGGATAAACTGTAACAGTACATACATGATCTATATCATTTTGTGCCCTTGCTCCTAAATATATTTGGGAAGCACCACAAGCCCATTGGAAAGTAGGATCTAAGAGCATTATAGAAACATACCTAAAAGTGATCCAAGTCTCCCATTGACTAAACAATACACCAAATACCATGAACATGATCGGAAATTTAAATTCTTTGGTTTGAAACAAACTGCTAAACATCCACAAGGAGGTAACCATGAACTAAAAATGCACAAAACAGACCGTATGTACATATTATGACTAAGTACTGTACATGATGGCCTGAACAAAGATGCAGAATTACAGTTTTGGCAGAAATAAATCTATCTTACAATTCCAAAACCTCTCTCCTTTTCCCTATAACTGCGACTGTACAAATCTTATATATATACCACACACCTACTTGGATTTGTTCTGGAAATAGAAACTGGGGATAAAAATAGGATATGTAAACTGAATCACGCATTTAAAATGACACCAATATTATACATTATACCGATTATAGCTGGACCACCACTAATAGGCTTCCATTCAACACGAGTATATAAATATGCACTCAATATCATTAAATAATGTATCCATTGAGATATAATTTGTATATGCAAATTGAAAATAATTTCATATGGATTGCCTGATTACACCACTGTTTGAAATGTAAGGGGACTTTCCTCAATAGAACCATTTATGTACTGATCATATATGCTGTGTACATTGTTTAAATCTATGTATATGATCCTGGGCCAGATGTATGATCAGTGTAAATTGCGACTCGCAATTTTCGCTCGATTGCAAGTCGCAATTTACAATGTGCACAGTGTCAGAGACACTGATTGCGATTCCCAATGGGGTCACAAAATGCCAGCCTCATGAATAATAATGAGGCGCTCACAATTTGTGACCTTAAAGGAAAATGGAATGCATTTTCTTTTTCAAAAAGAAACTTTTTCATCTCATTTTTTAAGGGCAGGTAGTGGTCCCTGGGACTACTGCCTGCCCCCCAAAAATATTTTCTCCTGCATTTGCAAAGGGGGGCCCCTTCCCATTTGCGACTACATTACAACCCTCTTGAAGAGGGCGGTAAATTGTGAGTGTTTTGCGACCGAAATTGAGGTTGCAAAACATTTGTACATGGCTTGTGAGTCGCTATTAGGAAAGGAACGCCCCTTCCTCATAGCGAGTAGCAAAACACTACTTTGCGAGTCGCAAATTATTTGTGACTCGCAATATTGTGTTAGTACATGGCCCAGAGGAAAATTGCAAGCGCAAATGGGTCGCAAACCAGTTTGCCCATGCAATTTTCTGTCGTACATCTGGCCCCTGTGTCTCAATGTATATGATATGAGGACTCATTGCGGCTCTTCCCATTGAAGATAGCTTATTAGAAACACACTCTAATATGGCCGCGCAAAGTGCACAACCTCACTCGCATTCCCAGAATGCCTTGTTTTTTCAAACTTGATAACTTCCAGGTTGGATCTGGAATCTTAAACCCAGAAGAAACCTTCTCCTGTGGACCTTTTTACCCATACCACATTAAAATGAGGCTACACTCTCTACTACTTCAGCCACTAAAGGCACACACCTCTCGGCAACACTTGGACTGGAAAGGCACCTTGAACTATCATGACCCCTAGGACATGTACCTCTTGGCAACACCAGGACCGAGTCCAGGTATGTTTTAGCCTATTATTTATGTGACCACCACCTGCAGTGGAGAACTCAAACTGGCTCTTACCGTTTAGTTTTTTGTAAAAACACTTATGTGTACATGCATTTTTCTACAGTCACAGATACCTAAGACCTACCTCAGCAGCAAGGAGGTAACTTACGTTTGTTTACCAAGCACGGAGTGCTTAAAGTAGATCACCCACTGCCACAGTTACTGATCTACACTACGTTCTTTCTACAGCTCTCTTCAGTTTAACACTTCAAACTTGAACTTACTAGTGAATGAACTAGGCATTGACTATGACATTTACCATCTAGGTAAACCTCATTCTATTGCTATATATTCTCTATCCACTAAATGTTTCACAAGTATTCTAGTCTTCCCACATGCCTATCTCTTCATAAAATGACACAACTTTGGATTTTCTCTTATTCAATTGACTCATGTTCTTTTTAAAATACACAGTTTATCACAGTGTGCAGTGACTCACCTAATGACAGCATCTTGGTTCTTTCCTTTTTAATCGACTTATGTTCATTTGAACACAGTTTATCTCCAGTGTGCAGTGACTCATAGGTGCCCATTAATTTGGTTTTGGGTATAGGACATATATATTTATTTATTTATTTATTTATTTTATTTTTGACATTTATAGAGCGCTAACAAATACCCATGGGCGTCTCGGCGCTGGACTAAGCAACTAACTCTCCTCAGCAAGAAGGATCAAGGGGGGTTTACTGGTTAAACAGCCATGTTTTCAGGCTCTTACGGAACTGAGTTAAAGATGTGCTGAATCTAATTTGCTGAGGCAGCGTGTTCCAAATCTTGGGTGCCGCTACTGTAAAGCGGCGATCACCCCATGAGACAGTTTTAGAACGTGGCATCACCAGCCTATCAAGGGTCATGGATCTGAGTTGTCTAGTAGGTCTGTAGGGTTTAAGTTGGTCTTTCAAAAAGTGTGGACCTTGATCGTGTAGGATTTTGTAGATAATACAAAGGGATTTAAAGGTGATCCTGTTCTTAATAGTTAGCCAGTGGAGTGTCCTGATGGTATCCGAGGTATGCGCAAACTTGGGTGTTCTTGTCAGAAGGCGTGCTGCCGCGTTCTGTATGGTTTGGAGTTTTTTTGTGACTCTGGATTGACCATTGAGAAAAAGTGAGTTACAATAGTCCAAAGAAGGGAGGACCAGAGAGGTAACCAGAGTTTTGGCAGCATCATCTGGAAGAAATGGCATGATTTTTTTAATCATCTTCAGTTTGTAGTGGGCAGTAGCTGCCACTTTATTAGCATGTGCCATAAAGTTGAGGTGATCATCGAAGATAATTCCCAAATTCCTGACCTTGGTAGTTGGGTTAGGTAGAGTGCCGAACTCAGGGGGCCACCAGAGAGTGGACCAGGTCGGTGAGAGGGATCCGAAGATGACCACCTCCGTTTTATCGGAATTAAGTTTTAGGCAGTTACCTGCCATCCACTCTCCAATCAAACTCATGGTATTTTGAAAGTGTTCTGCCACTTCCGTCCCCTTACCTTTAATGGCCAATACCAATTGAGTGTCATCGGCGTAGGAGGTTAGGCTCATCCCGGCTGATTTGATTATACTTGCAAGGTCCGACACATAGATATTAAATGGCGTCGGACTAAGGGAGGAGCCTTGGGGAACCCCGCAAGGGAGTGACAACTTGGTTGACTGATATGGACCCAGGGTGACCACCTGAGTTCTGTCGGCTAGGAAGGACGAAAGCAGCTCTTTTGCCAACTGATCAATACCCTTCTTTCCGACACGGTCGACCAAAATCTTATGATCGACCGTGTCAAAGGCTGCCGAGAGATCCAGCAGCACGAGCAGTGCTGTCATGCCCTGATCGCGGATGGTTCTTATATCATCGGCTGCCTTGAGGAGGGCGGTTTCCGTGCCGTGATATTTACGGAAGCCGTACTGTGTGTCATCCAGGAGTAGATTGGTCTCTAGATATTCGGAGAGCTGCTGATTCATTGCCTTTTCTACCACCTTAGCTAGGAAAGGAAGACTAGCAATGGGCCTGTAGTTCTTGAGTTCTTCTGTATCAAGACCGGGTTTTTTCAATAAAGGTTTAATCAGTGTGTTTTTAAGACAAACGGGGTACATCCCGGAAGTCAGTATGGTGTTACAGACCTGTGTGATGACAGGGATGGTAGTATCCATCGCCAAGGAGAACATTGCGGGAGGACAAGGGTCCAAGGCCGAACCTGATTTGATGGTTTTCATGATGGTAGTTATCTGATCAGTAGAAAGATTCCTAAAGCTGGACATGGAACTACTGGGGCTGATGTCAACCGGAGGAACTTTACTGCCGGTATTTGTAGAGGAGAAGGCTTGATAGATATTGTTAACCTTAAAGTAAAAAAATTCTGACAACGCGTCACAAAGTGGTTGGGACGGAGGTGGAAGTAAATCTGGTGCATTACCAGACAGGGTTTTTGTTATGGTGCTAGAATTTTTTGAGGTTTCAATTTGCTGCGAGAAGTATATTTTTTTGGTAGCAGCAATCATAGATTTATAGATGGCCAATGATTCTTTGTATATTGTCTTGGATTTGGCATCATAACTTCTGCGCCATTGCCTTTCTTTGTTCCTACATATTTGTTTTAGGGCTCGTAGTTTGTCCGTGAACCAAGGGGCTGTCGGGGTGCTCCTATTCTTGGAATAGCGCCTAGTAGGTACAAGATGATTCAATGCCGTACTGAACCAATCATGTAGTTGGTTGGTGGCGGTGGTAGGATCATCCGATAAAATAGGGCGAGTATCATCCAGTAGTTTAGCGAATTTATCCTGGTCTAAATTCTTCCAGACTTTAAAGGGAAGAATTGTTAAAGCTACAGCCTTGTTCTTCATTACTTCCTTCAATTTTAGACTGCTGAAGATGGCATAATGATCCGTCCAAGGCATGGGCAAGATATGTGATATATGTAAGCCCTTTGCGTTGGAAAAAATGCCATCCAGCGTATGTCCTGCTTTATGAGTAGGGGCTGTGACTAGTTGTCTGAGACCCATGATTTCAAGGTCTGAGATAAGAGCATCGGTGTCCCTGTCAGTCAATTGTTCCAGATGGAAATTCATATCACCCATTATAGTGATAGATTCATCTGTAGCCATGACTTCTGTTAATACACTAAGGTTGGCGAGGAAGTCAGCTTTGTTCCCCGGGGGCCGATATAGAAGCACACCCTTATAGTTATACAAGGCTGTGAGCTTTATGTTAAAATACATAGCTTCACAAGCGGTATCAGGGATGGGTGCTGTTCGGATTTCTAGCCTCTCTCTAATTATTATCACTACGCCCCCACCCTTTTTGCCGACCCTGTCCTGTCGGTGGACTTTATAACCGGACGGAACTGCCACCACAAGGTCGGGGCCTGAGGCATCATCTGTCCAGGTTTCCGTGATGTACAGCACATCCAGGTTATTGTCGAGAATGAGGTCGGCAATTTCTTGGCTGTGTTTGACTAGAGAGCGTGCGTTAATGAGTGCCATGAAAATGGTCGCTTCATTAGTATCCTTTCCCTGATAGATCAATACCTTGGTGTTGTAAATCCTGATCATGGTGTTACAATGTAAGCAGGTATGATAGGCGTCGTTATTTAGCAGTGAGGGGACATGTATGAAGCAGCTTGAAGAGGGGGAAGGTTGAAGCCTCATGAGAGTATAGCGATCGTATGATTGTTTCAAACGTGAGGGAGATGTAACAGGGGTCGTGGCCCTGGGCCCGGACTTGGCGCGGACGGGCACAGACGGGCTTGCCTTTGGCGCGCCTTCGGCGAGCCGCCGGCGCACCCGCTGCGCGCGCCCGCTGCGCGGTCGAGTAATGTGTCCCATTTATCCGTAAGAGGAGGGCGTGAGGCGGCGAGCAGCTGCAGCGCTACCCCTCCCTCACCCAAGATGGCCGGCCCCTTCCTTCCCAGCGCGAGGGAGCAACAACGCGCGAGGAGTGAAGGCAAGGCGGTGAATGGCAGCAATAGAAGGTTAGAAAGATTTTAAAACGTTTAAAAACATCAAATTATTCACAATGTTTAAAAACAACAAGGTATACACAATATATTAAGAACAGTAAAATCGATTTCTTTACCGCAATCTAAGAGCCCCCGGCTTCCGCCTCAGGGGAGAGACTAGTGCAAGTCAGCGCTGTGCGAAATGCAGCTGAATTAAGTACTCTGGGAGGGCGGGAGGCGGCGAGCAGCTGCAGCGCTACCCCTCCCTCACCCAAGATGGCCGGCCCCTTCCTTCCCGGCGCGAGGGAGCAACAACGCGCGAGGAGTGAAGGCAAGGCGGTGAATGGCAGCAATAGAAGGTTAGAAAGATTTTAAAACGTTTAAAAACATCAAATTATTCACAATGTTTAAAAACAACAAGGTATACACAATATATTAAGAACAGTAAAATCGATTTCTTTACCGCAATCTAAGAGCCCCCGGCTTCCGCCTCAGGGGAGAGACTAGTGCAAGTCAGCGCTGTGCGAAATGCAGCCGAATTAAGTACTCTGGGAGGGCGGGAGGCGGCGAGCAGCTGCAGCGCTACCCCTCCCTCACCCAAGATGGCCGGCCCCTTCCTTCCCGGCGCGAGGGAGCAACAACGCGCGAGGAGTGAAGGCAAGGCGGTGAATGGCAGCAATAGAAGGTTAGAAAGATTTTAAAACGTTTAAAAGCATCAAATTATTCACAATGTTTAAAAACAACAAGGTATACACAATATATTAAGAACAGTAAAATCGATTTCTTAACCGCAATCTAAGAGCCCCCGGCTTCCGCCTCAGGGGAGAGACTAGTGCAAGTCAGCGCTGTGCGAAATACAGCCGAATTAAGTACTCTGGGAGGGCGGGAGGCGGCGAGCAGCTGCAGCGCTACCCCTCCCTCACCCAAGATGGCCGGCCCCTTCTTTCCCGGCGCGAGAGAGCAACAACGCGCGAGGAGTGAAGGCAAGGCGGTGAATGGCAGCAATAGAAGGTTAGAAAGATTTTAAAACGTTTAAAAACATCAAATTATTCACAATGTTTAAAAACAACAAGGTATACACAATATATTAAGAACAGTAAAATCGATTTCTTAACCGCAATCTAAGAGCCCCCGGCTTCCGCCTCAGGGGAGAGACTAGTGCAAGTCCTCACTACTTCATCATTGAGTCAATGACTACGAATCTCTCTAATGTTGCCACTACAGGGCGAAACATATGTCGGCTGTTGTTCTGACCATGAGGAAAATAAAAGCTAAAAACACCTAATCACTGTTAACTGAAGTCCAGTGTCCTTGTATCTCCATGAAGCACGTACATGTAAAATGATGTTATGACTATCTAATTCCTAATATGTATCATACTTAATGTGCATCTGAGATTGACTCTAAATACTGTAATGTAATTTTCCTCATACTTCCAGTAACTTGTAAACACTTTTTTTGAGGGATGGGGGTCATACCCTCACTGGATAATTTATATAACCATAATAGGTAATATAAAGCTACAGGGACCCCAAGAACCCTCCTTTTAAAATGTTAACAGAATAATTTATATTTTTATAATTCTTAGTCTTTGTATTGCACAGTTCTCACAGCACTGAAATAATTACAGTGTGTAATGTTAGGACATCCATTATGGATGACATCTTTAGGAAGAGTTGCTTGTCATCTGCACATTGCTGTATTTTAATATAGTCATCCAAGAATAGACTGAGTTGTTCAGTTTTGAAGTTAAACATGGTAAGTAAGAGAATCACACCGGAGGGTTATCACATAACAGCATAATAAAAGACAGCATAACATACAAAATGTTCTGTGAAGATTATGTGTTCTCAAAAAAGCATTACTCCATTTAGCCAGGAAATGATTCTATATAAGATTTCACTTTAAACACGTCTATAGTATTGAGAGCTGAGGATACTCTCTAGTACAACAACGTTGTTACTAAAGCATTCATCATTTTGTTAATTACTTTGTGTGTGTAAATTGTGTTTTGTAAGGATCCTACGTGTTAGGCATTGGAACAGGAAATCCTTGTGACCTATGCTGCTCAAAGTTGTCCATGTAATTTTTTCGGATAAAAAACACTTAAAGGTGAATTGTAGTTGGCTGATCACTGAGGAGGCATTCAATTGGTTCTATTCTTTCATTTGTTTTACAGAAATCTCTGATATTTGTTTTCAGGATGTATAAGTAATATCTCATTATATATTGAGATGTAGCTTAGATACAGCTTTAGCTATCGTTCAGGGCTCAGTCATAAACTAAGAAAAGAGTATATACAGAGATAGACTTAGGAATGTTGATCACCCTATTTATAAGACCAGCCCAGTTACTTACCAGTGATTGTATAGGGTTACCTTGGGTGAAGGCACTATTTTTGGGTCAGCCTAGAGACAGCTTTAGCATTCTACCAGAGCTCATGTGATCAAAAAAGAAATAATCTGAAAGAAACTTGGGCTCAGACCATTTCATCACAACAGCAACAGCAACCACTTCAAGCACACCAAGCATCACAGATGCCACCATGACGGGGGCCAGAACAGTGACACAGTAGCAGTAATAGGAGGGAGCACAGAAGTGACAACAGCTGTCCACTTGACAGGGACAGTAGCAGGAAAGGCAACTGCTACCGTATCAGGGACAATAGCATCAACCACAGTTTGTACTCACAGCAATCAACAAAGCTCCTCCAACCACAGGGACCACATCTACAATCTCAGCAAGAAGAACAGCATCAGCCATTGCTGCCACCATGGCAGCAACAACTGTTGTGATTATAACTTGTACTACAACTTCCGTCGCGGATTTCGGAACTAGGCATCCAGGGCATGGCCCTCATGTGGCTCACATCTTTCCTCAGCGACCGATCCCAGAGAGTACAGCTAGCGGACTATGTGTCTGACCCAGGCAAACTCTTGTGCGGGGTACCGCAGGGCTCGGTGCTGTCACCCCTCCTCTTCAACGCCTACACCCAGCCCCTGATTGCCGCTTTGAACCTTATGGAGTGTCAGATCTACAACTACGCCGACGACACTCAAATCATCATCCAGATAGACAACTCCCTGGCCGCCCACACAAGAATGCAAAACATTTTAAAATTCACTGTCAACTGGATGACAGCAAACTCCCTCAAAATCATTCCGGACAAGACCGAAGTATTGGCCATCACCACAGATTCCAATCCCTGGAGTGACCTCTTTTGGCCACAGGAGTTGGGCACTGATCCGGAACCGGCCTTGACCATAAAGAGCTTGGCCATCAAAGTTGATGCCAAACTCTCTATGACCCAGCAGGTGTCTGCAGTAGTGGGAACATGTGTCGGCCTGATGAGACAGCTATGGAAGCTTGCCACCCTTCTCACATTCGCCACACTCAGAATGGTTGTATCAGCCATGATAGTGTCACGACTAGACTACGGAAACTCCCTATACATCGGTCTCCCGGAAAATTTGCTAGCCAGACTACAGGTTATCATGAATGATGCTGCCAGACTAATCTTTCGATTGCCCAGGAGGGCCCATGCCACCCCTCTCCTACGTCAGTTGCACTGGCTCCCGGTCGGGCAGAGAACTAAGTTCAAGGGCCTTCGCATTGCGCATAAAGCCATCTATGGCCAAGCTCCTACTTACATCAAAGATTGTTTATCCCAATATATTCCTAGCAGGGCGCTACGGTCCTCAGAGGCCGGCGTGCTGGCCTGCCCCCGCTTCAGCCTAACCTCCAAAGGAGGAAGAGCCTTCTCAGCCTCTATTCCTCCACTTTGGAACAAGCTGCCGGAGAACTTGCACAAGGAAAAGCCCTTCTTCCCTTTAGGAAGAAGTTAAAAACAGTCCTTTTCGCAGAAGCCTGGGGCTTACCCTAATCTACAAACATCTCCCCACGTGCCAGGGACAGGCTCTCTCTGACAGCGCTTAGAGACCTGACAGTGATAATGCGCTCTACAAATGCGAATTACTATTACAATTACAGCGGGCACAGCAGGGACCGCAGTAGCAACAAAAGCACTAACTGGAGCCACAAGACCAAACACAGTCATCAACACAGTAGCAACAGAAGTTGCAACAATAGTTGCAAGCATAGTAAGGACCCCAAAAGCAGTGAAAAAAGCTTTAAGCACAACTGCAACCACAACAGGGATCACAAAAGCAGCCACAGCTGCCTCCATGGCAGAAATAGATGCAGCACCCACAGCTTCAGTCGCAGCAAAAAAATACTGTTGACATCATAGTAGGGACAACATTAGTGAAAATATCTGCCACCACAACAGTTACCACAGCAGAAACAACAGCTGCCAGTACAGCATGCACACAGCACTGACAACATCAGCCATGCATTGTGACAGGGGCGATAGCAGTAGCTACAGCTGTTCCACAGCTGGGTCAGAGCAGTGACCATACCACCACCATTGCAAAGACCAGAGCAGGGCCCACAGCAGTTGCCACATGGATAGCCACAGATTCCACAATGTAAGGGCTATGAAACAAGCTGCCACCACGGAAGAGACAACTAAAATTATCACAGCTTCAAACTCAGCAGCTATAGCAGTATTACCCACATCTGCCCCGACAACAACAGCAGCAGTAAAGCTAAACCACAACATAGACCATAGCAGCAGCAAGCAGCCAAATAAGCCACAGGGTTAGCCACAACAGCTGCAAACAGACAACATTGCAGTAGCAAGAACACCAACAACAGTAGTTGCGAGCTTTCATGAGCCTTCATAACATTTTTCAACAAAATATATTCTGACCAAATTTGCAACCTTTTTTACTCACGTCTGGAGTTCTAAAGGTAGCTGGGTTTTTGGATTCTCCTGGAGGAAACTGAAAAAATTGCCAAAATATATAGAATGCTGTGCAGAGAAGCACATTGTTGCCCCAAAAATGGTTGCAACAAATGGTTTTCTATGTGTAGACTACCCTCTTTTTAACTTTCAGGACGAGGCAGCGTTGCAAAAATGCATTTTTACCAGTTTTTGCATTTTTCTAAAAAGGTAGTCTATTTGTCCTATTCTGTATTTTCATCTACTTGCAGTTGGTGGTGGAAATATGTGTGAAACTCAGGGTTGAACCTGGAAACCTATATTAGGAAAACTAAACTGTTTACAACAACATTCATCTATAACATTTTCCCTCAAAGGGCGATTTATAAAAGTAATATACCATTACATCCATTAGCCCCTTCTGATCACAGGGATATATAGTGTTTGTTGGATGTTCTACAACATGCACTAATAGAGCCAACCACTGAGCTGCAGTTTATGCTGATGTTATGTTATGTTATGTTGTTTTATGTTATGTTATGTACAACTCACCCAGGAGGGTATTCTGCCGCTGAAGCAGGAGCTGCATAGGCCGAGTCAGGGTCAAGGTGAGGTGAAGAACTAGGTCTTCAGTTTCTTGTAGAATTCAAGAGCTGAGGAGGAGGCTCTGATGTGTGGAGGTAGGTCATTCCAGGCTTGCATGAGTAGTTTGAATCGTGCTCATTTGTGGATTGGGAGACATTGGAGCTCTTTGACGTGTACAGTTATGTGAGTGTTGGGTAGGAAGTTCAGGGTGAGCCTGGCCACAGAGTTTTGAATGGTCTGTAGTATTCTGGTTAGTAGATCATTGATTCTAGCATTGAGTGCATTACTGTAGTAAGGTTGCTGGTGATGAGGGCTTGGGTGACAGTCCTGCGAGTGTTGGTGGGGAGCCATTTGAAGATTGTATTGAGCATCTTATATGTGTGGAAGCAGAAGATGGAGACTGCATTCACTTGTCCGGTCATTGTGAACTTGTTGTTGATTATTATTCCAAGGTTTTTTGTGTAGGTTACCAGGACGGGTGTGAATCCAAGTTCGGTAGGCCTCTTGGTAGAGTCCCAGAGCGAGGTGTCTTTGCTGAAAATTAGTAGTTCCGGCTTACATGTATTGGGCTTGAGGCAGCTGGTTTTCATCCATCTGGTGACTTCGATCATGCAGGCAGAGAAATTGGTCCAGAAGTTGACGTCTTGTCGGAGAAGGAGAGTATGAGCTAAGTGTCGTCTGCATAGGATACAATGTTTATTCTGTGGGAGTGAATGATGCTGGCAAGTGTGGTCATGTAGGCGTTACACACGGTGGGGCTGAGAGGGGATCTGTGAGGTGTGTAATTCTGTAGATGACACTGATGGCCTCCAAGCTGAAGTGGACCAAGCAGACTGGCTGAGTGCAACCTGTCCGGATGGAGCAAATCTAGTGAAGTGTGGGACCGTGGATGCTAGCTTTGTGCAGTCGTTGTATAAGGATGGTGTGGGAGACGGTGCTGAAGCCTGCGGGAAGATCCAGTAGGATAAGGGCTGTGGTATCACCTCTGTCCATGATCATCCAGTTGTTGTCTGTGGAGGCCATGAGGGTGGCATCTGCTTGTAATGGAGCATGATTCATGATTGAGTAGTGCTGTGGAGGAGGTTGTCAGTGAGGTGGGTGGCTAGGCATTTGTTTATCATCTTTTCCATGAATTATGCTAAGTAGGGTAGCAGGGAGATTAGCCAGTAGTTGGGTAGCTTCTTTGGGTCTGCTGAGGGTTTCTTGATGAGGGGAGTACTGTGGCATGTTGCCAAGCGGCTGGGTAGTTGGCTGTGATGCTTGATTAGTTCAAAATCAGGGTGAGGGTTGCGCTGAGAGCGAGAGCAGTGGTCTGAGGGTGCTCTGGAGTGTATGGATTGCATGTTCATTGCAGTTTCTTGAGTGGTGATGATGGGCCAGGTGGTAAGGGCAGTCATTTGGGTGTTGGCAGAGATGGACAGTAGGGCTGCGGGGGATGTGAGTCTGTATGGGGATGGACGTTTTTGGAGAAGCTGGTGATATTGTTGATGAAGAATAGTGACAACTGGCTGCAGAGGTCCTGAGGGAGGGCTACAATAGTGGAGGTTGCTGTCGAAGAGGTAAAGTCTTTCACAATGGCAAAGATTTCCTTGGCGCTTTTGGTGCTGCTTTTGATACAGTCGGTGAGCACAGAGCGTTTGGTGGCTCTAATTGGCTGATGGTAGTGACTGAGGGTGGATTTGTAGATGGTCTTGGCTGTGACGTTACGACCTTGTCTCTATCTCCATTCAAGTTGCTTGCAGTGACGTTTTGTGAGCATGAGCTCTTCCGTTTACCAGCTTGCTTGTGGACTGATTCTTCTGGTTTTATTGCTTTTGAGAGAAGCCAGAGTATCTGCACAGCCAGTGATCCAGGCATTGAAGTTGGAGGTGAATGGAGGTTGTTGTTGTGTCTAGGCCAGAGGTGTAGGACTTCAAAAGACCAGGATAGTTCTGAGATCATGTTCCAGGTTGTTACACCTGGCCCTTTTTGCCGGCTTATCCCTAAACGTTTTGCCTTCTTCCTCCTGTTTTTTTTAACTGCTTTTTGTTGGTTTTAGGACTCTGGGCACCTTACTACTGCTAAGCAGTGCCAAAATGCATATTCTCTCTCCCTAAAATGTAATGGTGATTGGTTTCTCCATGATTGGCATATTTGATTTACTCATAAGTCCCTAGTGTAGTGCACCATGTGTGCCCAGTGACAAACAATGGTGGACCAGAAAGACCGCACCTCAATCAAAAATCCAAATATATAGTCCTGTGCACTGCTCATCCGGTAACTGACGTTGTTCAGTACCACTGTCCAGCAGACTTGAAATGATAACAAATGGAAAGGTGCACCATGAAAAGTTTGAGTGGATGTTTTTATACGGGTATATAAAAAGGAATAAAATCATAATTGGAAAATACAGATTGGATTGCAATGTTTTCATGGTGCACCTTTCCATTTATTGTCACCATGAGTGCCCAGTACATGTAAATGGAATGCTACTAGTGGGCCTGCAGCACTGATTGTGCCACCCACATGAGTAGCCTTGTAAACATGCTTCAGACCTGCCACTGCAGTGTCTGTGTGTACAGCTTTAAACTGCCATTTCGACCTGGCAAGTACGCCCACTTGCCAGGCCCAAACCTTCCCATTTATTGCATGTAATGCACCCCGAAGGTAGGCCTAAGGGAGCCCCATGGGCATGGTGCAGTGTATTTAAAAGGTAGGACTATTGTGTTTTACATGTACTGGTAGTGAAATACTGATATTGTTTTTCACTACAGAGGCCTATCTCTCCCATAGCATTGGAGCTGCCTTGTAACATCTTACCAGTGTATCTGCAAATTGGGAGCTGATAGAAAATTGGAGTTTGGTGTTTCTGGACTCACAATTTAAAAACACATATATCAGTGAAGTTGTTTTTTAAATTGCTGGTCTGAAAATGCCACTTTTATACAGTTGGCATTTTCTGACTTTAACCATTCTGTGCCTGTCTCTGAATACACATCTGGGTCAGGATGACAGTTGGGCTGTTTGTGCAGTCACTCCAAGGGAGCTGACATGTGTCCTGCATATCCCGATGGCACATAACCAAGCTGATGGGCCTTCCTGAGCTAGAGTGGTGGGAGGAGTTGACACTGACACCTGAATAGGGCTGTGCCTGTCCTCTCAGAAAGCAGTATCCATCCCCCTGTAGTGTGTCTGAAGCCAGGGCAGGAAAAGGCAGGGTCTTGTGCACTACAAAGACTTTCTTTTGACGTTTGCCTACTTCATAGGCTGAAATGGTATAAGTACTGGACATTTGACACCATATACTCAGAACACTTCTAGAGCTAGATTGTTGTCCGGAGAGATTGCCACTTTGCTGTTTGCTTTGCTCTGCTGGCCTGCTGCTGCTGCTACTGTCCTGGCAGTGAAAGGACTGGACTTTGCTTTCTACATCATGCTTCCAAGGTTCTTCAAGAGGTTGAGTTGAGCTTGCCTCCTATTAAGAAGTCCCAGGACCATCAAAGACTTCACCTACCAGCACCTAGGTCCTCTTGCTGAGAGTCCTGTCTTGCCAAGTGGCGCCAAATACAGTTACTGGGTCCTTGGAGTTCTGGTGCAACAAGAAGAAAAATAACACATCTACTCCCAGCGTCATTCCGAACCAATGCATCGCTGCAAAACTCAACACATCACCGCTGCCTCCTCCTGAGCGTGGTCCCCGCTTGACGCAATGATCGCGGCTTACAACGCAGACCCCAGCTTTCCATCGCATTGTGTCAGAAGAACCGCCACTGCATGAGTTTTGAGCAATTCATCACCGAAGTTCATGACGCATCGCTCTGACTCCGATGCAGTGCCAGCCTCATCGCTGTGGAATCGACACTGTGCAACTTGACTTTCGACGCATCATCCATAGGCACCGATTTCTTCATCGACACCACACCGCAGTAAGGAACCGAGGCAACATGTCCGAAAATGACGCATCACCTCCACTGCGACCGTAAGGAGCTGACACATCACCTCCTCTGCCTAGCAGTAAAGAACCGACGCATCACCTCCCCTGAGCTAGTAAGAAACCAACGCATCGCCTTTTTATTTACCTCTCCTGCGCCTTGCATCATCTTTGATTGTTGATGCATCTAAGGTACTTTGTCCTGATCAAGTGCAACTATTGATTTTTAGGAGCTGGCATTTATTTAATCTTTGAAAATTCATATCTTGACTTATGTATGTTGGATTTTTGTCGTTTTGGTCTTGTTTTATTCAGATAAATATTGGCTATTTTTCTAAACTGGTGTGTAATCCTATTGTAGTGCTTTCGCTGTGCTGCTGTGTGTGTGTGTGTGTGTGTGTGTACAAATACTTTACACATTGCCTCTGGGATAAGCCTGACTGCTCGCGCCAAGCTACCAAAGGGGTGAGCAGGAGTTATCTTAGGTGTGTAACCTACTTACCCTGACTAGAATCAGGGTCCCTACATGGACAGGGTGCAAACCACTGCCAACCATGGACCCCATTTCTAACACCGGCCATTGTGAAGATTTGGTGTTGGTGTTTCAGTGATTGTGTGGGATGGGTATGCTGAAGTTGATGAGGGTGTGGTCAGACCAGGTGCTCGGTGTGTCTTGTCTACTGTGATGTTGCTGAAGCTGGTGAAGTTAGGGTCCAGTAGATGTTCGGGGGCATATGTGGGGCCTTCCACTTTACCAGGTGAGGTCAAAGTTGGACAGGCCCTTGAGAAGTTTGATCTTGTTGGGCTCGGTAAGGTCCTCAAGGTGGTAGTTGAGGTCTCAAAGGAGGATGAAGGCACTGTCGAGGATCAGGGGGCATACCAACTATGCAACAATTCACATGGTAGAATCTACTGAATGAAAAATGGGCCTAAAGAAAATTGAATGTGTTTTTTAAATGTGCCCAAGATACTGAGTTAAGGCATAGTAGTCATTTGTACAACTTTGAACTTGGGGTTCTCCATGCAATCATGAAATTCAGGGGGCATTGTTCAAAATGTATTCTTTCTGGAGCACTGTCTTACATTTAGAAGCCCAAAATGGAGAGAAATTCAATTGACAATAGCAAATGCGCTACTATTTTCTATTCCTACACTTCTTCTGTTGAAAATGGTAAACCACTTGTGAGGCTGAGCTGATGGTCGGAGACTGGAAAGGCTCCAACACATAATGTGTAGACATCAACATTTTGCCTTGAAAGTTGACCCGTTTTGGCGATGTGAGTAGCTGAGGTATTTGGGTCTGGGCTCAAACTAACACACAGGGGATTCCAGGGTGGTGTGACTTGCATGGATCCCACAATATTTTCTTTCCAAGAATGCCCTGCAGATGTCAAGCTTTGGCTAAAATCACACATTTTCCTCACATTTCTGTGAAAGTATCTGGGGGAATCTACAAAATTCCTAGAACTTTGTATCTTCCTATTGTGTTGTCTGACTTTTGTATAGTACAATAAGTGCCACAATCCTCCAGTGTTTAAAGGAAGACCTGTTTATAGAGGTGTGTATCTGTAGTATAGGAGTAGTGCTGAGTTTACTGATCTGAGTGTCATTCCCACCTTGATCACCTGCCTTCTACCAACACGCAGAGGCTATGGTTTGACTATCTCTTCATCTCTCTGTCTCATGAGATTGTTTAATAAGCTATCATGTGAAACAATATGGTTAATACATGTGTACAATACTATACCTTAACTGCTGATAAAAAGTAAACAAAAATGGTACACATTTCTTCCACACTTTGATATGCAATTACATATGTTATAGTGAAGTGGTACCTTATTGTTTATTGGCAAATCTCAGAACATATTTGTATAATATTTAAGGTAGTTTTCTATAGTTAGAAATGCATAATAGTTCAGAATACTTCTGACATAAATTGTAACACTTTAAATTGTGTTTCAGCTCTAGAAAGACACAGAGGGTCTGAGTTAGGATTTGGTGGACAGGGTCCTCCATCACAAATGTGAACGAGTACCCCATCTGCCAAACTCTTGGTGCACCCACCCTAGTTTAAGTCAGACAGACCATCAGCTTTCCATTGGCCGCATGCCTGTTGGGTCTGTCCATAGAATGTTTACTCCAACAGCCCATTTAGGGAAGATGGTTGGGTTTCCTTTTTTCTGTCCATCACTGCCAGGGAAATCCATTATTTGTCTTTCAAAACAAACTCCCACTTTGGGAGTTTGTTTTTGAAAAACAAACAATTTTGTGCACAACCATCAAAATTAATTGAAGCAGACCATTAATTATTTGGTACTTTCAAAGGAACCAACGTGATTGCTCCTGCATGAAAACCAATGCCAAGATGTACTGTCAGGCAGAGTGATGGTATCCAGTGTCTCTGTTTCTCTCTCACTCTCACTCTCTTTCCCCTCTACCTTGGAAATGGGGCTCCAAGGGAGACAGGCCCTATTCATTTCCAAGCAGAACTCCTCCCTCACTCTAAAGTCAGCCAAGGTCTATTCAGCTCAGCTCTGAGTCATCCAGGAAGGGCCAGGCACACCTCAACCCCCCTAATGGCTGTCCACAGTGAATGCACATCCCCAGCCCCTGTCACTCCAAAACCAGACAGTCAATCACAAAGGGGCAGAGGCACATAGAATGATTAAACAAGAAAATGCCTACTTTCTAAAAGTTCTGTTTAAATTGGGGGTTTGGCCCTTACCTACAACCACCTTGGGCCTTAGATAATTGTATACACAAAACAAAATCAGGTGGTTGTGAGATTTAAACACATCTTTACTTATGCATGAGGTACATTTTACTCAATAATCATGACTTCAAATTTGTTTCAGTAATGATTGAACACAAACATTTTTTTAAACTTTCACATTTGGTGCGATAAAAGAAAGGAAAGTCCACATTCGACTAGATGGATATACAGTGAAAAATATTTGAAAAACGTGTGAAATATGGAGAGATAAATCAAAAATACATTGTGATAACGCAAAATTTATACATGAAGTAGGCTAAAATTGCATCTTCACCAATCCAAGACTTTACAAGACCAGAGCATTGCATTCACATTAAGTGCTCTTAGTACTGGAACGTATAAACGGTCCAGAGGTATCTAATATGGGTTTCCAATAGTTTCTTTAGACAAATGAATTTATACGTCCATATTGATACTGGTTGAACTAGGATCCCCTATTGATCCTTGTCTATGCATTTCGAGCCCACACTTTCTTTGGGGGTTCTCTTCAGGACAAAGGTTTGGTGAATTCTTAGGGGGCACGACAAAAGGTTTTGATTCCGACTAATCAGTAGTCGAGGTTATTAAGGATTTGTACTCGTGCACCAAATCAAGGGAGCAGGACAGGCATTTTTGGATTGCTCATGTTGTTCTGTGAGTCTATATCATTTTTATTTGTTTAGAAGGGGATACTGGAGCCCAGTGTGATTCCTTTACAAAAGCTTGATAGGGCTCCCTCTGGATCACATCATCCTCCTGCCAGAGATTATTGAGTAAAATGTACCTCATGCATAAGTAAAGATGTGTTTAAATCTCACAACCACCTGATTTGTTTTGTGTATACAAGTACTTTCTAAAAGTGGCATTTTCGAACACACAATTTAAAAACCATCTTTACTAAAATATGTGTTATTAAATTCTGAGTTCAGAGAGCCTGAACTTTATTTCTCTATCTTGTTCCAATGGGAAGTTATACTTGTAAGATGTTACAAAGTATTTGCTATTCTATCCTATGGGACAGATAGCCTTTCAATAGTGAAAAACTAAATTGGCAGTATTTCACTATCAGGACATGTCACACACACCAGTACATGTCCTACCTTTCACATACACTGCACCCTGCCCTTAGGGGTACCGTGGGCCCAACATAGGGGTGCCTTGCATATAAGAAAAGGGAAGGTTAGGGCCTGGCAAGCAGGTGCACTTCCCAGGTCGACATGGCAGTTTAAAAGTACATACAGACACTGCAGTGGCAGGTCTGAATACATTTGCGGGCTACTCATGTGGGTGGGACGATCAGTGCTACAAGCCCACTAGTAGCATTTGATTTACAGGCCCTATCATACTCAGTGCACTTTACTAGGGATTTACCAGTAGATCAAATATGTCAATCACGGAAACACCAATCCATAAACACAATTTATACAGAGAACATGTGCACTTTAGCACTGATCAGCAGTGGCAAAGTGCCCAGAGTACTATCGGCAACAAACACAGGATCAAAAACAGAGGCCAAAGAGCAAAAACTAAGGGGTTGAATCCACTGAAAAAGTTGAGACTAACAACAGGTCTACGTATAACCAACATATTATCAGTGAATGGTTGGCAGTGGGTACTGACCAGTGTGGAAGTACATATCACTGCTGTTGCATCTGCATTGTAAGGTTGGCGGCTTTTAACAAGTCTAGCAGGGATCACATCCATGACAAAACCTACCCCCAACAGCTGCCACTGCAATACAGATCACAGCTACCACCACAATAGGAATCACAGAAGGATTACAAGCAGCAACCACATCTACTACCACATCAGGAACAGCAACATCAACAAAAGTTGTCAAGACAGCAGGGATCACATCAGAGACAAGAACACCTTCCGGAACAGCAGCAATCAAAGGAGCATAGTGCAGCTGCCACCACGGAAGGGACAACATCAGCAACAGCTGCCAACAAGGCAGACACAACACCAATGACAAAAGAAGAAACAGCAGCCACCAAAGTAACATCAACAGAACTGCAGCAAAAGCAGCAAGCAAGTAGGAACCAGAGCAGTGACTACAGTTTGAAACACCGCAGCTATGAAAGAAATGACCACATCAAGTATGGCGCCATCTTATTGGGGCCTAAATATTGCCTGACAATAATATTGAGTCCAAAACCATCACACAGGCCCTGGTTTCCAGCAAGCTGGACTACGTGAACACTCCCTATGTTGGTATCTAAGCAGACCTCACCAAAAGACTCCAGGTCATCTAAAACACTGCTGCGAAAACTTCCACCCTGCACTTACATCTCCATACACTTCAAAGACCTTCACTGGCTCCCAATTTACAAACATGCACTGTTCAAACTCCTCAAACACACATGCACAGCTCTACACAATCTAGGCCCAACTTACCTGAAGAGCTGCTTTAGAGTTTATGCCCGACCTGTAACCTCAGCTCAACCAGCCTCCTGCTCACCCACGTCTCCTGCATCTGACGAGCTACAGCTGGTGCTCACGCATTCTTGATCCTGGACCCCAAAGCCTAGAACAACCTCTCCCTGCATATCATAGCAGACAGCTCAGTCCTTGAATTTCCCAAGAAAATAAAAGCTTGGCTCTTCTAATAGGCCCCAACCGGGGCACACTTCCCTTCTTTAGGCAAAAATATACACTTCCGACTGATGCACATCATTAAATTTTTATGACATAACATAACAGTTCCATTGGTTATGCTAGTGTTAGTTTTCAATGGAAGAGATTGCCGTTATGCCCTAAAACCTTCAGACAGCCCATTTTCTTGCCTACCCTTTACACTAACTGTTTTACCATATACCTTCTTGTAATCCTAAACCTAACTGTAGCCCTTAATCCAGGTGTCTCCAATGCGTAGCTTGTGAGCTGCTGGTAGCTCAACAGCTACCAGTAAGAAGCTCTTCTGTGTGCAGTCTAGTCAACTAAATTAGAATATTTTGCTTTGTTAAATGAATATTTGTATACCAAAATTGAAAAGCATGTATTAGAGATGACAAAGTGTCTATTTTCAGAACTCAAAAGCTGATGTTTGATAAAAATGGCTAAATTTCCAAAACATATTTAAAGCTGATATTTGAGTGATAAAATCACAGGGTGTTTGGAAGACTTATTACTAATATTCATCATCATCATAAAAACTTTATTTGTTTGTACATGGCAACCATAAAAGTACACAATAAATATCCATAAAAACATACAGTTAAAACACATATATTAAGTACAACATAAGAATCCTAAATACAAAAAGAACTGATTAAACAAGGGACACCAGATACAATGATACAAAGCTCAATCGGGTCTTGAGCATCTGGATACCAGGACTGCATGTGAAAAACTGACCACAGCAAAAAAACACATGTTCATTAGGAAGTAGTTGTAAATACATGAGAGCAGGTCGCACCTGGATAAAATTCAATGTCTTCAACAATGGTAACAGAAACTGTTTTCTGAGCCAACTGTAGTACTTGCAAAACATAACAAAATGTAGGGTGTCCTGCAGAGACCTTTTGTCGCAGCCGCAGGGCATCCTATAGCCCGGGTGTACCCATCCGCAGGGTGTGGCCAGAAGACAATGTAATTGATTAAATCAAAACCTGGCCAAGAGAATCCGGTCGCACCTGCTAGGTACCAGCAAAAAATAACTTTCGATACCCTGAACAGACGTTAAGAGCATGTGACCTCTCACTAGGGGTTTCATCAATTCAGCCCTTTCTCTGGTTAATATTGTCTGCTCAAAATACAGATCTTTTATACCTTGTAGATCCTGGGGCAACAAAGAATGAGGTGTCAGATAAGCATTCCTTTTTCTGAGTGCTGCAAATGCCGCTTTGACATAGGCTAACCAATGCTGTGCGTGCCATCGAGGGACAAGCAATCAGAGTGGATCAGTCTGCTTAAGATCTTCCCTGGTCCTGATTTTTATCCAGCAGAGCAGGAGGCTAAGATCGACTATGTCGGTGAAAAACCTGATTCAAAGTTCAGTATGCACTGAAAAAGCTGAGAAACAATGCGGGACCTGGACAAGTCCCCTTAAACATTTGTTTTCAGCTGCTTGAATTATATCATTCTTGGGGGCGGAGCTAGCCGGCGGCTATGGCGGACGTGTGAGTGCGGAGCTCCTGCTCAAAACCCCTAACTATCCGCACATAGGATCCTGAAAAGCAGCATTGCACCGTGTACTGGTGTGGGGGATCCCCTCTGGCACTGGGTGGTGTCATCCCGGGGGCCCGGCGGCAGAGATCGAGCCCTGGTGTATCGATACTGGCGAGCGGGGAGTGAGGAGGCGGACTGGGCCGCGATCCCCGGGCTGTCCCGTGGCTCTCCCTGCCGTGCGTCAGCCGGCGTGCGGCCGCTAAGCAAGAGGTGGACCCGATCATCGCGATCCAACGGTCGGAGCCCGGGGGGCCGACAGTGAGGCGAGACCCAGCGCTCCGGACGAGCGAACGGGGGGACGGCCGTGGTGGTGCCCCCCCCTTCCCCTGGCTAGCGAGCTGAGTGGGTCGGCTGGTGGGGACAGCTACCCACGTTGCGACGAACTTCAGCCGCCCTTGGGGCGCGGACCCGGAGGCCCCCCCGAGGCATTTGGACGACGGGCTGGGGAGACTCGCCCCCCCCACCCGCAGGAAATACAGGGGGGCGGTGCATGCCCTCGGGGCGCGCATCGGAACCGCGCCGGGGAGCTGGGGAGCGGCGGACACCTGTGGATAGCTTGGAGGTTGGTCCGCTCGCCGCCCTACCCCCCCACATGCGCTAAGGGCGCTGAACTGAGCACGCGGGGGCGGCGGAGGGATTGCTGATCATCCTGGCCCGGGTCTGAGTCCAGAAGCGGCGGCGGCCATACAGCGGTGTGGTGGAAAGCCTGATGGGAGACGGCGGTGGCCCGGAATACTAGCCCTCGCAGCTGGCGCTGAGACTTAGCCGCGTGTGGTAGAGGAGCCGCTGGTGTAGTCGAGTGGCGGGGTGCGGATCTGCTGTGGCCCTCAGCGGTGCGTCCATCGTTGCCGGCGTTGTTCGGCTGCTGCCCTGGGGGCGCCCTCCCTGTCCTGGATAGCAACGCCACAGTTGGAGCAGGGGGGAATAACCGACTGGGGCAAGGCGTGCCCCATAAGCACTTGGCCCCGAGGAGGCGACCAGACACTGGAAGCTGCGGGCGCGGCTCTTCGCCACCGGAGTGCGACACTGAGACGCGGGGGAGTCGGTGCCCCGGACATTGAGAGGTGGCGGCGGTGACCTGCGGGACTGGGCCCTTGCATCGTAGAAGCGGCCACGAGCCGGCGGCTGCCCTCCGGCGCCGCCATGGGCAAAAGTGACAAAACACAGTCCAAACTGTCTTTTGACCCCCGCAAACCGAAGGGGTCAGTCGAGGCTTCGCCGGCGCGGCCCCCGGACGGAGCGACGGCGGAGGGCTCTATGTGTGCCGACATCAAAGCAACGCTGGCGGCAATGGAAAAGGGGCTGCAGGGCAGTCTGGCCGTGATAGACACTAAGCTCGATGCGCTCACATACCGCATGGACCGCATGTCGGAACGAGTAGATAAGAACGCAGAGAGGCTAGATGCGACCGAGCAGAGGATAACTCAGGTGGAGGAGACGCAGACAGCATGGGACTCGGACCGCCGGCAATTCAGCAAACTACTGCAGGTCATACAGGATAAGTCCGAAGACTTGGAGGCCCGCTCGCGGAGATCGAATGTCCGCATTACCGGCGTAGCGGAATCGACGCACACAGGTCGAATGGAACTATTTGTGGAAAAACTGCTGCGGACACTGCTTGGAGAGGAGGTGTTCTCCCCAATGTTTGTGGTTGAGAGAGCCCATCGCTCACTGGGCCCACGGCCCAAGCCCGGGGCGCCGGCCAGACCTATAATAGCAAAACTGCTGAATTATAGAGACAGAGACACGGCACTCCGTGTGGCGAGGGAAAAGGGGAAGCTGCAATATGAAGGGATGGATATCTCCATCTATCCCGACTTTACGGCGAAGGTACAGGAGGAACGCAGGCAATTTGCACCCTACAAAAAGCAGCTCTGCGACTTGGGACTGGACTATGCAATGTTATACCCGGCGCGGCTTGAATCAACAGGCAGGGGCAGTCGCACTTCTTCACGGACCCAAGGGAGCTGCAGCGATCCCTGAAGGAATGGTCGAGGGAACAGCGGCGTGGAATACAGGAGGACGCGACTGCCCGGGCGGAGTGCTCCGACCTGGGGGACCAGGACTAGCTCACTTGCGGTGACCGCTTGATGTGCTTAGTCTCCTAGCAAGGGGACGCTGCCCTGTTGCGGTGACTGCCGCTTCCCCGGTGGCTCTGCGGCAGCTGGAACTTTGTTGGAGTGTAGGAGACGACGAACGCCCTGGAGGACTCTGAGGCTGCTGCTGGGTGAGAACGTTCCGTTGTGTTGGGGGTGCCCTGGGTGACGCTGCCCCAGAGTTGGCGGGGGGGCGAGAGACTGGTCCTCTACCGTGGTTCTGATCGGGGGCGGGATAGCCCCTGTGGCCTTAAGTAGTGCGAGACTTTAGTGTGCGCGGCGCCTGAGCGCACCACATGGGCTGAGTGGTGAGATAAGTGTACTAGGGCCTGGTTGACTGTCCGGGGGTGGTAGGGGGGAGTTGTGCAGATTCAGATGGTCTGGGGAGCTCGCCGCTGACGGGCGGGCGGGGATACCCCCCCCCCCTCCCCACCGCACCTACTGGAGGGGAGGCGATATTTGCTAGAGCTGCATTTAAACTAGGGGTTTGGAGACGGGGGCACGGCCACAAGCTGGACTCTTGAGAGTTTAGAGTAGCTGCTCGACGGAGGCCCCTGCCCCAGCGCTGATAGCTCTTCTGGCCCCCTCGGGGGCTGGATCGGGGATGGTATTGTATGGTTGTTGTGGGGTAGGGTGGGGGGAGGGACGAGGGATCTGTCTGGCCAGGTTGGGGACGGTCGGCTGTGGGTGGGGGGCTGGGAAGTTAGGGGGACGCTTTGTTTTGGGCAATTGTGATAAGCACTGTCTTTTGCGTGGCATGTTATTTGACTTATTGGAGTGTGGCTGTCTCAGACTGTTTGAACTTGCGGGGTGGGCGGGGATTTTCTGCTGCCCTATGTGCAGAGGGGATTTTTGTATGCTTAACTGGGATGACTGGCACGGGTGAACGGATAGGTGACACTGGTGGGGAAGCTCTTAGAGCGCTGACGTGGAATGTCCGAGGGCTGAACGACTATCGTAAACTCAGAAAAGTTTTAAACTATCTCCATCGACATCACATTGACCTGGCACTGCTCCAGGAGACGCATCTCCCACTGGCAAGTAAGCTGTTAGCGGCGAGAGGCCTGGTGGGCACCAGCGTGGCAGCAGGCTTTACATCGCACTCCAGGGGGGTAATCACCTGGGTAAACCCAAGATCGAAACTGCGATTGACGTCGCTGCTCTCCGACCCGGACGGGCGCTACCTAATAGCGAGGTGCGTGGGTAAGGGCCACGACTTGATTGTGGTCAATGTCTACGGCCCTAACTATGACTCCCCCGACTTCTTCGATGCACTGGCGGCACAATGCAGGCTGCATGTGTCCGCTGGCATGGTATGGGGAGGTGACTTTAACTTCACATTTAATCCGAAGTTAGACCGTTCCTCGGGGCCAGCCCGCCGTCCGGCGACCGCCACCCTACACATGCAGGCGGAGCTGATCAGGCTCGACATGCTCGACGTCTGGCGACATCGCCACCCGGGTAAAGGGGGCTACACGCATTACTCGGCATTTCACGATGTGCACACCAGAATAGATTACTGGTTGGTGTCTCGGTCGTTGCTCGCGTGCGTTGCGGACTGCGAGGTGTTGCCGCGCACTTTGTCGGACCACTCCCCTTTGCTGCTAGCCCTGACCACTCCGCATCGGCGGGTGCCGCCGTTCACGTGGCGGCTCCCGCCGTATTCGCTGCTGGACGACGTGTTCCGTGGGGAACTGGCGGACGAAATAGACACGTTCTTTGAGGTCAACACAGGCACAGTCCAGAGTTTCCAAATAGTGTGGGACTCGTTCAAGGCTTATATTCGTGGGGTAGCGATGACCAAGCATTCGGGAGTGCTTAAATCCATCCGGCGGCGGCTCGGGGCTCTGGAGACGCAGATAGCTCAGCTGGAGCTGCATCAGGGGACTTCGGTGGACCCGGAGGTGACCACGAGGCTGCAGCACTTGGTCACTGAGTTCAACAGTGAAGCGGACCGGGAGGTTCAACATATGGGGAAGTATGCCACAGCCCGCACGTACGGGGAGGGTGAGCGCCCGGGATCCTTACTAGCGGGAATACTGCGTAACACAAGGCGACCCCTGGTCATTGACGAGCTCGTTACGGCTACGGGCGCTGTGATTACTGAGGAGGAGGGGATCATAGAAGAATTTAGGGCCTATTACGCTGGGCTGTATAAATCGCAGTCCTCGCGCATGGAGGATGAGATAGACGACTACCTCAGTTACCTCAAAATGCCGTTTCTGTCCAACTCGCGGCGGGAATTCTTGGCGCTGCCCATACAAAAAGACCTTAGGAAGTATGCGGGCGGGCACTGCCCCGGGAGCAGATGGGCTGACGGTGGCCTTTTATAAGGCCTTCCAGGACCAGCTTCTCCCGCACCTTTTGGCCCTTTTCGACGACATCTGCCTCGAAGGCAGTATGCCTGACACGATGCGAGAGGCTCTGCTTGTTACAATTCTAAAACCCGGGAAGCCTCCCGACCAGTGCGGATCCTATAGACCACTTTCACTGATTAATGTCGATGCCAAAATATATGCGAAGGTGCTGGCCACGCGTTTGGCGCTACTGGTGCCGGAGCTCGTGGCACCGGAGCAGGCGGGCTTTGTCCCGTCCAGGAATCTTACATACAATATCCGCACGGTCCTGGGGGTCATGCAACATGTGCGCCCAGAGAGTAAAGCCATGGTGCTCTTTCTTGATATGGAGAAAGCGTTCGACTCAGTGGAGTGGCCGTTTATGGTGCGGGTGTTGAGGAAGTTTGGGCTGGGAGAGCCTTTCCTGCAGATGATCGGGGCATTGTATTTCAGACCCACTGCCCGGCTTCGCCTCGGAGATCGTGTGACGGAGTCGTTTGCAATCACTAGAGGGACCAGGCAGGGCTGTCCCCTCTCCCCACTTCTCTACGCGCTGGTGGCGGAACCCTTGGCGTGCGCAATAAGAGAATACCACAGATTCGAGGGAATTAACTTTCCTTCTTATAAGATTGGTATTTCTACCTATGCGGACGACACGCTATTGTACATCAGAGACCCGGAGGAGAATCTCGCCTCTATCTTGCGGGAGGTGGTGCGGTTTGGGGCGCTGTCGGGCCTCAAAGTCAACTGGCACAAGTCACTGGCGTTCCCGCTGACCCCGGTTACATTGCCGTTTCCTATGGAGTACCCCTTGCAGTGGACGACGGACTCGATCCGCTACCTGGGCATCCGGTTGCACAGGGACCCGAAGATCTTGTTTAGGGAAAACTACGGGGTGGCTTATTCCAAACTTGTGGATGAGGTGGAAGAGTGGAACAGGCTGCCCCTCTCGCTGATGGGCAGGGTAGCTATTATGAAGATGATCATCCTACCGCGATTTCTGTTCCTCTTTACCAACATTCCAATAGTGCTACCCAGGTCTTTCTTTGCGCAGCTGACTCAGACCCTGGTCCGACTGGCCTGGGGCGGTGGGCAGCCGAGAGTCCAGTGGAAAGTGCTGACGTTGCCATACGAGATGGGGGGCCTTGGAGCTCCGGACCTGGAGAGTTATTACAGGGTAGCGCAGGCGTCCCATCTGCATGCGTGGATCCATGCTGAACCAGATGTCCCCCATGTGCTACTGGAGCGCTTATTCGCGGACCCGGTACCACTCCCGGCGACGATCTTCCTGCCCGTGGATCGAAGGGCAGGACTGTTGGACTCGCTCGGAGCTACCAACCACGCGTGGCACATGCTAATGAAACGGCAGGAATGTGACCTCTTATACTCCCCGTTGATGCGGGTGGAGTGGGCAGTTTGGCTCTCTCCTCTGCGAGAAGCAGGGGTGACGCGAGCGCTGGGTGCTTTGGGTATAGTTAAGATGGCTGACTTGTTCCAAGACGGCGTGGCTAAGACACTGGAGAGTATTGTATCGGCACAGCCGGGGTGCACGTTACTCCAGCGCTTTCAATTCCACAGGGTTCGGGGCGCACTGCTGTCTCTTCTGGGGCCGACTGCTGCGGAGCCGCCCGAGACCCCGGAGCTTACATATGTCATTAAAACTGCGGCGCCGTCCAAGCTGGTCTCGACGCTCAAAAAGATTGGGGACCAACACAGGGAGCCCCAGTGTTCTGCTGCGCGGCGAGCCTGGCAAACGGACCTCGAAATGGACATTTCAGATGAGATGTGGAGATACTGCTGCTCCAGCACTAAAAAGGTCTCTCTAAACGGTCGACACCGCTTAATACACTTTAAGTTCTTGCAGCGGGTCTACTACACCCCTGAAAGGCTACATCGATATGGGCTGCGCCCCACGGCGGAGTGCGAACGATGTCATGCTCAAGTTGCTGACTTCCTACACATGGCCTGGCTTTGCCCAGGAGTGGCCCGGTTCTGGACGGCGGTATTCCGCGAGTTGAGCCAGATTCTGGAAAAAGAGATCCCCCCTGATCCGGCTCTAGCGCTGTTGGGCTACTCCAAGCCGCTTCCGCGGGCACTGAGGCGACTGACGGACGTGGCGTTGCTTATTGCGAGACGAGTCGTGGCGGCCTGTTGGATGAGAGGGCCACTTCCCACTAAGAAAAGATGGGCTAGGGATATGCTGTACTGTAGCACGCAGGCGGAAACGTATAGCGAACTGTTGCCCCCCAGGAGTCGCCCTAAGAACTTCTGGGCGCTGTATAGCACTTACTTGACAACTGGAGACTCTGAGGAGGCTGGCCGAGGGGAGGTGCAGCATGGAGACCTGGAGGTCTGTGGCGGGGTAGAGGAGGGTGGGCCACCGGATTAGAGTCCGATAGAGGTGAGATGGGCTATGAAGATAGTGCGGCGTGTGAGAGCGTGACTGGTTGGCGGGAGGTGGGTCGGGGTGCCCCCTGTATGAGGCGTGCGCTACCTTGCGGTATGATTGCGAAGCGGACGCTGGAACGGCCTTGCCGGCCAGGCCTGGACGCATGGTGTGTGATGTCCGGCGGTAGTACGACGCCCGGGTTAGAGACAGCGTGCATGAGTGGACATGAAACGGGTGAAGACAGTGACACGATTGTGAACGGGGTGGGGGGTGGGATGTTGAGATATGGTAAACGAACATTCAGGTGCTTGGGCGGACTGCCCGTAGGTTGGACGGAAGGGCCGGTTACACCACTGTGCAGGCCGGGGGGGCATCCGTGTTCCATGTGTCGGTAATGCTGCAGCACGGGCTGCATTATGCAGAACTGCAACGCCGCCGGCCCTCCGGGGTGTCGGCTAAATGGCTGTGTGAACACTACAGGACTGTCACAGACGGGATTTCTGCAGTAACCCTATGTATACGGAGTGTACGGCAGTCTGCTAAGCCTATTTACTATATCTCAATAAAGGTTTTTGAAAACTTAAAAAAAAAAAAAAAAATTATATCATTCTTCACATTTCCCCAGATCTCACTTCCATACCGGGTCTTGGACACACACTTGGTATCGTAAATCTTAAGCAATACTTGCAGAAAACAGGAACACAACATACGAGCAAAGCTAGCCGCATCCCCAGTGGTTTTCACAAGCTCAGCTCTCTTCCCTTCCAAAAGTGGCTGCCAGTTATTTTCAACATTAAATACCACCCAGAGAAAGGGAAAGGCTGAGACTTTGCCCAGAGTGTGGTGTCCCACTTGAAGATCTTTTAGCTGGTAGATCGTGGACCCACTACTATAACATAAGATTTGGTAAAATTCACAGCCAGGTCCAGATTATCCCTAAAGATGACTAATTTGTCCCGTAGGAGTTGCAGCCCCCTGGTTGTGCGGGCCATCAGTACCACATTATCGGCATATAACAATACCGGGAGTGACCTCAAACCTACCCAAGGGCAATCAGCCTGAATCAAGAGAAGGTCTTGCTCAATCCCATTTACATATAAGCAGGGCCATTTAAATTATGTGGCAGGAGAGGTCCAAATGAGGTGGCAGGGTTTAGTAAACTATTCGGCAAGAAAAGGGGAAATTATACGGCATGATGTGGGACATTGTTTAATAGTATTACTTTATTATTTCATTGTTAAACTTGATAACCTTGTAAGGGAATTGGTTGCATCTCATTAGTACCATTTTCATACCCACATATAGCAATAAGCGACAAAAAGGTGACCAGTGCAGCTTTACGAAGGGCCTATCACTGGGCAGGCAGCACGTGTCGCTTCATTTTTAGTAACTTTTGAACCGTTTGAGCTAGAAACAAAAAATAGTTTTGGGTAAAATCTGCAGACTATGCGGCATATGATGGATTATGCGGCAAATCTATAATTATGAGAAAATTGCAGTGACAGCACAATTGCATAATTCCAGTGGCCCTGCATATAAGGTGAACAAGAATGGGGAAAGGCTGCAACCCTGCCACACCCCACCACTGGTCGGGTAGGACCAAGTGCAGGCAGCACTGTGCGAAAAAAAAGCACGGAAGCCGTGGTGTCAGAGGGCATGTCTGCCAACAAGGCCACTATGTTGGTCTCCACCCCTAACTTAAGCAGCAAGGACCACAGTTTGGCGCTTTGTCATTGTAGCCCATTGCATATTATGATATCCATCGATTCATGGATAACATGTTTATTTTGGCTTAGTTTAACCCCTTCGCTGCTGCGGACATTCCGCTGCAGCGCTGGGGGGGGCAGGGGGGCAGCGCGGTGGGCCTGTGCTCATGACGGAGCCGCTCCGTCATGAGCCACGGTTGAGCTGTGCTCATGACGGAACGGTTCCGTCATGACTCCGCCCATTTGCGTTGTCCCCCCGCACAGGCGGGGAAACAGCGCCGCGTAGGCGGAGCGGCCGCCAACGGTCGTGTCATGACGGAACCGTTCCGTCATGAGCACACGGCAACCGTGGCTCATGACGGAACGGTTCCGTCATGAGCGGGGAAGGGGTTAAGATATGTATTATTATTATTATAATATTTATTAAGCGCACAGCTACTTCCAACGGAAGTGTCCCGGCGCTAGCATCCAACCGGGGAGAACAGAGGGGGGAAAGGACGTATGGTATAATACCGGGGTTAATTAAGGTAGTCTAAACAGCCAAGTTTTCAGAGCCTTTCTAAAAGGAAGTTCCAACTCTATCTGGCGAAGATCATTAGGCAACGAATTCCATAGCAAGGCGGTTTTGGTGGAAAAAGCACGACCACCCATCCTTGCCTTCTTGAAGCGCGGGTTGACCAAAAGGTTGCAGCTGTTTGATCTTAAAGTTCTTGCTTGATAATACTTCTGGAGTCTTTGTCTTAAATAAAGAGGGCCTACTCCTCTAGTGGCTTTGTGGGCCAGCACCAGTGTTTTGAACTGGACTCTTTTTCTCATAGGGAGCCAGTGCAGGCTGCGCAAATGAGGAGTAATGTGATACCGAAGAGGCACATTTCTGATGAGCCTAGCCGCAGAATTCTGGATGCGCTGCAGTCTCCTCATCAGATAATCAGGGATGCCCACATACAGGCTGTTCGCATAATCTAGTTGAGATGTAATGAGAGCATGTACCACTGATTTCCTGCATTCCATAGGAAGAAAATGAAGAAATCTACGAAGTGCTTTTAATCTCCAAAAGCACTGAGCGGAGACATGCATAATTTGCGCCTTACTTGTAAGCTGAGCATCAAATCTAAAACCCAAATTCCTAGCTGAGGTTACTGGAATTGGTGGCGGATTTAGCTCAGCTGGCCACCATAACTCAGAGCTAGGGGGAATAGGTTGATTGAAGAATAAAACCTCCGTTTTATCCGTATTCAATTTTAAGCAACTATTTGTCATCCAGGAGGAGATATTTAGGAGACATTGCCTGAAGTTAGCAAATGCTGACTCGCTTTGTTCGTTAAACAAAAAGACAAGTTGCGTGTCATCCGCATATGAGACAACACGCACACCCCATTCTTCCACAATTTCCGCCAACGGAGCAAGATAAACATTGAAGAGTGAAGGGCTAAGTGCCGAGCCCTGTGGCACCCCCTGTGCCAGAGTCTTTGAGCTAGAGACATGGGGGTGTAGAAACACCTGTTGTGACCTATCCTCCAGAAAGGATTGAAACCAGCGCAACACGGTCCCCATCACTCCTATATTATGTAGCCTATTCAAGAGGATGTTATGGGAGACCGTGTCAAACGCGGCAGATAGATCCAGCAGCACCAGCATAGCACAATTACCCGCATCAAGAGTTTCACGGATCGACTCTGCGACCTCTAGGAGAGCTGTTTCGGTGCTATATCCTGCCCTGAAACCTGACTGGGAGTCATGCAGAAGGTTGTTGGATTCAAGGAAGTTTGAGAGTTGCCTTTGAACTTCTTTTTCTAGAATTTTTGCAGGGGCAGGCAGTAGTGATATAGGCCGGAAATTTTTTAGCTCCGTTGGGTCGGCATCCTCTTTTTTCAGGATGGGTTGAACAAAGGCTTTTTTCCAGTCGGAAGGAAAAATTCCGGTTTCCAGAGACATATTCCAGAGGAGATTCAAGGGACCATTTAGAATAGGTGCTAGGAGTTTAAAGATTCTAGCCGGACAAGGGTCGAGGGGAGACCCAGATTTCAATTTCAACAATTCCCTCAGAGAGGCTTCCACCTCAAATCGATGGAAGGTAGACCAATTGTGTAATGACTTGACAGTTGTCATGTCCTGCATTTCTTTAACTGGAAAGGCAGAGTAAATGGTCTGAATTTTTTCGTGAAAAAAAACAGCAAGTTCCTCGTAAAGAGTTAGGGAAGGTGAAATCTTGCTTTTTAGGATCTGGGGCTTCATAAAGCCCTCTACTATCCTAAAAATCTCCCTAGGGGAGTTGTCAGCCTCTCTGATTTGTTTTGCCATAAAATCTCTCATGACCTTCCGTTTCAGCGTATGGAATTTTTTCAACGCTGCCTTATAAATCATTTTAGCTGAAAAGTCATAGTTCTTTCTCCAAGCGCGCTCAAGCCTTTTACAATGACTTTTTTCACATCGAAGCTCCGTCGTGAACCATGGCGCTGATGGTTTGCTCCTAGCTACCTTACATGTTCTAATCGGAGCTAGTTTATCGAGAGCTCGATTAAGCCATGAATCAAAGAGGGAGGAGTCAGTGTTAGGATTCCCCGAAAGTACAAGGGGGGTGTTATACAGTTCATCCCCCATAGATTCAAGAGTAGCCTTCCGCCAGTTTCTCCTATTCTCAGTGACCAGTCCACTAACGCTGACGCAGCATTTCCGGCTTATCCTAAAAGTGACCAGCAGATGGTCAGACCAAGTGAGAGGAAAAAGCTCTTCCACCTTAATGGCCGGATCATTCGTAAAGAGAAGGTCCAGGATATGGCCGGCTGCATGGGTAGGAGAAAGAACTATTTGCATTAGATTTAAACTTTGTAGAGCATCTCCTAATTGAATAGTTGAAGAACTATTTGCATTATCCATATGGACATTAAAATCTCCAAGCACGGTAAAGTTCGTATATCGTACCGAGAGATTAGCAATACAGTCAAACAGCGACGCCCAGTGGGAGGCCACAGTGTTAGGGGGTCTATAGACCAAAAGTCCGGCCATTGAGGAAGTACTTGAGAATTTAACATAAAAGGACATTGCTTCTATCGGCCCCATGCCCTCGATTTTTTTATGAGATATTTCCCAGCCATCCCTCAAAATAATGGCAAGGCCCCCTCCGAGTCTATTCTCGTCCCTATTGGCCTTCACTATCTTATAGCCTATGGGAATAGCAAGGCATGTATCAGGGTTAGAGCCCTCTCTTAACCAGGTTTCTGTTACAAACAGAAGGTCCCAATCATGCATTTGTAGCAGCAGCCACATTTCTTCAGCATGTTTTGGAAGGGACCTACAGTTGATCAAACCTGCCCTGATCCGCTGTCCTGAGCTAGAGTTCTCAGGGGAATTACAACAGGGCAGTTCCTCCAATGTATCAGAGCTCATTTCCTTCCTAGGTGGCGTATTCAAAGCAAACCTACAAGACCCACAGCAAAACTCAACACACCCCTTTCCTTTTGTGTACATCTTGTCAGGTTTGAAGCATACAGGTCTTTGGCAATCCAAATGGGAGTAGGCAAGCAGCTGCTCTTTAGACCATGTCTTTATCACCTGGGTGGGATTGCCGACAGCGTGGCTGGCGCTGAGCGCGAAACGAGTGCGGACGGGCGCAGACGGGCTTGCCCTAGGCGTGCCTTCGGCGCGCCACGGGCGCGCCCGCCGCACGCGTCCGCTGCGCGCGTCCGCTGCGCGCTCGCGCCAGCCTGCTCTTCAAATAGTGACCCTGCTGCAGCGTGATTGGTTCACAGCTCGCAGCCTAATTAGCAGCCTTTAGTATCGGTGTCAGCGCGCATGGGCTCAGCCCCAGACACTAATCACCAGACATGCGCTTTACAAATATGGAGATAGACAAATATCGGCTATTTACCATGAGAGAATGTGGACAGATATTCAGCAGTAAGAGCAGCTAAAAACAGTTTATGCAGCAACTTAAAAACAGATTATGCAACAACTTAAAAACAGATTGTGCAAATATCGCAAGTTTAAAGTGTATAGTACCGCGTCTCTCCCGGTTCACACCTCAGGAGGATGCAGTTGAGCGCGCTCGCGCCAGCCTGCTCTTCAAATAGTGACCCTGCTGCAGCGTGATTGGTTCACAGCTCGCAGCCTAATTAGCAGCCTTTAGTATCGGTGTCAGCGCGCATGAGCTCAGCCCCAGACACTAATCACCAGACATGCGCTTTACAAATATGGAGATAGACAAATATCGGCTATTTACCATGAGAGAATGTGGACAGATATTCAGCAGTAAGAGCAGCTAAAAACAGTTTATGCAGCAACTTAAAAACAGATTATGCAACAACTTAAAAACAGATTGTGCAAATATCGCAAGTTTAAAGTGTATAGTACCGCGTCTCTCCCGGTTCACACCTCAGGAGGATGCAGTTGAGCGCGCTCGCGCCAGCCTGCTCTTCAAATAGTGACCCTGCTGCAGCGTGATTGGTTCACAGCTCGCAGCCTAATTAGCAGCCTTTAGTATCGGTGTCAGCGCGCATGGCTCAGCCCCAGACACTAATCACCAGACATGCGCTTTACAAATATGGAGATAGACAAATATCGGCTATTTACCATGAGAGAATGTGGACAGACTCTGTGCATCTGCGTCATTGCCAGCGTCATCGTCTCGAGTAGGTGCTCGATTGGAGGGGGTGAAAGGACTGGGAGTGCGCATGGGGTGTGATGATGGATTTCCGGGAGAAGTAGAAGAAAGCAGCTTTCTGCTCTGGCACCCTCATCACCGCGCACATCCACCCGGTCCGTCCTTTTTTTTTTAGGTCTCGCCTAGCTATTGCGTTTACGCAATCGCCATGCGAGACTCTAGTAAGAGGGGCATTTCAAAGTGCTCCCAAAAGTGGATTGCATGGCAAGCACGCGCACAATCTCGTGCATCGTGTCGCCATGCAATCCGTTTGGGGAAGCGCTTCAGCCCACTGGTGCGTGCACGTGTAGCCACAGCCTCGACATTATACTTCAAAGGGTCCACTCCCCGCCTGGAATGCGCTCCCCCGCCCCCGCCACAGCATGCCGAGAGATTGTTTCCTCATGGCGCCTCTCACAACTGTCCCTCCCCCACCACAGGGCTAGTCTCACGGACGCATTGCCATCCATCGATTTCACTTTCATGCCTGTGTTCTCTTTGCCTTTCAACACACAGCCCGCCCTCCCCCCTCCGTGTTTTCTTGCAGCTTTGCCCAGATCTGAGTATCAAACAACCAAAATAATAAGTTTGCCCTGCACGCTTTCTGCGCTTACAAAGTTAACATATGCCGCGCTCATTCCCTTTTCTTCCTTCTAAGGTCGATAACATTAGCTCCATTAATTCTGGTCTAAGGATTTAAATAACCATATGTTTTCTTGCAACTTTAGGCACTTCACACACACAGCCCCCCTGCTCACACACACAGGCATCAAGGCAGCTACAGAATGCTCTGAGCACCACCAGTGTTTGCCACACACACATGCCTCTCGCATCTCGTGTTTTCTTCCAGCTTTGGCCCGTGTTCTCTTTGCCTTTCAGCACTCAGCTTCCCCGTAACCACCATTTAATGACCATCCTGCCGTAAACACCATTTAACTACCATCCTTTTAGTTAAAATAAAAGAATTGCCTCTAAGGGTTTAAGGAACCATAGAAATACAAGGCAAGGCAACATACACTCCGAATGCCACTCAGAGCCACATAATTACATGCCACATAACTACAAGCACTCAATACCACAGACACTCCAAAAACCAATCAGTGCCACATAGTTACACACCACATAATTTCACAGCGCTCAATGCCACATACACCTCAAATACCCCTCAGCGCCACATAATTACACACCACATAATTACACTACACTCAATGCCCCATGAACTCCAAATAACACTCAGTGCCAATTAATTACAATGCAAACAATGCAAGATACACTCAAAATAACACTCAATGCCACATAATTACACGCCACTAAAATAAACATACACTCCACACAAAACCACTCAGTGCCACATAATTATATTCTACATAATTACACTCTATCTATCTATCGCCCTCTCTATCTATCTATCTATCTATCTATCTATCTATCTATCTATCTATCTATCTATCTATCTATCTATCTATCTATCTATCTATCTATCTTATCTATCTTATCTATCTTATCTATCTATCTTATCTATCTATCTATCTATCGGACTATTGCACTCTATCTATCTATCTATCGCATCACCACAGCATCACTTAGCACCACCACAGCATCACTCAAGGGCACCACTACATCACTATGCGCTACCACAGCTTCAATTAACGCCACAGCATTACTCGACACCACCACAACATCACTCACCGCCACCACAGTATCAATCTGTACAACCAATCAACAACAACTGGCTCTAATATGTTCTCTCAATATTTAGGCTTTATTACAAATGGCACAAAAAAAAATTATAATATTGTTAGGCGCAATTAAATACACTAAACATAATCTTCACAAGAGTTATTAACAAAAGTTTAAACGATTGCCATTATAATTTACATTAACTTTTATTTAAGTATTAATTATTTGCAAAAATGAAAAGCCATTGTTATTTGTAATATCAATACATCTAAGTCACGTAAATACAACACATATTGCGTTACAAATGCTATAGGTGTCACATTTGCAACAGTTAAAACTATTGACATTGTACATGAGAAAGCTAGTAATTTCAATATTTTCAATAGCAACAAATAAATAAAAAATGTGTCAATTTACAATACAAAAGGGGGGCGCTAGAGAGCCCACAGCGGAATGGCTGCCTCGTGAGACAGCTCCGCCGACCAGGCTCGATTAACGGCTGGAAAGAGCCGATGGCGGGCTCGCATCTGCCTTCTACCGCCAGCTACTGATGTCGGAAGGCAAGGGCTCGGACTGCGTGCACCGGAGAAGGGGCGCTGACGAGCGATCATTGTGAAAACGGCATAATTCCCCGAGCCGCGGACGCGATGTCCGATGCAACCAAGATGGCGGCACCCTACGGCAGTTGGGCCGCGGAAGAGTAGCGGTGTACGGCGGCTCCCGCGGAGCATGGGCCCAGCGAGTGCCAATACCTGATGGGCGGCTCAGAGGCGAGTCGGATGCCTATGTCACGGGCTTCATACCACACAACGGACCCTGTCGCAGCCGGCTCATCCGCGCTGTGGTGTGCGGGCACGGGACTGTGCACACGCGGCCGAAGCCGATCACCCGGTCGGTGCTGTGAGGCGGACGGCCTACCCCAAACGAGGACCTGAGGTGCGCTGGCCGGGGGCTGGATTACCTGCGGCCACGCCGCCCCTGGTGGCCACTTGGGCGCCGCAGATTGAGGATCGCGCAGGGTGAGAGACACACGTACAGCGCATGGTCGATCGCGGAGGGCACAGCGGGGACATGTGGAGCTGGGAGATCGCATGGCTTGCCCCGGTGAAGGATACCCGGTGTGCGCCCACGGCGTCTGGTCACCTGGGTACAGCGCACAGCGCCCGACTGGTATGTGGACACCTGCAAGCAGTGATGGCGGGGGTGCCCTTTGACCGCATAGAGTGCGCGTGGGTGGACAGGCGCTGCGCACGGCCGAAATACCTCCGCTGAGCCACATCGTTGGACTGGTGTTGACGTGGCTGCTGAGTGCTGCTGGGCCGGGGTTTGGTCGCTGTTGTCGCTGCGGTTGCGGGTGACGGCCCAAATCCCAGAGGATCATCTTCGGACTTGTGGGGGCTCCTGGCCACTGGCGACTGCTGTGTGCTCCCAGGTCTGGTGGCTGCGACGTGTGCTACTCCCCGTACGCTCTCACAATGGGGAAACCAGATAAAACGCAATCAAAGCTGCCATTTGAGGGCAAAAAGACCACGAAGGAGCAGTCGGCCGCGGCGACGCCGGCGCAGAGTATTCCAGTGGACGCGTCTGCGGGCATAGAGGGAGTGCTGCAGGCCATACAGCGTAGCTTGCAGGACATCAACGGTAAGCTCGACACTATCACACTGAGAGTGGACCACATGTCGGCCAAACTAGATGGCCACGGATTGCGACTGGAGGAAGCGGAATCACGTATCTCAGCGGTAGAGGACGAATCACATGGCACACAGCAGCAGTGCACCAAGATGGGGAGGCTGCTGGAGGTTATCCGCAACAAGGCAGAGGATTTGGAGGCGCGCTCGCGGCGCAACAACATCCGCGTCGAGGGCATTCCGGAATCCACAAACACAGGGAAAATGGAGACCTATATCGAAGAGCTGATACGCGGCGTGTTTGGCATGGAACACCTATCGGCTATCTTTGTGGTGGAACGTGCGCATAGGACCTTCGCCCCGCGCCCAAAGTCGGGGGCGACCCCCCGGGTGATCGTCGCCCGAATCCTGAACTACCACGATCGCGACACCATCTTGCGGCTGGCCCGAGAGAAATGAACCATCACGTACCAAGGCAACAATCTGGAGTTCTTCCCGGACTTTACGATGGCAGTTCAAATGGCACGCAAAGAATTCAACCCAGCAAAGAAGAGGCTCCGGGAGTTGAACATTGATTATGCCATGCTCTATCCGGCAAGACTCCGCGTAATGCAAGATGGCCATCAAACGATTCTGCAGACGCCGAAAGCGGCTCAGGAGTTTCTCAAGAAGCTCGTGGGCAAGAGGAGAGACCGACGGCAGGCAGAGCAGAGGCAGGAAGCGGACATGGACGAGAACCTGGACTGAGCTGCCGGGGATGTCATATTGGTCCAGAACTGGTAAGACTCTGCGCATTTATTACTATGGGGGCATGCTCCGCTAACCTCTGCTGGGACTGAGCGCCGGCCGGTCAAGGTAGGGGCGCGCTGTGGCTGTGTCATGTAGAGGCGGAGCTGCGGGAGGCGATGGCCCATTCGGATTTGGACTCCCTGAACTGTGCCAATTGAACTGGAACTGTCTGCCTGGCGCGGGAACGGCGAGCACCGGGGGCGAACGATGGGACCACACATGTTGCCCGACGGACCAGCTGTCTGCGCTGCTTGATTGCCCCAATAGGAGGGATGGGATGCGGGGATAGCCATTGGAGGCTCCTTTGTCCCCACGCTCTATTGTGCTGGAAGGTTGCACTGGTTGGCTTGGGGGGTGCACGACATGGCGACTAACTCGCAACAAGTGCTTGTTGAGAGCCCTAAGATCCACGAACTGTTCAACGAGCGGGTGAAGTGCAATATGCGCTGCCTAGACTGTGTATGCGAATGCCTGGTCACATCCATACCACTGGATGCAGTGTTGGGCTCTCGGTGGATTCCCCACAGCGGGTGCTCCCCACTCTAAGTTACTAGTTGTTGTTCTGTATGGGAAGGGTATGGCTTTGGCATGGTTCGGTTGCTGAAGTGGGAGGGCGGTGGGTCCTCAAAGGTTGGGATGTTTATTACAGGTTATGGTGTACGAGAAACATGGCTATATTCCGGCTTTGCATGTGGTCATATGATATCTCGGATCGTGTTACTACTGATTGCTATGATGTGCGGTAATATAGGGCTGCTGTTTGATAATTGCACTGAGTCCAATGGCTAGGAGGAAAGAACATGATACACCTTTAAATCTACTGACCTGGAATGTGAGAGGCCTAAACAACCCCAAGAAAATTAGGCAGCTATTTGCATATCTAGACAGGCACCACGTCGACATTGCGCTTTTACAAGAAACGCACCTTGCGCCGGCCCCCCCAGGTCAAGTGGGTACAAGATGGGCGGAGGTCAAAAAAAGCTCCTCCTACTCCTCTTATTCCAGGGGAGTACTGATACTGATTAAAAAAGGGACACAGTTCGAAGTGATAGACACTACTACGGATGATGCAGGGAGGGTTGTCCTCATCACAGGAGCACTACGAGGGCAACACAGAGCGTTACTGAACACATATGCCCCGAATATGGATGACCCGGATTTTTACCACACGATATGGCGCACACTGGGTAACCTCCCTGACATTCCTGTGATATGGGGGGGGCGATTTCAATCTGGCACTCAACGATCAGCTTGATAGGTCGGAGGGCTCGACGGAGCCACACAAGAAGGCGCTGAGTATGCTAAGGGATGTATTGGTAGACAGACACTTAACGGACATTTGGAGGGACAGACACGAGGGGACCCGGGAAGCCACACACGTTTCCGCAACACATGGTAGTTGGTCTAGGCTAGACTACTGGGTGGGCTCGCCCGAGGCATTGTTATGGACGAGGTCCATTGCGCACTTACCATGCACGCTCTCGGACCATAACCCAGTACTGTTGTCCTTACAAATCCCACATTATACGCCGCCGCCTTATAGCTGGAGGTTTAATGCACGGGCCCTGCTAGATTCCGTTTAAACGGACACTATACATAGGGCCATCAAGGAATATTTCGACATCAACACCCCTACGGTGGATGACCCGGGGCTCCTGTGGGAGGCATTCAAGGCTACTATCCGAGGGGTGTGCCTGGGTACCGCTGCGGGTATCCTCAAGGGCATTAGACACCAACTAAACCGACGCGAGGTTAAATTGCGCAAACTGGAGTCGGAATACGAGAGGACACACAACACGGGGATACTGGGAGACATCAGGGTGGTCCTATCGGAATATCAATCCTACGCTGAGGATGAGCTTAAATATATCACCAAACGCGCGACTGCGAGACAGTATGGCGAGGGCGGTAGACCTGGCGGGTGTTTGGCTGCTAGGATTTGCTCGAGATCCCGCCCCCACGCGGTGCGGGAGGTAAGGGACACCACAGGGTTGCTCAAGCGCGACATGCAGGGAATATTGGGTGAATTTATGGCTACCTATGCGGCACTATACTCCTCACGCCCCACAGAGCCCCCAGAGGTGATTGAGGAATACCTGGAAGACATCGCAATTGCATGGCTGTCGGACAGACAGAGGGAATATTTATCGCTCCCGATCACGGAGGAGGAGGTGACGGAGGTGATCAAATCCCTGCCGAATGGGAAGACTCCGGGCCCGGATGGGTGCACGTGTGAATTCTACAAGGCGTTTGTGGACCAACTGGCGCCGCATCTTGTTGACATGTACGGGGATGCCAATGAGAAACAGAGGCTGCCACCTACGTTGCGCGAGGCCATGTTGATTGCATTACTGAAACCGAACAAAGACCCGGAGCAATGCGAGTCGTATCGACCGTTGTCTCTTATTAATGTGGACACTAAGATTCTGGCGAAGCTTCTCGCCAACCGATTAAAACCGCTGATGCCTAAATTGATTTTACCGGATCAATCTGGGTTTATCCCGTCCAGATCTACCACGCATAACACCCGGACACTCTTCGCCCTATCACATTATCTGCTTCCTACCACAAAGGCGGCGGCGATATTCCTTGATGCTGCCAAAGCTTTTGATTCCATTGAATGGCCCTATCTCTATACCATACTGCAACGTATGGGTTTTCCCCCGCTCTTCCTACAGGGGGTGGCGCTACTGTATACAGACCCAACGGCGCGGATAAAGGTTAATAGATACGTATCCGACCCAATCAAGATCTCGAGAGGCACGCGGCAAGGTTGCCCGCTGTCTCCGCTACTATTTGCGTTAGCACTGGAACCGCTTGCGTGCAAAATCAGACAGAGACACCATTACTCAGCGCTCCAATTCCCACAGAGGCCGCTCCATATCTCGCTGTATGCCGACGATATGACGCTGTATGTGAGAGACCCGGAGGTGAACCTCAGCCCCCTACTGCGAGAATATATAAAGTTCGGCCAGCATTCTGGTCTCACTATCAACTGGTCAAAATCGATGATCATACCATTGACAGACACCACGGATCCATGCCCAGTGGAATTTCCGCTGGAATGGCAGTCGGACCCGGTGAGATATTTGGGGGTCTGGTATCACCGAGACCCAGAGGTGGTGATACGCACAAACTATGGGTGGGCGATTGAGAAGGTAAAATAGGGCGCTGGATCCAGCTGCCATTGTCACTGGCAGATCGTATAGCCATTATCAAAATGGTCGTTCTCCCCAAGCTACTGTACCTTTTTAACAATATCCCGATTAGGCCACCGGCGGCGGTGTTCCGCAGAATCTCAGCCATGGTCCTCCGCCTTATAAGGGGAGGTAAGCAAGCCAGGATAGAACTGCGTTCCCTCACACTACCGTACGCCCAGGGGGGATTTAGGGTCCCGGACTTTCTGCTTTACTATCTTTGCGCGCAAGCTCAATACGCGCATTATTGGTATCATCCGGTCCCATTTCTGACACACACCGCTATCGAGGAAGGGGATGCACTCCCTGTCCCACTAAGTGCTATTATAACGCACAGGTGACCTCCATTACACGCTCGGGACATAAACACGATAGACACTACGAATAGGGCTTGGCAAACCATGGGAGAGAAAGCACACAGACTGCCCCTATATGCGCCGGCCCTACCGCTGCAGCACCACCCTGAGCTCTCGGTCACCCAGGAAAAGGTTGGCATGGATTTGCTTCGACGGGTTGGTATCACCACCATGGGGGACTTTTGTATTTGTATTTGTAGGGGAATTTATAAAGCGCATGTATACCGACAGGTCTTATACGAAGGGGGTGCCTTCCAGACACACGAGGAACTGACATACATAAGCAACCAGACACCACTGTTTACATTCACATACTACAGACTACAGAGGGTGCTGCAGAAACTGTACCCCACGCATCCAGAGGAACCGCCCACCCTGGGAGCTTTACAATTGGTGATTACAACACCGACTGTCGCTAAATTGGTGTCTAGATTATACATGGCGATGCAGACAGACATTGCCAACACGACACACAAGGCGCTGGAGCGCTGGAACGGTTGCCTGTCGAATCCCTTGTCGGAGGAGGACTGGGGGGTGGCATGTACAATCACTGGGATGCTGACCCCGAATGGGAACCTGCGCATGCTGCATTACAAATACCTCCATCAGACGTACTATACCCCAGCAAGACTTTATAAGTATGGGCTGAGGGACAACGCTAAATGTCAGCGCTGCGGGGTGGATCCGGCGGACTTCATACACTTGGCATGGCACTGTGGGGCGGTGGCAGAGTACTGGCAGAGGGTGGTACATATATTGAGTGCCATGGTGGGCACACAGCTCGAATGCTCGACAAATACATGCCTACTGGGCCTATTGCCGGGAATAAGGGCCACCAAGCGCAAATTCTGTCTGATTGCGTTGCTAATTGCTAAGAGACGGGTGTCGCTCTGTTGGGGTGGCCGTGTGGAGCCCAGGGTCAGGCAATGGCTTTAGGACTTGACTTATTGCAAGGACACGCTGCAAACGTATGAGGAGGAGTTGCCCACAGGGTCCAAACCAAGGGACTACTGGACTTACCTGATTCAATACCTACAAACACACCAGCCTGTGTGAACATTATTACTGTAGGGTAACGTTGGGCAAGATGCCATCCGAGTATAAAGATAATTACTGTATGCTGGATGAAGGATGTTGCTGTGCCATGACCTGTATGTTGGTTTACATGTTATCACTGTATGTTCTGACTACATGCTATTAAAACTCAATAAAAAAAAAAAAATTACAATACAAAAAGCTCAAACTTTCCTAATGCGAGACCTATTGCATTGCAAATGCTTGTTAGAAAAAGTGTTGGGGCCCAAAGTTTTTGGAACCCACTTTGGGCGCCCCTGAATACTTTTGGTGCTGAATACCAAGGCTGCCTCGCTCTAATTCCACCTTTTGCCTCATTCGTCCACAGCCCCTGCACTTTCTGCCGCTGTATCTCAGTTTTGCTCTTTTTTTATCATTCTTGCGTTTTTATTGTTTTCATATATTTCTCTCCGCCTTCCCCCTTTTATGCCTTTCTCTCTCTTGCACTTGGTCAAATTCGGACGATGAAGAACAAGCACCGGTCCCCAACAATGAGCGCCCCCCACCTGCAGCCCAACCACCTGCATAAATTAAGCCTGCCACATTTTCTAGTACTTCGTTACATAAAGGATCGTCAAATAGAACCAGTAGGTAGTCATACTAACCGTGATTCCGGGCGATATATAGAGAAACGAAATTATTGTACGCCAATTATTTTAAAACGGATCTATTGACAGTGAGGAGTGTGAACCTGGATGTGTTGTACTGAAGCTTGGTCAGGATGACGTATTGTGAAAGTATCCACTTTTTGTGTACGATACATGACAAATGTCTATAGAAACGTCCTTAGTATTTTTTTAAGACCCGTCTTACCTAATTTTCACTCGTGCATGCAATTTGCAATGTTGTTTGTATTAATATTGCGCTATAACATTTTATAGTTTCGACAAACCAAATAAACTTCTATTTATGTATTCTTCAACTTCCTGCTACGCACCTGGGCACATAAGGACAGCAGAAGGCCTAGTACAAGCATCGGGCAGACAAAGGGGCATATTAACAACGAATAGTGATAAACATCGCTAAGCGCGTTTAGCGATGTTTATCTTATTGCGGGCTATCGATGGATTTCATCGCCGTGATAGCGCTGTATCATCAATGCTTATCACAATGGCGATAAGAAATCCAGCGATAGCGGCTAATAACCCCATTAACTCTAGAAATCCGGAGATGAATTGTCGGCGATAAGAGTAGAGCTCGCTGAAACTGAAGTGTGGTTTCAACTTTATAATCCACATCCCATATGTAAGAAGGCTAAGTCTGCTTTTTTGCAGACGTTAGAATCGGCGATAATGGGGGCTTAGCACGAGTTTAGACTTCACTTCGCGGGTCCCCTGCCGGCTTGTTAATATGGTGAAGCCGTGTTAGCGCGTATTTCAATGATGTTTTCCTCAGGAACGCCTACCTTGTATCTAATTAGCGAGGCGAGGCGTTAGGAAAACTGCTGCTAACATGCGCTAATGCATGTTAGCAGCGCATTGTAAATATCGCGAAATCATAATCGCCGCTTTTCCGGCGCAGAGCGACGGAAAAGCGACGATATGTCTGTTGTTAATATGCCCCGAAGAGAGCATCGGAAGGCCAGGTGTACACATCCCTGCAGACCAAGAGAAGTTTAGTGCTCTGGGTGAGCGATGGAATTATATTTTTCTTAAACTCATAGACTATATTGTCTAAAGGTGCCGATTTCCGTCACACTTGGAGAAATGAGCACGGTTCTGTTAACTAATATTCAGCAAACACGTGGACCTGTGTATGTGTGCATTAAAGGCATTTATTCTGCACACGACGAGCATGTGACCACGAGCACTAGGCGTGAAATATGAAGGCCAGCACGGCTCTAGGTTGGAGCCGGGATGCAGCTTGCACATATTATTTAGACTTTAGCTATAACCAAATAAGCTACATTGTGATTTGCATGTTCCAAACAAAAACTTCAAACGCTTAGTCCAAGTAAAAAGAATAAACTAATGTGAAAATATTTTTCAGAGTTTATGTAATAAGAAATGAAAAAGTGCATGTTACTTTACTTGTGATGGGGCTAATTATGACGTCACAGCAGTGTGTTGCATTTATTATTGTGCTGGAGCAAAATGTTTGCCGTTTGAGCTAGAAACAAAATATAGTTTTTGTTAAAATCTGCAGACTATGCGGCAGATGATGGATTATGCGGCAAATCTATAATTATGAGAAAACTGCAGCGACTGCACAATTGCATAATTCCAGTGGCCCTGCATATCAGGTGAAAAAGAATGGCGAAAGGCTGCACCCCTGCCAAACCCCACCACTGGTCGGTAGGACCGCCTGCAGGCAGCACTGTGCGAAAAACGCACAGAAGCCGTGGTGTCAGAGGGCATCTCTGCCTACAAGGCCACTATGTTGGTCTCCATCCCTAACTTAAGCAGGAAGGACCACAGTTTGGCTCAATTAACCTAGTTGACCCTGTAAGGTCGATGAATCCCAGGTGGAGGGATTTAGGCCAGGCTACAGTATACTTATTTATAATTAAGTAAAGATTCAAACACAGGTCAGAGGTGGACCTCCCTGGCCTGAAGCCATATTGGACATCTGTCTGCATCCGACGGGGCCATCAGCCTATTAAGTATGACTCTCCCAAGGATCTTTACTACCATGTCAATCAGTGAGTCAGTGAGTTAATCTTTATGGCCCTTCTTGAACACAGGCATGATCACCGCCATTGACCATGAGTGTGGCACCCTGCAATGTGCTGCTACATTAAGGACCTGGTTTAAAAGGGGGCCCCGGAGCTCATCATCCATCCTCAACAAGTCCTGGGGAATCCCATCAGGGCCAGGGGGCTTCTTCCTAGTTAGCTTGTATACCCTTAGTTTCTTCCTCCAGGGCGAAATCCAGGGGAACCTGATGCAGTTCTTTGGATACCCCCTATGCCACCTCACCAAAGTTGTAGACTCCTGTAAAGTTGTCTACCCACGGTTGTACAGAAATGTGGGCACAAATAGAAGGACCTGTCTCGTCTGCAAAGCATGGCCTGTTTAATATCCTCCAAAAGATATAGCTTACTGCCATCTCGCTTGCCTGTGTTAACTCCTCCCGGGCTAATTACTGCAGAGTATTTTTGTGTTTGGTTAGTGCCTGCTTGTAGGCCTGACTTCGGGCTGCCACCACACACCTATCTCTTGGGTCCTGCTTCAGGGCCATCTTTAGCTGCTGAAGGTGCTTAGAAGAAGCCCTATCAAACCATTGTGGGTGTTGCCCACCCGCATGAGTTGAGGTTGCTGTCAGTAATTCCTTGGCTTTACAAGCGATACCCTCAAATGCTTGCAAAACATCCTTCTTGAGGGCATCTGCGTCCTGACAGGGGGCTATCTCCTGGGCTGCATTAATTAAAAGGGAAGCTTTAATGTGCGCCGGGTCTAGCTGGGACCAGTGTATTAGCCGGATTGGGTCAAATGGAGTCCAAGAGGCCCTCAAGTTCTAAAGACAAGGGATTATGGTTACTAATTGGGCGATGAGTGATATTAAAGTTGGCAATACACAAATATAGGGGCACGGAACTAAGGATTAAATCGATGCTAGAGGTGCATCCCCCTCCCCTTAAACGTTGGAACAATAATAGGATTAGGAGAAGTAATCAACTTGTCCAAGGCACACACAAGATTATGGGATTCTAGGATGGCACCAAGCTCCAAGCCTTCCTTGGTATTAATGAAATGAAGCCCCACTGACACCATACACCTGGGATTAGAGGCATTATTCTTTAAAGGGTAGTCACATAGGTGGCAATCAAAATCCCCCACTAACAGTATCATCTCCCAACCCGCCCCAACCGCTTGTTCCATCCGGGAGCTTGGAGACAAACTTAAATGTTGAAAACTAAAGACCCCATCAGGCCCACATCTGGCATTATACAAAGTTACCAATTGGATAGGGGACAAGCCCATTACAGATATCATTAGCCCCTGCAACACCATTGTATACCACGACAAATCAACAACATGCCCACTCAGCTGCACTACCACAAAGATGATCAATCCCCCACTTGCCCTCCATGCAACCAAGGGCACTGCTGGTAAGAAATATGTGTAATAGCCATACATGAAAAAGCAATTATTCACCTCCCTCGTTTCCTGCAGACAAATAATCTGATAGGATTTAACAACCTCCACCCAGTTTAAAACAGTAAACTTGGATGAGAGCCCTGCAAAATTCCAAGACAATAGCCATAGGCCCTTTAAGTTCGATGCTAAGGTCATCACTGGGGAAATAGCGGGCTGGAGGGTTGGATATGGGGACTTGATGGACTGCAAGGTGACTTCTAAAAGATTAATAGCCGGAAAAGAGCAAATGGCTGGTGAATAGGTCCCAGTCAGTCACAGGATTTAAGGCTACTCAAACGAGTAAATCGATTTGAAAAGTTCAGCACCGAAGGCTGCCCCCCAGGCTGATGATCGCTACCAAAATGGCCCTGTGTTCACCAGCCCTGAGGCCTATGGGAGCGAAAAACCATCTCCTGTTTGTAAAAGAACCCCAGGGGTGGGCTGCAATAACCTGCGGATCAGGAAGCCTAGAAGAAGAGAGGGTAGCCAGGACGTGTGCGACTGTCGAGGGTTTGTTGAAATTTACCACCACACAGCCCCCTGCCCAACATTTGAGATCCGTGTCTACCAAACTAGCTCTGCGAGCCATGATAATTGAGTCAGCAATCCACATCCCTACAGGGGAGTGCTGGTGGAACCAATGCGTCACCTTGATTTTTAGCTCTTCAAAGAGCTCATGTGCAGAATTTAATCAGGGTGGGACATTCCCTAGAACTACGACATGTGGGGTCGCCTCAGGTGAAAGTTAAGTGTATCTCCAGTGGTGATGAACGGAGTGAGGCTATAATTCTATGGTGACTCTCCATTGTTGGGGTGACTAGGGTCGGAGAGGCCATGGTAATATCCTTAAGGCCCCTCCTGGCCTGGAGGAACATGATGTAATATCAGATGCACCATGGGTAAAGGTAGTGCTAGCCACGGAAGCATGAGCCATAGCAGCAGCTGGATCTGCTGGGCTAGTCTGACTTGCCTGCGAATCCCTCCCTGCATTAATTTGAGCCAGAACTTCAGACACTCTGCTCTCAATGGTGTTTAACCTGAACATGATTGATTCAAGTTTGCTGTTTAACACGGTCACAAGCTCAGAAATAAGATTCTTGATAAGAGGATCCCCCCCAACAGGGCAGTTTGGGGGTGGACCGGGAGACCACATGGGTGCTGGAGCTCCCCGATGCTACAGTTGCCCCTCTTCCCCTCCACTTACTTCTCAGGCTGATGGGACATGGGGAAAGTGCATCAAGAGCAAGGGCCCCTGAGCCCCCCTTTGATAAACTTCTGACTTCCAGGGACCACCAAGACTCCTGCGCCTCCCCAAATCACTCACAATACTCCTTCCCTCCACCCTCCTGGGGACCTCAAGGGGTGAGATATGAACGATTGAAGACTTAGGAGAGCTACCCCTAGTTAGCGATAGACTTCTTTCTGCTCAATTTCTATGGACACCACTGAGACTGCACGTGTTAGGGACCCTTCAATGGTCATGAATCGTGGTGAGGGGGGCTGTGAGGTGCCATGACACAGCCCCTCCTAGTCAACAGCTTCAGAGACTAACAGGTCCCCTCCAAAACCCCTGTGTCAAGCAGACCCAAGAAAGTCAATCCCAGAAGTGACACAATCCCCTACCCCTTTTGCCCTTGTTTGAAAATCTAGTGGTTTGTCCAGCCACCAAAAGATAATTCAACAAAACACTACTGATGGCAGTAACCAAACAGTCCAGAACAAGGCTGTAAATGTTTGTTAATCCCTACGACAGTCGCCGGGTGCTAGGAGCCAGTTCAATGGGGCCCTCAGTTTGTCTTCAGCCCATTAGGATGTTTTTGCGCCCTTCTTGAACTCTTTCCGCCAGGCCACAGTTCGTCCAGTGCCTTGGTATGCCAGGGACTTGACCCCAACAGGAACACACCAGAAACAGGCCCGGTGAGAGAGAAAGACCAAAGGGGGAGGCCCGCCCACCTCTTCCTGGCACTGATGGGCGCAAGACGGGTCTGCCCTTGGCCCGGGCGCAGCCCGCACGCTGTCTGCGCTACGGGAGGGTAGGGAGCGCTTTATAGTTCATGGCTGGTCCCACCCCCTTTCAAGCCCCGCTCTGCAGCTGCACCTCCTGGTGCTTCTAAAGTTGGGGAATAAAGTGCCCTGTGAAAAGTAGGGTCCCAGGAGGTCAGGGAACACTTAACAGCAACAGGTGAGTCCCGGGCTGTGGAAGGGCAGGGAGCATTTTCAGTGTGTGACTTGCCACACCCCCTTTGCAGCCCCACTCTGCAGCCGCGCATCCTGGTGCTTCTAATGCTGGGGCTAGAGTCCCCTGGTGAAAGTAGGGTCCCAGGAGATCAAGGAACCCTGAACAGCAACCAGTGAGTCCCGCGCTGCAGGAGGCCAGAAAGCGATTTTCAAAGCGTGGCTGGCCCTGTCCCCTTTGCAATCCCACTCTGCAGCTGCACCTCCTGGTGCTTCAAATGTTGGGGGATAGAGTCCAGTGTGTTAAGTAGGGTGCCAGGAGGTCAGGGAACCCTCAACAGCAACCGGTGAGTCTTAATATTATTAACTTGGTGCTAGGCGCATTGCATCTGTGGCTGTTATGTGCTACCTCTATAGATGCATTCCACATTGAAAAAGCTTTTTAGGTCGAGCCTAGAGCAGCGCATGCGGTGCTTGCTCGACTTTTAGTAAAGGGGTAAAAAAAAAGTGCTACCAGATGCTGCCATGGCCGGCCTAGAAATTGAGTGCATGTGCACGGGCGCGCGCTTTGCCGAAGCCTGTCGCTCAGACCATGGCACCACATCCTCGGCTGCTGTGCTGCCTTTATTTTTAGAATTGTTGGCATTTATTTCACTTTCGTGCTTGTTAATTAGCGCTCACCAGTCGCGTGCTCACGTTATTTGTAAACAGATGGTCACGTTCACTTTTGCGGCTGCTTGTTTCTTACGTTAGGCGCTGTCTCCCATCAATAGAATCTATTACTCTCCAGCTACACAGTGAAAAGTTAACTTGATTAGAGGACCTAAAACTGGGCTTCATTCATTTACCCGCATCCACGTCATGCCCTGGACTCGGCATTTTCGCTGTGACCGCCGCATTTAAATCGCTTCAAAGACGCCGTCAGACGGGGAGCAGAGGTGAACACTCTCACTCTCTTTCATTGTTTTGGGCTTAGTATCCGCTGCAAATAATAAAATCATATTCCCTAATGCCGAAGTCTGTAGCTCAGGCCATGGCACCACATCCTCGGCTGATGTGCTGCCTTTATTTTTAGAATTTTGGGCATTTATTTATAATCAGTGTGCCCACTTCATGGGCTGCCGCGCTATAACTTGCAGTTCCTGCGAGGAAAGGGCAGCCGACCTGCAGCGCTGCCATGTTGGGAGCTGGGTTTGTATTAGTTGGCACTGCAGGCTGGGGGTCAGTGTGGAGTGACTTGCAGTTCCAGCAAGACACCAGAACAAGTTGTGTGGCAGGCAGAAACTCCGGACAGTGAGTATTTTATCGACCCCCATGCAGTTTTTCTTCTTTCATTTGAATTTTTGGGCTTACTGTTCTCGAGAAAAATAAAACCATGTTCCCTAATGCTGAAGTCTGCAGCTCAGGCCGTGGCACCACATCCTCTGCCGCTATGCTGCCTTTATTTTCGGCGTTTATTGTATAATCTGTGCCCACTTCATGGGCTGCCGCGCTATAACTTGCAGTTCCTGCGAGGAAAGGGCAGCCGACCTGCAGCGCTGCCATGTTGGGAGCTGGGTTTGTATTAGGTGGCTGTAGGCCGGGGGTCAGTGTGGAGTGACTTACCGTTCCTGCGAGGAAAGGGCAGCGCTGCAGGCCGGGAGTCAGTGTGGAGTGACTTACCGTTCCTGCGAGGAAAGGGCAGCGCTGCAGGCCAGGAGTCAGTGTGGAGTGACTTGCAGTTCCTGCGAGGAAAGGGAGGCGCTGCAGGCCGGGAGTCAGTGTGGAGTGACTTACCGTTCCTGCGAGGAAAGGGCAGCGCTGCAGGCCAGGAGTCAGTGTGGAGTGACTTACCGTTCCTGCGAGGAAAGGGTAGCCTGCAGGCCAGGAGTCAGTGTGGAGTGACTTACCGTTCCTGCGAGGAAAGGGCAGCGCTGCAGGCCAGGAGTCAGTGTGGAGTGACTTACCGTTCCTGCGAGGAAAGGGCAGCGCTGCAGGCCGGGAGTCAGTGTGGAGTGACTTACCGTTCCTGCGAGGAAAGGGCAGCGCTGCAGGCCAGGAGTCAGTGTGGAGTGACTTGCAGTTCCTGCGAGGAAAGGGAGGCGCTGCAGGCCGGGAGTCACTGTGGAGTGACTTACCGTTCCTGCGAGGAAAGGGCAGCGCTGCAGGCCGGGAGTCAGTGTGGAGTGACTTACCGTTCCTGCGAGGAAAGGGCAGCGCTGCAGGCCAGGAGTCAGTGTGGAGTGACTTGCAGTTCCTGCGAGGAAAGGGAGGCGCTGCAGGCCGGGAGTCACTGTGGAATGACTTACCGTTCCTGCGAGGAAAGGGCAGCGCTGCAGGCCGGGAGTCAGTGTGGAGTGACTTACCGTTCCTGCGAGGAAAGGGCAGCGCTGCAGGCCGGGAGTCAGTGTGGAGTGACTTGCAGTTCCTGCGAGGAAAGGGCAGCGCTGCAGGCCAGGAGTCAGTGTGGAGTGACTTGCAGTTCCTGCGAGGAAAAGGAGGCGCTGCAGGCCGGGAGTCACTGTGGAGTGACTTACCGTTCCTGCGAGGAAAGGGAGGCGCTGCAGGCCGGGAGTCACTGTGGAGTGACTTACCGTTCCTGCGAGGAAAGGGCAGCGCTGCAGGCCGGGAGTCAGTGCGGAGTGACTTGCAGTTCCTGCGAGGAAAGGGAGGCGCTGCAGGCCCGGGAGTCAGTGTGGAGGGACTTGCAGTTCCTGCGAGGAAAGGGCAGCGCTGCAGGCCAGGAGTCAGTGTGGAGTGACTTACCGTTCCTGCGAGGAAAGGGCAGCGCTGCAGGCCGGGAGTCAGTGTGGAGTGACTTGCAGTTCCTGCGAGGAAAGGGCAGCGCTGCAGGCCAGGAGTCAGTGTGGAGTGTACAATATACCGAACACCACCTAACTGCTGGACGGGGCACTACTTCTTGAATGCTGCTCCTGGGCCTCCGATTCGGCTGCCTGGCTCAGGGTGCAGTGGCACATCTGTGGAGCTGCAGTCCGTGCTCCATATCTCTCCTTCTTTCCTTTGTTTCTTTCTTAGTTTCTTATTTCGTCTACTCTTGCTTTTGCATTCTTTTTCTCTCCTTTCGCTGCATCTTTCTCTTGTTCTATTTTTGCTATTGTTTTTCTCTTTCTCTGTCGTGATCTTTCTCCTTCTTTGTTCCTACTTCTGCCTTTGTCATTGTTTCTTCGTCTTCTTTCATTCATCCCTTTCACTGTTTCTTTCTTTTTTATTCCTCTTTCATGTACTGTTTTTTCAGTCTGACTCTTTTGTTCACTTTCTTTCCCTGTCTTTCGGATTCTTTCTTTTTTCCTTTATTTCACTCTTGCCTTTTTTTCTTCCATGCTATCATTCTTTTCTTGTTTGTTTTGTAATCAGTTTAATTGCTGATCAATCGATAGCTGACTTAGTAAGCAATTGTTGAGTGAGAGCTGTATGAATATCTGTGCTTTGAAGAAAGCTTTTTAGGTCGAGGCTTTGCAAATGCTTGTTTACATTCCTAGCAGGCTCTCTCTGCCCATTTATCGGCTTCTCTCCAACCACTCTAAGGGTAGTTTGAAGGGTTGTTGCTTGCTCTGCAGCCGTACTGTGTGTACAACGAATGCCATTCCTGAGTGTGCCTGACAATTGCAGCGATGTTGCTCTTTAGTACAAGTTATATGTGTAGGAGAAGCTTGCACTCTTATTGTCACTACTCTTCCTGGAGTCCATAAAAGTAGTGTGTACACACAAACTACACAACACACAAACTGAACACCATTGTACTCAACAATGTTTGGTGCTGTACCTGGCAAATATGTGAAGAAAATGTAAGGGGGTGAGTGTGCGCATATCCATCAGTGAGTTTATGTTAATTATGCAGAAATGGAAGATCAGATTTTTATGAATATTTTCTGCATCATAATGTAATTAGTTGAAAGGGTAGGCGTACAAATGATAAGGGAAACAAGCATTGGCATAGCCAATAGGTCTCGTCTTTGGGATCTTATAAGTGTTAAGTTATCCATCACAATATCCTTGGTGCAACAACATCAAGTGTTGCATGGCTAAACACTTATAAGGTCCCAAAGGCGAGACCTATTGGCTATGCCAATGCTTGTTTAGATTACTGCAATCAACCATGCCTGATGTGTTGACGGGATCACTTCTGGTAATCTCTGCATACAGTGGCCACTACTATTAACTTGTCTTATGTGGTAATTATTACATCTCTGATAATATTAGTGGCTCTGGTGGCTTTTCATTGAAGATAAGTGGCTCTTATCAGAGAAAGAATTGGCAACCCCTGAATTAATCTATAGAATTCTTTGCCTCTACTGCTATCACTCACTCTACTACCACTATACCCCTCATTCTACATCTCATCCGTATTCTATCCCTGGCACTCTTACCTACATACTACTCTGTAATTTTATTCTACAATGCTTTTGATGGCCAAACTTTTTGGCCCAGCATTTTTGCATTCTTAGTTTCCTCATTTTAAAAATGATGGGCCTCATTACGATGACAGTGGGACCGCTACCAACAACCAGTCTGTGGTGGTCCCACCGCCATCACACTAATGATTCACGCCCACCACATTAGGATGGCGGGCGGATGGGTGGCGGTCAGAGGGATCTTGAAACCCTACAATGGTGGCGGTGCCTGATGTCCCTCCCTGCCGCCCGTTTCATGGCGGTTTACCTACCATGAAAAGGCTGGCGGAAAGGGACATTGGTGGCCCATAGCGGGCCCCCTTTGCCCCCTGTCCCTCAGTTCTGGGTTTTGGGGAGGCACCTATGTCCCGGCACCATGTGGCAGGCACAAATTATTTGAAATTATTATTATATATTATTTGAATGTCTCCGCATGTCTACATCTTGTTTTAAAATCTGACTTGTATGAAACTGATTCTTTTGGCAACATATATCTCACTGCTTTTTTGGTGTGTTTAATTTTATATTGGAGATTTTACCTAAAATCCTTCATGTTTACAAACATAACACCTCTTTCATATGAAAAAGCAACACACAAAGGGTTTCAGCGGTTTGTAGCAAGGGTGATGGAGTGACAATGTGTTTAAGGAATAAAGTTCCCCTTTGCGAAACATTATAAGGATATTGCGAGTAATCTCCAAGTGTTATGACTTTATGAAGGAAATTGGCCTTTTGCCTCACTCCTCTATCTGGCCATGGAGCTCCTTGGTGACTTGCAATATCCGTACACTGCACAGCAGGTGGGCACTGTATGCCTTATACATTAACAGTATGTTCTCGGGCCTCTGTGTGTCACACCGTTGGTGTTATTAATCTTTCCAGGAGTGGAAGTCCTCCACTGCCATTTTGGCTCGGTCGTCCTATACAATCCAATTCCACGTAAAATAAAATACAAATGTAAAAAAATAAATAATAATAATAGGTTTCAGATGTCACGGATTTAAATGTTGTATTAAAACACGGTCACCATTTGGGGTAAAGTTGCTCCTCACAACCTGGGACCCTGGAACAAGGGCACCTATTTCCCTAGTGATGTGCACCTGTGAAGGAGGAAAGAGGGTGGCCCCTCCCCCTGTTTGCCCCGCCCTCCCCCCGCTCAGTGATGAGCTCGTGCCTCACAGGGCATCAGACCTACGACCTCAGCCATTATTTCCATGGCATTGCGATGGGCGATGGCTGTGTCTTTTCACTAAATCATATGTATAATAATTGTAAAGGTGCGCTTACTAACACGACTTTAAGGTGAGTAATGTAGTTACTTAATGGAATCAGAAGCTTCTTTGTTTAAGACGTACTGCTGTATATTTACACATTTTCTGCTATTGTCTACTATTGTGCACATTATTGAGTCATACAACGGCAAAGGAAAGGAGTGGGGCTTGGATTTTTTGATACAGAAGCACCCCAACCCCTCCCAGACACATACACACCCAAAACACACAGAAGTTAAAAAACAAAAAAAATGATCCATTCCGGGCTGTGTGGCTTTGTGCAGACCGTGCTGTCCTTTTCTGTCATCTGCAACTGACTTTGAGATTAAAGCTAATCACTTCATTCCCCGCAGGTGAACCATGGACTCACCCGTGCACATGACTCTGCCGAGATGACTCCATCTATTTGCGACGCGTGACATAAACCTGAAGTCATACCTGCAGACATCCTGTCTGGAGCTCTGTGCCATCACTCCGACCTTCGCGTTCATGCCCGAGACATTATATGCAGGGGCACTTCTGGTACTGTCTCAGCGCAAGGTCTGGTCGATAACAGTCTGTGCTGACTTACGTGACATCACCTCTCATTGGACAATGGACATCCAGTGAGGTGTGTAATGAAACATGATTCACGGCTCGTCTCGATGCACGCGCCTACATTATTGCAGAGGCAGTACTAGTGTCATTTGTGCATTTCTGCCCTAGCAGCCTCTCTAGTGCAAGATAAACACGACGAAGCAAGGCCTGGCGTCTGTCAGACTAACGTTTGTTAAGAGGTGCAGATCTGAAAGACAATTATGCTTTGGAAAGAATAGAAAAAATACCTCCGGCGCGTCCTGCCTATGAAAGTCGAGCGCGCCCACTCTGAGGGAAGGAAAGGTCAGGTCAGACCGCCCTGACAAAATGCACTCGCTTTGTTCTTAAGAAAGATATGATTTAGGAGTATGCGGGACGCGTTCATTCCATGCTGGAAGGAGATGTAGTCATGAATGCGAGCGGATCTCTGCAGTGCAGCGTCTCTAACTCCAAATCAGACGTTTGAGCCCACTAGAGCCAACCTGAGCGCTATTCAGAAGATCAGGGCGGAGGCTGGCTAAGTGTCCCGGAAGTATATTATAGCTCCTTTTGTATATCTGGCCCAACAGACATGGCTAATAATATGAACACGTGAGGCTGTGGCAGCTGAACAGGCAAACATGTTGTAATTGCATTTATACAGCGCCTACTACCCCTATCGCAGAGTTGAAGTGCTTTACCAGGGGCAGCACACTACTCGAGAACCCAATGTTAGTGTTTAATCTAGTGTTATTGGTTATTGGAATTAGTTGTGTGCCTCAAGTCAACCATTCGGTGCATTCACTCTGGTTTCCTTGTAGTAGAATAAATTAATAGGAGATAATTGTTATCATTAGTGGGAGGTGGGGGACGTGAGTGGATTCATACAGATATTTGGTGGGATCAATAGATCAGCTAAAGGGGTTAGGGATTGCTAATTTGCAGGGGTTTCGCTTTCAAAAAAGGAGAGCATGTGATTTTTGAACTGAGTCGTGGGCAACTTGCAGAAAGACATTATTAGATATTAAGGCAAACACACGTGATTTAGAGAAGGTTGCACCCGCAGAGAATAGACTTACAGAGGATGTGAAAGGCAGAAGAGGGTAAATTAAATCGAAAAAAGAGAGGTACTCTAATTGAAGCCACAGTGAACTAAAGTGTTGTGAGGTACAACAGGGCCCGCTCTCAGTCTCCATTTCAGTTTCACGTTTTAGCTTGACACCATTTTCTGATGGTGACTTTGTGCATGATTTACATTTACATGATATTCTACTGAGAAGTCATTCTACATGCATTTCATTTCTTAGAAAGCATTATTATCATGTTGTTCATACAGTCTGTACAAGGCTAGGCACATAGAACGCGGTGAACTTGCATTTACGTTGTCCGGTTGGAGACAACTCTGAGACAGTGTGATTGCAACAGTGCTTTTATTATATAAATGGCCTCTGTGTGACATTCGGCATGGGAGCACTGCTGCTGGGATCCTCCTGGAGGGTGACACACTGTTGCTGAGATGCTGACCCTGACCTCTATCCTGCAAAGGACGATAGCCTGTTCTACACAGACAGGCTTCCTGGTACATCACACGCAGGTATGGGGCATTTGGCCATCCTAACGAATCTGGCAGAAGGTACTCCCACTATGCTCTAGATAGTGTAGGCAGTGTTAGGTAGGAGTAATGTTATCATGGTGGAACTGTTTATCTTTTTCACAGTACTTGTAATTCTGTTTACAACGCTTTGTTTCTTCTGCCTAATAATTGCAGCCCATTCTTTCTATGCAAGAATCCGATTGTTTCGATAAAAGTTTGAAAAACCAATTTGTATCCTTCTTTTGTTTACATTGGGCATGTGAAAGTAAACAACGAAAGGGTAAGATCTGTTACCATGATTTCCTTGAGGGAATAAAGAGTAGTCATATTTGAGGTTGCTGATACCATCTGGCACCCTCGTAAGGTTAGGGGTTGTGATTTGGCACTGTGAGCTAGCTAGGAATCATGCCAGAATTTTATGATGGATTGTGTGTACTAAGTTCCTATATTCTAAAGCTCATGTTGTCCGGATACACAGTCCTACCTAATTCATAGGAATCATATAACATTCCATTGTATTTCTATATGTTTAGGTACAGGATATTGTGAAAGAAGCATTGTCAATGCTGAAAGTTTTAGCTTTTGTGTGCACAGGCACACCATGGGCAGAAAAAGTGCACATTTCTCTAACATATAGAACAGCAAATGCACCAGCGACACTGTAAGCATCCCTTGCAGACCACATTGTTACTGTTTTATGAATTGGCCTTTAAAATAGCCTGACATCAAATGTAAATAGGTACTACAAAGAAAGTCTTCCTGTGAAATATATGCAAGTGCTTTTTAGCATGGACATGTGTTATGCACTATTGTATTCTGTGATTATTGGGGCAGGTTTATAGACGGTGTCTTACTGATATGGATGAGAAGTGTAAATTAACTTCTTGAATTCTTCTCCTGCCTGATTCAGTCGAATAGCAATATGAAGTTTACCCTGACATTCAGTAAGGACAAGATCATCTTTTTGGATGTAGAATGTAAGGGATCAAAAACTATAGAGTGGGATGTATCAAAAGAAAACATCCTGTAATGCCATCTTACACACCTCAAGCTCATATAAAAAAATCACAGATCACAGCTATCCTGCTAAGGGAAATGACTAGGGCAAGGAGATTCTGCTGTGTGGGTAACAGGTTTTGTGATAGAATTACCAATATTAAACATAGATTTCTCATTAGAGAAAGATTGATTTAAAAAGCTAGCAGTAAAGCTCTCAAATTGAAATGAGAGATCACACTGAAAGGGGAAAACTATTCAGCATAAAACAAAGATAAATATGGTTAGAATGATTACATAAATGTGGGAAGGATGTAGGCAGACTTAGCAGAATATTGGGCAAACATTGGCATATCCTAACACAGGATGATTTGATCAAGAATTATATTACCCCACACCCTAGTATCTCTTTTCGTAGAGGAAGGACAATCAAAAACATTTTAAGGCCTAGTTACGCAGTGAGTTCCAACACTGACTTAAACTGGGGGAGCTCTATGACGAAGGACTTTTAGGTCTCGCCTAGCGACGCAGCGCATGCGCCTTGCTCGCCTTGGCGAGATATATTGTTGTCGGTTTCTTGGCTGAAGGGGGACAGGACATGTTCGCGCCTGGACAGGCGATGTAAACACGTACTGCTCGCGGCAATCAGACAAGTGAAAGTGAACGCGCCATAAACGAAGTAAGACTGTTATTAGCTTAAGCCACTTGGGGGCACTGTTGAACATAAAAAAGCCTCAAAGTATTTTCAAGTGGGAAATCCATTTAAAGAGTAACACCCCGTATAGTTTGCCCTGTCAACAGAGTCCACGCTTTTGAGCTGGTGGTTTTGGTTAGTGGCCACTAGGTGGTAGAGTTTCCCAAAATTACGAGAATCGGGAGGAGGCCGATATTCTTTCCTATACAAGGATTAACATGAGGCAAGTCATAGGAATGGAATTGTATGAGTTGCAACCAGGCGTGTTCTCACAGGATCTCGCAAGCTTCGCGCTCGTACTGTTGTAATGTTTTTAGCGCCCCTCTTTGTGTTTGCATTCTGGGCCTGTTTGGAGTATTAAAAATGAACATGAGTCATCTTGGATTTCGGTACCAGACATTTTTGGCTCACTGCTACGGTTTAATGTGTGCAAATGTCTCAGCTTACTCACACAAAGACGATATTTGTTATTGTACACTGACACGCGCCTGGAGCAGGATGCCATGACTCACACAGCCCTGAACTGATGAAAAGCCAGTGTGTGACAATGAATAGAGCATCCTCTGAGCAAATGCTTGAACTGGGTAGTGCGGTCTAAATATTGTCGGACAGCAGCTCCCCTTCAATTAACAAATACCTTTCATGGTGTTGGGAAAGGTTTGCTTTGTCAGGTGATTAGGGCCAGGGCCACTGCCATGCACTTGCATAGTTAACCAGCGCAAAGCTAAACACACACCCTATGACTGTAGAACCAGGGCTGGGATGGACCCCTCATTTTGTTTTGTTGCAGATTTTTATAGAGCGAACTCGACCCGAAGGTATTGGAGCGCTTTACATGAGCACCAGTTACGTAACATAAGGACATGTTCCTAATTTTTTTTTTTTGGTCGGCACAGGGAGATTAAGTGATTTGCCCAGAATCACAAGATGTGGAGCCGACCCCGAGGCTCGAACCTTGGTTTTCCAGTTCCAAAGTCAGCAGGTCTAGCTGTGAAACCACATCCTCTCCTTTAGGCAGTTGTAAAGGATTCTTGGAGAAGAAAGCCTTTGGGTGTGCAAGGGGTCATTGAGGGAGCGGCCAGCGAGGGGTACAAAGCCCTGACACCACGCCTGCTGTGTTGAAGTCATTGGGCCAACCTTTGCAACATAATCATTTTCCTGCTGTGCTTAAAAGAGAGAGGGTGTCAGTTTGCAGAGCACTGTCTGCAAGAGACGTTGCTGACACGGTTGTGCTGTTTCAGGTAGCTGTAGGTGGCATTTAGTGCTGGCAGGGCCTCTTACAACCCTGCGACTCCCAGGAAGGAAGGTAGCTGTGCGGTTTTCTGGCTGGATGACAGGCCGCTCGGGGTAAGGAGCAGTATGTATACAAGTAAACAGGCAGCAAACACACTGGGTATCGCTGAGTGACTACGAGTGATCACCCTGTCTGTATTTATACTTTTAGGCCATGCCCTCAGGCTGCATGTGTGTAACATTATAGGGTAGAGGCAGGGCAGCACTCTACATCCCTCCCAACTTTTACTAATATAGAACCGTTAAAGGTCTTCACTTAGCTGAGATATAACATATATAGTCACTGGGGGCCTTATTTACAAGAAAATGCAGCAGCGCGACACCGCAAGCCCTTTGGCTGGGCCACGCTACGGCACTTTCAAAACACAGGGATAGGCCATATTTACAACAATATGATTCATCCCTGTGCATTCCCCTGTGCTGGCGCACAATCAGCTGCCATGCACCACAAAGGCACCGTTGTGGGGAGATTGTTTCTGTGCAGGAAGAGGTACCTTCCTTCACAAAAACAATAACACAAGCATTTGCAATGCAATAGGTCTCACATTGATGCAAATTTGAGCTATTGGCATTGTAAGTCACAATGCCTTTTATTTATGTTTTGGTTTTTAAAACATAAATAAAAGGCATTGTCATTTACAATGCCAATATCTTAAACTCGCTTAAATGTGAAACCTATTGCATTGCAAATGCTTGTTATAAATGTGTACGAATTTTGTTGTGTAAACTGGCTATGGACAAAAAAAGAACCTTCAGCTACAATGGGAGCAAAGAATAGACATTTACATGCTATACGAACTATGTGGTTTACATTTAAATATGTCATTGTGGTAACATTTATATAGGGAGTAGAATCAGAGCACTACGTGAGAGAATCTTGGAACACTTGAGGGCTGTGAAAGCTGGCAATTTGAATTATCATTTTGCAGTGCGCTTTGCATCATTTCAGAATTGAATCCCACACTCTAAGTTTCAATGTCATGGAATTGAGTTAGTGGAAGCCAACCCTGGAGGTGGTAATCAGGAATTACATCTGTGTCATGTTGAAGCACTATGGATGATGAAAGTTAAAGCTGCGAAGAAGGGACTTAACTCAGATCATGAGTTACAATATTTTCTGGGAGGTAATGATTAAGTTCCTGCGCCATCTCAACAAGTTACTTTGTGAATGTGTTTAAGTTCTCTTATAAGTTGACATGTTATACAAACTTGAAAGAAGAGTTAGGAAGCTTACTTTGGGAATTTACAGGAGGAAGAGTAGTGCTTTTGTTTATTTTATTATTTATTATACTCCATCAGTATATACGTTTTGGGATATTGTTTATCTATAGCAAACATTTAGCATTAGTTTGGTGAATAAGACTGAATGTATAGGACCTCTGCTGGCCCGGAGTGCCTGAGCTTAACTTACCTGTGGTGGGGCTGTGCCTACAGCGTCGCTGGTCTTCGCATGGTTCTTGGCAGCCTGTTCTCATTCACCGGCCCCGGACTCCAACTCCCTACTGCCCTAGCGGCGGACCAGGAACACGCCAGACTTCGTTTCGTGCCTGGAGGCGCATAAGTTCCTGCTGTGCCCCTGACAGAGCGGGAGGACCTCTGCTGGCCCGGAGTGCCTGAGCTTAACTTACCTGTGGTGGGGCTGTGCCTACAGCGTCGCTGGTCTTCGCATGGTTCTTGGCAGCCTGTTCTCATTCACCGCCCCCGGACTCCAACTCCCTACTGCCCTAGCGGCGGACCCGGAACACGCCGGACTTCGTTTCGCGCCTGGAGGCGCATAAGTTCCTGCTGTGCCCCCGCATCGCGGGTCCGCGCGCGGGTCGGCGCCGGGAGAAGCCCGGGACAAGGGCGGGACAGTCTGTGACAGTCCGGGACTGGCCGTGGCAGGGCTGGGCCATCCCCTTAGTACTTTGTACGGATTTATCTGGCATTAGAGGTGTTCTTCGTTGTAGGTAAATCATTATTACCCTATACTGCCCTGTGGGTGTTTGTGAGGTATATTGTATTTTATTGCTGTTAACATATAATATTTCAACTAACCTCCACAATGCCTGCAGCTTCGAAGGATCCATGTACCTTGGGGTCAGGCCCTCTTGACAACTACCTGGTGAAAAAGGTTAACAAAATAAATAGCGATCGTAGGGCCTCTCTGGGAATGGACAGTCCCCTACCGAGCCCCATTGTTCCCCATACTCCTTTAGTGAGCCCGCCAGATCTTGGCAGCAGTGAGCAGGCCACTCCAGCTGCCTTATTGGTCACAGCACAGGTTCATAAGGATCTGCCGGCCTGTAATACATTTATTCCAGGTGAAAGTTGTGATGAAGTCATCCCTGATGCTAGGCCAGTGAGGAACTGCAGAAAGCAGCATAATAAAAGGGGGGGAGAGAAGCCCAGAAAAAGGGTTGAGATTAGCGAATCTGTACAGGCTAATCTAGATGAGACCTCGAATTCTTATGCAGACAGTAATGTGGGCAACAGCTTAACACACCCGGATCAATTGTCCGTATTATTACGCTCCATGGAGGATATAATTGATGCTAAGTTAAACCAGTTAGTGCAATCCCTAGTATGGAAATTAGACACTATGGCCGAAGAGGTCAAGAAGCTGGGAGGCTTGCTTTCTAAACATCTAAAATCGTTAGATAGCAACATCAAATCGACAGGAGTAGTTGGGCAGGAGAATGTAGCCAGTGTAGCTAACCTGCATCATCCCCACCAGCCAGCCATTACCTCTGTGCCAGTTCTATCAGAGCCCACCTTTGCACAAAGAACTGCCACATTGGCCTCCACGGGGTTGGTTGCGTCATTGAACAGCCAGGAGACAAAGAAAAATAGGTTTATAAATCTACCCCCGGCATGTTCCCCTTACGCTGTGATCTTAACTAATGTACCCCCCCAGGATAGTCAATCAACTCCTATGCACAAGGAATCTCATGACTCCCTCAAATCTAAAACGGTATCCTGGTTGCACAGAAAGTGTGGATTTCCGTTAAATCTTGATAATGAAATCCTAAGCACTAGACGAGTGAGTTGGATTGGGCCCTCGAAAAAATCCTGTGTTGGTGATTGTATAATAGTTAACTTTAGACACCCACAGCACGTGGCTACAGTCTTATTGAGGGCTGCTTCATTGGCACAAGATGTAAACAGCATCAAGGCGCGTCCTCTTGGTTTCTTTTATAATCTTCCCCCCAGTGTTCCCTCACATAGCTTAAACTTGAGAACTTATAGACCATTGTCCACACCAATGCCATTTCCCGACCAGGGCCCAGTAAATGATAATTTTTTTAACTTTGGGCCCACTGTCCCTACTCGAAATCGCTTTGAGGTATTTTCTTCCTTGGATTTGTGTGATTGACAAGAGGCTACCGAGGGCTCTAGGGATAAGCCTTGCGCCGGTTCGGAGCCTCAGGAAAATGTTCAAGTACCCACGAATCCTGCTGGTAACAATTGTAGACCATTGTCAAATAGGAACTCAAAGGGGGCTAACCTTAAGATGTTAACATGGAATGTGGCGGGCATGCGTTCTAAGAGAGATAATCCCTCCTGGTTAAATTTCTTGAGGGACTATGATATCATGGCTTTTCAAGAGACCTGGGAAATTGACTGTGACTTTTGGTTGGACGGCTTTACGTCCCATTTTGTCCCTGCAAAAAAATCACCGTCCGGGAGGGCTAAAGGGGGTTTAATGGTTTTGGTATCGGTGAATGTAAGAGGGTCAGCTACTAGGATACCTTGTATATCGAATAATTTCCTTGTTCTGGAATTTAAATTTGCTAACAGTATGAAATTATTGTTAGTAAATTGTTATAATTCTCAACAAGGGGATTCGCCGAATTTTCATTTGACTTGGTTGTCAGATTTTTTGAAAAGTTATGTTCAAAAGCAAACCACTTTTTGTCATTTTATCTTGTTAGGTGATTTTAATGTGCACTTATGTAGTCATGATTGTTTGTTAATTGATATTGATGGGCCAGAATATACTACCCCACAACACTTTGAGCATTCAAAAAAAGGGGAAGCACTGGAGAAACTTTTATCTGAAAATGAATTGTATGAACCATGCTTCTCTGACCAAAGGACACGGGTTCCAACATTTATAGGTAGAGATAGTAACACAATAATTGGCTACATTTTTCTTTCTCCTTGCCTTTTAAATTATGTAGTATTTTATAACGCGATACAGTCAACTTTTAGCGACCATAACCCTGTGACAATCGAATTGTTTGTTGGTTTCTCTTTTTTAAATACATCCATACCCTCCTTGATGGTTGTTGAAGTGAGGACAAAAGACCAGGGAAGGAGGTTAAACTGGAGTAAGATAATTCCAGAGGAGTTTTTTAATATTATTACTACTGAGGCGGCTACGGATTTAGAAATTTGTGGAGATCAACAAGCATTAGGGAAGCAAGTTATCTCCTCGTTCGAATCCATTTGTCTTAAAGTGGCAAACGAATGTACTCGTAACTATAGTTCTGCAATTAATAGTCCAGCCAACGGCTGGTTTGATCATAAATGTACCAAATCCTACAATTGCCTTAAAAAAGCTCTTCAGGCACGCCCGAGGAATAAAACTCTGGTGTCTGATAGGAAAAAAGAAATTAAACATAATGCCTGGGCGGATCTTATGGACAAAGCTACCTTAAAGGATAGTGCAAAATTTTGGTCAATTATTAATACGCCCTTATTTTCTAACATTAAGAACAATGTGTTGGAAACTAATATTGCAGAGGAGGATTGGTTCAGCCACTTCGAAGCTATATATGGTAGTCACCTCGATGTAGAACCTTTTACGGGTCAAGACCTGGTACCCACCTCTACGCCAGTTAGGTTTCATATAGGAGAGGTCATTAAGGCAATTTAAGACTCAGCTGGAAAGAAGGCCCCTGGACCAGACGGAGTGCCAACCGATATGTACAAGGCCAATCCTTTGTTTTGGGCCAATATATTGACTAATGTCTTTAATAACGCGGCTTGCGTTGGTTTTCCAAAATCATGGTCTCGGTCGGTTATTATTCCGATCTTTAAGAAAGGTCAAAGGGCAGACCCGAGATGTTATAGGCCAATATCCTTGCTGGATTCCTCTATAAAGATCTTGGGGAAAGTTATTCTAGCTAGGATAACGGGGTGGGCCTCAAACAATAACATTCTGTCAGACGCCCAATACAGCTTTAGAGCTGGGCGGAGTACAGAGGATCAATGCCTGAACCTTCTCCTAATTACAGCCAAGTATACCAAGGCGGCTAGTGGCTCAATTTATTTGGGTTTTATGGACTTGTCCACAGCTTTTGACCTTGTTAATAGGTCTAAGCTGTGGACAATGCTGCTGGAATTGGGGCTTGATAGGTCGCTCGTGTACTTTTTAGCTGAGCTCCATAAAGACCTAAACGCCTCCATTAGGATGACGGCTGAGGGGAAATGTACGTCCAGTTTTAAATCTAGCAGAGGGGTGAGACAGGGATGTATTTTAGCCCCTATGCTATTTACATGATATATTAACGCCCTGGAACATAGCCTGGTGTTAGCAACGCCGGATATTCCGCGTATAGGAAGTACCCCGATTCCGGTTCTCCTATACGCGGACGATGCTGTTCTCCTGGCCAGGACCCCCTTGGCCCTGCAGAAACTGTTGGACTCGTTTGGGGAGTTCATGAAAAACCTGGACCTGGTAGTTAATAACAACAAATCTCACGTGATGTCACTGGGCCGGGCAAAAAATAAGTTTAAGCCCTTTTTTTGTGGGGGAGAAGAAATCTCACGCGTGAGAGTATTCACCTACTTAGGAGTAGTCTTCGATGACAATAGTTCCTGGTCCCCCCAGCTTTTATTAAAAGTAAACTCCGCGAGAAACTCTGGTGGGGCAGTATTGGGCTTCGCAAAAAGACTGGGTGGGAAACCAGTAGAGGCAATTTTAACCATTTACAAGGCCAAAACTATTTCTATTGTTAGGTATGGGGCATCAATCTGGGGCTATATTAAGCATGATGTGATTCAGACAGAGGAAAACAAATTTTTGCGCTCTCTTCTTGGCCTCCCACAATCTACAGCTTCCTATTCAGTTCACTTGGAACTTGGGATTGGTTATATAACAGACATCATTAAATTAGCACCATTATTATTATGGATAAAAACATGGCTAAATCCGAACCTCTCGCTCAACCATAAAATCCTAAAGGACTGCCTAAGTTTAGATTATAGAAATAAAATCCAGTGGCTGTCTAACATTGAGACGCTAGCTGCATACGTGGGGAGACCAGATATTTTCTCTAACCCCGAATCCCTATGTAAGGCAGATCTAGAGTGGGTAAAACCTAACTTCAAGAAACTAAAAGAGGCAGAGCGAGAGGGTTTTGAAATCTGTAAACCATCGGTCAGGGCGCATGTTTTGCTAACTCCGTCTTCGGGGATCCCACCCTATCTAACAATAGTCTCTAACTCTTTCCACAGATGGTTGTTAACCAAATTACGGTTCAACCAATTACATATGGTTCTCTGGGACGTGGAGGGTTGGAGAAGATTAGAAGACGTTGCACCTTGCAAGTGCGACGACTTCTCCCCTCAAGACATCACGCACTTCTTGTTTTTCTGCACATTTTTTAAACATGCCAGGAAAAGGTTTATTATTCCTCTCTTAAAAAGTATGAATTTTAGCCAGTGTAAGCCAGCTCTATGTTTTTTAAACTTGTTAGAGTCTCCATTAATTATGTTCTGTGTTGCCAGTTTTTTAGTAGCAGCTGTCAGAGAGAGGAGGGTCAGACTAAGAATTGTCCATGATGTTGATCCCCTCTAATAGTTGACTCCTGAATCTGTATTGATTATCTAAATGGTTATGGTAATTCCTGAATTTTATCCTTATAAATGAAATTGTATATTTTTATGTATATTTGTTATTATTTGTCTTTTATATCTTTGTATCTGTATAGCATACTTTTATGATTTTTAATAATCGAATAAAGTGGTTTTGACTGACTGACTGACTGACTGAATGTTTCTGATTTTACAGTAGGTGTAAATACAATACTGGTAATATCATTTAAGGAGCATACTCAACGTATTGCTGCCTTGAATATGATAGTGATTCAAATGTTTACAAGTGTAATTGAGAAAACACTTACGTAAATTTGGATTAAGTCTCTACTACAAGATGGTGCCCACTCAGCAGATCAGATTGATTAGTGTTTACGTGTGGATTAGGAGGCTCCTGTGAAAGTCCATTCTCTAATCCTGAGCCTAAATCCCTGACCCACAATGGCACCTACATAGATTGCCACATACACACACCCCTATAGGAGGAGTCAGACCTCTCTATTGTCCTTAATGGAAATTCAGTGAGTCTTAGACAGCCTACTTTGATCATATGGAATAAGTATAATTATTGGTCTAATTACATACTGGGAAGTGCTATATATGGCTTTGTTTTTAGATTTGATTCAGGGTGTAGCATGATATTGCTCACCCTAACTTTATAAAATGTTGGTTATTTGAGATACTACTGTACTGTAACTCACTAAAATCAGGTTGAATTCTATTGATGTGTTTTACATCTGTATTTCAGTTATCATATAGATACAGCCAGTGATCACACTGTGTTGTTGTTTTCAAACTGTGTTGTAATTTCACAAAGAAGGTGAGTGTGGTACTATGCCAGCAAGAATTATAGTTACATGGTCACTAGGTGTGGCTTGTATCCCTTTCACGGGTTTTTTTTTTTAGTGAAGAGAATACATGCTTGTGTACACTGAGTACACTGTTACAAGTTTCACACTTAAAATTGATCATGGGTTAAGTTTCATTTACAAAAGCGGAGTTCATGAGCTATTGACACTACCACTAATCACATGCATGATTGGTAGCTTCTACCCCACACTATACTGGTGATGAACTTGTTTGTTGAGACACATTGGATTTTTAGTTTTTATCGAATTTGATGAGGGTTTTAATGACTGATTTTTTTATTAGAATGTCTTCTGCTTTCCTTTCCTTTTTTTCTATATATCACTTGGTGTTTGGGAGTATATGAAAAGTTACTTTTGAATACTGTAATTTAATATGTACTATATGGTTTTCTAGCCCTGGAAGTCAGCAATTACAAAACATGTGTTGGCTAGGATAGATGAATAATAAAAGAAGGCTCTAGAATATCTGCAGGGATTGATACTTTGATTCTTTGGATGACTGAAAGAGAAGAGTGCTCCAGGGGACCACTCTTTAATTATTGGGTTCTATCCTGTTGAGGATTGATTGGTAGCACCCTCTAAAAGCACTAGGACTCAGTAACTATAATGAGCTGATGTGATCACGTTGGCAGTGTGCACCCTTCTCTCTCCTGGCTGCAGTTAGCGATAAAAGTTGTGCACAATTTCAGTGCTGTGTAAAAAGGGGTTGCAGATCAATTACCTCCTACGTGAAGTGTGCGCACAGCATGTTATCTATCAGTGCTGGTGTACACACTAGAAGAAAACAATAGTGTACATAAAGAGTTGAGAAGAAAGTAAGTGTTTACTGTATTTATGTTATTAAATACATGTATATAAAATACACGTTTTGAGCAGAACCTGTAATGGAACCCTAAACCCTATTGAACATTCCTGAAAGCAAGTTACACCTGGCCTCAATTACATTAATTGTAGTTCGGGTTAGGCATTTTAAACACTGACATTTGCACTGGCAAGAAAACATACATACTCACTTGAACTGACATTCTATATTGGTTGGCAGTTACAAAAAGTAGTGCAAAATTGCTTAATCATGGGCGCAATGCCTCATGATCCAGTACAATTTATGTTTTCTGCTTAATGTATTTATAAATAAAATAATAAACATAACCAACAAGCCACACAACTGGATGAAGTAAAATCATACACATCTTGCTGTTCCACTTTTTACCATCAATAACAGCCTCTTAAAAATTCTCTAGGATTAAGTCATAATCTACATTTTAAAAGGGTATACCAATATTAATGTTTTAATTTGCAAATGGGAAACTTGAAAGAAATGTACAAATCACTAGACAATTAATTAGGGATTTCTTACTTTAAATTGTAGGCCACTTTCTGGTATTAGGAAAACAACTTACAGTTGACAAATAAACTATGAAGTTTTACTGACACCCTTTGCAGAGCTACAATGTTTCAGAAATTAACCCAAAACTTCAATAGTCATATTGTGTGACATCGTGGCTGCAGAGACATTCATGTCTCAGTTTACCATTATTCAAAGTCTACTTTATGTTTCAACAAAACAACAACACATAGCTCCAATTTTCATTATAATCTTATTTTGTAAGACACACAAAAGACAATACAAATGTAGTGTAGCTGTGCCCAAAATAAACTGTGTATGCAGATTTGAAAAGATCATCTGAGAAACATTGGTATCAAAGGGCTTAGCTTGATGCTGTATAGGATTGCTGTCTTTCTTCAATGCTTTGACCATTGCCAGGCTATGGGGATGTGTTCTCCTCTTTATCAACACTATTTGACCTCTTCTCCATGATTCACTTGATTTGATATCTGATTTTGTTGCAATCCTCAGTATTTTAGGCAGCTTTGATATCCTGTGAGAATTCACATTGACCATGCCAGACAACATTTTGTGATTGACAGTAGCAATCTTCCAACTTTCTCCGTCAAATTTTGTTTTTAATATGGAGCCTTTTAATTTCTTCTGGCATACAGTACATAACACTGTTAATTGATAAGTGGTTTAGTCTTTGCTCCTTCTCTTGTTGCCCGAGCATCCTTTTTTATCTGATGCTCGTTTCATCCATAATATCAGAAGACATTTTGAACACCTGGCCTTCTTTGTTAAGGATTTCACACTGTGAATCATTTGACTTGCCATTCAATACCTAAGCAGTTTTCACTGGCTATTGAACTCATTAACTGTTGTGTTACACCAAATATAGTGTCATGTTAGAACCACAATCACATTCCCAAGAGGGTATTTCTCAAGTAATTTCTAATAGAAAAAACCCATGTGTGTAATACAGGCATCATTCAAAATGATATACATGTATAGTGTCTAAAATACACCCCTCTTTGCATAACCATGTGCATAGTTTAAATGTCATGTCCCAGACATTCATAATCAATCCATCAATCAATCAATCAATCAATCAACCAATCAATCAATCATTCAATCAGGTGTTGATTATCAGGCTCACCTCATTGTCAAGTTTCCTCATATGTAATCTGTTGAATTGTCGTATCTAGTCAATGTGAAAGACGTGTCAGTATTCCATCTAATATACCACTATTTCTCATTAGTCTAGTCCATACGCGACCAAGTGTAGACATAAACATCATCTCACTCCAAAGTTCGGTTTCTCTCCTCATCAAAATCCACTAGTATTCATGTTGGTTCAAGTTCACCTGCAACCAACATGGATGTATCAGAAAAGTATGGACATCCCCGTAGTATTCCCTAGACCATAAATTCTTATGCCAATCTTATCAATTCTTATTATTAGCGGAATCCCAATATTCCATAAATCTCTTGTAGTCTGTCCCAACACGGCTTCCAGAAACGGGCATTAACATTCTCCTCAAAGCCGGCGTCAAAGGCTATATCCACATACCTGTAATACGGAGAGTACTCCTTGGACTATCCAACTCAGTATGGTAAACATGCGCCATACTGGTTCTCCTCTCTTTATAGTACTCCGTGTTATGGCTCTACTCGCTTGTTTCCGGCCTCTCCCATCTACAAACTCTGCGGTGCTTCGCAATACCAATATCCATATGCTCGTCACAATCTATCATACCTTCGTAACCTGGTCAGCCCATATTATAATAAGCCACCACGGTACTTATCAATATCTACTTTCCCAAGATGTCCGCCCTCGCCTTCCTTGTATGTATATGTCTAATATACTAAGATGGCGTGCGTTTTACTCAAATGTTATCATATCAATGCCTACTTTCCCAAGATGTCGGCCCCCACCTTCATTGTATGTTCTTTGTCTGATATACTAAGATGGCGTGAGTTATATTGTAACATTAACAATAGTCATCTTCTCACCTCCTCCCAGCAGCAGACTTAAAAGACCTCGCGCCTCCCGCTTCGCGGGACGCGCAGCGTTTGGAGTGCGGATTTTACTGACCGGTGCTGGTGTTGAACTACTTGGCCCAGAAGTCTGTGGGGGCAGCGTGACCATCAACAGCCCCTCCCTCCTCCCAGCAGCAGACTTAAAAGACCTTGCGCCTCCCGCTTCGCGGGACGCGCAGCGTTTGGAGTGCGGATTTTACTGACCGGTGCTGGTGTTGAACTACTTGGCCCAGAAGTCTGTGGGGGCAGCGTGACCATCAACAGCCCCTCCCTCCTCCCAGCAGCAGACTTAAAAGACCTCGCGCCTCCCGCTTCGCGGGACGCGCAGCGTTTGGAGTGCGGATTTTACTGACCGGTGCTGGTGTTGAACTACTTGGCCCAGAAGTCTGTGGGGTCAGCGTGACCATCAACAGCCCCTCCCTCCTCCCAGCAGCAGACTTAAAAGACCACGCGCCTCCCGCTTCGCGGGACGCGCCCGGCTAAGCCCGGGCAAAGGGCGGGCCGTCCGAGGCTGGGCTGGGCCCCCCCTCCTGTCGTTGGCTGCATACATGCTACAAGCTGTCCCAGAGTCAGTTGACTGATATTCTCATTGTTTCCCTTAGGCATATAGGGGGCTGTCTTTCACAGTTGTTTACTGTTCCTCGGTTATATTTGTTATATTATCCTCACTGCACAACGTATTGGTTTTCATTTTATTTGTGTTCTACCTCACTTAACAAATTGTCATGGCTACACACTCTACAAAATCAAGGCTCTCTTTGGTGGGGGGCTCAGTTAGGGGGACTTTGGATCACTTTATCACCAGGGCCGCTTCTGTTTTAGAACAAGAGATTGCTATTACGGAACGCCGTTTATCACTGGACCCTATTTATCAGAAGCGTTCGTCCCTGGGCCACATCCAACAGGTTCCTTTGCCTTCAACTAGGACCTCTGACCCTGATCCCATCGACGAAGCTGGCCCTTCCGTGCAATCATATGACCCAATTGACATAGCGGCTACTCCAGAGGAACTTGACATATGCCCTTCTAATTCGCAATCATTAATGGTCACTTCCTTTGAGGACCTAACCCCAACTGACACCGCCAAGATACCTAAGAGAAAACCCGTAAAGAATAGACCCTCTTCCTCTAAGCTTATAGCAAAAAAAATTCCTATTGCTCCAACAAAAAAAAGGAGAAAAGACTGTCATCCTGATGTGCTTAAACCCACACCTCAATTAACTCCGACCCTCACACGAGCTAGGTCTTCAACACTCCCGATACAGCCCCCCACCTCTCCTTTCTCCAACTTACTGGCTGACATAGAGCACCTGGTAAGATCTTCACTTTCACCTTTAGTGGAGAGAGTTAAGAATATTTCAACACAGTTAACATGCCTGGAAGCATCTCACGCTTCACTTATTGCATTAAATAACGATCTGAATTCCCACCTATGTAAAAACCCTACTGTGGCTACTATGCCCCTCCCTTTCACTCAAACAACTACTCAGCCTAATACATCAAATCATACAGAGAACATATCTGTTCCTCTGCCTATAGCAGAGAAAAAAATCACCGCCAAGGGGGCTTTAAGAGAAGATCAACTCTCCAATCCTGCAGTGTCCCTGGGTAATAACATCAACTGGCAGCCCACTTCGGATCACAAACTGGATAAAAGCTCTTACATCGACTTGCCCCCCGAAGCGGCTCTCTACGTAGTGACACTCACTGGTGTTCCAGTGCTTGCCTAGGGTAAAACGGAGAGATACCAGGAACTCAAAAATAAAGTAGTATACTGGCTGACCCAAAATAGACCACTCCCCCCTGAAATTAATGGTGAAATATTACATGTGAGGAGATTGAAATGCTTGGGCCCTAGACCGAAGGACATCCAGGGTTATAATTATAATTAAAGATCGTAGGGTGTTACCCCACATAGTGGATTGGTACACCCCGAGCAGGGGCATGGGAATTTCTACGGTCGACTTAAGTTACTTTTACCCCCGCTCCCTCTTGTCAAATCCCACATTTCCACACCTACCATCGAGGTTCAACATCCAGGCTCACCACTTCACTCTCCCAACTTCAAACAGATATGCCACTCTTTCAGGTTTGGATGAACAGGATTGACTTTTTAACTTTGGACCTGTGGCTGATAACTCTTCTACCACGAGCATTCTGCCAATTATCCTAGAATCTGATAACCTGAATTTCAAGAATAACACACCGCTCATTGACAATACGGGCTGGAAGCCAACTTTTGGCATTGCCCCTCACTCTCCATCTTTAGAGCCAATGCTCTTGACTGATTGTTTGATAACCAATCTTTCTCCCAATTATTTAGCCCACAGAGATATTTCCCTCCCTAAAATTCCCCTGCAATTCTCAGAAACTACTGAGATTGTAACAGACTCTACGACTGGTAACACCGGTACGTATGAACTCCTGCAGGGTGATAGTCTTTTGTCCTGGAATGTGGCAGGTCTCCTCGACAAATTGACTAACCCCGTATGGACTCAAACCGTTTCCCATTACAGCATTATCTGCTTACAGGAAACTTGGACTGCCACAGAGCTCCATCTCTTAGGGTATCAGACCTTTCATACCCCAGCCTCTCCCAGTCCCCATGGTAGAAGCAAGGGGGGACTTTCGACCTACATTTCTGTAGAATGTCGATTAAAACCAGCCTTTGTCACAGGGACTTCAAATTACCAGCTTATTAGTTTGACCGGAGGCTCTTTTAAAAACATTGTCCTGGTCAATTTTTACAACAACATCCCAAGCTCTCACTTGGATTTGGTGCTTAATGGATTAAAAAATGATCTTATTGAAATAGAGTCCCAAAATAATTCTGACACTCTAATTATTTTGTTAGGTGATTTCAATTGCCCTTTGTGCCCACAGAGCATTAAAGGTTGCTGTGGACTGACAATTGACATGGACGACTCTCCTAGTCACTTTCGCCACTCTAAACTAGGAGATCTTTTAAATGGCTTAACATCCCATTTTAATTTATCCTTTGTCAATGACTTATGCCTCCCACCTAAGTGCTTTAAACCCACTTATAATGGGAGAGGTTGTCACACTACGATTGATTATACACTTATATCTTCCAGGTGCTCAGGGTCGATACTTACTTGGGAGACCCTAGACACTGTTATTAGCGATCACTATCCAATCGGGGTAACTTTAAAGCTAACCCCGTACGCTAAGGACACGGTCACACAGAATCCCCCGTATTTTCCTCCCTTCCAGCCGGGAACCACTATGGGCCTCTTTCTTAAATGGGACAAAGTGGTTCCCCTCACTTTTGTTAACACTCTGGTTAATAATGTATATGATCACATTCAAACCTGTTTGTCACTCACAGAAAATCCGCAGACAATAACCAATTCTTTTTCTGCAATCTTGTCAGAAATCAAAACTCTGCTCGCACGTGCCCCAAGGAAATCTCCCCCACTTACTCATGGCTGGTTTGATAGGAATTGTTCCAAAGCTTTGCGACTCTTGAAAGTAGCTTTGAAATCTAATCCTAGAAACCGCCTAGCAGTACAGCAAGCTAGACATAACTACCGCACTACGCGCCAGGCAAGGAAAAACCAGCTGAAGTCGCAGGCTTGGTTAGCCCTCGTGGAAGCCTCTGGGAAGAGGGATAATACCGCCTTCTGGAGGGCAGTCAATGCTCCCTTTTTTCGACCCTCCCAGCTCCCGATTTTGGATTCAGCCATAACTCCCGAAACTTGGGTTAAACATTTTAGCACCTTATACAACCCTACTGATTCGGCTAATCGATTGTATGAGAGGGAAAGTGACTTCAATTCTCCCTCTGATTTAACTATCACTACCTTTTTCCCCTTAAACATTCTATTCGACCATGCCGAAGTACTGATGGCCCTAAAACAAAGTCCCTCTGGGAAAGCCCCAGGCCCGGATTGCGTCCCAATAGACGTTTTCAAATCACAGCCTGATCTATGGGCTCCACTGCTTACTAATGTATTGAATTATTTGAATACCACTGGTTTTATTCCCACTTGGCCCGAGGCAATTGTCGTCCCGATTTTTAAAAAAAGGCGCGAGGGATAATCCCGCCAATTATCGCCCAATCTCACTTTTAGACTCCCTCATGAAGGTAGCTGGGCGAATTATTTTAAACAGAATACATGACTGGCTAAGCGATCAAGATATTATCTCCACCTTGCAATATGGCTTCAGACAAGGTAAGGGCACTATTGAACAGGGTCTAAATCTGACCCTTATAATAGCCAAATATACTCAGGCCAAAAAAGGAAATCTCTTCATAACCTTTGTAGACCTCAGCTCTGTATTTGACTGTGTTGACCATACGCAGTTATGGGAATCCCTTGCAGAGATCGGTTTAGATCCCCCTATTCTTTCATTTATTAAACAGCTGTACAGGGATGCATCGGCCCGCGTGAGATATGGTAATAATGGAGAATGTTCTGACAGGTTTTTCATCAGGCGAGGCGTCAGACAGGGTTGTATAGTAGCTCCCTTACTTTTTACCCTTTATATTAACTCCGTTAGCCATCATCTGAACAGAACTTTTCATGACTATCCCACAATAAATGGTAAACCTATACCCATTCTGCTCTACACAGACGATGCCGCAATTATGTCCCAGACCCGTATGGGGCTACAAAGGGCAGTCAACGAATTTACTGACTTTATGTCAAGGAGAGGCCTAAATGTTAATACCTCCAAAACTTACACCATGTCCTGTGGCCTAGGGATCGGAAAAAAGCCATGTTCTATCTTCCTGAATGGCAACAAATTGGATAATATTGATAGTTTCCCTTATTTGGGCATTATTTTTAACAAGAGGGGCACTTGGCAAGCTGCGGCTCAAGCCAGAGGCTTAGCATTGTCTAAAGCCATAGGAGCACTGACCAACTTTTCTAAAAAACTAGGGGGTCGACCAATAAGCCCTTTACTCCAGATCTATCGGGCGAAGTGCATCTCAACTGGCACCTATGGATCCGGGATTTGGGGGATTGAACCCGTTGATCAAATTCAACGCCTCAAGAATGCTTTCTTACGTTATCTCCTGGCTGTCCCTCCTGGCACCTCCACTTATATGGTGCACACTGAATTGGGCCTCACATACATTGCGGACACGATCAATTCTTCCCCCCTTATTTTATGGCACAAAGTCTGGACCAATGAAGAGATACCTTTTAACAGGGAAATTATTACAGATTGTCTAAAATTGAAAGAGGCCAAGAACATAAAATGGTTGAACTACGTCAAGAGGTTGTCCACTGATATAGGGCACCCTGAATTTTTTACTGACCCTTCAACCTTAGTCAATATAGCAAAAGTTACGTTAAAGCGTCTTGTTCTAAATTACTGGAGCTGTCATCGATGGTCCTTAGAAAAACAAAAGAGCACTATTGCGGATTACCAAGAATCGACCATTATGAGTGGCACCTAGCAATATTTACTCTTAGAACCATCTCCGTTTACCCGCATGCTCCTGACCCGCTTTCGTACCAACACTTTTTTTAGACTTCTAACTTTTCCCAATCCAAATTGTTGGTCCAGCGACTTACCGAAGTGTCCTTGCGATGGCCTTTCAACCCAATCTAACATTCATTGTATTCTATTCTGTAGATTTTATCGATTGCCAAGGACTATTTTTTTAAAACCGTTGCTTAAATTATGGGGATTACGTTCATGTAAAATGGCTTATCAAAAACTAAAAACCCTGGAAACTCCCCTAGCCCTGGCAGCCATTTCATCTTATCTGAAAATGATCTTGAGGCAGCGGACATCAATGCAGACCTAAGTTGATATATATCTTGATGCTTTGATTGTGTATCTGTACTTTTTATCTGATCTTAACTATGTTACAAAATAACTGAAATTTTAATTTGTTTTAAATGGATTTTTTATATTCAAGTGTATGCACTTTTATGATATTGTTTTTGTACATATCGAATAAAGTTCATTATCTATCTATCTAGTCATCTTCTATTACACTTCTCCTCTCATCTATAGTCCTACCCGATATAGTCGCCAGAGTAGTACTTGGTTCCATTAATATGGCGGCCCTTTATTTGTATCCCGGTTACATGTATGCACAAAGTTATAGAACTGTTCTCCTCAAATCTCTTTCTACAATAATCCCAAATAGGGCTTATCAATCGTAATACACTAAAATATACAATCACGTTGTCCTGTTCACTCTCGCCTGTATAGTCTTCTCCATGACAAACTCTACCCGGATTTACTCATGACGGAGACCTAGTCCCACTACACTGATATAAAATAAAAATATGACCTTGGATGTAATTTTAGAACTCATATCCTCCATATTCAATTAGTCCAGAAAATTAGAGTATATCACTAAATTTAAATCTCATGTGCCTCAAGCCCCCTTATGTAGTGGGACAGAAGACATCACTAGGAGGACATCCTTATCACATCGTGTGAGCCCAATTATCAATGTCCCTTCTGTATCAGACTGTCCAATATCAGGAATCCCATTAATTATGTGCCAAAGTTTTAAGATGTACTCCAAATTTTGCCAGGAGGTATCTCCATATTGTTCCAAGCTATGTTGGTCCATACCCCATTTATCTCCTCCATATCCTTCAGCAACTGATAAGATCCTGCCTATAAACATTCTACTCATAGGAGTCCTGTGATCATAGTTAGCATTTCAGATATCACAGGCCTAAGTATCCAAAAAGTACTGCAATTCATGATCAATGTTCCATCGAGCTTCTCTTTGTCTCAATATGAGTTCCTGGTTGCCACCTCTATGGGTACTTGTACCATTTGTAATCCGTGAAATTTAAACTGTAGATGTTTACCTTGTGAGGTGCATTCACTCATGTGTTGGGCAATTGGATATCTCATATCTCGCTGTTTCACTGCTCTGAAATATTCCGTAATCCTCTCTCTTACTGGTCTGATTGAACTCCCCACATATATCTGGCCACACCCACATATGAGTGCCTATACATCAATCTGACGAAACACGTGTTGGCTGTGGCTATTGATGAAAGGCAGTGGCTATTGAAGACTGTTGATGAAAAAGAATCGACCTGAAAACTAGAAGACTTGGACACATTCTTATTCAGAAATAACAATAGCTTGTCCAAAATGGCACCTGATACATCTTCTATTATTAATATCTGGCTACTTCTCCTTGTTGCAACCTAAATGACTTAAAAATGACCTTTATTCTCCTATTTCTTATTCTAATAATACAATTCTGGATAGCATTCTTGATTAAGTTAAGCCCTTTCAACCTCCTATGATACAGAGGGAGGTTGAGAGGGCCCACACCGCTTTGTCTCTGTTCGTCACCGTGCTGTTTTTACACAGATTTCTTGGCTTTTCCTTTTGTCTATTTTTTGCACATATTCCTTCGTCCACTTTCTTAGTTTCTCTGGCCTCCTTACTTTCGACGGTCACATTCCATCACCTTGCACACTATTCTTGATCCAGATGCATTCTATTTCGGGCTCCTTGTTTACATTACTTCCAACTCTGTTTCTTTTTAGATTCATGTCCCCTGAAGAAGAGCCTATGGCTCGAAATGCATTGGGGTGTTTCCATTGAAATTATGAATGGAAAATATTTCGACACCTGTGATTGCATTGCTACCATTTGAAATTATTCATTGAATGGAATTCTGAATTCCTATGATGAAATATGATCCTTCTCACTGACGGAATCAAAAATCAGAATTAAAAATTAGAATATTTAATTTACTACTTTTTGATGACTTATTCGCGTCACATCGTAGCAATTGATTTTGCCTAGAGGCGTGCTCAAGTTTCTACCCTTACACCTGTAAGGTTCATCGCAACCTCCTATGATAGCCACCAATGGAAAATTACAATGAATTGAAGACAGATGGGTGGCCATAGAAAATAGATTAGTGGAGATGGAGTAACTAATAATGGATGTTCACAATGCCACTTCTGAAGTTGTGAAAATGGTGCTGGAGATACATACATGGCAGAAACACTCTGAAGATTTAGGGAACATCAGGATGCAAAACAACCTTAGATTATGTGGTCTGCCAGAGGGGGTCGATCCTCCTTTAACAAGTTCATTGCTTATCCGGAGATTATTCCTAAATCAACCATCTTCAACTTAAAAAGAGCACATTGATTGAGAAGAAGACCATCTACAACAATATTTCCCTCTAAACCTTGTGGTATAATTGGGCTTTTTCATGAAATACACAGATCTCTTCACTGTTAAAAGGGCTGAGAAGGAGAAGATAAATTAGTTAGTCTGGTCACACCATGTGCCTATTTCAGGAAGTATCTAATGCTACTAATGCCAGAAGAAAGGAATGTAATTCTATTATTTTATTTATTAATAATTATTTGTCCCTGTTTTTGCAGAATAACACACAATGGCATATCTAGGTCTTTTGATGCACTAACCAAGCTTTAGCAGTACCTGACATTCTCTCGCCTGTAGTTATGCATATCTACCAATCTAAATAATTAAATATCTTGATGTTGGTGAGCAATATTGTTTATTTTTATTTTCTCTACAAATTCGATGCTGGCTCTCGTTGTCATGATGTCAACAACCTTGTTCTACTTGATTTTGCTTCTTCTCAGTTCAGGTTTCTTTAACTTGATCTGCTGTTATCATGTTTTTATTCTTTCTCTATTTTTTCTTTTCATGCTAATTATTAGAAAGGTTCTCACGATTCTCTATTTTTTTGTTCCTTTTGTGTTTTTATCTATTGTTTATTATCACTGATATATATATATATATTTTTGCAATTCAAGACTGCCCAATTTTTTGCTAGGATTGTACTTTTCTACATTGTTCATGGCTAACATAATCTCTTGTGATGTCCGAGTTTTTGGCAACCCTCTCAAGAGACAAAAGATTTTATCACATCATGCCAAATTAAAATATATTGCTGCCTTTTTAAATGAGACTTATAGTAATGAAGTTGAGTCCCTCAAACTAAAAAGAAAATGGGTATTATATGAACTTTATATCCCACTGCAGGGCACAAATGTGGTGTTGGTAGTCTTTGTTACAAGCTCCTAAAAATTGAAGTTTCATCATGGGAGCATGATGATGATGGTAAAAAAAACAACTAATTTTCCCTTTTGGAATTGGATTAAGGCTAAATTCACCAACATTTCTAATGATAATCTTATTGTTGCAGGGGATTTTTATCAAGAGAAAATGTCTCTTCTTGACAGGAAATCGGAATAGACATTTCACTCTTTTAGGGCAGCTAGTTCAGCCAGATCCGTCTAGATGTCTTTCGAACTTGCACTCCTAAGAGCTGCGAGTTCTCATTTTAGTTAGAAGTGCGTCAATTCATGGTTCCCTCTGTTGAATTGAATATATGTTTGTTAGTAGACGTTTTGTAGTGTGCTTAAAAGCATCCATTATGTCAGATGACACTACTTTTGTTGATACATTTGACATTTCTGAGATGGACAAAAAGTGTGGTAGATGTAGGCGTAGTATTTATTTTTGCCTGATACCAATTCGTATAAGAAGTTCTACTTATTATTTATTGAATTCCTTCATTTTAAAGATCCGGCCTATACTTCTATTTTCAATAACTGGAATGGTTTGAAGGTTGCCTTAAAGCATTAACTATTTCTTTCATTGCTAAAAAAAGAAAGGCACGTAGATCTAGAACACACCAAAATACTTGAGTATATCTATTTCACTTATAGATGCTCTGATGCTTTTTTTTAAAAACTTGTTTATATTGACATTTATAATAAGTAATATACAAAAGTCAGGACAGATCATAATAAAAGTATCACAGGTAAAACATGGCATGTCTTCACAAAGTCACAACCTAAGAGGCAGTGGTCAAACAAACAAATCTGACCGGATTACCTCCCCAATTGGTACAAAAAATTGGCAATCTAGTAGTTCCCAAAGGGAGTGAGGCAAATCACAAGGAAGCAAAACAGATGCAAAACACTGCTCTTTTCCCTCCAATGCCCTACTCCAGAGCTTGACCAGAACATGACCAACACCCCAAACTATGTAGTTCCCCAATAAATGTAGCTGTACTATTTCATCTCAGCTTCATGTCTGCAGTTCATGACCTGACTTGTGGTGTACATCAGCACTTCAACATCCTCCTACAAGCTCTCACTCCAGGCAGGATACTCACAGTCCTAAAAAGCCTACACTAGACATTAATGACCTCACTTATTACTGGCCCATCGCTCACCTACAATTCATCAGCAAAATCAATGAAAAAACTGTCTATGTTCAACTTCAAGATCACATCAATGCAAACCATCTCCTGCTCAACTAACAGCCTGGCTTCAGATCACGCTGCACCATGGAGACTGCTACCTTACACATCTTATGCAATGTTGTGTTGACTGTGGATAAAGATGACACCTGCTTCTGATATTGCTGGACTGCTCTGCTGCTTTCTACACAGTTGACAGTCCTACCCTCAGAAGAACCCAGGAGTCTCGAATGGGATTCACCGGCAATGTACTTCAGTGGTTCTCCTCCTACCTTCACAAGGTTAGACCCAATGCCTGGCAAGAGTAGGTGAGAGTTTAGGGCAGTGAGTTATTTGTAAGAAAATATGTGCAAATGCTCACAATTTCTCTGGGGAAGCCATCATCCATTTCCTCCATTGGTATGGCCCTCTCCCATCACTGGTGCTCCTTATTTCCACCACTGCTGCTACCCACGTAACACCCAAAGCTGGATTTCAGCAAGTGAGCTCACAAACATCAAGGGGGTTTCAGAATATTTGCCCCCACAAACCTTTTGAAACAATGGGGTCTAATAGTGCGTTTCACAGCCCAATTTTCACTTACATTTGCATAAAAGACATTAGCTACAAAACAACACGCATGAAACACTTCAATACTTTCTCTGTTCAATTTGGGGAAGGGCAATGGCAGGGGTGTGCGAAGAGGTGATATGTCCTTTGAATCCACTTATTCAAATAAAGGATTAAACTTACATGTATACTGTGTGGCAATGTAAACAGAAACATGCACAACAAACAAAACAAACTGAATGAAATCAGATAATACAACTTGAAGTGCAAGTTTGCCTATTTGTCTGCTGGTCTGTGAGCGCGGGTGCCAGAAGATCCATGTGTATTATTGCCCATCTGTCTGTTGGTTTGTGTAAGTGGATGGCTGCAGGGATATGTACATTGATATCTGTAAATATGTTGCCCTGTCTTAGTATGCGCATGTGTGTATAAGAAGTATGGCAATGTGTATGTCGAGGTTATATCAGTCTGCATGTGTGCCTACATAAACTATACAAAAGTCAAACCTACTGGCTTTGTCAGTGTTTCTTTAAAATGTAACCTCTCAGAAGCTCTCTGGTGTGACCTGACTGTGCTAGCCATTTCTGAACTATGGAAAGCATTGGAACACTATAACAGTGTTAGACTGCACGCTATACAAAATGCAAATAAATATCCTATTTCAAAGTTTACCTCCGGTTGTAAGGTTAGCAAGCTCTTTAAGTGATCTAGCCTGGAAGCAGGGAAGGGGATGAGGGAAATTAGTTATACAAACTAAAACAGGTGTTCCTATTCCCAAACTACATCTGTGAAAACTGAGAAATTACATTTGCCAGGAATGCTTCTATCAGCAGTTTTTTGTGCCTTGGAGGGGACCACACCCTAAGCCAAGATAATGAGAAGCACTTATGTCACAGTGTAGGAGCATTTTCTTCCTTGCTCCAGGCCTCAGCTATAGAGAATTTGCCATGAGCAAGCAAGAGATGTGCACATGCTGTTAACTCTGAAAGGGTGGTAGAGGTGGAGCAGAGTCTATCACATGCCAGAGTCTGACATCAATTCACCCTGTAATAATAACCAAAAAGGGGAGGGTCCGAGGGAAAATTTAAAGACCAAGACAGACTCAATCCCCCATCCAATATACTAATACAACAAAGGAATCTGTCAGTCTGAAAAACAAGGGCACAGTCGCTAGGAAGTTTAGAATAAGCGAAGAGTTTGAAAAGGGAGCCTCAGAGTGCTGTAGGATTCATTAGGATTTCCATCAAAAACCAGTGATTGGTGTATATCATCATCTGGATATCCACTCCTTCCCACCACTGTGATTCACTCCATCTTGGAGTTTCATTCGTGGTTAGTTAGTAACCGGAGCACATTTTTATGAGGCCCATGGAAAGGGTAGGAGAGAAGGGGAGAAGGACAGCCAAGCCACTAGTCAGGGCAAGGTATGATATATATACCAAAAAATGATATATAAGTGGTGCAGTGCAGTAAGGTGAAATGTTAAAAAAGGATAAGGAGGAAAAAAGAAAGTTTATTGAAAAATATTCCTGCCAGTCCTTAACTAAAAATGGTGCAGAAACAGCTTCTAACAAATAGGCTGTTTGACAATAGGGTCGACATGTTTCAGCCTGCTTGCCTGGAGGGTCAAATGGCTTTCGTCAGGACCTTCATTTTATTATCGCTACTGCAGCAAAAGTGAGTGGGAAAATTATAAATTGTGAGACAGTGTTAAAAAATACAACCTTATTATGGTGTACAACTTCTTCGTATTGGCTCAGATTCCACATCGAGGTACCGACGGAGAGGGCGGGGCCTCCTTCTACCCTGAGTCTTTACCGGGTGAGGTGAGGCTCACTTCTCGTGCTGATCAGATGTTCATAAACACACTGACAATACGAAGAAGTTGTACACCATAATAAGGTTGTATTTTTTAACACTGTCTCACAATTTATAATTTTCCCACTCACTTTTGCTGCAGTAGCGATAATAAAATGAAGGTCCTGACGAAAGCCATTTGACCCTCCAGGCAAGCAGGCTGAAACATGTCGACCCTATTGTCAAACAGCCTATTTGTTAGAAGCTGTTTCTGCACCATTTTTAGTTAAGGACTGGCAGGAATATTTTTCAATAAACTTTCTTTTTTCCTCCTTATCCTTTTTTAACATTTCACCTTACTGCACTGCACCACTTATATATCATTTTTTGGTATATATATCATACCTTGCCCTGACTAGTGGCTTGGCTGTCCTTCTCCCCTTCTCTCCTACCCTTTCCATGGGCCTCATAAAAATGTGCTCCGGTTACTAACTAACCACGAATGAAACTCCAAGATGGAGTGAATCACAGTGGTGGGAAGGAGTGGATATCCAGATGATGATATACACCAATCACTGGTTTTTGATGGAAATCCTAATGAATCCTACAGCACTCTGAGGCTCCCTTTTCAAACTCTTCGCTTATTCTAAACTTCCTAGCGACTGTGCCCTTGTTTTTCAGACTGACAGATTCCTTTGTTGTATTAGTATCAATTCACCCTGCACAGCTCCTCTGGCCTTTAAGAAATGATGGTCTGTTTATCACCTACTTTCACCACAGACCAGTCCATATCCTCTCAGAGGCAAATATACCTATAGAGAGATCACTGACACCATATGGAGGTAAACAATATCGTTTGACACAAAAATCATGTCAAAAATATTTTTTACCAATATATTGTGTCCCTATACTTATAATGATAAGTACAAAAATATCGGGAATTAAATAATGATTCACACTAATATCATCCAAAAACATACGAAAATATTGTTTCTTTAATACACATATGGTGTAAAGAAGTAAATCTATTTAATTTCTTAAATGTACAATATATATATACATTCACTGAAAAAACCATAGGTTTCAGGGGCGTTATAGTTAGCTGGACTTTTCACTCGTACAAAACCATTGAAATTCCCCCGTTATAGTTAGTTCAGCTAACTATAACTCGCGCGCCCGCAATGCACTGCTGATGACGTCACATATTACATCACTCATGACATGGTCAGTGACATCACTCATGACATCACTGATGACATCTCAAATGACATCACTGATGACATCACTGATTACATCATCCAGTGAATGTGTGTTTTTCTGAAAATTACATATTTTTTATATATCTATATCTCAAGGTCGATGGAAGAATAAATGGGTATATAAGTGTCTAAATGGATGATTTGTTTTTGAAAAATTGATTCTATAACTGACTGATTAAGTGTATCTCAGTGAATACATGGCTTAGTGAGTAATGTTTAAATATGTCAATATCTGTATCAGTCTCTCACTTTGTGTATAAGTGGCTGCATGGGTTGGTGAGTACCTACATGAGTGTCTATATAGGTTATTAGTTGGTTTTTTGAGTATCACTATGAGTGTCTGAGTGTCTGTATGGTTCGGTGGGGGGTATTACGTAGTGCATAGGTGCATGAATGAGTGACTCACTGTTTGTATGTGTTGAAGACAGCATGTGTGCAGGACAGTATGGGTGGATGAGTGTGTGCATGGGTGTGTTAGTGAGTGAATGACTGTCTCAATAGTGTCTTTATGAGTAACTACATATGTTTTAAACTAGTATATGTGACTATTGGTGTATATAAGTGAGTATATGTGAGAGTGAGAGATTGAAAGAGTTCCTGTATGAATAAGTATGTGTTTCTATAAGTGATTGTTTAAAAGACTAAGTATGTGTAAGTTTCTGTAGAAGTAAGTGTGGTGGTGTGTGTATAACTATATATGCAAGTAAATGGATGTTTGATTCTTTATTAGCATGAGTGACTATGTGTGTGAGTAACTGTATGGTTGAGTGGCATTGTGTAACAGGATGTATAGGTTTATGAGTACATATGATGAGTGAGTACATGTATGAGTGACTGTATAGGACTGTTGGTGAATGAGTGGATGTGTATGTGGATCTTAGAATTACTGAATAGGTTGTTGTAGCTGGTATTGGTATGTCCATTGTGTAGAAAATTGTAGTTTCTATTTTTGAATGTGTGTATCAAAGGTTATATTAGGGGGAGAAGAGGTCTGTCACTCTATCACAAGGATGATGTCATCAGCGATGTCATCAGTGATGTCATTTGAGATGTCATCAGTGATGTCATGAGTGATGTCACTGACCATGTCATGAGTGATGTAATATGTGATGTCATCAGCAGTGCATTGCGGGCGCGCGAGTTATAGTTAGCTGAACTAACTATAACGGGGGAATTTCAATGGTTTTGTACGAGTGAAAAGTCCAGCTAACTATAACGCCCCTGAAACCTATGGGTTTTTCAGTGAATTTCTAAGGTTTTTTAAATGCTAATTCCTAACTATAACGTGCCTGAAACCTATGGTTTTTTAGTGAATTTAAAGGTTTTTTAAATGCTAATTTCTAACTATGCCAACAGAGATAGGACATGTGAAGAAAGAAGAAAAAACGCACAGAAAGAAAAAGAAGAAATGCAGAAAGAAGCAACAGAAGTCCTCAAAGACGAAGAAAAGTGCAGGAAGAAGGATAACGTGCAGAAAGAACAAACAGAAGAGCAGAAAGAAGCCTTGTTGCAAAATCATCCTGTACCCTCAACTTTTTCAGACGGATACTGGTGGTAACTGAGTCTGACTAACCAGTCGTAGAGCCAGTGCTATGTTAAAAGACACTCAGAATACAGTGAAACACCTACATACACTAGGGAACACTATGCGTTGGGGTCCCCCTGTGATTAGCATGACCTCCTCTGTAAGCCCCTAGTATATAATAGGGCAGGGGATTAAAACTACCTCTTAAAACGCGTCACAGGGCGTGTTTGCACACATCACCTCAGGCCCGTCCCCTCCCTTCCCCACTGTGTAAACACGCCATGTGGCCGTTTTAAGTTGGGAGATTAGGTCCCCTTGAACCCTGAGGGTCCCTAGGGTCCAACTAGACCACTAGGTACCTCCAGTAAGCGCCACAGAGCTACGTGGCAGAGAGATGTAAAAAGGGGCATGGCCTAGACCACCTCTCTGCAACGCAGCGCAGTGGCGCTTACTGGGAGCACCTGGTGGGCTAGTTGGCCCCCAGGGTCCCTCAGGATTGAAGGGGAATTATTTCCCCAACTAAAAACACGCCACAGGGCGTGTTTGCACATGTTAACTCAGGCCCCGTCCCCTCCCTTCACCACTGTGTAAACACGCCCTGTGGCTGTTTTTAGTTGGGAGATTACATTCATTTGAATCCTGAGGGTCCCTAGGGCCCAACTAGCCCACTAGGTACCTCCAGTAAGCGCCACAGAGCTGCGTTGCAGAGAGGTGTAAAAAGTGGCACGGTCTGGACCACCTCTCTGCAACGCAGCTCAGTGGCACTTACTGGAAGCACCTGGTGGGCTAGTTAGCCCCCAGGGGCCCTCAGAATTGAAGGGGAATTATTTCCCCAACTTAAAATGCGCCATAGGGTGTGTTTGCATACGTCACCTCAGGCCCCGTCCCCTCCCTTCCCCACAGTGTAAACACCCCCTGTGGCCGTTTTTTAAGTTGAGAGATTAAGTCCCCTTAAATCCTGAGGGTCCCTAGGGGCAAAATAGCCCACTAGGTACGTCCAGCAAGCGCCATTGCAGAGAGGTGTAAAAAGTGGCACGGCCTGGACCACCTCTCTGCAACGCAGCTCAGTGGCGCTTACTGGAAGCACCTGGTGGGCTAGTTAGCCCCCAGGGGCCCTCAGGATTGAAAGGGAATTATATCCCCAACTTAAAACGTGCCACAGGGCGTGTTTGCACACGTCACCTCAGGCCCCGTTCCCTCCCTTCACCACTGTGTAAACGCGCCCTGTGGCCGTTCTAAGTTGAGAGATTAAGTCCCCTTGAAACCTAAGGGTCCCTAGGGTCAAACTAGCCCACTAGGTACCTCCAGTAAGCACCACAGAGCTGCGTTGCATAGAGGTGTAAAAAGGGGCATGGCCTCAGAACACCTGTCTGCAACGCAGCTCCCTGGCGCATACTAGAGATACCTGTTGGGCTAGTTGGCCTTCAGGGACCCTCGGTATTGAAGGGGAATTAATTCCCCAACTTACAACTGGCCAGGGGGCGTGTTTGCAGAGTGCTGCAAGGAGGGGGCGTGGCCTCCGGCGTGATGCCGGTCTTTTATTTATTTTATTTTTTAAGAAGGAGGGCTGTGTGGCCCCCCTTCTTTTTCTAATTTATTGGCCCTGGGGACCCCATCCCCCAGGGCCTGCACCCTAATTTTTTTTGTTGAAAAAAATTAATTTGGAAGGGGGCCGCATGACCCCCCTCGCAAGGCCTTAATTGGCCCCGGGGACCCCAACCCCTGGGTCATGGCCTTTTTTTTTTTTTTATTCTTTAGGAGGGGGGCTGCGTTGCCCCCCTCCTCAGGCCACTTATGGCCCCGGGGACCCCATCCCCCGGGCTGGCCTTTGTTTTTTATTATTTTAAAAAAATATATATTTATAGAAACACCTAGGACATGCTGGACAAACCGTATGTACCTATCACCATGACGATTTGTGTGATATTCATTAAAAGGCGACTATGCATACAATGAATCCACGTGGAATGTATTTACACCGCTAGTGAAGCTCTGACGTGTCTGACGCCCTACTGTGCCTAATCTGGGCGCCCCCGCCGGTGGGTACTCTCCAAGTAGACACCCTTGTCGTTTATTTATACAAACATGGGTAGCTATTGATGGGCACATTTAATACACACGCACACCAAGCCATTCAAAGGGGATTCGACAAAAATTCGACCAAACTATGCAAGAAACCCCCCTCACGGTTAATAAAACACAAATCCATCGCCGAATGTGTAATACATTTTATTTAACGCTCTGGAAAGGAGACGAACCTCACTTGAGAGTCACAGCGTGCTCATGGCTGAGCCCAATGCTGTGTTACACCCACCAGTGCCCACCGAGTGCCACACACCTCTGTGTTGTATTCCACCAGCTAGTGCATATGCTATGACACTCTCTAGCCCATGTGCACTGTAACACCACCCCGTGAATATGTCATGCCACACTTGCCTTCGCACGGGTTATATTGCCCCATCTAACATGCCTTCCTCAATGCCTATTTTATAACGCACAGCGCTATGCCATACATATTACAATCTGGGATGCATATCTTTGTCACAGTGCATATGCAACGTTACACTCCCCAGCACATATTTTATATTACAACTTTAGAGACTAGTTAGGTTTCACAACACTGCCCTGTGCATATTACACTCCAAGGCGCATATCGCATAGCACGCGCTAGTGCCTGTGCTATCTCGCACTCTCCAATGAATCTGTCATTGAGCACAATGTATTGCATATTATATTTCACGCACCGGTTCATCTTCTATCACACTTTTTGGTGCATAGTTTATACCATATACTATATCTAGTTTTCATTTTCAATCGTGCTCTCAGGACTATGTTCTATATAACACTGCGTCCACCTACCCTTTTCACGGGCATTACATTTTGCGATGGGGGGTGGAGGGTCAGGGGGTGTTTCTGCTGAGTGAGCCCGGAGTCACAGTCACAAACGTCCTCTTCTTCCTGAATAAAAGTGAGAATATGCTGCATACTTGTTCATATTTTAAGTACTTCACACAGACACACATTTTAAAAACAATAAAGTTCCTAATACCCACCTTCTCTGAACAGTTAGCTTGCTGCCCCATCCACCTCCTCCCTATCCTCTGTTGTCTGAATCCATGGACTAGCCTCCTCCCTCCTGCCATGCATGGTCTGATGTTCTGCCACTGCCCTCCATTTAGCATGATGTACCAGTCCACTCCTCCTGCCCTCCATTGCCCAATTCTATGGCCCATCATTGACCTCCTGCTTTGCCTCTGTGCTTAGCTTGCTGCCCCTATTCTCCTTCCCCCTGGCCTCCGATGTCTTTGTGCATGCCCCTGCTCCATCCTTTTTGCCCACCATGTTCCATGGACCTGCCACTCCTATCTACTCTGAGTGTTCTGTTGAGCAGCTGCCACTCCCCTCCCACCTGCCTAGCATTGTCAGATGATTGTAACCTGTCCCTGCCACCTCCACCCTGCCTATCCACATGCCATGCCCCTCTCCCCTTCCTCCTGTCCTCCATGGTCCATTTTACTGCCACACCCTTCTGCCCTCCCTGGTCTGTTATGCTGCATCTGCTCCTCCTGACTGCCCCGCGCGGTCTGTTGTGAGGCCCCTTCCCCTGAACTCTCTTGTCTGTGCCCAGGTCCTGACCCTCTCTTCTATCCTCCATGGTCCTCTGTGCATGCCCCTGCTCCCTCCTTCTTGCCCATCATAACCATTGTGCTGCCACTAACCCACCCGCTTGCCATGCACGGTCTTCTGTGCTGCCATGGCCCCTCCCACCTTCCCTGTTTGGTCAGCTAGCTGCCCCTGACCCCCTCCCACCTTCCCTCCATGGTCTGTGTGTATGCCATCATAGTCTCACTGTTGCTCTCCATGGTGTGTCTTGTTTCTAGTGCCCATCCTGCCTGACCTCCATGGTCATCTTGCTGCTCCTGCCCTGCCCCCTTGCCCCCAGCTCTCTGTTTCCATGTGCAGACCCCTATTCCCTCCCTCCTGGCTTGTCTGTTCCATTGTAATGCCCCTGATCTGTCCCTCCTGCCCATTATGGTCTGTTATGCTGCAGCTTTCTCTCCTGTCTGTCCATTATGGTCAGCTAGCTACCATTGCCTCTTTCCCCTATGTTCTCTGTTGTCCGTGTGCATGGTCCTGTCCCCTCTCTATTTCTTTCTATGGATTGTTGTGCTGCACTCCCGTCCCGCATGCCCTGTGTGGTGTATTGTGCTGCTGCAAACCCTGATGCCTGCCCTGTAGGGTCAGTTTGGTGCACCTCTCCATGTCCCTCCTGTCCTCTGTTATCCGAGTCCATGTCCCTACCCCAATTCCTCCTGCCTACCATGGTCCAATGTACCATACTTGCGAACCTTTTGAACTTGGTAAGAGGGAGATTTTGAAAAACAACTGGGGTATTGATTTTCCCCTTTGAGTTACATTGAATAAGAGGAGATTGTAGACAGGAGACAGATCAAATAAAGCCCATTTGAGCTTAAAAACATTGGACGTTTCCTGGCTGAAACGGGTCTGTTTGGCATGTATGGTTGTACTACCACTGCCTCTTCCTTCTGCCCACAATGGTCTATTATATTGCCACAGCCTCTCTTGCCAGTCCTGTATTGTTGGTTTGTTGCCCCTGCCTCCATTTCCACTGCCCTCCATAGTCTGTTGTGCTGCCACTGCCCTTCCTGCCTGCCCAGTGTAGTCAAATTGTTGCCTCTGAACTCTCCTACCTGCCTTCAATTTTCAGAGTCCGTGCCCCTGGCCTCTGCCTCTCAACAGTATCCCAAATGAACAACTAGATTGCTATGCTAACATTCTATATTTATTACAAAAGTGTGGAACGCCTGACGTCATCTTGATGTAATCAAAACTGTAATATCTAGAGCATTTCCTTTAGAAATTATATATATGGGAGGGTCTTATTTGCATCAAAATTATGGTTAGTGCTCTAAAAAACTAAAATGAGGACATATTTTCTGAGTTTTCAAATAGCGACAAAGAACTTTTAAATTATTTGTAATCTTTATGTTTTTTTATCCAGTTGACCACTTGATTAAATGTTGCACCTAGGGGAGAGGATGTGGTGTTACTTCCAGAGCTGCAGACTTTGCAACTGGGGAACCAGGTTGGAGTTTCTGCTTCAGCTCAACATTCTGTGATTCTGGTTAAATCACTTAATCTCCCCATGTCTACAACCAAAATGAATTTGATCTTGTGTGATGTAACCAATGCTCATGTAAAGCACTCCAATACCTGACAAGTCTGCACTATATAAAACTGCAAATACACACAAAAAAAGTGTTTGGCACACTTCTGTCATTGGGCTACATGTGGGCTACATCTGGGTGATATTTGTGCTTTATTTGGGCTCTATTGTCTCTGGTGGCCATCTTGGGAGATTTATTTGTTATGAAGTTTCCTAATTTCTTCATTTACTGCAGTCTCCTCAGTAGGAAATGCTTTCAGTTTTTTACTTTAATTCCATAAAGAAGGTATTCGGATATGTCACACATTTGCCATAAATTCTGAATGTTAGCACTCTAGTTGCTCATTAGATCACTGTAGTAAAGCTACTGCTCACCAGGGAAGTCTGCTGCTGGTATTCAAAGTGCATTTTTCAGTCTGCATGTCAGAATTGTTTTATGAAATAGAAGAGGATTTGAGGAGTCAAAATGTGCCCTAATTTTTCTTTCTGCAGCACTAATCATAATTTCTATGGCAAAATGAACCCCCTCATTTTGTTCCTTTTTAAATTAAATGTTTTAAGTGTTACCACTTTATTCCAATCAAGATGGCTTCAGGTGTGCCATACTTTTGTCGTAAGTAAGACTGTTAGCGCTCTAGTTGTTCGTTAGAACACTCTGGGCCATTCTGTCTTTGGGCTATACTTGGGCTACATCTGGGTGATATTTGGGCTACATTTGGGCTCTTTTGTCTCTGGTGGCCATCTTGGGAGATTTATTTGCTATGAAGTTTCCTAATTTCCTCATTTACTGCAGTCTCCTCAGTAGGAAATACTTTCAGTTTTTTACTTTGGTTCCATCAAGAAGACATTCAGATGTGTCACACATTTGCCATAAATTCTGAATGTTGAGGAAATATGAATTTTGTGATCAGTTATGTCCCCTATCGTAGACCCCAACGGCTCCATGTGCATGCTATAAGTACATGTATGTTCCCTCCAGTTCCAGTTTTGAAGACGCAAATACATGTGCGTCCACCGTCAACATGTCCTCTTTCAGATCCGCCATGAATGGGTCAGATATTCCATTCCTAAGTATGAAAGGCCACCGACTTTATGTGGTTCACTTTCCCCATTTTACACATTCAGGCGAGTAGGCCCTGAATTCTGTCATCCAGCCTTTTCCTGCCTTCTGCCTCTGAAAGCTCCAGTCTGAGCCTGCATCTGTATCCATGAACTTTGTCCTACTCCCTGCGCGGCTAACGGTGCCTGATCCAGCATATTGCCTGCCAAAAAACTGTATTTCACCTTCAAGATTATCTACTCCGCTCCTCATCCGATGCATTCCTGTCTAGTAGTTTAGGTAAACATTCCTCCAGCTACCGTGCAAAGGGCCAGGCCTCGCTGTCCTCATGCAAGTAATTCATAGGCCCCGTTACCATGGAATATTCCTACCCCCTCGCATCTCATGTAGACACTTAGACGCTTGTACACGCACTAACAGTCAGTATAGAATAGATTCTATCCTAGAGACCTTTCCTTTTGGATAACACAGTTCTTTAAACATAGGATATTAGATATGATTTGGGATTAGGTTGACATAACCCCCAGACTTCTGTCTCTACATGTAGAGCTAAATGTCAAGTCCCCTTCACCCTCTAGTTGCACGTCAATCACACGTCATGCGGCTGCGCGCGCATCTCTGCCAAATATTTCTGCTGACATTGCAGGATTCTTTTATGGATCCACCCACTTGTGACATCATGTATAATGACGTTTATTAAATTACGCCCATATGACCGCCTCTATTAGTTACGTATGCACCTTTTATCTGTACTATCAGCTGTTACGCCTCTTGCATCTGTTTCACTGTAATGCATTTTCTATAAAACTGCTTATCTGTCAATAATGTATGCCCTTCCTTCCTGAACTTTCGTGGTGATGGAATAGAAAGCCTACAATTCGAATTGTATTCCTTTGTATAGGAATAAAGCCTTTTAAAACCTCTAATACCACGGATTCTGCCTCTTATATTTACTGAGTTATTCTTACTAGACTTTACCGCATAAAAAATAGTACCGGTAATGAAATATTTACCACATAAATTGGCGCCCGAATAGGGACACTTTCTCATCTCACGCGCCGGAGGTGCGTTGCAGGCCCGGTCTCCTGCCACAGCTGAACGGACAAAAACGCGTACCTGCAGGATTTCCTGTATCTCCCTCCGGCCAAGCGGGGACGACTGAGGCTGCGATCAACACCCAGACGAGGCGGTGAGAAGTGCGAAGTATCCCGACCAGAGCCTAGCTGAGAGAGCAAGATCCGAGGTATACAGAGGCCCACCAGGTTCCGAAGTTCCGAGTCCAATCAAGTTGAGTCCAGTCCGGTCCAATTTCAGTTCCGTTCCGAGGCCTTCCGTTCCGAGCTACCCGGTGAGTACCATTACCGGGGAGGCATTTTACGTGCACATAGTCTGTGCCGGTCAAGACGGGTTTGGGTACACAAATCCGGTCTGCACTGTTTCAGCAGTGTATCTGTACTGTTTAGCAGTATATATAGTATGTCTTGCATATAAATAAGTATTATCTAGTGTCAGTATTATGTCAGTAACTAGTTTTCTATTAGTTATCATTGTTCGTTAAAACTGTTAAATGTTAAATGTTTTAATACGTTCTATACATTGTGGTGTGAATGACTGTTCATTATTGTGTTCATTATATAAAGTGTGTTCTAGTAATATAGGTCTAAAAATGCCGCTCTTTTCGAAACTAAGACAGATCAAAACTAGAAAAGGTGTACTCGAAGAAGCTGTTCCCATCCCACCAAGGGACACTCCAGGGTACTTTATGTATCATAAGCATGGCCTAGATGCCGTATTATTTCTTGATTTATGGGTGGACTACACCAAAGAATTACCAGAGAGTCAGAGATGGCCCGCAGCGGGGACCTGGGATGCAGATTGCATCATGAGAGTAGAAGAAGAATTATGGAAAAAGAAAGCCAGACAGTCACAGAAAGATGCCATTGAATTATGGCGTAAAGAATCATATAGACGTACAGAAAAAGCGCTCAGACAGGAAGAGAAAGGTAGAGAGAATTCAAATAAAACTCGAGAAAATCTATTACTTGAGGAAGGTACCCGAGTAAACTCAGAACAAGTAGATAGACAAAGAAACACTCTTATGAATGGTATGTATCCTCTTTTGGCCGAAGGGTTACCTAAGGCTATCCCGGAAATACCAAAAGACTTAACTCCTCCATTGCTCCCGATAAAATCACATCCCAAAACACATCCCAAAACAGCAAAGGACGTTTTCCTTTCCTCCTATTTAGATGACGTAGCTCCCGAGTATGCTAATGCCATACCACACATGCCGCTTGCCGATGGTGTTCAACACCAAGAGCATCCGTCTGTATCTCCGCAACTACAAACTCCTACACAAGTTCCCACAGGTCCGTCCGTTTCTACAGTTTTTCCCGCATCTACAATTTCTATCCTACGCCCAACGAATCCTTTCGTGCCTAGCACCTCAGACGGTGCTACAGGAGGTACGACAGACATGTTTGCCACCCCGCCGCGAAATAAACAGACCCTTAGAGATTTAGCACTCCAACGTACACCCCAATTAGCGACATCCGACATGTTTAAAGAACAGCTTGTGGATTGTAGATACGACCCAGTACCAGGTAGACAGGACAAACTGCTCATATCATCACTACGTATACGACGAGCTACATTATATTTAATGACAATACCAGGAATGGGTGAACACCTAGACGAAATATATCGCTTTGTCCAAACAGGGCGAGGTCCAGAAAGTATTAACGAAGCTATGGAATACCAGAAAGTGGATGTCCAAAGACAACTACTACGTTTTTTCATAAATTGTGTAATTAGGAATCAAGACAGGCCTGGGGCAGATCACGATACCATGCAAAGACTTGTCAAATGGGGTCTGAACATATCAGAAGAGAAACATGATAGACAGGCGTGTATAATCGCCATGTGTCGAAAGATCCGCAAGGAAGTAGAACGAATACATAAAGAAAGACGAGAAACAGACAGAGTAGAATCAGAAGAGGAGGAGGAGCAAGAATCAGAACAATTAGAAACGATAGCTTATGTAGGTAGAGGAAGACCCCATAATAATACTAGAGGCTTTAATGACCCGATACGCCCGATACGTCCAGAACATAATAGATATTTTCAAACCCCTATGTTAAATACAAGATCCCCTGAACACCTATTCCAAGCCGCTGATAAATTACTCCGAGATCGAAGGGGGTACCATATGCTCGATTCCATGGACGAACAAGAATTAGCCAGGTCAGCAGTACAATGGGCTGACAGTCCCAGCGAATACAATGATGATGTACTTGCACACACATTTCTGAATCTTGACCCCTACGAACAGCGTTTAGCTAGTATATACATGATTCAACACCTCCTTATATTATATAAAAGCCAACACTCCGATCCAGGACCCTTACCTGACATATTGACAGAACTACTCACGAACATATGGAGAGGGTCAGGTACTGATTTGATTAGGGAAATTCTAGAATCCCGAAACCAATATTTAAATTTCGTATGCCCAGAACACGTTCCAGTTCCCATCATGGGAAGAAAAATGTATCACATAGATCGACAGAACCCGTTACGCGAAGTACACCCAATCAGAGGTGACGGTAATAACTTTACACGCGTGTTTGTGTACACGCCTATAACTAAACTGGAATTATTAGAAATGAAGAAAGTAGTACCCAGCCATGACAAGGATCCAGCAGGTTTCCACCGTGAAATAAAAGACATGTTACTCATGGGAGAGTATACCTACCCCGACATTATGAAAATATTAAAAGTCCTATTACCCGCCGGTGTTTATGAGAAACTCAAAGAAAAGGAATGGGAGGTGGGAGACCAAAAGATAGATTGGACAGCATTAGAAAACGAAGAAAGGGCCCGAGCTGCAGGAGCAGGGCTTGGGGAAAAGACTACAGCACTAGCAGGGCTACTAGTGCAGGTACTGCCACGTTTATTAACTACGAAAAAGGAAGACTGGGGTGCAATATCAGCCTGTAAACAAAAGCCAGATGAAGACACTAGTGATTTCTATTCCCGATTTGAAAAATGTTTTGGTATAAATAGTGGCATAAAAGCCAGTAGTGAGTCATATCCACATCTGTTTGTGACAAAATTAGTTGAAAATTCTCTGCTACAAGTCAAGAATAGAGTATTGAAATTCGAAAGTACCTGGCAAGGTAATACCCCATCACAGATGTTACAGATGTTACAATATCACCACAATAGAATTAGAGAAGAACAAGAACACGAACAAAGACGTATGAAAGATACAAAAATGAAAATGCTTGTTGCTCAGTCAGTTCCAGCTGATGGTCATCAAAAGGGTGATTCCGCAGGTCCTACGAAAGGGACATGCAACTATTGTAAACAACCAGGTCATTATATACACGATTGTCCAGTTCTGAAACATAATATTGCTACAGGTAGAACCCAGGAGAGACCACGTCCACCTAGACAGGATCAGAATCAACAACAAATCCCTCAGCATGCACAACCTAGGTTAGCTCCGCAACAACTAGCTCCGCAACAGGGAGCTCCACAACAGACCGTAGCACCGCCACAGGCGCAGCCTATTGCTGCAACACAAGCAACAACACAACAGATGTATCAGTATGCACAAGCAGATTATCCCGATTATCAGCGATATACATGACATAGCCTAGAGAGGGAAGTTGGCTTACCCCTTATTGAGGTTCCTGTAGACCAAGAGGGACCTTATGTACATAGTGAACTATTAGGGGAAGACAGAAAGTTTTTACTTGATACAGGGGCAAGCAGAACAACTATAAGACGCAGTGAAGTTCCAGGGGCACCCCTCTCAGGCTCACAGAATATTTCCCTTGGATTCTCAGGAAAACCCATAATTAATGACGTAACACAACCTCTTCCACTCACGATTGGTCCATTGACACGTACTACAGATTTATTGCTTACTAAATCATGTCCAGAAAACTTGTTAGGTATAAAAACATTGAAAGCTCTAGGAGCTATAATATGTTGTTCTCCGGAAGGAGTACGATTATTTTTACGTGACTTTAAAGGTCACTACGTGTCCAGAGACATGGATCACCGACTGCAGAATTTACCTACACATTTATGGGCACAAGGCCCCACTGATGTTGGTTGCATGAACATTACACCATATCGAGTCACACTAAAAACAGGAGTAATACTACCACGAATACGACAATACAAGTTACCACCAGATGCTGTTGTGGCTTTGCTGCAAATCATTGACGAGCTCATTGCACAAGGAGTGGTTGTCGAAACCGACTCCAATGTATGTAATTCCCCGATAATTCCGATTCTTAAAAGAACGGATCCAAAGGCACCACCAGTATATTGATTAGTTATTGATCTGCGCGAATTAAATAAATGTATTGTACCACAATACCCTGTGGTCCCAGATATCTCTTCATTACTAACCGCTATTGACTCAGAAGCAACGTTCTTCACTGTAATTGATCTCAAGAATGCTTTCTTTAGCGTCCCAATAGATCCGGAAAGTCAATATCTGTTCGGATTCAGTTTAAATGGACGAAGTTTTAAATTCACACGCGCACCTCAAGGATTTACAGAAAGCCCCCGCATCTATAGCCAAGCACTGAAATGAGAACTTGACAGTATCCACATGCCAGTTAACACTGCCTTGCTTCAATATGTCGATGATCTGTTGATCACCGCCCGAAGCGAACCTGAATGTGAAAAAGCGTCACTGACGGTTTTAAAATTTCTGGCCGACAAGGGGCACAAGGTGTCCCCTTCTAAGCTGCAATTCTGTGTCCAGCGAGTTGTTTACCTTGGGCACTCGCTGTCCAAGGAGGGAAGGCAGCTTACATCCGACCGCATCCAGTTAATTACTAACATGCCACCACCCAAGACACAAAAGGAGGTGCGGGCTTTTATAGGCCTCACTTCATACTGTAGGCAGTGGATCCCTCAATATGCATTTCTAGCAAAACCACTCATCCAGTTGACAACACAGGAGGCAGCCACATCGACTGTCCTCCCTTGGACTCAAGAACATACACACGCCTTTGAAAGCTTAAAGAAAGCTTTATGCCAAGCACCTGTTTTAGCAACACCATGTTACAATAAACAGTTTACACTCTTTGTTACAGAACGCGAAGGTACTGCCTTGTCAGTACTCACTCAGGAACAAGCAGGATCACACAAACCATGTGCTTATTTCTCTAGTACATTAGATCCAGTAGCTCAGGCTCTTCCTGCGTGCCTGAAATCGGTGGCAGCAACAGCTTTAGCAATCAGACAAAGCGATGCCATAGTGTTAGGACACCAATTGACAGTACAAGTACCACATGCAGTAGAGGTTCTCTTGAACCGCACACAAACACAACACTTGACTATAGCGAGACTCACTGGTTACGAACTAACATTGTTTCAGCCACACATAGAAATCAGACGTTGTAATACGTTAAACCCTGCCACACTGTTACCAGTGGGCGGAACAGATCCATTGGCACATGATTGTGTCGAAGTCATTACTATCACGACGAAACCCAGACAAGACTTGACAGATATCCCTTTGTCAGATCCAGACTTGACATTGTATGTAGATGGGTCATGTATGAGAACAAGTACAGGAGAGTTAGTGGCCGCTTACGCAGTCACAACAGACACTAAAGTCATTGAAACAAATTGTATTAACACTTTGTCAGCTCAAGCAGCAGAGCTCATCGCTCTGACACAAGCCTGTATTCAAGCCAAAAATAAGAAAGTCAACATATACACAGATTCACGTTATGCATTCGGAGTCGTCCATGACTTTGGCGTACTGTGGCGAGAGAGAGGTTATTTAACTTCTCACGGTGCCCACATCCAGCACGGACCCCTCATTCAAACCCTATTGGACGCGATTCATCTACCCACTGCAATATCGATTATGAAATGCAAAGCCCATACAAAAGTTACCGATATCATTTCTCAGGGTAATGACCTAGCTGACAGAACAGCTAAACAGACTGCTCAGAATCAGACTCACACAACTGACATGACAAAGACAATAGTTCCGACACCAACACATTGCATGACAGTTAAGGATCCCGCCCTTGATGTAATTGACATACAGACACATGCTACACCAGAAGAAATAAAGAAATGGACTGAATTAGGAGGGATCCAAACGGATCAAGGATGGATGACGAAGGAAAAATCTATATGGTTTCTTCCCGACTCTATGGTTCAAGTCATCATTAACACAATACATAGTCCAGCGCACCTAGGAGAAAAAGCTATGCTAGACAGCATTCAACACATTTGGTTCAACAAACACTTGCGAGCAGCAGCTAAACAAAAATTTCGTACCTGTATGATATGTTGTCAGTTTAATCCAGGTAAAAGCATCCCCGTAGAACAGGGTGGATTTCAACCTCCCGATCATGCTTTTGAAGTCCTCCAGATGGATTATATCCAGATGGAACGATGTCGAGGATTCAAATATGTTCTCGTAGTTGTCTGTGCTCTTTCCCGTTGGACAGAAGCCTACCCGGTTTCAGATTACACCGCCCCGACTACTGCCAAACAGTTAGTTCGAGAATTCTTCCCACGGTACGGTTTACCACGTGTTGTCTACTCAGATAACGGCCAGCCGTTCTCATCCGAACTAATGAAACACGTTTCCCTTTTGTTAGGCTACCAATGGAAATTCCACTGTGTCCGGCATCCCGAGGCAGCAGGTCTCGTGGAACGCCATAATCAAACTCTGAAAATTAGATTGTCCAAAATATGTAGGGAAAAAGGTGTCGATTGGATAGTAGCCTTACCAGTTGCGCTCTTTTATATGAGAATGGTAGCACATTCTCGAACAGGGCTATCCCCGTACGAGGTGATCTTCGGTAGACCACCAAATATGTGGGGGACGCCTATACCTCGCAAAATCACTGATGTTGACTGTAATATGCTGACAGATTACCTGGCTTCCTTGATGTCTGCACTACAATCTTGTCGTTCACAGGTAGCCGCAGCTTTTCCCGATAATACTGAGGTGAAGCCCCATGACGTGGTTCCTGGTGACCTGGTTTTGGTCAGGAATTTCGACCGGAAGACCCAACTGGAGCCTAGGTGGAAGTCGCCCAAGTTGGTTCTACTCACTACAAGGACAGCCGTGAAGATCGAGGGACGGAAAGGGTGGTTGCACTCGAGTCATATCAAGAAATTTTATGGACTACCATCCAGTGTGAATACTCAACCTTGTATTCCCTCACAGACAGACTCAAAGCTCCCCTTGGTTGAGCAGTCAAAACCAGAACTGTACAAACTAAAATTGAGGTCTAGCAAGTCAGACAATTTGATTGTTTAAGTCCTCTCCAAGGTGAATCGGTTGAATTTGTCTCTGACATGTATCCTCTAGACCGGAATAGAGAAAGAAATCACCAGATGCAGCTTAAGAAGCATGCGTATTGTAAATCACTTCGTAGTCACTGCACAGTAACATTATTAATTTTGTTTTTTCTAAGTCTTCTGATCATTATTTTCAGCATACTATTGCATATGTATTACCCTATTCTTAAGCGTGCTTACAATATAACTGCAGAACATTCTTTTAGCGAATTACCTCCGCATGAGTTGTCCTATAGATTTGCGCTGCGCAACAACACATTCATTAGTATGTTACATCATTCCCATCAGACCAGCAATGCCACAAATTGTTGGATATGTGGCCGACTCCCTCCCTATCAGAACTATAAGGGAGTTTTGCCCCTCTTTCCATATCCGTTCACACACAATGGCTCCTGTGGAGCATGGTTTAGTTTGATTAATTCCCTAGATTCAAATTCCGCAGTTTATCAAGACAACTGGGTATGGGGAAACCTGAACCTAGTTTTGCTTAAAGTCTGCTACCCTAACAAGGAGGGACTTCCCAAAAGAACAGGAACTGATCTAGAAAATGAAGTATATGGATTAGGTAATTTTACACTTAACCTCATGATCCTGAACGTTGAATCTGAAGCTACACCAATCTTGCCCGCCATGTCAGTATTCCCAGTAAAAGAGGAATTATGTATAAGAAAGAATGGTTCCATACACATGGGCCATAGTAAATGCACCACTGTAATAAAATTCAGTGATCAAGGCAAGTCTACATTTAGAGCTTCCCATCATTCCTACTTCATATGTGGCCAGACCGCATATATATGTCTACCTTTAGATTGGGATGGTACCTGTTACATAGCATTCCTTCTGCCACCTGTTTTCCTAGCTCCTCCTGATTATCACCGAAATACCCATTTAGTACACAATAGACAGCAGAGAGATCTCCCAATTGTCGATTATACTGAAACAGCATGGGAAAAATACACAGATTTCAATAAAGGTTTCTTTCCCTATATAGGTACAGTCACTAATAGTAAACTGATACGTAGATTAACCAGAACCCTTGAAGCAGTAGTGAACGAAACTATTTCCGCCTTAGGCAATTTAACAGAAGAGCAGTCTGCTATGCGGATTGTTGTGCTTCAAAATCGTCTTGTCCTTGACGTCATCCTGGCTGATAGGGGCGGAGCTTGTAGGGTCATCGGATCAAGTTGCTGCATTTTCATACCAGAAAATTCGCCGTCAGTATATAAAGCCATAACCCGCCTTCATAAGATTATAAGCCAGATACACCAGAGTCCAGGCACCTGGACTTGGTCCGGTTGGTTCTGGGGCGTGTTGTCAGCCTGGGGATGGAGGATCCTATCCTTCCTAGGTATTGGCTTTCTCATACTATTCAGTAGCTGCTTATGTCTACAATGTGGGCCAGCGATTTATGGTCTGTGTGCCACATCGTGTATCCCACATCCACGTTTTCGTTCAAGATCCCGGAAGAAGAAATAAGAACAAATGATGCTATATGAACAGATCAATGGATTGATGAAGATCGATATCTCCTGAGGGTCCGTAGGGGACAAGGAGGGAATGAGGAAATATGAATTTTGTGATCAGTTATGTCCCCTATCGTAGACCCCAACGGCTCCATGTGCATGCTATAAGTACATGTATGTTCCCTCCAGTTCCAGTTTTGAAGACGCAAATACATGTGCGTCCACCGTCAACATGTCCTCTTTCAGATCCGCCATGAATGGGTCAGATATTCCATTCCTAAGTATGAAAGGCCACCGACTTTATGTGGTTCACTTTCCACATTTTACACATTCAGGCGAGTAGGCCCTGAATTCTGTCATCCAGCCTTTTCCTGCCTTCTGCCTCTGAAAGCTCCAGTCTGAGCCTGCATCTGTATCCATGAACTTTGTCCTACTCCCTGCGCGGCTAACGGTGCCTGATCCAGCATATTGCCTGCCAAAAAACTGTATTTCACCTTCAAGATTATCTACTCCGCTCCTCATCCGATGCATTCCTGTCTAGTAGTTTAGGTAAACATTCCTCCAGCTACCGTGCAAAGGGCCAGGCCTCGCTATCCTCATGCAAGTAATTCATAGGCCCCGTTACCATGGAATATTCCTACCCCCTCGCATCTCATGTAGACACTTAGACGCTTGTACACGCACTAACAGTCAGTATAGAATAGATTCTATCCTAGAGACCTTTCCTTTTGGATAACACAGTTCTTTAAACATAGGATATTAGATATGATTTGGGATTAGGTTGACATAACCCCCAGACTTCTGTCTCTACATGTAGAGCTAAATGTCAAGTCCCCTTCACCCTCTAGTTGCACGTCAATCACACGTCATGCGGCTGCGCGCGCATCTCTGCCAAATATTTCTGCTGACATTGCAGGATTCTTTTATGGATCCACCCACTTGTGACATCATGTATAATGACGTTTATTAAATTACGCCCATATGACCGCCTCTATTAGTTACGTATGCACCTTTTATCTGTACTATCAGCCGTTACGCCTCTTGCATCTGTTTCACTGTAATGCATTTTCTATAAAACTGCTTATCTGTCAATAATGTATGCCCTTCCTTCCTGAACTTTCGTGGTGATGGAATAGAAAGCCTACAATTCGAATTGTATTCCTTTGTATAGGAATAAAGCCTTTTAAAACCTCTAATACCACGGATTCTGCCTCTTATATTTACTGAGTCATTCCTACTAGACTTTACCGCATAAAAAATAGTACCGGTAATGAAATATTTACCACAATGTGAGCACTCTAGTTGCTCATTAGATCACTGTAGTAAAGCTACTGCTCACCAGGGAAGTCTGCTGCTGGTATTCAAAGTGCATTTTTCAGTCTGCATGTCAGACTTTTTTTATGAAATAGAAGAGGATTTGAGAAGTCAAAATGTGCCCTAATTTTTCTTTCTGCAGCACTAATCATAATTTCTAAGGCAAAATGAACCCCCTCATTTTTTTCCTTTGTAAATTAAATGTTTTAAGTGTTACCACTTTATTCAAATCAAGATGGCTTCAGGTGTGCCATACTTTTGTCATAAGTAAGAGTGTTAGCGCTCTAGTTGTTGGTTAGAACACTCTGGGACATTCTGTCATTGGGCTATACTTGGGCTACATCTGGGTGATATTTGTGCTACATTTGGGCTCTTTTGTCTCTGGTGGCCATTTTGGGAGACTTATTTGTTATGAAGTTTCCTAATTTCCTCATTTACTACAGTCTCCTCAGTAGGAAATACTTTCAGTTTTTTACTTTGATTCCATCAAGAAGGCATTCAGATGTGTCACACTTTTGCCATAAATTCAGAATGTTAGCACTCTAGTTGCTTATTAGATCACTGTAGTAAAGCTACTGCACACCAGGGAAGTCTGCTGCTGGTATTGAAAGTGCATGTTTCAGTCTGCATGTCAGAATTTTTTTATGAAATAGAAGAAGATTTGAGAAGTCACTCAAAATGTGCCCTAATTTTTCTTTCTGCAGCACTAATCATACTTTCTATGGCAAAATGAACCCCCTCATTTTGTTCCTTTTTAAATTAAATGTTTTAAGAGTTACCACTTTAATCCAATCAAGATGGCTTCAGGTGTGCAATACATTTGTCATAAGTAGGACTGTTCGTGCTCTAGTTGTTCTTTAGAACACTCTGGGAAGCTGCAGTACAACACAAAGGAATCAACTGACAGACTCTGCCCTTGTTGGATTTACATGTTTTACTGAGAATGTCAGACTTCATTCTCACATGACTGAGAAAGATAATGTGAATTTACAGAAAATATGCTCTCAGTTTAGCTTATAGATCACCTTCCAAACCTCTGTGGGTAAAGCATGCGAAAATAGTTATCGCTCAAACATGATTCATGATATCACAGCAGAAGGCTTTTTCACATGGTAAAATCACCTTAGAACACACCACAATTCCTAAAATGAGTATGGTACAATCAACAAATGATTTATAATGTAACTAAAGTCTTAAAACCTTCTATTAACTGCAATGCTTTTTAATGAGGTGCTATCATGTATATTGGTCCCAAGATGGCTGCCAACACTTCTTGGATGAAGTACTGACAGCCAATCAGATCTCACGATGAGATGTGTGGTTAGGCTCCACCCAGATATATCTATCTTTTTAACTCTAATTTTCTCAGGAACTACTGAACGGATTTACACCATTTAAGCAAAAGGCATGAGTCTGAACTGAGGACTACCTCTTTGCCAAATTTGGTGTAATACCGTTCAGCAGTTCGGGCTATAGCTGCGTCAACAGGTCCTATGGGAAAATGCATGGGGGAAAACGCGTTTTGTGACCACCCTTTTTTCTCGGCCCCGCTTGACGAATCACCGTGACATTTTCAGGATAGGAGCGGACCGGAGCTGGCCAAAAGTTTGGAAAATTTCGCGAAGATTTGTCAATCGGCACACACGTTATTCCAAATAGAATGTTGCGGATTTCCTATGGAAAATAGGTCCTAACTATAACTACCTATAGTTATATATATAGATATATATATTCACTGAAAAAACCATAGGTTTCAGGCATGTTATAGTTAGGATTTAGCATTTAAAAAAACCTTAGAAATTCAATGAAAAAAACATAGGTTTCAGGGGTGTTATAGTTTGCTGGACATTTCACTCGTACAAAACCATTGAAATTCCTCCGTTATAGTTAGTTCTGCTAACTATAACTTGCGCACCCACAATCCACTGCTGATGATGTCACATATTACATCATTCATGACATGGTCAGTGACATCACTGACGACATCACTGATGACATCATCCAGTGAATGTGGTTTGGTTCGTTATTTAAATATGTATTATATATATAGCAATCTGCATTGAAGAATGAGTGGATATATAAATATCTGGATGGAGGATTTAGTAGCAGTGTGATTGACTGTTTACTTGACTAATTTATAGTGTCTCACTAAATATATTGGATAGTGATTAAATCTCCTTGGAATGTATTTCACATATATATTAGTGATTTACATTATAAACAAAAATGTTTAGACAAAATATTAGTTATATGTACACATGGGTATTTTCAAAACTTAGGAGTACCCTATACTTACATGCATTATTGAAAATGATTATTATTGCATCAATGATATATTTGAACTTATAATCTTTAAGTTTTCTTTTTGTATGATCCACTATTAATATGACTTTGCCGTATATTAACTTAAATTCATGTAGGCCTCATTCTTAAAGTGAAATCATGGACTTGTATCACCAAAGCATATGGGAACCTTCCACACTATTGCCAGTAGTATTGAATCAATAACTTTTTCCTTTGACTTCTCCTGTACTGCACAGGACACTTGTTACAATCATTGCTACAATTAATAACAGCTGCCTGGGAATGTGCCCTTTTGAATCTGCTATGTCTTTTCCTCAATGTGCTATTGTTCAATGTGTCGCATGTTGAATAACTTAATTAACTGTGTAATAGATCCATGTGTTTTTTACGGATTTTGTGTCTTCTTCACTGTTGCATCACACCCATCCTATATGAACTGACCAATGGACTAAAGTGGTCTGACAGATAGAAGTGATGCCAGGAGGTGTCATCCGGGAAACTGAACGAGTATAATTGCCTATCCTAACAGAGCTTTGGGGGAGTTGTCGTGGTTGAGTCGAGTTGAGTGGAGTTTGAGTGGAGCGAACAAGAGAGCAAAGGTGAAGAGTTCCATTTGTGCTGCTGTGATCCTTGATAATACAGTGGCAGACAGAACAGATATCTGTCTAATTGGACTAGACTGGTTACTTGGAACTTTGCTGAACTTTCCTGAACAAGCCTTTGCGAAAGGCTTATTTAGCTACCAATTCATACCAACACATATGCTGTATGAGTCTGTGGGTCTACCTCGGCTGAGAGAGACTGCCCCCTCTGGTTTCCTTACCTTTCCTGAATATAATCTGAATTTAAATCTGAATGCTAAATTTAATAAATGTAAATCAGTTCCATTTAAGCTGATAAACCAAATTAACTAACTTGGTCTGACTCTGCTATTATGACTTATTGTATTTCATGAATGTGCATTTATTCTGGGTTACCCTATGACTAAACAGAAATGCAAGAATTACGTTTCTGATCATCAAATCCTTATGCTATTATTCATTATTGCTCTAATGAAACTTTTGTTCTGTATGATCCTTGCACGCCCACGTTTCTTTAGATTTGTTTTTGCAATTATCATATTTTATATTTATTTTCCTGAGATTACTCTATGTGAGTTTAATTTCGAGTTTGTAAATACAGTTATCCTTTTCCTGGTCCTCATTGGGTAACTGCCAGTTCCCCCGAATAGCCAACCCCTCACAGCATAGAGCAAGGCCCATCAGAGGACCAATTATTTTGAAAGTAAGCAAGGGCCCATTAAACGCTAAAAGACCGCTTAGGGCAACAATTAGAACGGATGAAGAACGGAATGCTGAACAAATAAAACATTCATCTTCAGATCTGGGTTTAATTCATAGTTTTTTTGCTCACCACGCCACGCAAGTTTGTATCCAGCCATATGTAAATCAGTCTTGACCCTGCTCCCCATAGGAACAGTCCAGCCCTAACTGCCAGGCCAGGTCCTTCTCGGACCAGAAACAAGCTAATGGGTGCGTGACCACCGGCAGGGGGTTGGCGGCCTGCGTGGGGTAGGGAACAGGGCTCAGAGGAATTTCAGGGTTTTGTGGAGTTTTAAAATGTTGGTTTTTAGGGGGTTGGTTTCTTCAGTGAATACACACACATGCACTTTTCCTGATTGTATGTACATTTTCAGTGAGACCTTTTCTTGAGATGTCAATATTTTATCAGATTGTTTCTGCCACCTGGCATCTCTAAGTATTGTGTTGAGAAAGACTGTGATCTCTTATCATATAAAGAGAGTGTCACAGTTAGACCTGCTGTTCACATTCACGTGTGTATGATAACAGCCACCAACCACACTGACTTCACACCTATTTCTGACACTTCAAATAATCCAATGTATTAGATTAAACAATTAAAATGAGAAAAAAAGCCTGCAAACCTATGTGTATCATTACTAAAAAAGTACAAGCATTGGCAAAGCTAATAGATTCGCCTTTGGGGCCATTCGACTTTGCCAGTGGGTTTTAGCCATGCTGCACAGCATCTGCAATGCTGCTCAGCATGGCAGATTTTATCCCCTTGTGTGCTCATGACGAACCCAGCTCGTCATAAGGCACAGTGGAGCTGTGCTCATGACGAGCTGGGCTCGTCATAACGGTCGCGCCACTCCCACGCGTAATTGATTCCACGCCTGTGCGGGAGAATCAATTAGTGGGCGGAGTTGTGACGAGCCGACCTCGATGGTGCCTCATGACGAGCTGGGCTCGTCATGAGCACCATCCCGCCCGGCCCCTCCCCGTGCCGCGGGGGAATTACCCCCGCAGCGAAGGGGTTAAGAAAAAAAGTCTTTAACGCATCCACTTGTATCATAATGTAGGTGCCCCCACCACGTATGCCCGCCTACAAAATGACACGTGCTCTTTTTTTCTTTTTAGTGACTGATTTGAGTTTGCTTGGTAACTAAAAAGGAAATAAAATGTGCAAAAGCTTTTGTTAAGGAAGTGGGTGCGGGCAGTGGAAGCAAAACAGGGAGGGTGGGGAGTGAATGGTGAAGCAACACGAATGGAGAAGCGAAGGCAACTGCCAGGGAAGGCTGGAGGGGACGCTAAAGCAACAGCTTGGGGAGGGTGGGAACCAGGGGCGTAACAAAGGCCCCAGTAGCCCCCACTGTGCGGGGGCCCCCAAGCTCCGGAGCGGAGCTCCTGATTGAGCCTGGAGGGGGCCCCTCCATGTGCCTTGCAGGGAGGCCCCCTCGAGTTTCATTACGCCGTTGGCGGGAACAAAAGCAACATTGGGTGCAGGGCAAAAAGGAAGGTGCAGTTGAAGAGTGGCAATGGAGAGAAATTCACAGGTGAGTATAAGAGGGAGGAGAATGGGAAGAAGCAGTCGGGCAACAAAAAGCAACAAAGAGTGCAGGGGAAGAGATGTTTACCAGGGAGATGGACCCAAAATACACTCTTTTTAATGGAATGCTTCACGCAGAAGAAAAAAGTTGTACTTGAAAAGCAAGCAGTGGTAGCAGCGATGTCAGCCAATCAAAGAGACTGTAAAGTGTCAATGCTCTATGGCAGGGATAAGCAAAAGACTGACAAGCTGGGACAAGAATAAGAAGCAGGTAATTGAGAGTGACAAAGAAAGACAACAAATGCTATGTAATGGGTGGGCTCCATGCCTCTCAACAGACACTGTATGACCTGTCTAGTAGACTCGACCTAACAAAAGGTGTTTTTCCAATTGCAAATGGGCATTGGAACGGGCACAGGGCTAACTTTGTAGAGCCTGACTAGCCCAGCTCCCTCTAGAACTGGGCCTAGACACGCCCATGGTGATATTGTGGCACCAGTGAGTGTCAGAAGGCACCACATGAACAGCGCACTATTATGCCTTGGCGTGTGGGGTTCAAAGGTCTATGAGGACAGGCAGATGACCCCAGGAAATTTTACAGTTGTCCTTTGGTGGAGAGATGGTACCGCAGGCATGGGGATGGGACTGAAAGTAAACTGGTGTGTCAAAAATAACCACTGGGACAAATGACCTCTGTTCTAGGGAGTCATGGAGGTTGTAATAGGTATTTATGCTCCCAATGACAAGAGCAAACGGTGCCCCAGTGCCAGGTTACGAGGAGAATTCACAATATATCACTTCACCTAGACTGAATAAACCCTTCCACAAAACCTAATATTGATGCTATGTTTTCAGCGCCGCCTACACAAATACTGATTGATGCTAATGGGTTTTTCAGTTATGTCATCCTGCTTTCTGTTTTCAGGGGCACCGGTTCTAGGTAAACCTTGCAGCAGTCTATATGACAAACAAAGAATCAAAGAATGAGTATGCAAGATGCAGGATGGCGTGCGTCTCAGCTCCCACAGGGATGAGAGAAAATCGAGGAATCTGTGTCAGTGAGAATAAAAGCCGCTGTTCTGTTATATAATGCATGAACCCAGAGGCATGAAACGATGCGGCTCTCTGAGCATTTCTAAAGTTCAAACCCAGAGACTGAACCACACGAATACAAAAGCAGTCAAGAACATCGTATGAAAGAAACAAAGTCATATTTGTATTATGTAGATTACAACTACTTCAGTAACCAAATGAATAAAAAGACGGGCATTGGACAGCGGGTCAGCCAGTCAGTTTCTATGCCTATCTCCATAGCAACATGCAATAGCAACTCTTATATTTTCACTTCCCTTACACCGGTGGTATTTCGTAACAGTCGACTATACTTCAGGATAGGACTGTAAATCAATGTTTATTTATAAGTGTTTTAACTATCAAAATTGTATTTTGTGATTAATTTCAATCAGTTCTAGTCCTATTGATCTAAATGACACAAGGAAGGATCGTTTGGAAGAGCATAAAGGGCGAGCGTTCAACAGAACTTGTATTCCACACCCGCAGCAGCAGGAGATGTCTTTAACCAGATGGAACTAGCTGATGCCATACAAAATCAGAAACCAGGCAATGCACCAGGCCCGACAGAATTCCAGTCGGTGTGTTTAAAAACAATCAGGGTTTGTGGAGCAGACCTTTAACAGCATTATTCAACACTGTAATGACTCTTGGTCTCGTTCAAGAATCATGGAAGTCCTCCACAATTGTGCCAATCCACAAGAAAGGGGCGAGAGATCACCGCTCCAATTATTGAACAATTTCCCCATTAGACAGTGTTGTAAAAATCTTTGAGAAATTGTCAATCTTGCGACTCCAGACCTGGATAGAGGAGAACAATGCTTTATTTAATCTTCAGGCGAGGATCCGAAAAGGCTAAAGTACAATAGACCATGCTCGGAGGCTGTAAATGATCCCTAAGAACTATGTGTCCCTGCAAAACGACTCGCTCTTCTTGGACTTCATAGACCTAAAAACAGCATTCGATTCTGTTGACAACTCAGTTAATTTCCTTTATGTCTAGCTTCGAGCTAGTGCCCAACTATAGGACGTTGCATGTTATGCATTGTGGACCTGGTAAAGTTTGTCTACCTGAAATCACAATCACAAGCCATTCCCTGCTTAGTATTAGCAACTTCAATTACCTAGGAGTCACGTTTAGTTTGACGGGTTTGTGGCCCTCCTAACTTAACCCCTTCAGTGCCACGCCCTTTCCCCCTCCTGTGCCGGGCGTTGTATTAGTGGGTGGGGTTCATGACGAGATAGTCTCGTCATGGGCACAGCGCAACCGTGCTCCATGACGAGACTATCTCGTCATGGGCACTGAGGAGGTTAATAATGCACGCCTCAAGCTAAGTAGATCATCAGGAGAAGTTTGTAGTCTCAAGGGGCCTACAAGAGCAGGGACCATCCTTCCTCTCATGAAAGTGTACAATGCACAGTGCGTAACCCCTGCTACATATGGGGCAGGAGTATGTGCATTGGGAAAATCTCTCTTCTCCAAGCGTAGGAAAGCCACATGTCAGAAGATTTTATACCGCCCGCTGTCTACCTCCAGCTTGATTGCACACTCGGAATGATAGCTGAATTACGTTGCTCTTATTATTATGGAACAGCATGTGGGTCAATCCGGACACGTCATCATGTATAGCTATAATGCTGGATTTCCTCACAATGGATAAGGGGTCTTCAATCCCCTGGCTGAAGTACATCTCTAAAACATTTCAATCCCTTGGTTTGTCCTCCTTGTTAGTGGATACTAGGGACATTGTTAGAGAAGATAAAACCAGGCTCAGGTCTCTTCCTTGAATATTGTGAGGATTTAAGATTAAGAATAGAATTATCGGGGGAGGAGCCTAGCGCGCAACCAAGATGGCCGCGTAGGTGCGAGGCTCCCGAGGACCTCCGCGACCTCCTACATATATCCTGACAATATCCTGTCCTAGATGAGGGGACTGTGTTGGTGAGCCCAAGCTGAGGTGGAACCCGCTTTCCGCTTCCAAATTGGACCTCGGACTCCGGCGGTAGCACCGATTGAGATTTCCGGCCTTCTCCACGCCGGACCCCGGATTGGAGTTGTGGGGTGATCCGGAGGCAAAGTCAACAACAGCGGCGGGCTGGGCGCGGCGGCTCGCGTACCCCGCACTTTCACTTTCGCTTTTGCACCCTCCTAGCTGTCTCGGCGAGGTTGGGTTGCGGGGCACTGTGAGGTAGTGTGGCCCCGTTGGGGTGCCCTGCCGGCCCGCCGGCTGTGGCTTGCCCCGTGGCCCAGTGGTGACCCCCCCCCGGATCCCGTGAACCGGCTTGCCCGCCCTTTGCGACGTGCCTGGCACGGCAGTGGGACTGGAACCATGTCCACAAAGCAAGATGGAGATCGGGCAAAGGTGAAATCGACCCGACGTGGCACAGTCCACCAGTCTAACAGCATGGACCGCTATACCCTCCAGAAGGGATCTCCCGAGGTGCCGCGTAGGTCCCCTGAGGGTCCGACTGATGCTCCTGCTCTGCCCGCGGACCTGACCCTGCGAGACGTGATGGGCGCCATCGCTGAGATGAAGGCCTCGGTGGACCAGCGCTTTGATACACTGGCGCAGAAAATTGACTCGGTCCTTGTGGATGTTGGCCTGGTAAGGGCCGATTTATCCAAGACTAATGACCGGGTCGATTCGTTGGCCCACACCACATCGGGCCTCACGACGGATGTGGCAGCCCTCCAAAAGGAGGTGCGCCGGCTTGGCCAGGCGAGCGCGCTGATGGATCGTCGCCTGGAGGATTCTGAGGGTCGGGCCCGGAGGAACAATGTCCGTATTCTCGGGGTGCCTGAGGGACGGGAGGAGGCGGCGGCGGATCTATTCGTGGAGGACTTGATTCTCACCCACCTCCAGCCCCGGGGACTGAGTAAATTCTTCACGGTGGAGCGGGCCCACAGGGTTCCCGGGGGAAGGCCCAAGGCCGGAGCCCCCCCGAGGCCTCTCATCGCCCGGATTTTCAACTTTCGGGACAGGGACGCTATCCTGCAATCCTCCAGACTACAGGGGCCGGTCAGACTCGACAATATGGACATAAATTTTTATCCTGACTTCACCCCAGCGGTCCAAAAGCAGAGACTAAGCTTTCTCGGAGTCAAGCGTCGTCTACGGGACCTAAATCTCAAGTATGCTATGCTTTTCCCGGCTAAGCTGCGGGTGGAGTTGGATGGCCATACGCACTTTTTTGATCGTCCCGAAGCAGCCGGGGACTGGTTAGATACCTTGCCTGGGGATCGGGATCGGGGGGGTGGGGGGGGAGCGGTGGGAGGAGAGGGCCCGCCGGATCAGGACTGAGGGACTAATATTATGCCTCGCTCTGGACAAAATTGATGTCACTTTTGACTGTTCGCCTGTTCGAGTAAGTCTCCTCTTGTGGAGGTCGTGTGGGGTCTCTTGGGGGTTCTCCCTCCTCCTCTGGGGGTTTAGTTAGTTTCACCATCTATGGGGCGACAGGCACACTGCACTTTGGGGGGGCTGTTTGGGCTCATGCAGGGGTGCAGGGAGGGGGGAGTTCTGTTGGGGGGGGGGAGTTGGGGTGGGGTGTTGTTGTTCGTTTTTACCACAAGGCAAACCCTTTTCTGTATTGTTTTTAAGGTGCTCTCCGGGGGACGATTGATGGCTCCTGTGTGTGATGGGGGGTAGGGAGTTGACTTTGTTGTCTTGGAACGTTAATGGACTGGGGGATAGGATCAAACGAGGTGTGGTCCTGCAGTATTTGAAACGAATCTCACCCGATGTAGTCTTCCTGCAGGAGACACACCTTATTGGAAACTCTTTTTGTGCCATGAATCGGCGTGGCTATCGTTTGGTGGCCCACTCGGGCTTCACATCGGGCTCACGGGGTGTGGGAATTATGGTGAAGAACTCGCTCCCGTTGGAAATTGATGAGGTGCGCCATGATGATAGGGGGCGCTATGCTGTTTTAGTGGGGAGAATGGAAGGCAAAGTAGTGGTTTTTGTATCGGTATACGTCCCACCGGGGTTACAGGCGACCACTTTTGCAGACTTGGGGCGCCTCCTCCTGGGCCTTCCGGAGGGACTCCTGGTGGTTGGGGGGGACTTCAATGCGGTGGTTTCTGGGACTCTGGATCGTCACCCCCCTAGGGACCTCCCCCGGGCCCAGGCGTGGCAATCTGGCCTCTTGGATACACTGGGATTGGTGGACTGCTGGCGCTTAAAACATCCCACGCAGCAGCAGTACACTTTCCACTCGGGGGCACATGGTAGCCTCTCACGGCTTGATCATGTCCTTGTCCCGGCGGCCTATGCTGGGAGTGTGGGGGAGGTGCGCCATCTGGCGCGGGGTATCTCAGATCATTCCCCGCTCCTGTTCCATTTTGATGTCCTTCCGAGGGGTGAGGGCAGGGTAGTTCCCATCAATGCCTGGTACCTGCGCGACCCCAACATTCGCGCTGCTGTGATTAAATCCCTGCAGTGATACTTTGAGGAGAATGTGGGGTCCGTCCCTTCGGCTATCTCCTTGTGGGAAGCCTTCAAGACAGTTCTCAGAGGAGAGGCCCTGTCCCTCATTTCCCATGCCCGGAGGCGCGAGCGGGAGGAGGTTACCCGGGTGGAGGCCGAAATTGCTGAGTTGGAGGGTGATTTAGAGGGCGGAGTGACGGATGCTGCACTGCATGTCCTACAACTTAAGCAGGCGGCCTACAGGGCCCTCGTCACGGAGGCGGCCAGGGGCCTCAGTAGGGAGCAGCAGGGGCGACTGTATGATGTGGGTGATAAGGCGGGCAAACTGATAGCGTGGTTGGATAAAAAGGAGAGAGTGAATCGTGTGGTCCCGCTGATTGAGAGGACGGATGCTGTGAGTGTCACCGAGCCAGTAGAAATTGTCTCCTGTTTCGCGGATTATTTCCGCGAGGTGTATTCTCCGGTCTCTCCTTGTTCGGAGGAGGACTCCCATTCCCTGCTTAGGGATATCGCGCTGCCCTCCCTCTCGGAGGAGGACAGGGTGTCGCTGGATGCCGCTCCTACATCCGACGAAATTGCCCTCGCCATACGTTCGGTTGCCTCTGGCAAGGCCATGGGCCCAAATGGCATCCCTATCGAGTTATATAAGTTGCGACCAGATGTACTGGCGCCCCACCTCCGTGCGATGTTCCTGGCGGCCCACTCGCTGGGCTCCCTCCCGCCGGACCAGCGTCTGGCTACTATCGTGGTGATCCACAAGGAGGGGAGGCCTCGGGACCGGGTCACATCCTATCGGCCTATCTCGCTTTTAAATGCGGAGCCCAAAATTCTCGCCAAGGTGCTGGCCAATCGGCTGGTCGGCGTGGTGGGCGACCTGGTTCACCAAGACCAGTCCGGCTTTATCCCCCATCGCAATACAGCCCTTAATCTGCGGCGCTTGCACGGGGTGCTCGCACGTGTCCCATTCGTGCGGGAGCCGGCCATTTTGGCGTCACTAGATGCCACTATGGCGTTTGACACGCTTGAGTGGCCATACATTTGGGCGATGCTGGCGAAGTTTGGATTCGGCCCGGGCTTCATCAGTTGGGTCAAATTGTTGTATTCGGGCCCATTGGCGCAGGTGGTGGTGAATGGAAGAGTTTCGGCCCCATTCGAGCTGGGCCGGGGCACGCGACAGGGCTGCCCCTTGTCGCCGCTCCTGTTTGCGCTGGCCTTGGAGCCCCTAGCGGAGTGGCTGCGGTGGCACCCCTCCATCCGTGGACTCCGTTGGACCCCCGAATATGAGGACCGTGTGTCCCTATACGCTGACGACATCCTTTTGTACCTAGCCTCCCCACGTAAGTCACTCATAGTCCTGGTTGATGTTTTACGTTCATTCGGCCGGAACTCAGGCCTTGTCATCAACTGGGCTAAATCATGCGTGTATGTGCTCTCTGGGGGGGCTCCTGTCCTTCCGCGGGGTTGTCCGATTCAGATTGCCTCTCAGGGGTTCCGATACCTGGGTGTCTACATTACTCTGGACCCAGAGGCTCGCTACGAGCGGAACTTGCTTCCCCCTCTCCAGCGCTTGAAGGAGGACGTCGTGCGCTGGCGGCGCCTGCCGCTTTCGCCGCTCGGCCGGGCGGCGTTGTTTAAGATGATGTCGTTGCCACGTTTCTTATACGCTCTCCAGAACACTATGGACCCAGTCCCGGCGCGCTACTTCAGTGAGGTGGAGAGTTTACAGCGCCGACTGTTCTGGGACGGGAGGCCGCGCATTGCCCTGGCGAAGTTGACGCTCCCATGGTATGACGGGGGGATTGCCCTCCCGGACATTAAACGGTATTACTGGGCCTCCCAGCTAGCTGCAATTAACCATGGCCTCTATGGGCCCGCCTTGAATCCGGCGTTTGAGATGGACAAGATGCTACTGCCCGGTGGCGACTACAATCGAGCGCTCTACTCTGGCGCGCCCGACGCTCGCTTGATGGGACCTACGCGTGTCATGGTCAGAGTATGGCATGCGGCTAATGCAGCTATGGGGTGGAAGGACCGTTTGACCCGGGCGTCACCGCTGTATGCGTTTGAGAAGTTGGGCTCTCTCTGGACCTCGAAGGGCTTCGCGAAATGGGACATGATAGGCATCAGTAAAGTGGGGGATCTCTGGTCGAGGGGAGGATTTAAAACATTCGAGATGCTGCAGACGGAGTTTCAGTTGCAGGGCAGTGAATACTTTCGATACCTGCAGATCCGTCATGCACTGGGCTCCGTCTTCCCAGACGTCGCCTCCATCCCGGAGTCTTCCCCCCTGGAGGATAGAGTGCTAGATGGCCACGTCCCAGACAGCACGATCTCCCTTATTTATAAAAAACTGATTAATGATCGATCGGGCTTGCTGATTGGCCTTTGCGAGGCTTGGGTCGCCGACGGTCTGGAATTGGACGATGAGGACTGGACCTCCGCGGTGGCCTCTCCGAAGGAGGTGGCTATACCGGCTCGCCTTCGCTTCGTCCAGCTTAAGATACTCCACCGGGTCTACATGACGGGGCCAAGGCTTCAGCGTATGGGCTATACTGAGGATGGATTGTGTAAGCGTGGTTGTGGTGCCGTGGCGACCTTCCTGCATATCTTATGGGAATGCCCGAAGGTGGAGCGATTCTGGCGCGGTGTGCACGAGGTCTTGCGAGTGGTTACGCGTGTTGCGCTGCTGCCGGAAGCGAGGAGATGCCTGTTGAATGTGTGGGAACCAACTGACTACTCGGCTCCGCAAACGTGGTGGGTGACTCTGGGATATATGATTGCTAAGCGTGACATTGCGCAGCTGTGGGGATCCCAGAACCCCCCGACGGTGTTGGCCTGGAAAGAGCACATGGACTGGTGCATGTTTCGAGAAAAGGTGGTGTATGTGGCGAGGGGTAAGCCTGGGACATGGGTGAAAGTGTGGGGCCCCTGGAACGCCTACCGTGGGAGTATTTGCGCGCCACCATTGCTGCCTGCTGCCTCACCAGCCCCGTCCCCTTAGCTGACCCCTTCCCCTAGCCCCGGGCACAGGGTTCCCCCAGTCCTCGCTCTGTTTCCCTTCCCCTCCTTGGATTCCTCTGATAGTTGGGGTTCCCCATTGGGGAGCACGTGCTGCTACTTTCGACCGTAGGGTAGCCTTGTGGGTGTTGTTTTTTTGTTGTTTGTATAAAATGAAACCGCACTGTGACGTATTATGGCTGTGGCCCATGATGTTGATGACTCCTGCTTATGCTCCTTTGTAACGCCAAGTGTTCTATGAACGTATGCCATATGTTTCTGCCATTCCTAGCGGCCGGCCGGAAGGTTGTGGGCCCATATTTGTATATTCTTGAGATTTGTAATAAACGGTTTCAAAAAAAAAAAAAAAAAAAAAAAAAAGAATAGAATTATCTAAGCGTTCAGCATTGACTTATTATAGGTCTTTAGAGTCATCAGGACCTGTTATGCATCTGTCATTAGACCTTACTTGCAGGAAAAGATCACTCCTTCTCCACTTTTGTGCAGGAACAGTATGGCGGCATCCATCTTTGTTTTAATCACACCTACGGATAAATAGGGGGCTCAGCCCCACCCTGTCCTTGCAATAACACCAGCGAGCAGTCCATGGTGCATTTTATGTTCTTTTTTAGTTTGTTCCGCGACTCACACGGCTATTTACTAAAGCCATTGTTGAAAAACTTGGGGAATCGGAAATGCAGCGAAGCTATGTTAAGTTTGCAACTGCTGAACTCCCCCGACGCATGTCTTCTGGTTGCCACTTTTCTAAAATATGCTATAAGAGTTAGATATTTGTTGGACATGTAATTATTCACACCTCAAGGGCTCTGTAGATGTTTTAAATGTTTTAAAGAAAAAAAATTTTCTTGCTCAGCCTGATATCCTTACTGAATTATCTAGCCATGGAAGTTGCTATTCTTTGGGGTGGCGTTGCCATTTTTCTGAATTTGTATTTTATGCTTTTAGGAATTTTAAATGAATGTTTGAATATATAGGTTTTTTAGGTCTCGCCTAGTGTTGCTGCACACATGCGGAGCTCGCTCGGCGAGATTTAATGCACATGAGTACTTTTACAAAAGGGCTTTAAGCCCCGCCCCTCATTTCCATTGGCTGGCATCACCGTTTATGTTAAGCGGTGGCCTGCCATTGGAAATTAGGTGTTTTGGTTGCCTCCCTTTGGCTTGCGATCTGGACTCGGTGGCCTGCTTCATGGCTGTTGTGACGAAGTTTCTTATCAGAAGCTTTGCCATGCTGTCTTGCACGCGCCAGTCCAGCTCTCTCATTGGGCGTGTAGTGACAATCATGTTTACGCTCTAAGAAAGCTGTTCGTGTCTTAATAGACTTCTTTTGGTAGGACTCCCGCATGTTTGGGCGTCTATCCAAAGTGTGCATCGCTTCAACTGTGCGGCGTCCCTTTTAGGGAAGCCACGCTTTATCTTTTGGCATCGGACGTGCTCCTTGTTTTTTTAAAGCAGCCGTATCGTACTTTCAGGGCTTGTACACCCCCCGCTTCCCCCTCCCGTGAATGCTGCGCCTTCCATGCGCCAAGCAGCTTTCATGCTCCACTGACACGATAAATCTCTTGTTTCATTCGGCATCCTGCTTTCACTTTGAAAAAATAGCTGCCGGCCCACCCCGCGAGTGCTTTGTGGGCGGCATCTATTGTAAAGTGAAAGGAGCATGTCCGGCATCATCCGTATCATTATCGAGGGGCCCTGGGGCTTCAGGCTCATCAGTGGGAAAAACTTTGACCAGCCTCTCACCGTCTCCAGGGTAAGTGCTTCATACACCCATTTTCTTGGGCGCATGTGCTCTGCTCCCGGCGTCCATTCTGAAACCTTGGCAGCTATGCTCTATTACCTCTTTGCTAAGGTCCAACTGTTCTGCCCGTCCAGCACCTCTGGCCAGATCTCAGAGCGTAGGCAGTTCCTACACAGCTCCCGTCCCTGGAGGAGCGACAATGTCTGCTGTGCCTCTCCCAAGACTGCTGGTGCGCTCTCCACGTCACCCCCGCACCTCAGTCTGAGCCCTGCCCTCAGCCATAAGCAGTACCCTGCAGCCGTGAGCAAACCACGAGAGGATCCAGACCTCGTCAACAGGCATGAGAGTTCCCGCCTCTGAGATAGACGGCTGCAGTGGACCCAGTCCAGCCAGCTCCTGTGCCTGCCTGCCCGGACAGACTTAAGCAGAGGACCCAGCCCCACCAGCTCTTGTGCCTGCTACCCATGCAGACCGCTGCAGAGGACCCAGCCCTGTTGGCTCCTGTGCACGCTGCCTCTCTTGGCTTCCCCGGTGCCACTCTCTCACGGGTGATAGCCCCCGGGCGGGCTATCCCTCTCCTGTCGGCGTTCCTACTCAGCCTCCCCCGCTCAACACCAGGGCAGGACCTGCCTACCAGCACCCCCGGGCAAATAAATAAAGCCTGCACCCTTCTTCAACCTGGCCGATTCTTTTGTGTCTGTCTTATTGCATCGTTAGCGTTCACAGGCTGTTCATTTTTCTGTTGTTGTGCATTACTTTCTTTGTGGTTTTTATTCTCTTGTGACAATGTTTGTTTCGAACGATAGAAGACTTGTCACTTTCTTGCCTTTCATATTACTTATTCTTCTCGCAGGGACCTACCCTGAGCGCACTCAGTAAGTGTCCCACTCACTGTTACCGGGTTGGTGTCTTCAGTTTTAGTAAGTTGAAGAAGGAACGATACCTTCCTCTCTCCTGAGCCAGCTCTACTGAGTAGCCCTGGGCGTTACTCAAAAGTTAGGAAATTTCCTCTTATGTAAAAATTTTGCCCAAGTTTCATCTGTGGGAGGCTGGTTCTCGCAGAAAAGGTCTCCCTTCGAGAGACATTTTGCCTAAACCCGTATACGGCCGTATCTCGGGTGACTTCTTCAAAATCCTTTTTAGGTCTCGCGTGGCGTGGCAGCGCATGCGCTGCTCACCACGCAAGATTTATTGTTAACAAGGACTTTCAGAAGAGGGCTTTAAGCCCCGCCCCTCATTTCAATTGGCTGGCGTCACCGTTTATGCTAAACGGTGGCCTGCCATTGGAAATGAGGGTTTTCTATAGATGCCCTTTCGCCTCTGAGCCGGACTCAGTGGCCTGCTTTGCGTCTGTCGCAAAGCACTTTCTCATCTTTATGGGGCCATGTGTTTCTATTTTGAAACACATGGCCCCATAAAGACAAGAGATCAAGGCTTGTTTCATGGGCTTCCCGAGGCGGAGGGCAAAGTTAGCTGCACTTATATGTGTCAAAGCAATATAAATAAAGGCAGATAACGCATGCCAGGACCTTCTCTGCTAGACCCCAACCCGCCACTTCCATCCAAGAGCTGAATATAAAATCTTTTCATGTTATCACTGGTGTGCAGCGTGAAATAGGCTGATGTGTGAACTTAACACAGCATAGGACTCGAAGAAATAATGCGTTTGCCCAGGAGCACGCAATTTGGTTAAGCGGTGAAGCCGAGATTAGGCCGTGGCTCTCCTGTTTCCATGGCCATTTAACCGGCAGAGTGCATTGCTTGTGACCTTAACACAGCATAGGACTCAAAGAAATAAAGCGTTTGCCCAGGAGCACGCAATTTGGTTAAGCAGTGAAGCCAAGATTAGGACGTGGCTCTCCTGTTTCCACGGCCATTAGTGTGCTTTGTAGAGCTGGTGAACGGTGACTTCATGCCATTCCAAAGACTGAGTTTGATGAGTGTTGTCTGGTCCATTTAAGGTACTATGTGGTAATCCTTACATTCAGTATCTGTGAACCGATCAACCATTCTCTTTGAAAAATCAGTGGCGACTAAACCACTGGTCAGGTGGGGTTTGAAAGAACGAGGGGGCATATCAGCAACACCCGGCGATAATTATCGCTCAGCGCTCTTAGCGTGAGGATAATTATCGCAGGGTAACGTGGATTTTTATCGTTGAGATAGCGTGCTATTAGCAACGCTTATCTCCTCAGCGATGAAAATCCTCACGCTAACTGCCTAACGTGAGATTATCGCTGGAAACCCAGCTATAATCTCACGTAGTGTGGCGTTAGCTTGCTCAGTTGCAGCGTTTTCAGTATCACAGAGTTCGGCATGCCTGGAAACAGTTGTTGGGGTGTGACATGGAGGAGCCGGCGGAGGTTCAGGAACTGACATACATAATTAAGAATGACAACCCCCGCGGGCTGATCTCTAAGCTGTACCGAATGGCGCAATCTCATAGGGTGCACGAGTTTGCAAAATGCAGATTGGACTGGCAAAGAGACTTAGGGATCACCATTGACGATGCTATGTGGGCGTACTGCTGCACGGGGATCAAACGCATCTCTCTGCATGGCAGACATCGACTCGTACATTTCAAGTTCCTCAACAGGTACTACTACACACCAGAGCGCTTACATAGATATGGGCTGCGTGAAGACCCTGTATGTGAACGGTGCAAACACCCGGCGGCGGACTTCCTTCACCTAGCGTGGCAATGCCCGGGCATATACAACTACTGGGAAACGGTATACCACCAGACAGTAGGGGTGACGGGGGTAGTGTTGGGCCGAAGGCGGCCCGACGCCTGGTGGATATGGGGATGCTCGTTGCGAAACGACGAGTTGCGATGAGCTGGATGCGTGGCCCCTTGCCCACGGTGGAGCAGTGGAAGCGAGATGTGTTATACTGCTGCACCCAAGCGGAGAGGTTCAGCGAGTTGCTGCCACCGCGTAGCCGGCCTAAAAACTTCTGGGAATTGTACGTAGACTACCTGAGCGGGCGGGAGACGGCAGCGGGGAGCCCCGATGGGGGTCCTGATATGGAGATCGCAGTAGAGGAGGCTCCCGGGAGAGGTGTTTGTGTGGGGGACGCATGATGAAGATGAGTGGCGGCTGAGTGCGGGAAGCGAATGGGGCTGCGACTGACTTAGGACCTCAATCGTTTAGTTGGGGTGGGTGGGTTAGGGGAGTTGGGGGGAATCGTGGGGGGAGGAAGGGGGTTTGGAGTTTAGGGCCATAAAATGTGTGACTGTGCCCTACGTTCTGAGGGAAGGAACACGCTAGAGCCTGGCCGCCGACAGGGGGTCTGCCCCGCACATGAGCGTCGAGATGGAGGGACACTCGAGAAGCAGTGGGTATTAAATCAGTCATGCACGGCGATGCCCGGCCTCCGGGATGTGGGATAGCCGATACAGTTGGTTGCGATATGAGAAAAGGTGGCGGGCCTCCGGTTGGTGGCGCACGGATATGTACATTACAGTACCTTGTTTGCAGTCAATAAAAACATTTAAACAAAAAAGTGTGGCGTTAGCTTGCTGATAGGGACTCACAAACCTAGCCATGATATCCACTTTCCATAGGATATCATGTCTAAGTCAGTCCTGAAGCAGGCGTAAGGAAAGTAGCGATAACAGGGGTTATCGCTACTTTTCCTGCCGCTATGCTTCATAGCGTGGGGCTTGATGATAGGAGAAATGTCGCTTTGCGACATTTCTCCTGTCATGTTAGGTCAGGAACGCCCACTTTGCATCTCATTAGAGATGCAAAGCTGGGCGTTAGGAATCCCCACGTTAAAGCAAGGTTTCACATGTTAGCGTGGCCTTGCTAATTAGGCGATAAAATTATCGCAGCATTTCGGCCGCAAAAGCGGCGATCATTTTTTATCGCCAGCTTGTAAATATGCCCCGAGGCCCAAGGGATTGTCTGACTGCTCGAGCCAGGGGCGTAAGGCAACCCCCCACTGCACCTAAAGCCTTGATTAGTCGTGATTTACAACGTCTTAGAGGCGACTCGCCGCTCTCTGTAGTAGCCCCATCATAAGTAGAGCCACTGGCCACGGAAGTCTTAGGTCAGACATACAGCCGCGGACACCATGTCATTGTGGTTAGAGGGGGTTTGAATGGATTTATCGTATGATTTGTACTTAACACTACTTTTTACTCGATTTAAGAATTTGCGCTCTTAGACGCCAACCGTAAGACATAGACATGCAAGACAGCTCAGAGAAGCAACGCTTGCTGCTGACATCTACAGTCATCCGACAGGCTGAGCCGTGCTATGTAACGAAACGAACTCCTATTAAATCCGGCAACAGAAACATCAGCCATCTTGTACGATTAACAACGTAAGTGGTGTTAGAGGCGCTATAAAAATATACACGAGCTGTTTGATGCATTTCAAAGGAAGCATGTGAATGACCAAGAAAACATGACTTCCTCGTAAAAGGCCTCACTAGGAGATATTTAAAAGAGGAGAGGAAACTTAAACAGTGTTAATGTATGCATCTTTTCGAGATACCGCGTGCAGTTTAGTAAACATGCCCCCACCGGGAGAATCCCGAGCGCTCGTAAGCGTTCATTGGTTAAGATGCCCCCGAAGTGGCAATTATTCCTAGGGTGGCATTTGACTTCAATCCTAATACCAATGCCACCCACGTGCGTTGTGCATGTTTATGACAAGGCTACGTAGATCCAGGCAGTAGAAAACAACTAACATTAAAGGCCTCAAATGCACCAGATTGATACATCGGCCAATACTATTTTTACTTGTATATATATGTAATCTTTTATGATGGTTTTTAACCACCGAATAAAGAATTATTGATTGATTGATTGATTGCTACATCGGCCATTATTTTATTTTTTAAAGCATTCAAAGGCAGACACCTTTAGATGCGCATTCTTAATCTCGCCCCAATTAGTCGTTCCAAACTATAGTTTCATCTGGTTTTGAATGCTCCACAACGTTTTAGGTTATATTACTTTCAAGCACCAATTCAGCCTAAATCACAAATATTTCGGGCGCCCAACTAAACCTCGAATGCAAACCAGGGGCGTAATGCAGGCATTTTCAGGGCCCCCATCCCTTCAAGGGGCCTCCATTTGGTCCAAGTTCAAGTTCAATGAATATCTATAAAATATGTGAAGAGTGCCCCCCCCTCCTTCCAGGTCTCCCATATCTGCGGGGGGGAGTGGGGGGGCGGGGATGGAGAGTGGGTCATTCAGTAACACCATGGGGGGGCACATATGGCAGGGCCTTCTTAATGGAAATCAGCTTTCTAGACATTTGAGCCCACTGACAGAATGTACAAACTTGCCAAGCCCACAATATGGCAGGCTTTTTGCAGTGTCACGTGTATCGTGTAGTGCAGCTATAGGTGTGAGATGACTATCACTGTAGATATAGGTGTGAGATCACTATCACTGCAGATATAGGTGTGAGATCACTATTACTGCAGATATAGGTGTAAGATGACTATCACTGCAGATATTGGTGTGAGATCACCATCACTGCAGATATAGGTGTGAGATAACCATCACTGCAGATATAGGTGTGAGATCACCATCACCATCACTGTAGATATAGGTGTTGAGATCACCATCACTGCAGATATAGGTGTGAGATCATATTCACTGCAGATATAGGTGTGAGATCACTATTACTCTAGATATTACTTCAGATATAGGTGTGAGATCACTATCACTGTAGATATTGGTGTGAGATCACCATTACTGCAGATATAGGTGTGAGATCACCATTACTTCAGATATAGGTGTGCAATCACTATCACTACAGATATAGATGTGAGATCACTATCACTGCAGATATATAGGTGTGAGATCACTATTACTTCAGATATAGGTGTGAGGTTACTATCACTGTAGAAATAGGTGTGAGATCACTATCACTGCAGTTATAGGTGTGAGATACCTATCACTGCAGATATATAGAATGCCTATGTTTTCGGTATACACGAGTTTAAGCTATTGGCATTATAAATGACAATGCCTTTAATTTATGTTTTAAAAACGAAAATAAAAATAAAAGGCATTGTCATTTACAATGACAATAGCTCAAACTGGTTTAAATGCGAGACCTATTGCATTGTAAATGCTTGTTTATTTAATACTCTAAGTACTTCCGGACCATTAGCTGGTCCTTACATTTAAAAAAGTTAAAAATAAATGTGTACGATTTCTAGAAGGAACCATTACCTCCTCGTCCAGTCTTCCTCGCCACAGTAATACATATGAGCCTCCGGCTCCACACAGAACTCCAAATAAAATAAAAAAGCAGCGCTCTAGTCTCCCCTCCCTCCTCCAATATGGCCCCCAGTGGCTTCAGCCAATCCTAGAAAAGGTAACAAACAAACCAGTACGATCTGTTCTTTTTTTCTGCACTTCTCCGAGTGCTGTGTTACCTGATGGTCAGGTGAGTGGGGCTGGGGTCCTGCTTGAGCAGCCCCGTTATGCCCTAGGGTATCAAGTTTGGGGGAAGTAGTTGTTGTATTGTATGGTTTTGATAATATTGTTTTTCCCCCTTCTTCTGCCTTCACGCCTCTGGTCCTGCTGGAGCGGACTTTCGTGGCGTTTGTTTCAGAGTCGATTTTGGACTTGTTCTTGGAGTCCTGCTCTGCTGGAACTTCCTACCTGTTTGGGGGTATTTGTTTCCTTTCCCGACCGCGCGTCCTGCTGAGCGGACGTAGCGCGGCCAGGTGCGTTTGCTCTGGGGGCCGGAGGCTCCCGGTCGCATTTCTACCTGATGCCATGGCCGAGTGTGCTGGTTGTGGGGGCCGGAGGCTCCTGCTGACGTTACTTTCTGCTGCGGGTCTGTGACGATTTCGGTCTGACTCAGGCCACACGCGAAGGTCTTTACATGTCTATGCGCATGCGCACGGATTGTCTACCGGCATTTCGGTTGTTTTTGGGCTGGCTTGTATGGTTGCCTAAGCAACCCCGGGGCCTTTTTATACCGGGCGTGTTGTCTCATTGCCTGTGTTTTATTTACTCGTCCACTTGTGTTTAGATGTGATGGAGCGTGGTTCTATGGATGTTACTGCTCCTGATCCCTTGGTTGTGGCTTCTGGTTCTGGTATGCAGATCCCGTCTATGGACGTGTTGCAACAGATGATCAATTCTGCTGTGGCTGCTGCTATGCAGGGTCAGGTGCCTGTTCCTCCTGCAAAAAGGGCTAAGGTTGATGGCGCTGCTGCGGCTGATTCTGAGAATGAGGAAGAGGTTGATGTCAGGGGTCGCTTTGTGCAGGGTGCCGACCTGAAGGAGGTGCTGGGTCACATTCGCGTGAACTTGGTATTTCCTGCTTCTGTTGCTCCTCTGGAGGACGTTCTTTTTGCACAATATCAACGTCCTGAACCTGATTATTTGCCTCTCCACTCTTCGGTCTTGAAAGTCTTAGAGAATGAATGGAAGGATGTGGACAAGGGTTCCTTTCCACGATTTTTGAATAAGAGGTACCCACTGCAGGATTTTGCTGTGAAATTCCCTTCCTCAGTGAAGGTTGACTCCTTGTTGGCCAGCATGTCATCTCATGGGACTGTGGTTTCGGAGGATTCTTCTCCTGCTGACCCGGTTGACCGTAAAGTGGATGGTGCGGTGAAGCGCACTTTTGCGGCTGCAAATTTTTCTATCAGGGCTGCTGCCTATTCATCTTACGCTATCCAATCCTTGCTTAAGGATTTTCAGTCTCTGTCGGAGTTGTTGGACCAGGGAGAGGATGTTTCTTCTACCCTGGCTATGATGGAACAACAGGTTCGACTGCTTTCAGATATCTCTTTTGACTCTTTGGGAGTGGCGGCTTCTGCGGCTGGGTCTTCGGTGGCTGCAAGGCGCCAGTTGTGGCTTTGTTCATGGAAGGCTGATGCTGCGCAGAAGAGTCTCCTGATGAAGATCCCCTTTTCTGGGGTTAAACTTTTTGGGTCACCTCTGGATGACATGGTGAAGAAAACGGCGGAGGACCGTAAACTCCTGGCTCCTGAGAGGGCGAGTCACTTCCATTCCTTTGGTTCTCAGCGGGCTTTTGGTCCTTCTAGGAGGGGTCGGGCTGGTCAGCCCTTTCGTGGAAGGGGGCGTGGCCGGGGTGCTCCTTCCTTTGGTAAATCCCGGTTCTCCAGTTCATCTTCCTCCTCAACTCCTGCACCGAAGTCATGACTGGTTCGCTCTTGGTTTGGGTCCGGTTGGGGGTCGCCTCAGTTTCTTTCTGGATTCTTGGAGACTGACTGTGTCGGACCAATGGGTGCTACAGGTGGTTTCAGAGGGCTTGCGTATTGGATTTATCCAGACTCCCCCAGACTGTTTCAGGGCCACTCCTTGTCCCAGAGACCCTGTGAGGAGATTGGCGCTTTTGGAAGGCATCGAATCCCTGTTGGTCAAAGGTGCGGTGATTCCTGTTCCCGTCGATGAATTGGGGTTGGGTGTGTATTCCATCCTATTCCTGGTGTCAAAGCGCACTGGAGATCTTCGGCCAGTGATGGACCTGAAGTGGTTGAATGCTTACATCCCTCACCAGAAGTTCAAAATGGTTTCCCTTCAGTTGATCCTTCCTCTGATATCTCAGGGCGACTTCCTTGCTTCGATAGACTTGAAAGATGCTTATCTGCATATCCCTGTTCATCCAGACTCTCAGAGATTCCTCCGGTTTTGCGTGCTGGGTCATCATTACCAATTCCAGGTACTGCCCTTTGGGCTCTGCTCTGCTCCCAGGGTCTTTACTAAGGTTCTGGCTCCTCTTATTGGACATTTGCATGGGGAGGGCATTAGTGTTTTTCCTTTTCTGGACGACATTTTAATTTCTGCTTCTTCTCTTCCTAAGGCGGAGTTGCATGTCCAGAGAGTGTGCCATGTCCTGGAGCATCATGGGTTCCTAGTGAATGTACCGAAGTCCTCCCTGGTTCCTGCACAGGAATTGACTTTCATTGGGGCTCTGTTCAGGACTCAGTTGGGGATGGTGTTCCTGCCCCCTCCCAGGATTCAGTCCCTGGTGTCTGCTGTTCGTGCCCTGTTGTTGGGGCATTCTCATCCTGTGCGCCTATGGTTGAGGGTTCAGGGTCTAATGTCGGCGTCATTGTTGACTGTGCCGTGGGCTCGCCTCCACATGTACCCGGTGGTGTCCCACGTTTTGTCGCATTGGGACCCCTGTTCCCTCGATATGGGTGTTTGGTTCCTATGTCGGAAGATGTTCGGGTGGTCCTGAGTTGGTGGTTGGACGAAGGTCATCTGTCCAGGGGCCGCCCCTTTCTGATTGTTCCCACCCGCGTGGTCACTACCGATGCCAGCCTGCTGGGGTGGCCTCAGTCGGTGTTGTCATGTTCCTCCAACTACAAGGAGCTGAAGGCCGTCCTTCTGGGTCTGTTGGATGTCTCGGATCTTGTTCGGGGTCACCATGTACAGATCCGTACGGACAATCAGGTTGTGATGTCTTATGTGAACCATCAAGGGGGGTGCAAGGTTCGTTCCCTCAGTTGCCTCAGCCGTCGGATCTGTTGTTGGGCGGAGGTACATCTGGAGTCCCTATCTGCCATTTACCTACCTGGCGCGGAGAACACTGTGGCGGATTGTCTGAGCCGGGTGTTTCCTTCCATGGGGTCTTTGTCCCTGACGCATGTGATGTTCAGGAGGTTGCGGAGGATGTTTGGATATCCGATTGTCGACCTTTTTGCTTCCCAGGAAAATTGCAAGATCCGTTGCTTTTGCACGATTATGCCTTGCCGGGATGCCTGGAGGGTGGATGGCCTGTCGTTCCCTTGGCCGACGGGTCTGTTGTATGCCTTTCCCCCTGTTCCCTTGATTCCGGCGGTCTTGCAGAAGATCAAGAGGGAGGGATCCTTTGTACTTCTAATTGCTCCGGGTTGGATGCGTCGCCCTTGGTAACCCCTGCTGTTGGAATTGGCTGTGTCTCCAGGGTGGGCCTTGCCATTCATTCCTTATCATCTGATGGGTCCTCTTCTTCCTCTGCCTGTGTTCCGTTCCTTGGGTCTGCGGGCCTGGCTCTTGAGAGGGATGCGTTGATGCAGAATGGTTGTTCGGTGGCTGTGGCTGAGGTCATTCAGCAATCCTGGAGGCCTTCTACTCTTAAATCCTACGCGAGGCACTGGGATAATTTTGTTTCTTGGTGTCTGAGTCGCGACCTGTTGGTGGCTTCTTTGGACCCGGTTCGCATTCTGGATTTTTTGAATGATGGATTTGTATTGGGCTTGGCCATTTCGACTCTTCGGGCTCAGTGGGCTGCGATTCGGGCTTTCCATGTCCTCCCTTTGGTTTCTGTTTCGCCATTGGTTGCTAGACTTTTTAAGTCCCTCTCTTTCAAACGCCCCCGTCCTATCATGGGCCCTCCTCCTTGGGACCTACCTTTGGTTTTGCGTTCCTTGCAGTTGGCTCTCTTGGAACCATTGGAGTCGGTGGCTTTGAAGTTCTTAACACTCAAGGTGGTGTTTCTTGTGGCGATTGCTTCTGCCAGACGTGTGGGTGAGTTGGGTGCCTTCCTTCGTTCTGCCCCATTCTTGTTGGTTTTGTCGGACCGTGTTGTGTTGCGTCCTCATCCTACATTTGTTCCTAAGGTGGATTCTTATTTTCACAGGTCTGCTGAAGTGGTTCTTCCGATTCTTTGTCCTGATCCTTCCTCGGATGAGGAATCCCTTTTGCACCTCTTGGATGTTCGTCGTGCCTTATTGATCTATTTGTCACGTACTTCTTCCTTTTGCAAAGTGGACAACTTATTTGTGAATTATGGTTTGTCACGTCAGGGCCTGAAACCCTCCCTCTCGACGATCAGTCCCTGGATTAAGGAGTCCATTATGTTGGCGTATGCTTCGGTTTCTGAGGTTCCCTCCCTTCCTGTTCAGGGGCGTTCCACCCGATCTGTTGCTGTGTCTTGGGCTTCCTTCAAAGGGGTTTCCATGGAGGATGTTTGCAGGGCTGCTACTTGGTCTTCCCCTCATACATTCATGTCCCATTACCGCCTCCAGATTGGGGGTGGGAGTTCTGTTTCATTTGCATCTTCTGTTCTGACTGCGGGGGTGCCTTGAGGGGTCATCTTTGATTGCTGTGCCTCTGTATATTAAATTATGTTTTTCACTGCACTGTTGGTGTGGTATATTTCCTTACATGAAGCTGATTGCTTTGGTATCGGCTCATATGTATTACTGTGGCGAGGAAGACTGGACGAGGAGGTAATGCCCCGGTTACTTACCGGTACTCTTCATTACTCCGAGTCCTAGTCTTCCTCGCCACAGTATAGTTTCCCTTCCATCCCGGCCCTGGTGGTGGCTTCATGTCTGCAGCTTGGTTTCTCAGATCGTACTGGTTTGTTTGTTACCTTTTCTAGGATTGGCTGAAGCCACTGGGGGCCATATTGGAGGAGGGAGGGGAGACTAGAGCGCTGCTTTTTTATTTTACTTGGAGTTCTGTGTGGAGCCGGAGGCTCATATGTATTACTGTGGCGAGGAAGACTAGGACTCGGAGTAATGAAGATGACCGGTAAGTAACCGGGGCATTGTTGCGTAGTAGATAATGTTCCCTGGTTCCTTGTCTTATTCTGGTGCCCTTGTGATGATGTTCTGTCCAGAAGCAGAATATATCAAATAGACTGCCGGAGAAAATTCAAATTATGCTTCAGAAAGGTCTCTAGTGGGTCATTTCTTCAGGTGGAGATGCAGCCTGCAAAGTATCTCGAAGAGTTAAACGCTCGCTGCTCACATACGCTCTGACCTGCAGTTGATTGCTGTAAATCCTTGCAAGGCCACCTCCGCTATAAATCCTTCTCGGCTCGGTTAATTGTGTATCATTCATTTGGATAACACTTGTTATACAGTGTCTAGAAACAACCAAACTTTTATATGAAAATACTATAGCCGTAATGGACCGTAATGAGGGCTTACGGCTTTAATGGTAGATATTTAAAATGGATACAGGCCCTATATAATTCGCCAACCGCCAAAATCAGCTATGCAGGTATGATTTCCCCAAGTTTTAAAATACTTAGGGGTACGAGGCAAGGGTGTCCGCTCTCACCCTTATTATTTGCACTTTCCATGGAACCTTTTATAAATTCATTATCAATCCAATCACATATTATTCCATTACAACTTGGTTCTAATTCCCTGAAAATTACTGCTTACGCAGACGATATCGCTATTTACTCTACTGATGTAGAAAAAGCTCTTACCGTGATAATAGAAGAATCTAATGTTTTTGGAGCAATCTCAGGATACAAATTAAACTTAAGTAAAACACAAGTTATATTAAACTATAAACCATTGACCCCCGTTCAAGGTACTTGCCGGGTGGCGACGTATTTAGGTATTAAAATATCTGCTAAAGTAAGCGATATAAAAAACTTGAATTATGACGCATTATTGAAAGAAACAGCTTGCGTACTCAAAAAATGGCATAAAATACCTCTAAGCCTTATAGGCCGGATTAATTTAATTAAAATGAAGATTTTGCCCAAATTTATGTACTTATTTAGGTCTATACCCTTATGTCTAAACAATCCTTTTTTTAAGAAACTAGATGGGATCTTAAGCAGCTATATTTGGGGATATAAGAAAGCTAGAAGATCGCTTGCCCTGCTTAAATTACCAATTAATAAGGGCGGCTTAAACTTCCCCGATTTTATTATATTTTCTGGCAACTTTTTTCGGCCGTTTACGTAGTTTATTTTTTACTAATAATCAATACTACTACCACCAACTTATGCTAGGTAATGACTCTAATTGCTTTCTTGCAAGAGTCAACGACCCTAATTACTTCAAAAGGGTTAAATTGAAGACTGCGAGAGAGACAGTTGCGGTTTGGAAAACTTTATTAATTACATGCAAGACCTCTTTTTTTCATCCTAAGCTTGATTTGTGGGGTAATCCTGGGCTACCGGACATATTCAATGATGGACGCGGGACCGTCTGGGCTAATCTAGGAATTAATTTGTTGGGTGATTTATATGGTAACCAGGGATTTTTAGATTTCACAACACTTAAACTTCTCTTTAATTTAACGGATGGTATGCGATTTAAATATATGCAAATTAGAGATTTTTTGGTTGGTAAAATGAAAATCAATCAAATCTCAGACTCAGATTTATGGGCATGTTTCTACTCAAAAAATCAGAAGTCATTAATTAGTAGGGGCTATAAATGTTTAATTAATTTTAAAGAGGATAATTGTCCAAAAATTGCTCTGAAATGGGCTTCTAGATTAGGGACTAATATTACCCCCACTAAGATCTCGGCGTCACTTTGTAATATTAACAAAGTAGTACAATCTTCAAGTCTGAGGATTCAGCTGTATAAAACCATCTGTTTTTTATATTATACACCGTTTAGAATTTCTAATTGGTCTTTAAATCTTACATCAAGCTCTCGCTCTAAGTGCCCCAAATGTGATCTTGTCGCGGCTGATATCATTCATTTTTTTTTTTTTTTGAAAACCTTTATTGTGCACATTTATGCCATCTTACAACGCACATTCCCCGTCCATATGGCAAAGCAGTTAAATAAAGTGTACATTTCCAGAGATAAGAACACAGCCATTTAGCCGACAACCCGGAGGTCCGGCGGCATTATTCAGGATGACATGCGCGCGGAAGGGGGGGTGTGTGCGTTGTGAAGGGAGCAGGCGCGGAATGTTACGTATGTGCTTTTTAGTTTTAGAGGTGTCTCAGGTGCAGGCTATCAACGGTAGAGGATGGCGCTGTGATCTAGCCAACTCCACAGCTATGCCGGCTGCCACCCAGGCCCCAAGTCAGTGACCCAGCGGACGTCACCATGTCCCCAGAATGTAGAGGCCTCCGGGTGGACAAACGCCAGCAACGCGCTCAGAGTGCGGGCCGCAGCGCGGCAAGGATAACCCAGTATAGCTCACAGCTACACATATGGCAGCGCATAGAGTTGGCGAGCCTGGTATGCAGCATCATAGTCCTTATCTATCCCGTGTATGCATAGCAAGAGTATGTGCTAGGGTTAAGGTCATAAACTCAAACGCGGCTGATATCATTCATATATTTTTTTCTTGTCCAGTTTTGTCTGAGTTCTGGTCCGGATTTGAAAATATTTTATTGCAAAAACAAATCGTCCTTGGCTCTCTTTTGCCATTGTCTATACTACTAGATATACAATCTGAGAATTGTCCACAAAAAGATTTATTAACTGTATTAGTTTCCTGTGCTCGACTGACAATTGCCAGGCAATGGATATCTCAGAAACCCCCACATATCATGGAATGGTGGTTTTTAGTTAATGAAATTTATACTATGGAACGTGCTATTGCCAAAACGAGGGGATTGAAATCTATGATAAAATTTGAAAAAATTTGGGGAACTTTTCTTTAATTTTACTTTTTGCCATTACGTCTCTAATTTGTATTTATATGTACGGCCTATTGGATATCAAATGTACATGTTATCAGCTAATCTTTGCCTTTTTTTTTGTTTGTGTTGTCAATAAAAAAACAATAAAATAAAAATAAAAAAGAAAATACTATAGCAAAAACCATTTTTTTGGTCAGAATTACTCTTGTTATGTACGTAGCACTTCGTTGACAGGTGTGGTGCAAGAAATGTAAGTCCCTTTGGTCGTACAGGTGACGCAATAGCTAGCCCAACAGTTTTAGAGGCACATGAGAGGGTGGGAAGGGGGGAACGGGAGGTTCAAGCATGCTGAAGCTTAAAGTTTAACCTTTGCCATTAGACGTACAGGACTACAATTCCCAGCATGCTTGGTGCTGCTGTGTAGATGCACAGTCAGCCACCCCACAACACACAGGTGCCAGTAAGGAAGGAGTGACCCGGGGCGCTGCAGCCTGCCATAATCCGTCATCTACTCTGCCTGTCTTTAGGTGAGCCCGCAACAATGTGCTTAGTCAACTCACCAGATATTATTGCACAGGCTGTGGGGAGTTTGGGAGGTTTTTCTGTAGAGATGTACATTGGGTAAGGTTGTGAGTTTCTGCTTTATTGAAAATATGGTTGTCAGTTTTGGCCTTGAGGTGGCCTTATTCTGCGGCAAACTTAACTTCACGGTGGGTTGTTGTAGTGTATAGATTCCGTTTTGTTGACTTTGGGAATTCTGATGTAGTGACTAATAAGCACAGCACCGTCTTCATAAGCACCGCGCTATGCTATGCAATAGGTGATTCTTTTAATTATAAATTACAATGGCTTTTACTTTTTTTACAATGCCAATAGCTCTAAAACTCGCAGTTGCAAGACCTATTGCATTGTAAATGCTTGTTTTATTATGTTTTTATGTCTTGCTCTTTTATGACCTATCATTGGTCGAATAAAGATTCTTTGACTTTGACCACTCAGTCCTTTGGAGTATTCTGGAGGAAGGAGACTTCTCACGTAACTATCTTAGTATTCTAAAGGACCTGCATTGCGGCAATAACTCCAGAGTAAAATTTGGTCTAAAAGGAGAATTCAATGAAAGTTTGAAAGAAACACTGGCGTTAGGCAGGGCTGCATACTTGCTCCTGCATTATTCAACAATTACGTCAATGCAATTGGGCAATCTCTTAATAGTCTTGGTGTTGACGTTCTAATATTGGATAAGGAGCATATTCCGGTCTTTTTGTTTGCAGATGATGCAGTAATATTAGCTCGTACAGAGTAAACAATATATCGACATTTGGAAGGCTTTGAGTTATTCTGTAAGGAATGTAAGTTAAAAATCAATATTGAAAAAAACAAATACATAATAATTAATCCCAAATCCAAATTACTTTTGACATTTAGGATTTACATTGAGTGAGTTAAAACAAACGTATTACTACCTAGGAATACAAGTGAATGATCATCTACGATGGAAAGCTCATTTTGGTAAAGTAGAAAAAACAACCTTCACACAAAATTCTGGTGCGATATTACTTTTCACAAATTCATGAGACAAGAGACTGATACAACCAGCATTTATTGGTTTTAAGACAAAAGCACGGGTGGCCTGTTCCAATGGTGATGACATTTAGGGTTTTATGAAAGTTCAGTATCTCTAAAAGCTAGAAAACACCTTCTTGAGATGTCATTCTCTGGGGAAACGCCCTGCCACTCACCGCTATCTTTGTTCGCTGCTGCTGCTCCTCTCGCTGGTCTCCCCTCGCCGCCGCTGCTCTACCAACACCAACGCGGCTGACGAGAGGGGGAGACCACAGGCCCCAGGAGTCTCTGCGGCGCAAAGCCGACATCGGGATTTTCGCGCCAGGCGGTGCTTGAAATTGAGGAGAGCCCCGGCAGAGCGGGTGCTCCAGTCATTCTCTGGGGAAACGCCCTGCCACTCACTGCTATCTTTGTTCGCAGCTGCTGCTCCTCTCACTGGTCTCCCCTCGCCGCCGCTGCTCTACCAACACCAACGCGGCTGACGAGAGGGGGGGACCACAGGCCCCAGGAGTCTCTGCAGCGCAAGGCCGACATCAGGATTTTCGCGCCAGGCGGCGCTTGAAATTGAGGAGAGCCCCCGCGTCACGGGCACGCGCGCGGGCACCGCCGGGCTAAGCCCGGGCAAAGGGCGGGCCGTCTGTGGCCATCCGGGGAAGGCCGCGGCAGGGCAGGGCCACGACTATTGGTTGTAGCACAGAACACAAGCAAACATTTTATTTAAAGTGTCCTTTTGGGATTTTGTTTACTTGTTCTTATCCTAATTGTTTTTGTTTTTTCACGTCTTATTTTTATATTATAATATTGTGCTTTCTTTTTATTGAGGCAGCTGCTGTCGTAATTGAACCGCCTTAGATATGGGAAAGAATACGTTTGTTCAAGTTCATAATGACTCCAAATCTAAAACTGCTGTCAATACTCCTCTTCCTAGTTTGACAGCAATCGATCGTATGCTACAAAAAACAATCGGGGTGGTTGCATCAGCTATCGAAAGCACTGAAAGGCGCCTCTCACTTCCAGCAGGTATGCTTCCCCCTCTTTCTGCCATTAATGCATCGATTCTCACAACCAACTCACAGGAATCATTAATAGTTCCATCTTTTATTGGCCTTCCTGAAGCTCGACCACTACAAGTAACTGGGGACAGCGTAAATCCCCTGCAACAGGCACAATTAGATCATATGCCTATAGAATCTAGGTTACCCTTGTCTCCTGTTATCTTTTCTAGTAACCAACTATCTGAGCACTCTCTGCATGAGAGTCCTATAGTAGAGGTGGGATTAACTCCACTTTCAAGTCCAATTACAATCTCTGGATCCGTACCAAATATTAATAATGACACTCCATGAATGACAACTAGAGACCAGAAGGCGAAGTGTAAGCAAAACCATTGTAATAAGGAAGGGTCACATCTGAGAAATGCTAAGGGAAAGGGACCTTATAAACCACGTAAAAATACTAGTAAACCTATTGTGGAAGAAGGGGAAAAGGATAATAATAAATTATTAGTTGCCCCTTCTAACACTAGTATGAGTGACCCGTTAACAGGCGAGGGTTTCTGGGGGAAAATGGAGAACTTGCTAATGGCTCTCATGGAACCTATCATGGTAAAACTATTGAATATTGAAGCTAGGGTCAACAATATGGAAGTACAAGCCATGGGTAAACTACAGGTTACACAGGGTAATGTCATTGTACCACAAAAACCTCTGCCTGTGACGAAAGGCAATCTTAAAAATGTTCATCAGGTGATTGAAAGTAGTGTGCAGGAGAAATCCACCAGGTTAAAAGGTACCAATTCGGTTGGAATAGATGTACCAGGACCTTCTAAAGCTGTCCAAAATAACTCTCCAACCGCTATAAGAACAGCTGTTGGCGCCAGGGAGGTCATTATCACACCTAATTTACCTATTATAAACTTGCCCCCGGAGGCCTTACCATATACTGTGGTGCTAGCTAATGTTCCACCCCTTCCCCCAAACGTCTATGAACACTGGTCAACTTTGAGGAATAAATCTCTTTACTTCCTGTCAGTAAAATTTGGGTCAAATAGTGCTTTATTTTCGAATTTCAAGATGGCTAGAAGAGTTGGTTGGATTGGTTCATCTTCTAAATCACTGAGAGGGGACTGCGTGATCCTTTCATTTCGGTCCCCCTCTTTGGTTAATGATATTCTTGAGAGTTGTTATTCTGGCCAACTTCTCACAGACCATGTTAATATTGTTCTTCTTGATTTCTTTTATTCGCCCCCATGGCAGGAAAGGACGCGGGGTTATCGTCCCCAATTACCTACTTGGGGGCGTTTTGAGGGTGGGAGATACGGTATTTCAACATCCAACCGATTTGACACTCTCAGTGGGTTAGACAACAATGACTGACAGCAAATATATCCTGTTCAAAGCACTTTGACTATTGTTATGGATGCCATGATGCCTTTTGACCCATTGGATAATACCAGTGGTGGAATAAGTGTAGTTAATTCTTCATTTGGAATTGACGGTTATACGGGGGGGGATGTGGTGGTGGTCGATGGATTAGAGGAGACGAGTGAGTGTAGATTATTGCCTCTGAAGGTAGATCCTACTTTGGTTCCCTCTATCTGTCCTCCGCTTGGTACTCTGACGTGTAATATATGCTCATGGAATATTGCTGGAATTAAATCCAAAATTGGTAACCCCTTTTGGCAAGATTTCATTTGCCTACAAGAAACATGGACTAGGGAGCCAGTCCACATAAATGGGTTTAAAACGTTTCATACTCCAGCAGTGGATACTATACATGGAAGAGCCAAAGGAGGCCTGACAATTTATGTATCAAATAAATTACAGTTAATAAAGATAACGGAGCCAGTTAAGGACTCCTACTTTCAACTTCTGATACTGGTTTTAAATTCAGCTACCCCGATCGCCTTGCTTAATCTATATAATAATATTCCCCTAGGGGAAGTTCCTATTACACTCAATAAATTGGTTAAAACAGTGTCCCTACAAGAAATAATTTTTGGGTATAATATGATAACTCTTCTCTTGGGAGACTTTAATTGTACTTTGTGCAATATGACGATTGACAAAAGATGTATTATAGGGCGAGAAGACGGAGTAAGTCGGTTGCATTTTAATCACTCTCCCTTGGCAGAACATTTTAATGAATTAATGGAACAACTAGATTTGGGTTTTATAAACGAAATCTGCACAAACCCCTTTTCTCTTCCTCCGACATTTAACGGTCGAGGTTGTTCTTCGACCATTGATTTTGCATTAATTACAATTAGACACGCCGTAAGCATTGTTAATTTCAACGTATCTGATATTGTTTTAAGTGATCACTTTCCACTATGTTTAGCTATTTTAATCCCAAAGAAGTCTGCCCCAAAAAATAGTATAGATAGAGATAAATTGTGGGAAAATTTGGCCATTGGAAGAACCAATGGCTATACGCTCAAATGGGATAAGGTGGATAAAACTAACGTACTCAATACTGTAATTAATAAATGTGCTTCGGAGATTTCAACTTGTCTATCGAAGGATGCTATTCCAGAAAAAATACTTGCATCATTTTCGATAATCTGTAACGAAATTAGAACCTCTTTAACGAGAAAATGCAAGAATAACAATGTACCGAGGGGTGGCTGGTTTAATTCTAGGTGTACCAGAGCATACTCTTATTTAAAGAAAACATTGCATAATCATCCTAGGTGTGCGGAAGACGTACGTAGAGCCAGGAAAGAATATAAATTAGCTGTAAAAGATAGAAAAGATGAGCTAAGGAAAGAATCCTGGGAAGCGTTGCATCAGGCATCGGTTAGCAATGATTGCGCAAGCTTTTGGAAGATCATCAGAAATGCTCTTCTTAGTGAAGAGATTTGTCCCTCCATAGAGATAGCTATCCCTGAGGACAAATGAATTGATCACTTCTCCAAAGTGTATGAGGGAGACAGTATGTTTTGTTCCTCTTGTAATCCTATGGATTACTCTTCTTTAGGAAATATGCAGTTTTCTTTGAAAGAGGTCGAAAAAGCTATACATGCAAGTAAGGGCGGGAAGGCCCCTGGCCCAGACGGTGTGCCTATAGATGTATTTAAGATAGCCACACCTCTGTGGGCCCCCCTTCTGGTTCAGGTGCTAAATGCCAGTTGCAGGACGGACTTATTGCCCACTTGGGTGGAGTCCATAATAGTTTCAACTTACAAAAAGGGGGATAGACATGACCTGGGTTGTTATAGACCCATTTCCCTTTTAGATTCTTATACTAAAATAGCTGGACGAGTTATTCTGGATCGTCTACTCTCGTGGGCTGAGAAAAATTCAATTTTATCCGACCTGCAATACGGTTTCCGCTCTGGATTAGGAACAGTGGAACAGGGCCTAAATTTTCTGATGTTGACTGGGAAGTATACTAGGGCTAAGAGGGAGAACTTGTTTGTGGCTTTTGTTGACCTCTCAGCCGCTTTCGACTGTGTGATACACTCTAAACTATGGATATTATTGGGGTTGAAGAAAACATTATTTATTTTCTTAAATGTTTTTATAGTGATGCATCTGCTCGCGTTCGTTATGGACGCAAGGGAGAATGCACGGGTAAAATTCCAATCAGGAGCGGGGTCAGGCAGGGTTGTGTCCTGGCCCCACTCCTTTTTAATTTGGATATAAATGGGCTGGAGAAAGCCCTGTGCAAAAAGAGTTTTGATCCCCCTTATGTAGCTGGTCGTCCAATTCCGCTTTTAATGTACGCGGACTATGCCGTACTAATGTCCTGTACCCAAGTGGGTCTACAGCGCGTGGTGGATTGTTTTGCCCTCTTTATGAAAGATTTGGGCTTACGAGTTAATATTGCAAAAACATTTATCATGCACTGTGGTAGAAGGGTAAAAACTTTTATACCCTCCCTAAAATCCACAAGGGGACTACCCCGGTCCCAGGACGACCTATCGTGTCTGGCATTGGCTCGCTTCTCGAACCATTGTCCAAGTTCTGTGACCACTTCTTACAACCTTTGGTACGAGATACACCTTTGTTTATCAAAGACACCACCGATGTCCTCAAAATCATTGATGGCTTTCCAGACACAGGGGTCATTGACTATTTAGTCACCTTAGATGTAGAGGCCCCCTACACAAATATTCCCCAGAGGGCCACATTGGCAGTTATTGAGTCAACACTACGGGCACTCGATTGGTCATCACCCACACCGGTCACATTCATTGTCGATTGTGCTACCTTGGCTTTAACTGAAATTTTTTTTGAATTCAACAGACAATTATACCATCAAAGCCAAGGTACATCTATGGGTAGTACCTTTGCTCCCAGTGTAGCATGTCTTTACATGGCAGATTTTGAACAGAACGTGATCTCGAATACTTCTAATCCTTTCCATGAACATATCATACTTTGGAAACGATTTATTGATGATATACTCATTTTTTGGCATGGTACACACACTGATTGTTTAGGTTTCATCCAATGGATTAATGAGCAGAATGAGTTCCTCAGATTTTCCCATACAATATCAGAGCACTCAATACCATTTCTGGACCTGAACATCACACTATCTGATGGTACCCTTTCCACCACATTGTACAAAAAACCCACCGACCGCAATAGTCTACTACGTTATGATAGCCACCATCCCAAAACACTTAGGGATAATTTACCTTTTGGGCAAATCTTACGCATTAGACACAACTGTGCTAGAGCAGAGTTTTCAGTTTGAAAATAACTGGGTTTTGAATTTACTAATTATTAATTATTAATTATTTGTCTTGTGTAAGTGTTTATACTTACTAATCAACTCGTTTGTTTTAACAAGAGAGAATTACACGTGGGAATGCATAAGTGTGCTATTTAACAATAATGTGCATGTTTTCATGTTTAAACGTTGCTGAGTGCTGTTTATTTTTAAGCACGAAACGCTTTTCGAATTAATGCTTTTCTATGTTGCAAGAGCTAGATAATTGCATACACATAAGGGTATTAGTGGGGTTAAAACTGTTCAATCACTATGCTGTGGTAACGTTGTTTTTGTCTCTTTTAATTAAGATGGTCTATTGTGGCCTATTGTGGCCTAAACAAAGATGGCCGATACGTAAAGCCTGGCCTCGAGTAGAATTTGTGACGAGAGAGAGCCTTGCTGAATATGGTCCTGAAGTCAGCTGACCACAGTCCTTGCTTTGCCTGATTGAAATTTTCCGTGAGGACAGCAGCAGTTTTGGGCGATCTCCAAATGAAATGAAGCGTCCTTGGCAGCTTTGGGAAACAAAGGAGCTTTAAAGAAAGACTCTGAACTGTGATCTCATTGCTGAGGAGACGTGGAAGTTATAAGATACAAATGTATTTTTTGGTTCCTGTTCCGTTATGTTTATTTTGTGATTTTTCCTGAGCGGAGATTTTTAAATGTAGCGATGCTACATCCTTTCCTTCTCGCTTTGCTCAGAGGTTTGACGGAAGAAGTTAATTACAAATTATGTTTTTCTTTGTTCGACTTGCTATAAGAATTGTTAGCCTAGAGAGGGCTTTGCCACTTGCCATTTGCCTTTGCCGCGTTCCGAATCTGCGTTGGTGAGGATCGTTGCTGAGAGGACTTCGTCTTGAGAGACTTTACCGAGAGACTTGTCCTGACCCGTTCTGACATTTAGCTAGAATAGGTAACTATGAGAAAAATGATTTATTCTGATTGATTTCCTTTGACTAATTTTAGATAAAGCAATATGACTTTGAATATGGTGTTGGTTATTATTTCTTGTCAATTATTGAGTATCCTATTTTGATTATTATTGTATAGATTGTTTAGATTATGTTTAAGGGCAGTCTCAATAACCAAATCTTATCGACCCCGATATAGATGCAGGGTGTTTAGGAGTTTTTCTTTCCACAGGTTATTGCTGGTAGAGTATTTGAGCGTATGTTAGTGAAATGGGCCCTAGTGTATGAAGAATGTATGTGCGTGCAACTGTGAGATTACTCTATCCGTGGAAGTAGGGATATTATATACACCCTGATCTCTATCAATTTCCTGGTAGCAAAGTAGGATGGTTATTGATGATTGTCTTGATCAGATTAGATTACATATTGATTATTGATTATTGATGTTGGTATATGTACTAATACTATATGTTGGAGTTGTCATGTTGAGTTATATGTAGTGCTTCTGGAATTTGGAAGCTGGTAGCAGTTCCGTAGTAGGGCAGAGGGAAGTATATGCTGCTCTCGGGAAAGACGGGATTGTTGGTCCTGTATGTATGCAGGAAAATTCACATTGTCTGGGTTCGGAATCAGTGACATTATTGTATGTTACTATTAGAATATATTTCTGGTATATAAGGAGTGTGTATGGTAGTGAAGGTTATCTGTGAAACTCTGGTCTTAAGTCCCAGGGATCCGACAGGTTTGCCGTTAAAGCTTATCGCGGGAGGAGTAATAGGTATTCTCTGAGCTTGTTTGAGGAACTGGGCAGGGGAAACTGCTTGGTTAATGTGTGTTATAATTCTGTAGTGGAGCAGATTGTTTGCTGTTCTCGGGAAGCAGGATTCTGTGTGTATGTACTATATTTTCTTGCATGAATGTGCGTGAATGCATATACATTTAGTTGATTGTAAGACTCTTTGGATAAGTCCTAGAGGAAACAGTTAATGAATGTATGTTAGAAGGGCAGAGTAGAGGGATGTGCTACTGTGTCAACGAGAGATTCTTGTGAAATAGATTTCTTTTACTATTCTGTGGTTAGCGAAGCAGACAATGGAGATGTTTATATGTTGTAACTAATAGATTTTGTAGAAATTTTGACACGAAGTCTACTGAAAAGATTTTGTAAAGGAGGGGTAGACGAGTGACAGGAGACAAGCGACTGCAGCGACTGCTGACGTCAGGAAGACCGCGCTCTGATTGGATAATAGATCAGAATAGTGTTCGCGCTGGGATTGGTGCGTTGGTGTGAGCCGCGCAAGGATTGGAAGAGCTATTCTAGTGACATAGACGCTCCAGGATTGGTGCGTTAGTGTGAGTCGCGCTATTATTGGTTGAAAATCTGTATTGTATATTTATAATACGGAAAAGAGTAGAGAGCTTTGGTAAAAACTAAAATGTATTACCAAGAAGAGAAAAAGAAGAAAACATTCTTTGGAAAAATTAAAAAGTGGTTTAACAAGGATAAAGATGTTAAGACGAGAGAGGGTGAATTGTTACCTCCACCAAAAACACCTGCATCCTACATGGCTGCAAGATATGGGTATCATACCTGTATATGGTTGGAGAATTGGGTTAGGTATACTAAAGAGGATGGTGTTCTAGCATTTCCAGAACATGGTTCATTTAATTTGGCCGTGTTGAGAAATTTACGGGAAAAGATGTTATGTCTTGACCCGAAACCAAGACCTACACAGTTTGAGGCTTTAGTGGAATGGGAAGAGGAAGTACATGAGCGAGAAAAACAGAGATCTGGAGGACAGTACAGGTACATGTTTGGGAGGAGACATGATCGTGAAACTCATCATGATCGAATGAAAAGGTGGCGAGATGCTAGTATGTCAGAGGGATTATATCCAATGAGAACAGTTGAAGAAGGAGCAGAGAGGGTTCCTGAGTCAGAAATGAGAAGATATGGAGTTAATGAATATGAAGATGAAGTCTTGAATGACATGATTTACAAAAGACCACCTCCATATAGACCAGAACCAGATGAGAGTACACCAGTTGTTTCTCCAATAAGAGATACAGTTTGTATCATTGAGACAGAAAATGTGACACCTGAATCAAGAAGTGGTAATTCTTTCAGGGAGAAAGTAAATCGAAGTGGTGATGAAAATGCAAGAGAATTAGCTAGAACTACAACAGAGCTGACTGAAAAGATTAGGGAGTTAACGAAAAATCTGGAAGCTGTTACGGTGCCTGTAACAATAGGTCCGGTTATGCCTGTGTTTGACAAGCAGAGAATAGGTGAAAATGGTTTAGTGATTCCATATGTTGGGAATAATTTGATAAGTTCAGTTGGTCCTTCAGGAGATTCAGGAAAAAGGACAGAAAGTAGTGACCTGAGACAGTCCAGACATGACACATGTAGTGAAATATTAGATGCTAGTGAAGCTAGTTGTTCAGGGATGCCAATTTTAGAACCGCAAAAGAGAGTGGTTCCAGTGAGAAAAACTACTGCAATAACAGCTGAAGATTTGAACGATTGGATGAAAGTTCTTCAGAAAAAGGATAAAGATTCACAAACAATTGATGTGGCTAGGTTACGGGTAGAATTAGAAGAGCTTGTTACAGGGACAGTTCCAACAGAAATTCTTAAAAGTCATCATGATGGTGAACTAATGTTTATGTGTAAAAATATTACCTGGAGAGCGAGAAATACACATGACAGGTTAAGAGCAATAGCGAATGAGCAGGGAGTTGACATTGATAAGGTTAAAGCTTTGCAAAAAACCTACAGGATGGATTTTTCAGAAAAGGACATTGAAAATTTGAATGCAACTGGTACAACAGGACAGATTAAAGAAATGGTTGCATTATTGCGAAGATGGGGAGATGTAGAAAAATGGAAGGATAGGTGGTATAAGAAAAGAGAGGAATCTGAAGATAGAACAACTTATTCAGCTTTTCCAGTGAGAGAAAAAGAGAAATCAGTGGATAATTATCCTATGAGAGAAATACCTGGAGGAGGATATGTACATGTTCCATGGACCAGACAGGATATTTTATCATTTACGAATGATTTTCCTCGATTGAGAGAAAAGCCCGTCGAGTGGTATAGGCAGGTAGGTTTGTGAAATTGTCAAAAGTGCTGTGGATTGACCTGAATAGTCTGTTTGATATAATTGTTCCAGCAGATTTGTGGACTGAGTGTAAAATAGTTGTGAGTTGGCCTACTGAGGAATATCCAAGAGATCCAAGAACAGGAGCACCAGATCCAGAGGTAATGAGAAAGTATGATCAGGTGATGGTATACCTGAAGAGTAAAGTACCTGCAAAAGAGACAGATTGGGTAAAAATAGATAGAACACAACAGGAAGCAAAAGAATCAGTTCATGCTTTTTACGAGAGGCTGATACTGGCGTTTAAACAATTCAGTGGAGATGAACACCTGGGTGACAAAGATTTGAGTCATTTTGTATACAGATTTGTATATGGCCTGAGACCTGAAATTGGTGAGAGAATTCGTGAGCATACAGTGGATTGGCAGAGTAAGAAAATAGATGAAATTCTGAGACATGCTAAATACTTCAGTGATGAAATTGAAGCAAAACAAAGAAAGCTGAAAGAGAAAGCAATGTGGGCACAAGTGAAAGTTGCAGAAAGACAGGAAGCACAGTTGATGGAACAGGCGAATAATCCAGGAAATAATGCAGGGAATAGACCTAGATATGCAGGGAAAGGAAAGGGGAATCTTGAGGAAGCGAAAAAAAAGTTTCCTTGTCACAACTGTGGCCAATTGGGACATTGGAGGAATGATTGTACGAATCCACCATTAGTGAATAATGAGGGTAAAACCTTGAATCAACAGGTGCAGAACGAGGGGAATAATCAACAGCAGCAACAGCAGAAAGTTGTGAGACAGCAGAGTCAAGAGCCAAAACCGCCCTTGCCGCAGAATAGAGGAGCACAAAAGTATAATCAGGATTCGGGATTCTACAATGATGAGCAGGTAAACAAACCAAGGCGTTCTAATCAGGTACAACAGTACTTGTTAAAGAATGAAGGGAGTGAATCTGAGGGTGATTATTGACGGTGCCGAAGAGAGGAGGAAGAGTGCATACTTGGTGCAACTCTAGAAATAGACCAGGCAGGACCATTTGTGGATGGGAAAATAAATGAAGAAGGTGTTACTTTTTTAGTAGACACAGGTGCGACAAGACCAACGGTCAGGTCAACAGATATTAGAAATCTTCCTCTCTCGGATGAAGCAATCCAAGTAGTTGGTGTAGCCAATACACAAATCAGAACACGTCTTACGGAACCAGTAAGAGTACAGATAGGGACATTTTCAGACATGCATAGATTTATTGTCTGTGACACGAGTCCAGTGAACCTGTTAGGTAGGGATCTGTTATGCAAGATGAATTGCACAATTTTCTGTACACCGGATGGAATAGCTTTTGAAACACCAGATGAGGATGTTTTGTACCGAGTGACTCTAGAAAACAGGGAAAGTGAGTTAATTGGTGCATTTGCTGTGTTTGATCCAGAGGATTTGCCTCGAGAGCTGAGGGACACAGTGAAAAGGACAGTTTGGGATTTTACTGGAGAGGATGTGGGATTGATGAATAATGTAGATCCAGTGAAAATTGCAGTGAAAGAGGGAATTACATATCCTAACATTCCTCAGTACAAAATGACACCAGAAATAATTGAGGGAATAACTCCTATAATTGAGAAAATGATTCAGCAGGGAGTTCTGAGAGAACTACTGAGTAGTCCATGTAATTCACCGATAATGGGGCTAAAGAAGCCTAATGGGAAATTTAGGATCGTACAGAATCTGAGGAAAGTTAATCAAATTGTGGTGGCATGTTGTCCTATTGTGCCAAATCCATCAGTGATCCTGTATCAGATTCCACATGATGCTGAGTGGTATACAGTGATTGATTTGTGTCATGCGTTCTTTTCAATTCCATTGCATCATGATAGCCAGCCGATTTTTGCATTTAGGTTTGGCCAGCGTATTTTAGCATGGTGTCGAATCCCACAGGGGTATACAGAAAGTCCTTCGATATTTAATCAGTTGTTGAAAAAATCGTTGGAGAGTTTGATCATGCCTGAAAGTTCAGTATTAGTGCAATATATTGATGACCTACTTGTGGCATCAAAGACACGAGAAGCTTGTGAAGTAGATACCATAGCTTTACTGAATCATTTGGCAGATGGAGGATTAAAGGTATCTCCAGCCAAATTGCAATTTTGCAAGAAAGAGGTGCATTATCTTGGACATAACATTGAAAAAGGTCTGAGAAAAGTAACTGATGACAGAATCAGAATCATCAGGGAAATGAAAGCTCCAAAGACCCAGAGAGAAGTGAGGATGTTTCTGGGGATGGTGGGTTATTGTCGTCAGTGGATAATTAATTTTTCGCTGATAGCAAAGCCACTGATTAAACTGACAAAAAGTGAGATGACAGACCCATTGGAACTAGATGGGGAACAAATGGCAGCATTTGAAGAGCTTAAAAATAAAATGTGTGAGGCTCCAGCGGATGATGGCGATGCCTCCTCCCATCTGGTTGGCGTTGCGATCCCTCCGGATGATCTTGTAGCCCTCTGGGATAGCGATGGCGATGTCGGGAGCTGAAGAGGCGTTCATCCAGGTCTCCGTGAGGAAGGCCACGTCAGGGGCTGTGGCGTCTAGAAGGTTCCAGAGTTCGATGGCGTGTCTGTGGACGGAGCGGGTGTTGAGCAGGATGCACTTGAGGTGGGTGCTGCTGGTGTTCGACTTAGCGGGTGCTGGAGCGAGGCAGGTCCGGATGCAGGTGAACTTGCAGGCGTGGCAGCTGAAGGGTCCGTGGGTGCGTCGTGGTGTGGCTTGATGGCATTCTGGGAGTCGGCCGGTGTTGAGTGCGATGAGGGTGGCGGCGGAGTACGTCAGGCGGGTCGGTCGGGGTCTTCGGGGGCCAGGGGTCCTGGCGCTGGTCGCGATCCAGTCGCGGACGGGCGCAGACGGGCTTACCTTTGGCGCGCCTTCGGCGCACAATCGGCGCGCCCGCTGCGCGTGACCGCTGCGCGTTTGCACGGTCGCCATTTAAGGCGAAGTGCGCGGGTGGGCGGAGCAGCTGGGAGGCGGGAGCGGGGAGGGTTACAGAAGAGAAAAAAGGGGCGGGGACAAGCGGCGGTGGCGGGAAGGGAGAGCGGAGGGCGGCGAGGTAGGCGGACAACCAGGAAGGAAGACGTAAACACAGGAACAGCAAAATATTTAAAAACTGAGAAGGCCTATTGCGTACTTCTCATCGACACTTGACCCTGTAGCTGTGGGTTTACCAGGTTGTCTAAAATCTGTGGCTGCAACATGCAGGAGTCTGGAACAGAGTGAGGGAATCATAATGGGATATCCTGTAAGGGTATTTGTACCTCACAATGTGGCAATTCTTTTGACAAGAAGCAGAACTCAGTACATGTCACATAGTCGGTTGACTAAATATGAGAAAGTGATTCTAGGAGCATCAAATGTGACTCTTGAGAGATGTGTAAATGTGAATCCAGCGACACTTTTGCCGGATATTGAAAATGTGGGTGTGAAAACAGAAGATGATCATGATTGTTTGGATGTGCTTGAGTACTGTACAAAACCGAGACCAGACATAAGGGATCTTCCCTTACATGAAAGTGATCATGTGTTGTTTGTGGATGGTTCATGCCTGAGAAATGATGATGGTGTGCTATGTGCAGCATATGCGGTGTGCAAAGTTTCAGAGGTTATGGAAGCATCACCATTGAAAGGAGTGAAATCTGCACAGGTTGCTGAATTGGTGGCATTGACAAGAGCTTGTGAAATTGGGAAAGATTTGAGGACGACTGTGATGACTGATAGTCAGTATGGATTTGGAGTGGTGCATGATTTTGGCCAGCTTTGGCTACAAAGAGGTTTCTTGACATCGAGTGGAACTCCAATAAAGAATGCTGAAGCAATTGGGAAATTACTTGAGGTGATACAGCTGCCTAAGGAGTTAGCAGTTGTAAAGTGTGCTGCCCATGGACAAGGGGAGGATTTTATCACGGTTGGAAACCGGTATGCAAATGACATTGCTCAATACTGTGCAAAATCGAATCAGTCAATTAATAGGGAACGAGAGGGGGAAATGTCTTTTTGCTCTGTGATGTTTACTAATGCCTTAGAGACATGGGATGAAGTGAAGCAGTTGCAGGATGAGGCAGGAGAGGAAGAGAAAAAAGATTGGATTAAGGCAGGATGTGCCCCAAGAGAAAAAGACCATGTTTGGGTCTATAGGGATGGCAGACCAGTAATGCCCAACTCCATTTTGTCGTCAATGGCAAGGATGTATCATGGCCAGGGACATTTGGGGAGGGATGCGATGATAAGGTCGTTCAAGCAGACCTGGTACAATGCAAAGTTCAGGACAATTGCAGAGAGCATCTGTCAAAGGTGTTTGATTTGTCAGCAATTTAACACTGGGAAAAAGACAGTGGTGAGTGTGGGAACAATAGGCAGAGAAGGAGGTCCTTTTACAAGAATGCAGATTGATTTCATTGAAATGCCCCAAGTGAACAGACTGAGATATGTACTAGTTGTAGTCTGTTTGTTTTCAAGATGGGTTGAGGCCTATCCGACTAGGAGAAATGATGGAGTGACAGTGGCAAAATTACTGTTAAGGGAGTTGATTCCTAGGTACGGGTTTCCAGTGACGATTGAGTCTGATAGAGGTGGACACTTCTATAATGAACTCATGAGTTTGATTTGTGAAGCATTGAGCATACAGCAGAAGCTACATTGTGCATACAGACCAGAGGCTTCTGGTGTGGTTGAGCAGATAAACGGCACAATCAAGAACAGGATTGGTAAAATGTGCTTAGCCACTGGCATGAAATGGCCGGACGTCTTGCCTCTAGTGCTAATGACTATTAGATCTACTCCAGATAGAACTACTGGTTTAAGTCCGCACGAGATAATCATGGGACGTGCAATGCGCCATGCATTTGTACCTGTCAATAAGTTGATGACAATAACTGATGACATGATTTTGGATTACTGTAAAGGCCTGGCTGACGCAGTTCATTCTGTGTTTCACCAGGTTGGAGAAGAAGCTACCACACTTGAGAAGAAGCAAGCTCATGATCTGAGTCCAGGAGACTGGGTGAGGATTAAGGTGCACAGAAGAAGAAATTGCTTAGTTCCAAGGTGGGGAAGACCGAGACAAGTCATTCTAACAACGACAACTGCAGTAAAGTGTGCTGGTGTGAAAAACTGGGTGCATGCGAGTCATACTCTGAGAGTTCCAAACCCAAAAGAGGGAACTGGTAAAGAGTATTTTGAAGAATCAGATTCCAGTGATGATGAAGACCCAGAACCAGTGAGAAAAGAAGCAGAAAAAACTCCAAGAGAACCATTGGGAGTCTCAGAAAGGAGATCAGATTCTGTAAGAGAGCCGGAAATTTCAAAAAGCAGAGAAGAAAAAAGAAAAGAAAAGAGCAATTCCACAGAGATTACTCCTGAATCAGAAGAGGAGGAGACTGAAGAACCACTTGAGATCATACTTGAAGAAGCAGGGTCAGAAGAAGATAGAGAGGGACAGATTACGGAAGACCCCCGAGGAGGTGTAGGGAACTCTTCTAATAAGCTAGGTGAAGGGACAAGTAGACAGCAAGAAGATTGCATGTCGGAGACCCGAGGAGGGACAGGAGTAGGGAAGTCTCAAATAGTGGTGAAAGAAACTGTGGAGGAAAAGAAAACTGCTAGAAAACGAAAACAGAAGGCACTTGAAACAGAATTGGATGAGAATGAGAATGAACAAACAGAGGGTCGAGTTCTGAGAAAGAGAACTTGGATTGGAGAAAGAAACAATAAAGAAATTAGGCCGAAAAAGGTGATAAAAGGAGATCGTTGGCCTAACAACAGAGTAAAGAGATTGAGATACAGAGTAATAAGAACAAATACATCAAATGCTGAACAAGTGAATGAAGTATCGAGTCAAAATGAAGTAAAAAGAAAGGAGCAAGAAGAATCAGGAGAACCTGAGGAAATAAAAAGAATAAGAAGACCCAACCAAAAGTACAGATCACCGGAATGGTCTTATGTGGCACTGTCTGAAGAAGGAGAAGAAGAAACAGTGACTCGAGATAATCCGGAGGGGATCTTGAGAAAAGTGGTTGAGGAAAAAGAAGGAATCTTAAAAGTTATTCTGACTGACATTGGAGAAGAGTCAGATGCACAAGATGTTGTTGATGATCTGATACAATTTGATGTTGCTGAAGAAGAAGGAGTGAAAACTGATGAATATCCAAATTGAGTGAACTGAAAAATCACTTGGAGGAAAAGTGAAAAGAGAAAGTCTGAAATTCAGTTGTCTGAAGTAATCCAGAGCATAATAGTAGTGGAGTAGTAGAGGCTAAGTCAAAAGACAAGGTCAAAGTAATAAAATGGCTAACATAGAGGATAATCAAAGTAGATGTGCCTTCTTTAAAAGATGGTGTAGAATGTGCTGCTGCTGTACTGGATTATTAATGCTACTATGGGGAGTTTTAGTTTTATTAGTTACTTTTAAAGTTACATTTGAGATGCATACAGAAAATATGACAGATATAGAGAAGAATTCGCAGAAAATAGTTTTGAATAGAATTAGTAATACTTACATACACAAAGATAGGTCAATAAATAATTTTTCTAGTAATGTTTTTTCGAAGTTGTTGTACGAATATGTGAAAACAATGGAAGTAAGGGATTGCTACGTTTGTATGCAATTACCTGCATCTGTTTCAGAGGGTGTTACTTATCATCATTTGCCAGCTACATATGGTATTTCATGTAGTATATTAAGTAGTGTTTTTTATTTGTTAGGGAAAGTAGATTATAAGATGTCTAACAGAGATAGTATTTTTGGGCATTTGCCAATGAACAAAGAGCTGAATCCAGCTAAAGAAGCTAACACTTTTGGTGAAATTTTTATTGAAGAAAAAGGATTAACATTAGATTACATTTTTAAGAATAATTTAACTTGCAGTCTGAAAGAAGAGGAGAAAGCTTTCCTGGATATGGTAGAGGAAAGGAGATTGAACATGCATGGGAAAGCAGGGAAATATGAAATGAGTGAAACAATTTGGGACATTGAGATGGGAAAAGAATTGAGAAATGGGGCTAGTCCAACTTTAGCTCTAGATGTACCACAAAAGGGTAAACTATGCATTACAAGAAGGAAATCCCAATATGATACATATTTTGTTGGGACTAGTGAGTGCCATGATACATACTTCATTGCAACAGGTTGGGGTTTCAGAGGTGGAGAAGATACAGTTTTCCCAGGAGTGTATTATGTTTGTGGGAACAAGGCTTATTACAAGTTGCCTGACCATTGGTATGGCACGTGTTATGTGGGTTTGGTCTTTCCAAAGATTTTTCATATAGATAAAATAACAGATGTAGAACATATTAATTTACTAATGCGTTTCAAGAGAGAAACCTGGTCTGAAATTGTGGGTGATATTTTTGGGGTTTTAATTCCAGCAGTGGGAATTTCTTTAAATGCTTATGGAATTCGGAAACTGTCAACAGTGGTGGATCGCTTATCGATAAATACCGCTGGGGGGTTTCTTTTAGTGAATACGGAATTAAGTGCCGTACGTGCCATGTCAATGCAAAATCGACTTGCCCTTGATATTTTATTGGCCAAGGAGGGTGGAGTTTGCGGAATGCTGAAAGTTCAACATTGTTGCACTTACATTCCAGATGAAAGCAAAGACCTGAAGGTCTATATCAAAAATATTACTGATTTGCATGTAGAATTAGTACCACTTGAAGCTGAGAGTTTATGGACTAAAATAGCTAATAAAGTGATAGCTGTTAAAGATTTTATTGCAAAAATAGGTAGTACTATTATAGGTAGAATATTGTTTCCTTTAACTTGCATAATTATTGCTTTATTGATACTGAGATTAGTGTGTGTGTGTGTGTTGTAAAAACAGGGGAGGGAAGAAATTGGATAAAGAGAAGAAAAACAAAAGGTTGAAAAGAGAACCACAAGAAATTGAATTAGAAGAATTGAGGGAGAGTGTTTATTTGGAAACAAAGAGGGATGATGAAAGAGTGACTGGTGTGTAGTGTTGTGTAATGAGAAAAAGACATTTCCGATTTCTCCTAAAATGGGACTACATTTTCACTAATTTTTTTGGGGGGTTTATTTGGTGATAAAATCACCAAAGGGGGGATTGCTAGAGCAGAGTTTTCAGTTTGAAAATAACTGGGTTTTGAAGCTCTGGTATGTCTATTTGTTATATTAATTTACTAATTATTAATTATTAATTATTTGTCTTGTGTAAGTGTTTATACTTACTAATCAACTCGTTTGTTTTAACAAGAGAGAATTACACGTGGGAATGCATAAGTGTGCTATTTAACAATAATGTGCATGTTTTCATGTTTAAACGTTGCTGAGTGCTGTTTATTTTTAAGCACGAAACGCTTTTCGAATTAATGCTTTTCTATGTTGCAAGAGCTAGATAATTGCATACACATAAGGGTATTAGTGGGGTTAACACTGTTCAATCACTATGCTGTGGTAACGTTGTTTTTGTCTCTTTTAATTAAGATGGTCTATTGTGGCCTATTGTGGCCTAAACAAAGATGGCCGATACGTAAAGCCTGGCCTCGAGTAGAATTTGTGACGAGAGAGAGCCTTGCTGAATATGGTCCTGAAGTCAGCTGACCACAGTCCTTGCTTTGCCTGATTGAAATTTTCCGTGAGGACAGCAGCAGTTTTGGGCGATCTCCAAATGAAATGAAGCGTCCTTGGCAGCTTTGGGAAACAAAGGAGCTTTAAAGAAAGACTCTGAACTGTGATCTCATTGCCGAGGAGACGTGGAAGTTATAAGATACAAATGTATTTTTTGGTTCCTGTTCCGTTATGTTTATTTTGTGATTTTTCCTGAGCGGAGATTTTTAAATGTAGCGATGCTACATCCTTTCCTTCTCGCTTTGCTCAGAGGTTTGACGGAAGAAGTTAATTACAAATTATGTTTTTCTTTGTTCGACTTGCTATAAGAATTGTTAGCCTAGAGAGGGCTTTGCCACTTGCCATTTGCCTTTGCCGCGTTCCGAATCTGCGTTGGTGAGGATCGTTGCTGAGAGGACTTCGTCTTGAGAGACTTTACCGAGAGACTTGTCCTGACCCGTTCTGACATTTAGCTAGAATAGGTAACTATGAGAAAAATGATTTATTCTGATTGATTTCCTTTGACTAATTTTAGATAAAGCAATATGACTTTGAATATGGTGTTGGTTATTATTTCTTGTCAATTATTGAGTATCCTATTTTGATTATTATTGTATAGATTGTTTAGATTATGTTTAAGGGCAGTCTCAATAACCAGATCTTATCGACCCCGATATAGATGCAGGGTGTTTAGGAGTTTTTCTTTCCACAGGTTATTGCTGGTAGAGTATTTGAGCGTATGTTAGTGAAATGGGCCCTAGTGTATGAAGAATGTATGTGCGTGCAACTGTGAGATTACTCTATCCGTGGAAGTAGGGATATTATATACACCCTGATCTCTATCAACTGCACTAGGGTATCTGACTACAACACAGAGGCCAGGGTGTTATCTACCAACCTGACGGCTAGGGGGTATCCCACTAGAAATGTCCATAACTCCATGAAAAGGGCTAAGAATAACCCACGTGAGGCTCTTTTGGAAACATGCACCAAACCTGCAACCGACATCTTGACCTGTGTTACCTCTTTTACACCTGATTCCACCAGGATCAGGAAGATCATCTTGAGAAACTGGAGTATTCTAGAGACGGGCAATCTTAACATACCCAAACCTAGGTTTCCCTATAAACGTACACAGAACATAAAGGACCTATTGGTCCATACCAGACCTAGATTAAACACGACCGCTTCACAAAGGACAATGTGGGACTTACCCCCAGTCAGAGGCCACTTCCCTTGTGGTTCCTGTGTAGTTTGTAACCTGACGATCACCTGCAAAGACATTACTTTCAAGAATGATTTCCACTGGACACTTACCAGACATACTAATTGTAACACTAAAAATTGTGTCTACATGATCAAATGCCCCTGTGATTTAGTCTATATAGGCATGACTACCCGCATGGTTAAGACTAGGATGGCGGAACACAGGAGTAATATACGTTGTCAGAGGGATACAACGAAACTCTACACGCACTTCAAAGAAATGCAACATCACACTGATGCCATCAGCTGGGTGGTTTTAGAAGCGCACCCCCAGATCTCTCAGAATGCATTGTTTAGGCTAGAACAGAGATGGGTCCTTAGATTATCATCACACTTGACCAGCTTAAATTATGACATTCCATGGTCTGCGCTCACTGGTTGAGATACTTCCTGATGTCACTCGAGTCTTCCACTCCAGATTTCCTTTGTGTGACTGTCATCTCACACAATCGTTCAGCCATGTCCTGTGACCCTTGCCGCTTACCACTCCCGGTCTTACTTTTCTGTGACTTTACTATACTTCACAGTGACATCATATTTTTATAGAGTTTTTCCGGTTTTGACCCCATTGTATTTCGCAGGCATTCTCACTTGCACCCTCCTTTTTAACTTTTGTTTTATTAACCCATTTATCCTTGTTTTGCTCAAGCGGACGAAAGCCGTTCTGGTTTGTTTATACAGATGCACTTTTGGCATCCCCCCTATGTAGACCAGACCTTCCCTATCCATCATGGCCGCCATGATTGCCACCTTTTTAAGTCTCCATTACTATTCAACCCGGGTCCATGGCAACTTTGCAATGTCTCCCGGATGTTGTCAGGTCCTTTTTATTTTATTTCACATAACTACCCGGACCACTACCCCTCCACCTATGGGGACGTTTCCCGGATGCTAGTAGATGGATCTCCTGACCGTTCCAAGATGGCCGCACGGACCGCTACTCCTCCCCCTATGGAGAACGGCTCCTGCGGTCACGTGTTGCGTCATCCGGCTTGCAGCTTCCTTATCTGGTCCACCTCCGATGACTCCTGCACCCATCCCAGTTCCGGCGGCAGGGGTAGGTCATCGTGCATACGCGTCTACCGACGCAGGTGAGTTCAACACGCTCCTGTATTTCCCTGATTCCAGACACCTATCGAGGTGAGTCTCCATCTACGGAGGGGGTTTTTTGGCGCCATATTCCACTCCTGTGACACCGTGGGCGCCACCGTCCTTGCATTGACCCTTCCGCTGCCAGGGGCTACGGCGGTCCCCGCAGTGCTCACGAGGAGTCCATGAGATTATGGCATTCCCCCCTGATCATCTGGGCGGCGATACGCCGTGGCCCCTGGGTATGAGGGCCACCTTGGTTGCACACCTAACCGCCCATGGTAGTACACCACGGAGGACTAGGCTGCCTCACCTCCCTGATTCATACTCACCCCCGTTGGGGTCATGATATGAGCCAACTTCTCCAGCCATACGAGATTTGTTTTTGTGTCCTTTTATAAAAAAAAAACCCCATTCTCCGGTTTGATTCCAGGACCCACGTTGGAGTCCTTTTACCCGCCGGTCACTGCTGCAAGATTTCCTTGCCAGTAGTTTAGGTGAGTTGTTCACCTGGTTCTTTCCCCTGTCTCTACCCTTGGTCCAGTCACTGTTGTCGCCCCCATGTTTCTCCACTACCCACTTGGGAGTATGTTACCACTAATCTCTTGATGATTTCATCTTGTGAGTGCAATTTTATTATGTGATATACTGTCATGTGTTGTTTTTCTCTTTTATTTTTTTAGGTTACTTTCAAGCACCTATTAGGTATGTAGAATCCACACACCTTTGTTGTAGATAGTTTGTTTCTTTGATCCTGAGGAATTGCCGTGACCAATTTTTGGCTACCTAGGCATGAAACATGTTGATCTCCTTGAGCGTAGGGCATACACAACTAGCTACATAAACCACTAGTGGCTATACCCACCTCATTTTCCATTTGTTTTAATTAGGCTGTTCACCACTTTAATAAATTTTTCATTCGTGGACCAACAGTACCTATTTTAAACACTTTCACTACATCTACACACTCTAGGGCCCCTTACCCCCACAGCACCCTTCGGCAGGAATAAAAGATCCCCGCTAAAGAGCCCCATTATTGGGAGCCCGTCAGGAATTGCAGCGCCGACCTGACGAGGGGCAGGCTCAAATGATGAAGCATGACACCTAGCTTGCTGGGTGTGTGAGAGCTCTAGTTCCTAAAAGGGTTTTCCCCCCCTCCGTGACACATGACAGACCTACTAACAATCCCCCCCTCAATATCTCTTTTTCTGACTAGAGGAACTTTGTACCCTTTTTGTAATACTAGTCTTCAGGGTATGTACACTGGACCTCTCTAAATATACCCTCCTGTCCCCTATTTTGTTGATAAAAACTAAGAAGGCCATTACCTGCACCATAAATCGTGCCCCTTCACCGCCGTTTTGGCGGGTCTGGTCTTGGGGTGGGTGCCTGGTTCGTTTTTGGCGGACATCTTGGAGTGGGGTGAGTGGATTGAGGCTTTTCCAGCTGACAGCGCTTGAATGCACATGTGACGCCTGGGAACACCTATTTAAGGCTCCTCCCCTAGCGCAGCGGGATCGCGCAGCGAGCGCGTCCTCGCGTGGCCGGAGTCGTGCCAGAGTCCTGCCCGTCTGCGTCCGTCCGCGCCCGGTTGCGCTGGCTTCGCGGCGATATTTACATCAGGTGCATCTCTAACCATGCTTATGTATACCAGGGAGAGTCTCCTGGCATTTAATACCTGTCTGCCTCCCTGCGCCGAAGTCCGCGGTGACCCTTTGTGTGGCCCCCATCGCTGTGCTTGTGGCGGCTGGCTACTCGAAGCCCCTTCCTGTTTGGGGTCTTGTATAGTGCAGCCTGCCATAAGCAGTAAGGTCTCTTCGCGACATCTCACCATCTGGAATTTAAACGTCAGATCGGCGGTCAAGCATTATCAGGATATTGCTGATCTTGTGGACAATGACCCCCCTGACATCTTTTGTCTGACAGAGACATGGCTGCAAGACACCGATTCTACGGTATTGAATCTGGCGTTCCCCGTTGAGTATTCCATCTACACGCTCAACCGCTCTTCGAGAGGGGGTGGCGTCGCTCTTGCTGTTAAATCGTGCTATTCTTGCGCCTGGAGTGTGCAGAACATCACGGGCTGCGAAAGCGCCCTGTTCAAGGTTGCGGTTACTCCGCATTTTACCTTGTCAGGATTGCTGATTTACCGTCCACCTGGTAGCTCAGTGGCATTTCGAGAGGCTCTCCCTGAGGCGGTTAGTTCACTAGCAGTAGGGTCTGCCAATTTTTCTATCATTGGTGATTTGAATCTCCATTTTGACACTTTGTGTCTTTCTTCTGTGGGAGGGATGGTGGCGGACCTTGAGGCCCTTCAATTGTTCCAGCTGGTCTCGGACCCCACTCATAGTGGTGGCCACACTCTGGACCCCTTTTTTTCTAACTTAGAAGGGGTTACAGTGGCCCCCCCCCTCCCCCTGACCTGGTCAGACCACTCACTCGTGACCATTCACTGTAGTCTTGATGAAGCCCCACTTAAGGTGCCACTGCGAGCCATGCCCAGACGGCGCTGGAGCAAATTAAAGGCGGAAGATCTCCACCGCCTTCTCACTGACGACCCGCTGGGTGCAGTGGAGAACGTGGAGTCTGGTTATGACCATTTCTGCGGATGGGTAACCAGGGCCCTCGACTCCCTTATCCCGATGGTTTCCAGTAAGTGTGGCTCCCGCGCCCCCAGTCCCTGGTATGATGGCAATCTGAGGGCTCTGAAAAGTGTCTGCAGACGTACAGAGAGAGACTGGAGGAAGAGGTATGACAGCAGCAAAAAAACCCTGTATATGGCTGCGGTCAAGTCTTATCACCGCGCGGTTTGTAGAACCCGGGCTGAATACTACGCTCTGGAGTTTCGCAATAGTGGGAATCCTGTTAAAACCATCTTTAAGGCCCTTAAAGACCTTGTGGCAAGGAAGCCGGCCGGTAACTCCATCAGCTCCAATACTCATTGTGAAGCGCTGGCGGCTTTCTTCCTGGAGAAGGTCCAGACCATATATAGGGCCTTCCCCTCCTCCACTGCACAAACCAGTATGGGGCCTCCCATCCGGTTGGATCAGGTGGTGCTAGACTCTCTCCCCTCTCTCTCTTTGGAGTCTTACACGGCCTTGGCTCTCCGAGTTAAGTCGGGGTCGCCGGACGACCCGCTCAAGCCACCTATGTTCAGAGACCAGGTTTTTGCTCGCCCGGTTTGCGACTTAATCAACACGTCGCTATCATCAGGCCAAGTGCCTTTGAAATGGAAGCATGCGGTAGTAATGCCCATTTTGAAAAAACCATCTCTCGACCCTACAAAATCGGAGAACTACCGCCCGATTTCACTTCTCCCGTGGCCAGCCAAACTCGCGGAGGCGCATGTCAACACCGCCCTCTCTGGTCATCTGTTGCGTGCCAACATTCTGGACGACACCCAGAATGGTTTTCGGGCTGGCCACAGTACGGAGACAGCACTGTTATCTATGGTCGAGCACCTTCGGGTAGTTCTGGATGCAGGTCAAACGGCGGCGCTTGTTTTGTTAGACCTAAGCGCCGCCTTTGACACGGTCTCCCATGACATTCTCCTGCAACGTCTTGAGGAGATAGGGGTGATCGGCACTGCACACCAGTGGTTCCGTTCGTTTCTCAGGGATCGTTCCTTCTGTGTGGCGTCCCCGCCCTACCAGTCCAAATGTCATCGTCTGTCTCTTGGGGTCCCACAGGGTTCCTCACTGAGCCCCACGTTGTTTAACATCTACGTGAGGCCGCTGGCTGAGGTTGTGAAGCTCTGTGGTATGACCATGGTGTCGTACGCAGATGACACCCAGCTAGCGGTCACGATCAGCGGGGACTCGGGGGTGGATGCCCCAAGATTCAGAGAAGGACTCAGGGCGGTGGCTGGTTGGATGACGTCCAACTGTCTCCAACTAAACGCCAAAAAAACGGAGGTGATGATCTTTGGGAAGCGGACGGACCTATGGGGAGATACTTGGTGGCCCTCTGAGTTGGGGCCGACCCCCACTCCGGTTGCGGAGATCAAAAACCTTGGTGTTTGGCTGGACCCTTCCCTCAACTTCGTTGGCCACACCAAAAGGACGGCGGCTTGCTGCTTCGGCATCCTGCGCAATCTGCGCCCTGCCCTTAAATACTTCGATGCCGCAACTCGTCAATTGGTGGTGCAAGCAACGGTTTTGGCACGGCTGGACTATGCCAGCTCCCTTTTTATAGGATTAAACCAGGCTGAGTTAACCCGACTTCAAAGAGTGCAGAACGCTGCGGCCAGAGCGATCATAGGTCTTCCTAGGTTTTGCTCGGCCGGTCAATCTTTGCGAGCCTTGCATTGGTTACCCGTTAGGCAGCGGATCCACTTTAAAGTTTTGTGCCTTTCCTTCAAAATTCTGAAGGGCCTATCACTTCCCTTACTGCACCAACTCTTGCGCCCTTACATCCCGGGCCGCACTCTGCGCTCGCTAGACCAAGAATTAGCGGTAGCCCCTCGGTTCAAACTCAGTCGGGTGGGGGGTCGCTCTTTTAAGGTGCGGGCAGCCGCACTCTGGAACGCTCTCCCTTTGAAACTCCGGACCTTTGGTGACCTGCTCTCCTTCCGCAAGGCCGCTAAAACTCATTTATTTTCTGAGCTTTGTTAAATCCTGCACTCCCCAATTTCTTAATAATTATTTCTGTTCCCCAGTTGTGTTGTGTTCGCCACCTTGTCGGTGCGCCGGGACGCTCCTTCGCTGGAGCAGCCGTGCGCAATACAAATAGCACTAACATAACATAACATAACATTTTCATTGAGGGTCAGCAGTTGATCCGTACCAAGCAATTCTCCTATCTGGGTATCTTGTTTACCTGGAAGGACGCATGGGGTGAGGCAATATCAGCAAAAAAACAAGTAATGAACCGTTCGACCGCTGCCCTCAGATCCTTTTCAAGGAAATTAGGCCCCAGACAACCTACGGAATTAATTAAGATCTATAAGGCCAAATGTGTCTCTGGTGCAATGTATGGCAGTGGGATTTGGGGTTTTGTGGACACTACCCAGCTCCAGGTGCTTGAGAACTCCTTCCTGAAATTTATCCTTGCAGTCCCTAAGAGTTCCTTTAACTATAATTGCCATGCAGAATTGGGACTCTCCTTTATATCGGATCTCATTAAGTTAGAACCCGTACTATTATGGCATAGGGTGTGGACAAATGAAGAACCCAAGCTTAATAGAGATATATTGTTAGAAGTTTTAAAACTGGATGAACACATGAGGATACCGTGGCTGAACTATGTACGAAAGTTTTTAACTGATATTGGTAAATTGGATTATTTTTTAAATCCTCTTACTATTTCAGCAATTTCACGGAAGGAGCTCAAAAAAGAGGGTCTGATCTTTTTAGAATCAATAGGAAATGCTGCTGAGGCCTTAAAACCCACTGTCTTACATCATCAATTAATCTTAACATCTTTTAACATTCAACCCTATTTGCTCCATGTTCCGGGTAACTATGACAGATTTTTATTAACCCGTTTTAGGTTTGGACTGTTTCATAGATTGGTTAGCTTCCCAATAGTTAATGTTTGGTCTCATGTACTGTCTCCCTGCCCCTGTGATGAAATTTCCCCCCAAAGTACAATGCATGTTGTCCTATTTTGTAAATTTTATCATCAAATCAGGAGAGTTGTTTTATTGCCGTTTTTAAGGGAGATCGGGCATCGGCAATGCCGCCCGGCTATGTATGATATCCAACGTTTGGATAATCACCTCTGTGTTGCAACGATTACATTGTATTTGAAGAAAGTGATACTTATTAGAAAGAGGATAACTGTATAAATGTATCTCTTTTTAGCAGCCTTAGGAAATTATGAAATTTTTTTAATTCATTTTTTATGACTTGTTATATAATATTATTCAATGAATTGTAATGATTTTCTTCTATGTATACTTTTATGATTGTTTTTTTACAATCGAATAAAGTTTTTCTGAATCTGAGATGTATATTAAACGTGGATCCTGATACACTAATGACAGCACTAAGGGCAGTGCTGGGGTTGACCACACTGGAGGACTTCATAGTATTTTGTCCTGTAAGACACTGTGTGCGAGTGTGGTCTAATCCAGCTCTTGCAACATGTAAAATGGTCCTTCGGGAACTTCGACCATGCAAGAATCAGAATTAATTACCCTGGTTTAAGCATGTTAAGAACATCCTTACATACATTGGTTGCATAGAGCAATGGAATATCCTGGCACAGATAAATAAGGCAATCCTCGAAATGGTCAAAAATAAATATTGTGCATGCATGTGTTCCAAGCAAGAAGCCAGAAAAAGTATCCCCCTGAGTAATTATCTGAAAGTAAAACCTGAACCCTATTGGGAGCCATTCCTGAATTTACCTCCCAGAAAAGGGCTCTATATCTCATGTTCAGATTAGGAACTCTTCAGCTGCTGGCCTTTACCAAATCATGGGATAATGTCTCTGGAGATGAATCCGAATGGTTTCACCGCACACTAGGGGGCCCAGAAACAATTATGCATTTTATTTTGTTGAGTGATATTTCGCTGAAAATCCAAAGGTACCACCTACGTCCATTAATTCTATAATTCAATCTGTGATGCTGCATAGCAGCAATTCTATTCTGTAATAGAACTGATTGTATGGAAATTTACGAGCCAGTAGCTTTGTATGTACATGCGGAGTTCGCGAAGTGCACAGAGAACTCACCCGCGCTATGCGGAGCTCAGGGAGTGGCGAAGTTTCTTTTGATAAATGCAGTTTGTGGTGATTGTTAGTGCCAGGTGCTTGTCCGCACTGTGCAATCATCATGAACGGCATCATGCACAGCGCAAGTAGATTTTTACTCAAGCGGCAGCTTTCTCAACGCTGGTGGTTTCTCAACACGAGCGGTCACGAGCATACGCGACCACTCGTAATGAGAAATCTGACCGCCCGTGCAGAGAAATCTAGCCGGGAGGTTGATTTTCCACGCTCTCGCTCGCTAACTTGATGTTGACGATTGCAAACAAGGAAAAATGTTGCCGGGAGGTGGATTTTCCTCTCTTGCGCTCGCCAACTTGACGTTGCCGAACGCGAGCGAGGAAAAAAACTTCACAACGCCAAGCGGAGCTTTTCAGAACTCCGCAAGCTCCGCATAACGCGCAGTGCAGAAAACTCTGCAAACTCCACGAGTGGAGCAGAGTTCACCGCCCAGACTTACTTAGAAGGTCACAAGATCCACTATAGACAGAAGAGAAGGAAGCGGGTATAAATAATAAACTGACAGCTAGCAAACTGCTTTTGCCACTCTCAGTTTGGCCCTGAAGGTACTGTTTGCCGTTTTATAAATCTGCCCCACGTAAAATGGAGCATGGCTTGACTCGCTCATCAATGGAACTAGCGGCATAATGGATGACCTGGAGCATCTTACTGACTTGATAGGGAGTTTGGAGTTACTACCACACATTTTTAACTTGCACTTGCAGTTTATTAAATGCAAGTATAGGTATCCATTTCCTATCGCCCCATATCTAAGGGTCAATTATTCGGCGGTTATCAAAATTGTAATTATTTAGACAAATCAATGTTTTTCAACATACTAGGTAAATTCTGTGCAGTAGGCATGTGCTCATGTTTTATTTTGTACTGCATTTCATAGTTGTTGACTAGAAGATAATCGCCAGGTTTCCTAAAAAGGTACATTTGCCTTGAGTAGGTAACTAGCAGACCCAAACTGTGCTATTTGCACCTAGGTACATGTTTGTTTAATAGTGCGTTGTAGGACATTTGTTTGCAATTACGCTTAAAATTAATATATAGCAAGTAGACCATGGTTGATGCGCAGAGAGTAGCATTTTATGGACTATGTTCAGGTAATTTTAGGTCAATATGAATTGTGACCGTGTTTATATCATGTGCTGTAAATGTCAATGTTTTTATTGTTATGACATAAATTGCTGACAATAAACTTTTTGACTTTGACTACCACAAAATCTTCTCAGCCAATGATTCAAATCCTGTCTGAAACTCATCCGGAACTGGTTTCAAGTACCTTACCTGAATATTCACTTGGCAAAGACTAAATTCCTCTTGTTAACCAATGGGGTCAAGCAAAAGCAGGTTGAAATGTGGCCCCCAACTAACACACCACACAACAGTCCTTGGATTCACCCTCAACACAGACTTCACATTCAAAGATCACTTTACCAGTTAAAAACAGTCTGCTCACTGGCCACCCAGACACCATGTTGACATTTATTTCTGGCCAACACAAGGAGATGATGGACGGAGCACTGAAACTTTTCAGACACTCACCCCCAGTCACATCTCTGGGTTGAATCCATCATCATTCTTTAGCTCACTTCGCCACCCCAGTTCAGACCCACCTATATGCAAATCAGTCTTGACCCTGTGCCTCATGGGAACAGTCCAGCCCAAACTGTCAAGCCAGTTCTTCCCTGGACCGGAAACATGCATCCTGGGACCGGGTTCGGGGTAACACCCCTCATCAGCCAGCCTAACTTGAATCCAGTGACAAAGTGAGCAAGGGACCCACGTCTGGGCATACCCTGCCAACTTAGGGCAAACAAAGCAAACACAAGGAATGATGGACGGAGCGCTGAAACTTTTCAGACACTCACCCCCAGTCACAGATCTGGGTCAAGACTGATTTGCATATAGCCGGGTCTGAACTGAGGTGGTTTAAAGAACGATGATGGATTCAATCCAAATCTGTGACTGGGGGTGAGTGTCTGAAAAGTTTCAGCGCTCCGTCCATCATCTCCTTGTGTTTGATCTATTTCAGGCTACCTGTCAGGATCCCTAGCTTAAGTCCCAAAGAGGTTCGCGATCAGATAGACTCTTGCGGGGCCACAGGGTTCCCAGGGTCGAAAACCAGGCATCAGTGGTCGAGTTGGTGGCATGTCCGCAACTCCAAGATGGCCGCTAAGGTGCTGGGGTCAGTGGTCTAGTTGATTTGCAAATCTAGAGTGGGCTGATGTGACGCGCGCACACCTCAAGTATTGCGCACTTCACTAACGTGTTTTCTCAGAGGAGGTTGATAATTAGAGCGCCCGTAGTGTTTTGAAGTTTAAAACCCCTTGAGTCCGAAGTAATGAGGGCCTTAACCTTAGCGACCTTTCCCTAGTCACAGAACCGCAATAAATATTTAGTTAAAGAAAGAAGAAGCACTCGGAATTCCGTGCAGAAGAAAATACCGGAGCCGTGCTCGGAGCTTCATTTCTCTTCACGTCGGAGCCGAGCAGTGATTCATTTGGCACCTGAAAAGAAACAGAAAAAAGAGCTAAGTGACTTACAGAGAGAGTTTAAGGAATTGTAAAAGATGACAAGTAAATGTTAAAGAATATGATATCGTGAGAGCAGATAAACTTACCGTTGACAGCAGTTGTAAAATACACTGGAACCTGTAAAGAAAGTAAGAGAAGATTAATGACTTTTGTGAGCAAGTTTTAAGAGGCACAAAATCAAAAAAAAAAACTGTTTAAAGAGTGAGAAATACGACTTGTGGAGAAAACTTACCAGAGTCATATCTGTGCAAAGAATTCCTGTGGAGAGAAAGCGAACAATAAAATATTAAGAGCATAAGGAAACAACTTAAGTAGACAATCGCTATATGTAAAAAAATACCGACAAGGTTAAAAGAAGTTAGCCAATAAAACCACACCTGATGTTAACAGACACATTCTAACAAGAAAAAAGGTTACGTCAGGCCAAGAAGAGAGGCAAGGTGTTTAAGGATCTTAGTTTTCCTAGGAGACTTCAGTAGGCTGATCAAAGGCTGAAGAAGATCCTCAGACAGAAAACCAGAAGGTTCAGGACCGGTCTCTTCTTATTGTTTGTTATTTTATCCACTTTTCCCCCTTCCCCCTCACTGATCAGTTAGCGCCAAGTATTCTTTCTGGAGCTGAATGGTTGGTAGTGGGAGTTTGGAAGTTAGCGACTTCTGTTCCTGTGCATGACTACAGAAACGAGCGAGAAGCTGAAGGTGAGCTCTGATAGAGTGAAGTGCCCACGTCCTAAATCGTACACCCGAACAGAAAAATGGTTGAGGGAATACATTTGCAGACCTTAGGGTCGGTCCTAGAGGCAATACAAAAGGAACTGGTAGCGGTTAAAGAAGAGAATCAAAGTCTAAGGCAGGAGGTCATGAATTCAAGGAAAGAGACGGCAGAACTAGCACAGAGAATAAGGCAACCGTACTCTGCTGGAAGGGAGGGTCCAACCACATCTATGGGAGACACAAATAAGCTAACAACACAAGTTATACATTCCTTGTCACCAGTTATACCTTTGGCAGCACCCGAGAGATTCAGTGGGGACCCACAAAAAGCGCAGGTGTTTATCACGCAATGCTCACTTCATTTCATGTGTCGCCCTTCTATCTTCCCTGATGCGCAATCTAAGGTAGCCTTTATTTTGTCGTACTTAAGCGGAGATGTGGCGGCATGGTCTATGCCGATAGTCTCACGAGATGATCCATTGTTGCAGAATTTTGACGAGTTCAAGAAAGAATTTCTGAGAATCTTTGACTGAAGACGGATCTCTCAAGCAGTGGATAATGAACTATTGGAGCTAAAGCAGGGAAATAGAGACTTAGTGGCTTACCTGGCCCAGTTCAATAAACTTATAATGGAAACTGTTTGGCCAGAAAGTAAGAGGACAGCAATTTTCTATTGAGGCCTGCGCGATGAACTAAAAGACGGTTTGGCTCAGATACCGAACCGTCCAACTGAAATTTCCGCCCTTATAGACTTGGTTTTAGAATTGGATTTCCGGCAAGGGGAGCGGAGAGGAGAGAAAAAGCGAGAGTTCAGAGGTACGGTTCCACGTTTCGACAGAGCAAAGACGGAAGCTTGGAAGGGCTCAGAAAGTTCCTCTGGATCAGAACCAATGCAAATAGGAACTATTCAGGGCCCACTTACAAAAGAAGAAAAAGAGAAAATATGAGTCAGCAACTTATGTATGTACTGTGGTTCTAGTGGGCATTTTGTGCGGAACTGTCCAAAGAAGCCAAAGGGTTCATTTAAGCCGAAGGAAAACTCGCAGCACCACCTGTAGAAGGAGTTGTGCCGGTGGATGCGAATCAGAAATCAACTCCCCAGGAACATCGGTTGGCGAATACCTTGCAGTCATCTTCACCGCATTTGATTCAATCCATGACAATACGATTCCGTCAAGAAACAATGAATGGAGTAGTGGTTATGGTGGACTCAGGAGCCACGGGCAATTTATGCGACCTGAAATTCGCGGCAAAGATTGGGTTGCAAGCAATCGCCAAGGCAAAAAGTGAACCAGTTAGAGCAATTGATGGTACCAATCTATTCTCAGGGTCAATAATAAGTCACACTGAATTGGTAGAGTTGATTCGAGAAGATGGGCATAGAGAAGCTATTCACTTTAATTTAATCGATGCCCCTCAGTTTCAACTCATTTTGGGGCTTCCATGGCTTACTGAGCATAATCCCTCTATAAATTGGAATGACAGGACAATCGAAATGAATTCAGCGTATTGTAGAGAGAACTGTTTTGGAACTTTAAAGGAAATGAGTAAACAGAACCCGGCTCACGCCTTATGTTCAGCAGAAGTCTCAGTGTGCGTAATCAATACGCAATCAATACCACCGGAATATCAAGATTTCGAAGATGTTTTCAACGAACAGGAAGCCGAGCAATTGCCGCCTCATCGTGTTTACGATTGCAAGGTAGACCTGGAACCAGGGGCGAATTTGCCTTGCAGTCGGGTGTACGCCTTGACAGAACAAGAGAATCATCACCTGAGAGAGTATATCGACAAGTATTTGGCTAATGGATTTATACGTCCTTCCCAATCCCCTGTGTCCTCGCCACTATTTTTCGTGCCTAAGAAGGAGCAGAGCGAGCTGAGGACGTGTATCGACTATAGAGCCATCAATCGAATAACAAAAAAGAACAGATATCCTCTTCCTCTTATCTCCGTCTTGTTGGACCAAATCAAGGGAGCACAGATATTTACGAAGTTGGAATTAAGAGGAGCGTATCACCTTATTCGAGTAAGAGAGGGAGATGAGTGGAAGACGGCCTTCAGGACTCGTTTGGGGCTGTTTGAATACCAAGTGATGCCCTACGGGTTGTGTAATGCTCCTGCAGCGTTCCAGCACTTTATAAATGATGTACTCAGTGAATTCATTGATCAATGCGCTATTGTGTATATTGATGACATACTGATTTACTCAGTAGATACACAGGAGCACCAGACACAAGTTCGAGGAGTCCTACAGAAACTTCGAGAGAACAGATTATTTGTCAAGTTGGAAAAATGTGCTTTTGGAGTTTTGCAGGTGGAATTTCTGGGCTTCGTGATCTCGCCAACAGGAATTCATATGGACAGACGGAAGATTCAGGCAGTTCTTGAATGGAAGTCACCTACTAGTGTCAAAGAAGTCCAAGCGTTTATTGGATTTGCAAACTTTTATCGGAGATTTATTGGAGAATTTCCTCGCCGAATACTACCCTTGACACGATTACTGAAGAAAGGGACACGATTCGAATGGTCTGAAGAAGCAAAGCAAGCCTTTAAGGAATTGAAGTGTGAGTTCGCCACTGCACCCATCCTCCTTCATGCCGATCCGATGGAGCCCTTTTATGTTGAGACGGATGCCTCTGATTTTGCGGTTGGTGGAGTAATTTCCCAAAGGAATAAAGAAACCGGCCAATTACATCCAGTGGCCTATCGATCTAGAAAGTTGACGCCAGCTGAAATTAACTATACAATTACGGAAAAAGAATTGTTGGCAATAAAAGACGCTTTCAAGGAGTGGAGACATTATCTTATGGGAGCTCACCATGTGGTAACAGTTTACACGGACCATCGCAATCTAAAATTCCTGAAGTCCGCCAGAACTCTGACACCTCGCCAACTTCGTTGGTCACTGTATTTTGCTGATTATGATTTTGTGATAACTTACCGGCCGGGTACACAAAATGGAAAGGCGGATGCCTTGTCCAGAATGGGAACCGGAGAAGAAAAGAATCCAATCAGTGCTCAAGCGATCATACCAGATACTAAAATTATCTGTGCCACAGATATTCTGAATTTCAAGGAGCAGGTGATCCAAGCTTTGACCCCCGAAGAAATGCTGGATTGGGCTCAACACGAGGATGGAAGAGAAGTTCGAGATGAATTACCTTACAAAGAAGGTGCATTGTATTTGCCAACTACAGCGTTGCAGAAGCAAGCCTTGCGGGAATGTCATGATCATCTGTTAGCTGGGCACAAGGGAGAGTTCAAGACGGCAGATTTAATCAAAAGAAAATATTGGTGGCCACAAATGAATAAGGATATAGAAAAATATGTGAAAACCTGTGAGATATGCGCTCAGGGGAAATCAGAACGGCACGCTCCCCAGGGGCTGTTGCAACCCCTGCCCATTCCTCCCCATCCTTGGCACACAATCACCTTAGGCTTAATTACAGATTTACCATCATGTCATGGAATAAACACAATTCTAGTAGTAGTAGATGCATACACGAAAATGACACATTTTTTGGCCTTAAAAGGAATTCCTACAGCGAAACAGTGAGCAAGTCATTTTAGTACACAGATTGTAAGGTTGCATGGAATGCCCAAGGTCATAATATCGGACCGGGGACCTCAATTTGTCTCACATTTCTGGAAAGCTTTTATGAAAGGGTTAGGAGTAGAAACTCAGTATTCCACCAGTTTCCATCCGGAAACGGATGGGCAAACAGAAAGAGTGAACCAGGAATTGGAGCAATGTCTACGATTGTTCTCCTTGAAACAGGATGGGGAATGGCCTGACTACTTGTGGAAAGCAGAATTTGCTCACTACAACGCAAAGAATGTGTCCACTGGGTACTCTCCGTTCTATTTAAATTACGGGAGACATCCAAATTCCACAGTACAAGATGTTGAGCTTTCAGTCCCAGCTGTTAAGGACTTGGTGTCTCATTTAAGTTCAGTACATGAATTAGCATCAAAGAACCTAGAACAGGCTAAGGAAAAGTATAAGATGTACGCAGACAAGAAAAGAAAGAAACCCCCTCTTTAGAAATAGGAGACGAAGTCTGGTTGAATACTAAAAATCTAAGATTAAAAGGGAACCGAAAATTCCAACCCCGATTCATTGGTCCTTACCCCATTGCAGAGCAGATTAACCCAGTGTCTTATAAGTTGACTTTGCCCTCCAAATTCAAAATTCACCCAGTGTTTCACGTTTCTATATTGAAGAAAGCAGTTCCAAATCTGAGAAAAGAATCAATTCCACACCCAATTCAGCTAGACACAGGAGTGGAGTTTGAGGTAAAATAGATTCTAGACTCAAAAGTAGTTAGAGGAAAACTGTATTATCTAGTTGATTGGAAAGGCTACGGTCCAGAGGAGCGGTCTTGGGAACTAGATTCGGATGTACATGCTCCTAGATTACTAAACCTCTTTTATCAACGCTATCCAACCAAACCCAGAGTGGGAGGACCATCTTTGGTGGGGGGTACTGTCAGGATCCCTAGCTTAAGTCCCAAAGAGGTTCGCGATCAGATAGACTCTTGCGGGGCCACAGGGTTCACAGGGTCGAAAACCAGGCATCAGTAGTCGAGTTGGTGGCATGTCCGCAACTCTAAGATGGCCGCTAAGGTGCTGGGGTCAGTGGTCTAGTTGATTTGCAAATCTAGAGTGGGCTGATATGACGCGCGCACACCTGAAGTATTGCGCACTTCACTAATTGTTTTCTCAGAGGAGGTTGATAATTAGAGCGCCCGTAGTGTTTTGAAGTTTAAAACCCCTTGAGTCCGAAGTATTGAGGGCCTTAACCTTAGCTGCCTTTCCCTAGTCACAGAACCGCAATAAATATTTAGTTAAAGAAAGGAGAAGCACTCGGAATTCCGTGCAGAAGAAAATACCGGAGCCGTGCTCGGAGCTTCATTTCTCTTCACGTCGGAGCCGAGCAGTGATTCACTTGGCACCTGAAAAGAAACGGAAAAAAGAGCTAAGTGACTTACAGAGAGAGTTTAAGGAATTGTAAAAGATGACAAGTAAATGTTAAAGAATACGATATCGTAAGAGCAGATAAACTTACCGTTGACAGCAGTTGTAAAATACACTGGAACCTGTAAAGAAAGTAAGAGAAGATTAACGACTTTTGTGAGCAAGTTTTAAGAGGCACAAAATCCAAAAAAAAAACTGTTTAAAGAGTGAGAAATACGACTTGTGGAGAAAACTTACCAGAGTCATATCTGTGCAGAGAATTCCTGTGGAGAGAAAGCGAACAATAAAATATTAAGAGCATAAGGAAACAACTTAAGTAGACAATCGCTATATGTAAAAAAATACCGACGATGTTTAAAGAAGTTAGCCAATAAAACCACACCTGATGTTAAAAGACAGATTCTAACAAGAAAAAAGGTTACGTCAGGCCAAGAAGAGAGGCAAGGTGTTTAAGGATCTTGGTTTTCCTAGGAGACTTCGGTAGGCTGATCAAAGGCTGAAGAAGATCCCCAGACAGAAAACCAGAAGGTTCAGGACCGGTCTCTTCTTATTGTTTGTTATTTTATCCACTTTTCCCCCTTCCCCCTCACTGATCAGTTAGCGCCAAGTATTCTTTCTGGAGCTGAATGATTGGTAGTGGGAGTTGGGAAGTTAGCGACTTCTGTTCCTGTGCAAGACTACAGAAACCAGCGAGAAGCTGAAGGTGAGCTCTGACACTACCATGCATTATCAAGGGTGTTTAGACATCTGTCCAAATCTTTCTAACAATGAAGGATCTGTATTGATTCCACCACAAGTCTCTTTTCTTCAAACAACTGTTTCATCTACGAGGCCATCAGAAATGACCCACCAACAACCTGTTCAAGAAAGTAACCACTTCTGGTGGACAGTGCCCTACAAGGAACCATGACATTGACAGACTTGAGAGGGTAAGGTGCAACCAGTAACAAGCATTTGCAATGCAATAGGTCTCGCATTTACGCGAGTTTCAGCTATTGGCACTGTAAATGACAATGCCTTTATTTATGTTTTGGTTTTTAAAACATAAAAAAAGTGCATTGTCATTTACAATGCCAATAGCTTAAACTTGTGCAAATGCAAGACCTATTGCATTGCAAATGCTTGTTTCTTTTCTGGTTGATACCGTCTCTGGCTGATTACTGTGGCAGGCATTAAAGTGGACAACATTAAACTGAAGTCACGCATTTATAGCTCCTCCATAACTGTCCAGGGTGCTCATAGCACTGTGTGCCTGAGCAAACTGATGGCAGCACGTGGTTTGCACTGCTTGCGGCAGGTTCGGGGGCTGGCATAGCTGAGCTTGCAGCACCACAATGTAGCCAATTTACCCGACACACCAGTGGCACCAGCACTGACGTTAGGCGGGTCAGTCTGATTTTGCCTAATCACAGCTAGTGTGTAACACAGAGACACCCTTATAGGCTGGCTTTGCCGCGCTAGTGGGTGGGGCACCGTAGTGCAAACGTTTTCAAACAGCAAGCAGCTCCTGCCGCAGCTCGCACCGTGCCTCCTATTGCACCCGCCGGCACCCACGAGTAGTGTGCCTCAACTGATACTGAGGCTGCACTGCAGTCAAGCAGCCAGTGCAGTGCCATTTTGCCACAGCGAGTCAATAGTTCTGGACCTCGTACAGGGGGAAGTCAGTCATGCAGCTGGCCGGCCCGCTCATCGAGCTCCACAGACCAGTAACTGTCATTGTGTAGTGTGTGTGCAGCTCCAGCCTCAGCCTCAGAGTCTCTCAACTGAGTCGTGGCTTGCTCTGTGCTCCAGTCAGTCCTAATTTAATTTACTTTCGTTGTGTGTGCACTGCAGCGAGCAACCCTGCTCCTCTGACTCTGAAATACAAGGTGAGCAGGAGCCCATTGTGGTGCAGAATGTGAAAGGGCTCCTCCTCTTAGGAGTAAAATTCAAAGAACAGGGTATTCAGATGTTAGGAAGTACTGGCGCTCTGCTGGTAAACGTAAGTGTATTAAATTAATGTATCCGTATGGTGCAGAACAGGGAGGGGAAACCCCTAAACCCCTCAACTGTAAAGGCCAAACAAGTTTGACCTCAAACTGAGCAAAGAACAATCCTGTGCACACATACAATTATACAGTCATTGGTCGATACAGGTCAAAGCAATACAACAAAGAAAATGTTCGTCAAGGATTAGAAATTTCCCTTTTAATGACCATAACCAGCCGACACGTGTTTCATCGTGGGGAATGTAAACCACGAATCTTCAGGGCTGTAGCTAATGCCGAAATAACAATGGAAGCCCACTACCGGTGATAATTCCAACCCGGTAGGGTCAATAAAGGGTCAGTCGGACTGCTCAGAAAAATATATAGTCTCTCTTCAAATAAAAACAGCCACGTATCAAAGAGTAACCTCGTACCGCCAGTTGCGTGAAAATCCAAGGTATATAGGAATTAAGTCTTTATGGGAGAGACTCCCGTTAATAGCAGTTTTTCAACGTGTTCGTCAAGTAAAATGAGTGAACTCCATAGTAAGGGAAACGAAGCGTCCGATCAGTCTGGCGGCAACAATTTAGTGTCTAGTCCCACCTAGACACTAAATTGTTGCCGCCAGACTGATCGGACGCTTCGTTTCCCTTACTATGGAGTTCACTCATTTTACTTGACGAACACGTTGAAAAACTGCTATTAACGGGAGTCTCTCCCATAAAGACTTAATTCCTATATACCTTGGATTTTCACGCAACTGGCGGTACGAGGTTACTCTTTGATACGTGGCTGTTTTTATTTGAAGAGAGACTATATATTTTTCTGAGCAGTCCGACTGACCCTTTATTGACCCTACCGGGTTGGAATTATCACCGGTAGTGGGCTTCCATTGTTATTTCGGCATTAGCTACAGCCCTGAAGATTCGTGGTTTACATTCCCCACGATGAAACACGTGTCGGCTGGTTATGGTCATTAAAAGGGAAATTTCTAATCCTTGACGAACATTTTCTTTGTTGTATTGCTTTGACCTGTATCGACCAATGACTGTATAATTGTATGTGTGCACAGGATTGTTCTTTCCTCCTCTTAGGAGTGCCTGTTAATGGGACCTCCCGGGGCGTGCTGATGATAGTGCCATGCTGTGTTGACTTAGGTTTGAAGTGCCGAGGGGTAATCAGGAAGGGCAAGTGGCCTCAGGATGACTATCACCGAATTATATTTAAAGGCCCCTCCCAGCCAGGCACACTGCTGTAATAAACCAATCTAGAAGTGAACCCCACTGTCATTACAGCGGTAGGCCCCCAAAAAAGAGCACTTGCCCACCTGTTTAGTGTCATTACACATACACGCCACAAATTGGAAACAGCCTGTCCCCAAGTGACATTAAACCTGGGAGGCCCCACACTTAACAGCCAGGGATTTCAACTATTGCTAAAACTAAGGCCTTAGGTGCTTGCAAAAGGCTAGACGCTCCTTCTCACTAAACAGAGCGTTGCAGCCAAGAATTCAAATGAAGATAAAGATGAATTTATTAGTACATAGTGTTTAAAGACACGGTATTTTCCATTGTAGCTGTAATATGTACCGTCACTATTACTAAGTATGATGTTATTCAGTGTATAACTACAAGCTTTGGCAAAGGCTTGTCTAACTATTGACTTTGCCAATACTGTGGAGCAGCAGCAAAAAACAAATGCAAAAACTGCGTGATGACGTGTAATCATCAAGGTTGCTGTGGCGGCCCAGTGTGATGACGTATGCACGTGTATGCCTTGCCTTTTTTTTTTTATTATTTACGATTTCAAGATGTCGAATGTCACCTTTAGCAGTCAATTTATTTTTGAAAAAGACAGGTAATTTCTGATGTATATGTTTCCCTCGTCTTCATTTTGCTTGCAACAAAGTGTCACCCATAATCGCTGAATGCCACACAGAATTAAAGTGAAGTTATGAAAATGTCATACACAAGCAATATGAAACCTTGGCATCCATGCGTCTCCGCTGATGCGGTCTGAAGGTGGCGTGGGGGGGTGGGCTGTTGCGACCTCTCTGCTGATGCTGCCTAAAGGTGGGGTGGGGGGCAGAACACAGCTGGGCTGCGAGGCCTCTCTGCTGATGCTGTGCGAAGGTGGTGGTTGAGGGGGCAGAAGAGGGCTGTGCTGCGTGGCCTCTCTGCTGATACTGTCCGAAGGCAGCATGGGAGGGGGGGGGGGGCAGAAGGCTGAGCTACCGAGTCCTCTCAGCCGAGGGGGAGGCTGACTCGGGACTGTTGTGGCCTCTCTGCTCACGCTGTTCAAGGGGAGGTTGGAAACAACAGCGGGCAACGAGTTATCATTTCTCGGCTGTTTTCCATGTTAGATGTGTGTGTTATCGCCTCACATGTCATGCAGTGTCGGAAACAAGCTCTGGCAGAAGGTAACCACATATTCTGATGAAACACAAAACACACTGATCCCTTTTTTTCAAGGCACAAACAAAAGAAAGGACTGAAAGGACTGTGTCAAACAAACAACAAGGGAAGGACTGTTTGCCGATTAAATGCATTCAAGCAAATTTGTGACGCGGCGGAGCGTGGCGCGCGTGCTTGACGGGGCGGGGGAGCGCATTACAAGCGGGGGAGCGGACCCTTTGAAGTACGATGCCAAACAGATTGCATGGCGGCACGATGCACGTGATTGTGCGCGTGCTCGCCATGCAATACGCTTTTGGGAGCACTTTTGGGAGCCCCTTACTAGAGTCTCGCATTGCGATTGCTATCGCAATAGCTAGGCGAGACCTAAAAATGACGAAACAAAGGCATTTTTTGTCTCAGGCTCTGGTACAACCAGAGTCTGAAACAATATCAACACTGACATTGGATTGACTCCACCGTTCCTTCAATTTAAGAAGAAACTGAAACCTCATCTTAGCTCATCTCCCCCATCTCACTAGAATTACCTGTTGTCTGCCTCTTATAAGTGATTGTATTATTCCCTGGCCTCTCGACTTCATTGCTTTGCTGCTTCCCAGCTAGGTATGTGCTACATAAAAATCCCACCACATACATACATAGATGTAGAATTCGTCCTGGAGGAAAAGACAGAACCCATGTTATTAATGACCAGTGAGGGATTCAGACTTATTTGAAAGAGATAGTCCCATTAAGTGAAAACCAGTTTGATAGGAGTTTCGCACATACGCTAAGAGATGTGCTCTTGCAGCACATGGTAGGAGCCTTGCAGTAGTGTTCTGAATCCTTATGAGTCTGTGCAGAAGGTATGCTGGAGCCTCTGAGTACAGTCCATCTACGTAGTCAAAACTGGAAAAACCAAGCACAGTGGTAGCCTGTACATAATGAGGAAAAACAAGCAATGGGAATAATCTACATTTCAGCCTTAACATGTAGAGAGAAGATTTGACTACTCTATTGACTTGCTGTACCAGTTCAGTGTTGCAGACCGTTCACACTGCTATTTGATGTCAAAGTATCACTGACTTCTAGCAGCTACAAAATGGCGGTCTGCAAGGGGTTCCAGTTGCTGTAAGCAAGGGTCTCAGTTTTGGTGTGGCTATTAAGGTGATCACCTGGTTCAAATTTTGAGAATACCGGAGTCTTAGGAGGACTTATTTATATATAGTAGTTGTATCACAAGGGACCAAAACAATTGAGAGTTCTAGTAGTAGGTTGAAAAGTACTGATCCACAGTTGTCTGAAAAGAAAGCTATCAATGATGTTAGTCTTGACTTTACACCTTAGTTAAGGTCACTGGCTACTAGTGTTTAACTATGAACACACTGAATAATAGGTTTTGACTTGAAAAGTTATTGGAAATTTCAGTGGGCTATCAGACCTGTCACTACCATCCAATAATTTCTGCATGCATGACCAGTTTTACTGGGTGTAGATTCCCATTTCTCGCCCACAGTTATCTGCCCCTACTTCCTACAGAGGCTAAATCGCTGAGTAAACACACCAGAATCAGGGAAAACTGCACAAATGGACCATGAAATTCCAAGTCTAGTAGGTTATTAACTAATCCAGGGATTTTCACGTCATCCCTTTCCCGCAGGGAGATACACACTGGGCCTGGTATCATCACGAGGAACTCAATATGGAATGCTCAGTTCTCTCCTTGGAGTTTGAAGAGTTTTATTGTTTTCCAAGAGTCTGCTGTATCTACATCCCCAAATTAGTATTTTCATGCTTGTTCACAATGTTATCCCTGCTGTGGCTAGAGCATTATCTGACTATCTCCATGTGTGGATTGGGTTATTTTCATTTGGAAATGGCTTTGTTACCTCTTTTCAGATTTGATGTGTAGCGAAGCTGTAGAAGCTTGAATCACCACTTTATCCTTGAGCAGCGTTCTCCTTGACAGCACCAGTCTGTAGACCTTTTCAGAGCTTCACTCTCTTCGGGAACTGTGTTGTTAAACGATGCTGAATTAGCGGTGCCCTTTATTGCTTGGAAAAACAATTCATGCCCACCAGGGCCAAACCATGAGAGATTACACAGTCTCCAAGACTATGAGAACTTGAGTGTTATAGTCAAGGCCACTATGATATTGCAGCTGCAGCATTTTCCACATAATTATCGATTTGTTGCCACATAATTCATCATTAGCTGCTTAATCTGCAGATTTAAACAAAAGGGAATTGGGTCTAGCTCAAATTGATGAATAAAATGTAACTAAAAAGGTGAGAACAAGTGTTGCTGTCAGTGGAAGGTCCTTTTCAAAGATTGATTGGTCACCTATCAGTTGCATATTGCTTTATTTTGGTGTTAAACTGGTACTAATGATGCGAAATATTTGCTCAAACAGTATTAACTTGTAAAAAAGAATAAAGTAATATTATTACAAAATGTGGTGCATTATTCTGCATAATTTGTCTTTGCTTAATAATAATCTAGTCAACTTTTGCAAAGTCATTTGGTCCTTCCCTACTGCATAATTCCAGTCTCCCTGGTTATAGTGCAGATGTAATCACAAAACCTCTCATAGTCCAAGTCCTCCTTCCAGCTGAGTTCCCTCACTCTCCCCTTGTTGACCAGGACTGCTTCTGTAGGGCTCCCTGAGGTTGGGCTCTATCCCATATCGGCAGAGCATCGGCAGCAGAGGTTCTTGCAGGCTCCCTGTTTCCCTAGATGGTACAAATAATGTAGTGTTCCAAAATGAATGACTCTACTTGACATTTATAGATATATAGGAGAAGCTGGAAATACATAAGATGAATAGTTGACTCAGAGAACCATGAAAATCATGAACATTGTCTTCACACCAGGAACAAGCATTTAAGAGAGATGACATTCTGGCATCAGGTATAAAAAAGTTCGCAAAGATCCAGGATCATACCATCCCAAGGTTTCTTAATTGAGTCTGTGATACACAAATTTGACGGACCATTGCCTATGAGCAGAAAAATGTAATTCAGAAAAGGGGACCGACAAAAATGGAAAAATCAGTAGGAAACCTGGTAAGGAAAGCAAAGTGCAGCAAAAGCTATTTTGTGAGAAGGCTTGGCATATAAATCAAGGACCAACTGATCTGCATGTGCCTGATCAACCTTGTAAACAAGAGACATACATTACAAAGACTAATTTAGTCTATAGCCACTGGTTCGACCTCTTTAAGCCGTCATTCACTTCACTTTGGAAAACATATTTAATGAAGAGGACTGATCAATTAGACCTAAGAGAAATCTATCAACCTCCATCTTGCTGGCCTGCCTCAAAAAACATTCTCGAGCCAAGAAAATTAGGATATGAGTTAGGCAAGCCCAAGAAGAAATGCCCTTGGAGAGTCTGACACGTGTACCAAAGAAGGACATTTTCATCTTCAATGGAGGGGTGGCATCCATACTGATATCTATAAGATCATCTGAGAAAACTAGGCTGCTCTTGGCCGCTAAGAGCAATACTCTCCCTCTAGGAGGGAATCAAAGTCGGCGGGATATAGAAAATAAGTTATTACCCTGTATAAGAGCGAGAGATGACACAAGCAGTCCCTAGATCATATCTAGCTCTAAAAGACATTGCTTACTCCAGACACTCTTACGAAGCATATAGCTTTAGGTTCAGTTGCGACAGCTTGCTCATACGCATCCACATAGTGGGGTTGTGTAATGGAACCACGTATGCGTTTACCATGCATGCCGGTTCTGCAGAGTCTCAACAACCGTGATTAAAACTTGACATGTAAGTCTTAATCCACCGACCCCTGCCCCTGCCCTGACTCCTAAAATCACCCCTCTCTCCTGAAAATCAACCCCCTCCCCCCTGAGCAATAAAAAGGTTCCTGTCCCCTAGTCCTAAAAACTACTCCGCCCTCCCCTAAGTCCTAAAAACTACCCCAACACCTGAGCCCTAAAAACTATCCTGCCCCCCTAAGCCCTAAAAAGAATTTTGATCCCTGCCCCCCACCTTGAGCCCAAAAACTGCTCCCAAGCCCCTGCCCTGACATCTAAAACTACCCCCTCCCTCCTATAAAACAACCCCCTCTCCCAGCCCTGAAAACTTTACTCAGCCCTAAAAACTACCCCGACCCCTAGCCCTGAAAACTACCAAGACCCCCCCAACCTCCCAAACTACCCCGAACCCCCCAGCCCTGAAAACCACCTCGAATCCCCCCTCAGCCCTAAAAACTACCCCGGCCCCCAGCCCTGAAAACTACCCAGACCCCCCCCCAACCTCCCAAACTACCCCGAACCCTCCAGCCCTGAAAACTACCCCAACCCCGCATCACCATACAAATGAACCCCCCTCCAAACCCCGGCCCCATCTCCACTTACCTCACCAGGTCGCATCCTCTCCCGATCCTTCCTGCTTTCTCCAGCCAGCAACTACACCCTGCACTGCCTTAACCAAGCACATACGTGGTTAAGGCATATGCGTGGTTAAGGCAAACGTGGTAGCGCTTGCGAAGTTGGGACACGCGTGGCTAAGGCCGCGGTGTTCCGACTGTTTTTAATGCGTCTTTGGTTTTTAGGATGGCAGGCCCTCCCGCTGTGGATGACGACCTGACATCCTACAGCAGGTAACACCTACGTATCCCACTTTCAGAGATGTAAACATTGTGGACTTTGGAAACAGAAGGCCATTTACTATGTATGTGTATTTTCCAATTAATAATGGATTTATATAGACAATATCTGCACAATATATTTGCACCATAGGATTAGAACTGGTGCAGCAGCAATAAAATGTAATTTTGTGCAAAGCAGTAGTATGCTATATGCATAGCTTACTGGAATCTGTAAACTGTGTATGTAATTGAGGATAATATTTATGCCTATAGTGGATTTTGACAATTGATTTGTGCTGACTTTGACTGATTTTTTTTTCTCATTTTTGTCAGTAGGACCAGCAAGCACACACATAAGAATATACTGAAGACAAGGATTTAGGACATCAGTAGCCTGTATTCTCTTATTAGTTTCACTGTTCACATATCATATTGGTTTTAGGTGGTTGTAGCTCGTTTCCTGCCCCCCTCTCATCCCTTTCTGACAGGAAGGGAAGGTTAGATGGAATTCCATTACATGGGCTGAGCTGTTCATGGTACATGCTCATTTATTGGGCTTTATATTGTGAGCTTTGAGTGTTGTACTTTGTTAATTTGAAAAGTTCAACCTCAGGAAAAACATCTAATTATTTTTAGCACCTATAGTTGGGGGTACATTATTCTGTATAATTTTATAACAAGACTACATTTCGTGTATATTTCATTTTTCGGCCTGTTTCATTTTAATATAAACAATCAGTATAGACACCCTAACTGCATGAATTCACTTTTCTGCTCATCATATTTTCTGCCCATATGTTATCACATATGAACTGGCGAATGTGAACTCAGAACCTTCCATTACACTATCTCAGCAAAACTGTTCCAGCATCAATGGGAAAAAATGTTTTGAAAGATGGCCCTGGAAGCTTTAAGAGGCCTGGACAGATTTGTGCTGATTAGGGCGGGTAAGTGCACTGATCTTACAATGAAAACTTGATTAACCAAGTTAGTCTTGAGAAGATGGTCCCCAATCAAATAATTTCCCTCTTAACAGGCCCTTCGTCCATTAGCAAGGACACAGATTTCAGCCAGTTTCGAGGGCCCTGCATCACTCCAGGTAATTGAGGGCTTTATCTGCTGTCGCTTTGTGAAATGATCGCCCAGTTATTTCATTAGCGTTCCTGCTTCTTGAAAGAGTCAATCATTAAGGAGCATTATTGAGAACATTAGGCGCACTTATACCTATGGATTTCAAATCGATTTCATTTATTTTTATATAGCAATGTTCATGGCTGGCTTTTGCCATAATACAGGCTCAACTTCCAAGAATTAATCATAGATTGTAACCTGCACTGATACAGCTAAAGGTGGAGTTTAAAGTTGATATATGGTGTGCTAATCGTATTTTCGAAAATGAATAATGAAATACCAGCTTGGTTGTAAAATGCGTATTCATATTTTTTCTGTGTGGGGTTGATGCACGGGTTCTGAGCAATTTAGTCACAGAAATGAATTGCAGTAAAGCTTTAACTTTTTCAGCCGTTCATCCTTCCGAGGACGATAACAATGACAATTGAGGAGTAAGAATACACGTTTTATTTTCAATTCAGAAGATTCTATTGTTAACGCTACGTAGAGGGAACACACCAAAAGTTGGTGTGTCAAATTCCCCATTGGCAGTATGATAAAAGTTAATAGTGACTCATTGAGAACAATTATGTCTGTAAGGTGCAAGTAAGGCAGCTTAGTGGGATGATCCACAGATCCTGAGAAATGTAGGGTAGATTTAATGGTTGACCGGTGGTACTCCATCCATCAGGGTGGATGGAGGATATTACATCTACCACCTTGATGGGCTAGAATCCGGCAACTTTGGAGATCACCGCCAGCAGATTAGTGATCTCTGTACCTTCACAGGAACCTATGTAATGGCAGTTCCTGCCAATGTACAAAAAGTTTGGTGGGGGTGCCCTTAGTTTTGATAACTATCCACCAAACTTTAACAAAATGTTATTTTTCTCAAACAATCTTCGAAAGTGGAAGTTTGTTATTGAAAAACATAACACCAATGATCCAAACACCCAGGGAGTGTTTTCCCGTAGGTGTGGGTTATCATTTTTAGGTCTAGCGTGGCATTGCAGGGCAGAGCCCTGCTCCACCTCCGCGAGAGATTTTGTGATAGAGGACTTTCAGAAGAGGGCTTTAATCCCCGCCCCTCATTTCCATTGTCTGGCATCACCGTTTATGCTAAACGGTGGCCTGCCATTGGAAATGAGGGTTCTCTGGAGACGCCCTTTCTCTCTGAGCCGGACTGGCTCGCCTGGTTTGCGTCTGTCGTAAAGACATTTCTTATCAGCTTGTTTATTTAACAAGATGCTAAGAAATGTCTTCACGAAAGAGCCGTGAAGGAGCATGCACCAGGCATCCTGCAACCACGCTGGCTTCACGCCTGGAGCATGCGCTAGTCTGCTCTCTCATTGGTCTGTCGGCGTCACTGAAACAGATGCCACGGCTCTCAGCCAGCGGAGGGGGGGGGGGGTCTGCAGCAGACACTGTGCGAACATGCAGCAAATGTCAGGAGTAGAAGCTGCTCTGTGAGCAAGAGAAGCGGAACAGGCCATCTGATTCTTACCAGAGGGTCCCTCTCCAGTACGGTAAGTAACCTTGTAGGCATAGCATATGGTTCGAAGGGGCTGGGGTAATGCAGATTCTTGGGGGGCGCGGTACATCCCAAGGGCCGAGGGACAGAGCATCCCAAGGGCCGAGGGACAGAGCATCGCAAGGGCCAAGGGACAGAGCATCCCAAGGTTTGTAGGGCGGGGTCCTGGTTGGAAAGTATTGTATGATGTGGTGTCAGAGGAGACCAGGGTCCGAATGGAAGATACAGGACAGGTGCAGGGAGGGCTGGCAGCACATGGACCAGGGAGAGGGTTAACATAGGTTCCAAGGGACCAGGGGGTGGGGTAGCTACAGGTTGTTCACTCTGATGAGTGGTTGACTTACCAGACGGCAGCAGTAAAGTGCTTCCTGCCTCTCAGAGAAGATAGAGCGAGTCCAGCACCAGTGCAAGCTTCACTCCCTTACAGAGAAGGAAGAGTGCACCAGCACCAGTGCAAGCTTCACTCCATCACAGAGAAGGAAGAGTGCACCTGCACCAGTGCAAGCTTCACTCCATCACAGAGAAGAAAGAGTGCACCAGCACCAGTGCAAGCTTCACTCCCTCACAGAGAAGGAAGAGTGCAACAGCACCAGTGCAAGCTTCACTCCATCACAGAGAAGGAAGAGTGCACCTGCACCAGTGCAAGCTTCACTCCATCACAGAGAAGGTAGAGCGCACCAGCATCAGTGCAAGCTTCACTCCCTCACAGAGAAGGTAGAGCACACCAGCATCAGTGCAAGCTTCACTCCCTCACAGAGAAGGTAGAGCGCACCAGCATTAGTGCAAGCTTTCCTGCCTCACAGTGAAGCTAGAGCGCACTGGTGCAAGCTTCACTCCCTCACAGAGAAGGAAGAGTGCACCAGTGCAAGCTTCACTCCCTCACAGAGACGGTAGAGCGCTAATAGATATAGCACGTCGCGAAATGGGGTCTGGGAGACGTTTAAAGCAGCACTAAGAGGCGAATCAATAAGCTGTGCGGCTAGACTGAGAAGAGAGGATAGGAGCGAGGTGGAAAGACTAATGAGGGAATTATTAGGGGCAGAAGAACAGCATACAACAGATATAGTATTTGGGGGGGATAGCGTCGAGGGCCAAAGGAAATTGTTGGTAGCTAAAGCAGAACTACAGAAGGTGTTAATGCAGAGGGCGATAGGCGAATACCAAACCTCAAGGGCTAAACGATACGAAACTGGTGAACCAGCTGGCAGATTGTTGACTCTACAAATTAGGCAGGAAAGAGTTAAAAATATTATTTCAAGGATAGAAGATAACGGGAAAGAGTATACAGAAGCCAAAGAGATCCTACGGGTTTTTAAGAACTTCTATCAAAGTCTTTATACTGAGGATAATATAGGTGTTCAGCAGGGCGAAGAGTATGTAGATAATGGCCCTCGGCTTGATGATACAGTTAGGGAAGAGTTGGAGACGGAGATATGCGAGAGTGAGATTTCAGCAGCTATGCAGGAATTATCCATCGGCAAGGCCTCCAGCCCAGATGGGATTCCTCTTGAGGTCTATAAATGTATTGAAACTGAGATTATCCCACTTTTAAAAGATCTATTTAATGGCATAGTCTGTACAGGGGAGGTCCCAGATTCATGGAGGGAAACAAATATAGTGGTTTTTCATAAGAAGGGCAAACCTAAGGAGAAACCGGGATCGTACCGCCCTATCTCACTGATTAATGCGGACAAAAAACTTTATTCTAAGATCTGGGCTAAAAGGTTGGGCAGAATCATAGGAGGTCTCGTCTCCCCGTGGCAGCACGGGTTTGTACCTGGGCGTGGTACCACGGATCACACTAGGAGGGCAATAGCTCTGTTTGACGCCCAGTCCACTGTGGGGGACGGGATGGCCATGATTCTGCTCGACGCCGAGAAGGCTTTTGATCGAGTGGTCTGAAATTATATGTGGGGGATTTTAGCGGGGAGGGGATTTGCAGAAAAATGTATAAGAGCACTCAGGGCGATGCATGTCAACCCAGTCGCCCGAGTGGTGGTTATGGGTGAGACTTCCGAAAAAATAACAGTTGATAGAGGCACGCGTCAAGGTTTCCCTTGCCCCCAATCCTTTTTTCTCTTTATATTGACCCGTTTATTCAGAAGATTTTTGGCTGTCCAACGATTAGTCCTGTGGTATGCAATGGGTACGAAACCAAGATTTTGGCGTACGCGGACGATCTGGCTGTGACCACTATGGATCCACACCAGGCACTTCTGGATCTGGTACAAATGACAAAGGATTTTGGTAGATGTTCAGGATACTTATTAAATGAATCGAAAACTCAAATAATATGTACTAAAAACATCATTAAAACGGATATTAGATTCGTGGATTCAGCGAGCTATCTGGGGGTCAGAATTAACGCTTCAATAGATAAAATAGTCGCCGAGAACTTTGACCCATTGAGTAAATCTATAGAAGCCGATCTGAAAAGAATCGATGTATTACACCTTTCACTGATAGGGAGGGTGAATGTATTAAAAATGTCAATGTTCCCCAAAATACTTTATTTGTTCCGCGCCATACCCCTTCTAATCGAGGAAAAAGTAATTAAAAGTCTTGAGTCGATCTTTATAAGGTTCATTTGGCAGTGTGGGAGGATTAGGCGATCTACAAATCTTTTGTCCCTCCCCAGGGATAGGGGCGGTCTGGTCTTACCAAATCTAAGGTTATACCTTTGGTCGTGCTTATTGATGCAAATGTCCATCCTCTTTCAGTCAGAGCCGTAATCTAGTGAGGGAAATAATGATATTCAGACGCTCCCCTCAATTTATGAACTACTAGTGGGGAGAAAAGCAGTTGGCCTCTTAATGTGCGAAGTCGACCGTAGGTATTATAGGAAGGCTCGTTTTAAGGTATTGGGGGGTGTATGGGGGGTTTGGAGGGCTATTTCAAAGTTTTGTAAAATCCCCAAGGTAAATCAATACCTTCATTTACGTAATTCCAGCTTGTTCCCACAGGTGGCAGCTGATAGGAACCTTCAGGTATGGAAGGAGTTTGGAATTAAGACAGTAGGGGATTTAATGAGAGGAGATGAGATTTTGGGGTTTGAAGTTCTGCAGCGCAGTGTCGGTATCCCTTCAAAATATTGGTTGTTATATGTTCAATTAGTACGTCGGTTGAAGGCTTTAAGACCAAGGATAGTACCATCAGCTGAACTCCCCCATTATAGACCTGTTGATTAAAGGGTGTAAGAAGCTGAAAGATATTTATATCTTACTTATTGGAGAAATTCAAGATGATCTCGAAAAAACAGAACGTGCTCTGGCTATAAAATTGGGAAACCCCGATGTCGATTTAGATCTGGCCCTCTTCTTGAATAAAAAAATATTTCGCTCCACTAATTTGAGGGCGCAGCATTACAAAACTTTGTTTAATTTATATCACTCACCAGCTAAGCTATATGCTTGGGGGGTAAGGGAAGATGATAGCTGCCCCAGATGCAAGGTTGGTCATACAGATTTGCTCCATATGTTTTATAACTGCGGGTCTTTGGCAGGAATTCAGAGGGAGGTAGAAAAATTCTGGGAGGGATTACTAGGTCAAAAGATCGGTTTATCCCCTACTCTCATGTTATTAGGTATTGATGATAGGCTAAAATTGGGAAAAGTCGAGGAGGCTTTGGTTTTTCTGTTGGTCGCAGTACTCCGGATCTTAATCACCGCAGGGTGGAAGGATACTGTGGCGCCCTCATTCCAAATGTGGCTTCCCAGATTATGGGTATGCATAACATAGAGATTTCTTTGTATCTACAGAAAGAGAAGAAAGTAGGAGATTTCGGGAAACGTATCTGGGCTCCCATTTCGAATTGGAGGGAGATTAGAACTAGAGAGGGGGAGAAAATCTAGCGTTTTAAATGATGTTTATAAGAGGGTCTTCTGGCTTCTCCCATTATAGTTGGTTCTGAGAAGTCAAAGGGTGGATTGCTATGTTATTATTTGTATTTTTCTTTTTTTGTGTTGACGTGTCAATGTGATTGTTTGGTAAATGTTTAAACTGCAAATCAAAAATAAAAATAAATAAAAAAGAGAAGGCAGAGCGCAGCAGCACCAGTGCAAGCTTCACTCCATCACAGAGAAGGAAGAGTGCACCTGCACCAATGCAAGCTTCACTTCATCACAGAGAAGGAAGAGTGCACCAGCACCAGTGCAAGCTTCACTCCCTCAAAGAGAAGGTAGAGCGCACCAGCATCAGTGCAAGCTTCACTCCCTCACAGAGAATGCAGAGCGCACCAGCATCAGTGCAAGCTTTCCTACCTCACAGTGAAGCTAGAGCGCACTGGTGGAAGCTTCACTCCCTCACAGAGAAGGTAGACCGCACCAACATCAGTGCAAGCTTTCCTGCCTCACAGTGAAGATAGAGAGCACTGGTGGAAGCTTCACTCCCTCACAGAGAAGAAAAAGCGCACCAGCAGCAGTGAAAGCTTTCCTCCCTCAGATAAGCTAGAGCGCACTGGTGGAAGCTTCACTCCCTCACAGTGAAGGAAGAGCGCACTAGCATCAGTGCAAGCTTCCCTGCCTCACAGTGAAGCTAGAGCGCACTGGTGGAAGCTTCACTCCCTCACAGCGAAGGAGAAGCGCACCAGCAGCAGTGAAAGCTTTCCTCCCTCAAAGAAGTTAGAGCACACTGGTGGAAGCTTCACTCCCTCACAGTGAAGGAAGAGCGCACCAGCATCAGTGCAAGCTTCCCTGCCTCATAGTGAAGCTAGAGCGCACTGGTGGAAGCTTCACTCCCTCACAGTGAAGGAAGAGCGCACCAGCATCAGTGCAAGCTTTCCTCCCTCAGAGAAGCTAGAGCGCACTGGTGGAAGCTTCACTCCCTCACAGTGAAGGAAGAGCGCACCAGCATCAGTGCAAGCTTTCCTCCCGCAGAGAAGCTAGAGCTCACTGGTGGAAGCTTCACTCCCTCACATAGAAGGAAAAGCGCACCACCATCAGTGCAAGCGTCCCTGCCTCACAGTGAAGATAGAGCGCACTGGTGGAAGCTTCACTCCCTCACAGTGAAGGAAGAGCGCACCAGCATCAGTGCAAGCTTCCCTGCCTCACAGTGAAGATAGAGCGCACTGGTGGAAGCTTCACTCCCTCACAGAGAAGGAAAAGCGCACTAGCATCAGTGCAAGCGTCCCTGCCTCACAGTGAAGCTAGAGCGCACTGGTGGAAGCTTCACTCCCTCACAGTGAAGGAAGAGCGCACTAGCATCAGTGCAAGCTTCCCTGCCTCACAGTGAAGCTAGAGCTCACTGGTGGAAGCTCCACTCCCTCACAGAGAAGGAAAAGCGCACCAGCATCAGTGCAAGCTTTCCTCCCTCAGAGAAGCTAGAGCTCACTGGTGGAAGCTTCACTCCCTCACAGTGAAGGAAGAGCGCACCAGCATCAGTGCAAGCTCCCCTCCCTCAGAGAAGCTAGAGCTCACTGGTGGAAGCTTCACTCCCTCACAGAGAAGGAAAAGCGCACCAGCATCAGTGCAAGCGTCCCAGCCTCACAGTGAAGCTAGAGCGCACTGGTGGAAGCTTCACTCCCTCACAGTGAAGGAAGAGCGCACCAGCATCAGTGCAAGCGTCCCTGCCTCACAGTAAGCTAGAGCGCACTGGGGGAAGCTTCACTCCCTCACAGTGAATGAAGAGCGCACCAGCATCAGTGCAAGAGTCCCTGCCTCACAGTGAAGCTAGAGCGCACTGGTGGAAGCTTCACTCCCTCAAAGAGAAGGAAAAGCGCACTAGCATCAGTGCAAGCGTCCCTGCCTCACAGTGAAGCTAGAGCGCACTGGTGGAAGCTTCACTCCCTCACAGTGAAGAAAGAGCGCACCAGAACCAGTGCAAGCTTCACTCCCTCACAGAGAAGGTAGAGCGCAGCAGCACCAGTGCAAGCTTCACTCCATCACAGAGAAGGAAGAGTGCACCTGCACCAATGCAAGCTTCACTCCATCACAGAGAAGGAAGAGTGCACTAGCACTAGTGCAAGCTTCCCTGCCTCATAGTGAAGCTAGAGCGCACTGGTGGAAGCTTCACTCCCTCACAGTGAAGGAAGAGCACACCAGCATCAGTGCAAGCTTCCCTGCCTCATAGTGAAGCTAGAGCGCACTGGTGGAAGCTTCACTCCCTCACAGTGAAGGAAGAGCGCACCAGCATCAGTGCAAGCTTTCCTCCCTCAGAGATGCTAGAGCGCACTGGTGGAAGCTTCACTCCCTCACAGTGAAGGAAGAGCGCACCAGCATCAGTGCAAGCTTCCCTGCCACACAGTGAAGATAGAGTGCACTGGTGGAAGCTTCACTCCCTCACAGTGAAGGAAGAGCGCACCAGCATCAGTGCAAGCGTCCCTGCCTCACAGTGAAGCTAGAGCGCACTGGTGGAAGCTTCACTCCCTCACAGTGAAGGAAGAGCGCACCAGCATCAGTGCAAGCTTCCCTGCCTCACAGTGAAGATAGAGCGCACTGGTGGAAGCTTCACTCCCTCACAGTGAAGGAAGAGCGCACCAGCATCAGTGCAAGCGTCCCTGCCTCACAGTGAAGCTAGAGCGCACTGGTGGAAGCTTCACTCCCTCACAGTGAAGGAAGAGCGCACCAGCATCAGTGCAAGCTTCCCTGCCTCACAGTGAAGATAGAGCGCACTGGTGGAAGCTTCACTCCCTCACAGTGAAGGAAGAGCACACCAGCATCAGTGCAAGCGTCCCTGCCTCACAGTGAAGTTAGAGCGCACTGGTGGAAGCTGCACTCCCTCACTGAGAAGGAATAGTGCACCTGCATCAGTGCAAGCATCACTCCCTCACAGGGAAGGTAGAGCGCACCAGCATCAGTGCAAGCTTCACTCCCTCACAGTGAAGGAAGAGCGCACCAGTGCAAGCTTCCTCCATCACAGAGAAGGTTGAAGTTTGCTAGGAATTTCTCTCACGATGCGCAGCCCGACCCCCAGCATCGAAGAAACAGATGCTTGCACTGAATACCTAGTCCTTCCTGGCAACAATACTTCAACCTTCCCTCCACTCGGAGGCTCCAGGCACACGTCTGCAGCGTCTGGACCCGGACTCCGCGGCTCTACAGTGCTCCTCTGTCCCTGCCACCAGTACCTCCTCCAGCACTAGACCCCCGCACGGCTCTGCCAAAGCACCTCCGTCCTGCTCCTGATGGTATAATTGTATTGCACTAAAGTTGCATTCAATAGTGCCTTGTACCTCCGACTAGGCGCTGAAACGCAGTTGTGTACGTGCAGCGCACTGCTCCATGCGAGCGCTGCGGATGAAAGTGTGCCCCCCATGAGTAGTCTTTTGATGTCTGGCTGCATGAGGCCCAGAGCTGTGCTGTTATTGTGTTTTGTCCCTGAACCGATGCATGAATTTGAAATGAAGACGGAGGACACTTCAGCGTTAAAAGTCAACCTATGGATGGAAATGTGAAAGATGTGTGGTATAGGGGGCCGGGTCGTGTTTTTGGTGATGCGCACATACATCAGAGACAGCGCAAAAGTATTACAGAAGGGAGGTAACGTTTCCTACGTATGTGTGTGGTAGGAAAGTGTCAGAAAAAGCATGTCTATGCAGCCGGTGCTTATCTCACCGGACAAGGCCAGCTCTCTGCCAATGCACTTCAGCCATCACGCGCAGCACCCGGGCCCAGGTCAGGCATCACGTGCAGCACCCGGGCCCAGGTCAGGCATCACGTGCAGCACCCGGGCCCAGGCCTTTCGAGCATTTACCAGCTCAGAAGGCAGCGCACAGAAGGCTTTCTCAGAATGTGTTACTTACTCCGGACCGAGGCATGGCTCACACTTATGCAAAAAAGCTATGTGATTGTGAACATAATCTTCATCAAAAGGGAAGAAGAAATTACAATAAGCAAATGTAGAGAGACAAACGGGAGTGCAGTCAAATATGAGGAATACCGCAATGGCGCTCTGTGGGTTGGGGAGATGGACACAGGCAGATGTAGATCATAGAGAGGGAACTTCAATAACTTTGGGGTAAGAAGGGGTGTATTGATAAGAGGGGGAAACAGAGGAAAGGAGGCGGGTATTAAAGTCAGGGCATTTATATAGGAATAAAGGGTCACGGAGGAGACGTGTGTATAGTTTAGGGAAGTAAACAGACTACGCCACACAGCAGACAAGCATCGGCAAAGCCAAGAGGTCTGTCATTGGCTTCCAGCTGTTTGACTTTGCCAATGCGTGCTGTGTTTTGCCATGTTTTTGGAAAATGTTGTTATTGGGGAAACACTTGTCCATTAGAAAAGGCTAAAAGCAATATATTTTGGGTCTTAAACGACACAGATTGTCTTAGTTTTTACTGATCCAGAGGGTAACTACTTGTGTGTAGTACAGCCTCTTCTCTCTGCACTTCTTTTGCTGCTTATATTAACGTTTGTTCCACAAATATGTTTAAGAAACCCGGGAAAGAGGTCTGTCTGACTTCACAAACTAGAACTAGAACATATCATAGAATTTTGGTTATTTTACGACGTGTTCTATCCCCCTCCTTACATCACCCCCTGTTAGGGTGTCCAGAATTTTAAAGCCAAAAACCGTGACATGTCCCAAAAATAGAAGCAGGACTACAATTTTACTTCAACCCAGCGCACAAAATAACAGTGACTCCTTAGAAGGGAATTACAGAAGAGGCAGCAAGAACATACATTAAATGCAATTTTTAAACCCAGTAGCTTGCCTGTTATTTAAATTGCTTTCTTATAACAGCTGCTAACTATCGCTGCTCTGCAAAACATAAAAAGATACCTCCTACAGTTTTCAGCCGACCCTCTCTAAAAACCGGGACATAAACTTAATTTCCAGAAATCTGCCGGGACAGCTGGCGAAAAACCGGGACTGCCCAGGCAAACCCGGGACGCCTGGTCACCCTACGCTAACCATTTACTCTCGGAGTTTTTCTCTGGATTAACTCGGTGACAAACAGCTGTTTAGAGACGCGGAGGTGCTGAACCAATCAGTAACATTGTCAAAAGTGTACTTTGGTAATCGCCCTCCCTTCGTAGTGATGCAGCATCTTATGCCATGTAAACTCTCTTGATATTAAAAAATGTATAGTTTAGATTTTCCTTGCACATCTGATCCATATGTGCAATCACGTGAGGAGCGAGGAGGGCAGAGTGACGCCTGGGCAGACTGGCCATGCCCCTGTAGTCTGTGGAGGGGTGCCCCGCCCCCTGCAGTCTGTGCGAGGGGTGCCCCCTCCCCCTGTGGTCTGTGGAGGGGTGCCCCGACCCCTGCAGTCTGTGCGAGGGGTGCCCCCTCCCCCTGTGGTCTGTGGAAGGGTGCCCCGACCCCTGCAGTCTGTGCGAGGGGTGCCCCCTCCCCCTGCAGTCTGTGGAGGGGTGCCCCGCCCCCTGCAGTACGTGCGAGGGGTGCCTCCCCCCCCCCCCACAGTCTGTGGAATGCTTGCTGAGGGACTGTGACAAATTGGGAAACACTAATAACAAGCATTTGCAATGCAATAGGTCTCACATTTACGCGAGTTTGAGCTATTGGCATTGTAAATGACAATGCCTTTTATTTATGTTTTACAAACAGACACATAAATAAAAGGCATTGTCATTTATAATGACAATAGCTCAAACTCGCGTAATTGCGAGACCTATTTCATTGCAAATGCTTGTTATTTTATCCGTCCTTCACCAGCAGGATTTACCTTCAATAAGGAGAGGGGTGTAAAGTCTTTCCTCTAATGGCCCCTTCTCCATCAGGCCGTCGGCGGAAGCTTTCCATCGATTGAGCCTACAGGGGCTCCGTCAACGGAGGCTGGCAGTCGACCCAAGTCTAAATAAGGTGGAGGGGGCAAGGTTTTGGCGGACAGGGTATTCCGCCAGATCTGTGACAGAGTACGCTGTCTACACAATTGTAAATCAGCCCCTTAGTAATAATTTTGAATCCCTGCAAAGCGTTATGCCTATTCATCCTTTCATTCTTCCAGTGCTGATATCAAGACTACTGACTTAAAGAAAAAAAGAGAGCGTTTTTTAACACAAAAGACACCTGTTGTGATGTGTAGTGTGTCTGTAATATTCCAATGGGTTGCATTAAAAAAGTTAGAGGTGACTCAGAGCGGTGCCAAGAGAAACTATCATGGGTGGAGATGTGGTCCATTGGCAAGACTGCCGACTGTGGTGCTGGAAACCAGGGTTCGAGCTTCGGGGTTGCGTCCACATCCTGTGATTCTGGGCAAATCCCTTAATCTCCCCGTGCCTGAATGTGTAATGTAAATACGGTGCTCGTGTAAAGCGCTCCGATACCTTCGGGTCGAGTTCGCGCTATATAAATATGCAAAAATTTTTTAAAAACATGCACATTAAAGCCTAGAGATTGCTTGGTGGGTCGATCCGCAGGTTCGATGTAGTTTAATCAGGGATATCAAAGAGGGTGACCAACCGTCCGTAAATTTCACGGACAGTCAGTAATTTCGACCATCTGTCCGTTGTCCGTGAAGAATTCTTTAACGGACGCCATTTGTCCGTAATTTTAACCAGGCACCGGTCGCACCACCCTAAAGCCGGCACAGGTTCCACCCAGCTCTCTTCTTGACGCCGATGCAGTACCAAAGCTCAGATACCCAGCAGCATTGGAGAGGCACAGCGGGATGGCAACCCTCACACCTTCCGCCCGTCAGCTGTTAAGAGGTGTTTGAAGGTGACTGAGAGGGAGGGGCTGCAGCTTCAGGAGCAGGGGCATCTATTCAGATGCAAACAGCCCTGAACACCTCATGTCTCTGCAATTTAGAGGGGTCTCACACATTCCCTTTCTGTCCAGGGCCCCAAACACCCTAGAACCGGCAGCCCTGATTACACCAGGCAGCACGTGGTTCTCTTCACAGAGCTTAATTACTGTCACTAAATTGTAAGCAAACCTCGGTTCTTCAAACATGCAGTCTATAATGTAATAAAATAAAGAAATGGCACAATCGCACCCACACTGATTAGCGAAGTATGGAGGACAATCAGTTAAATCAGTTCTATTGGAGTATCTCCTTTAAGTACTGTACATCACAGTGGGGGGTGGCAAAACTAACATTTTGGAAAGAGAATGTCTTCTCGGTGCCTTGTCCAGGAGGAGGGTGAGGAGCCCTACCCCACCCTGGAAGAGACCAAGATGATACTAGAATACTGCATGCCCACCCCTGTGCCCACCCTGGTGGATCCTGTCCCCCCTCCTGTGATGGCTCCTGCCCCCCCCCCAGCGATGGCTCCTGTCCCCCCATGTGGTGGCTCTTGCCCCCCCACCTGTGATAGCCCCTGCCCCCCCCCCCTGTGGTGGATCCTGTCTCCATCCTGGGTGGCTTCTGTCCTAGCCCTGGAATAGCTCCTGCATAGAGGGTGAAGTTCTTGATGGGCCTCTTCTCAAAAAAGGCTCAGCTCAAAATTAATATGAAAAGGTGGGCGAGTGAGTAAGTGAAGGGATGGGTGGATGGCTGGATGAATTAGTGAAAGGGTGAATGGATGAATGAACGATTGAATAGATGGATAATGAGAGAGGATGGATGGATTGATGAGTGAGTGGAAGGATGGATGAGAGAAAAGGTAAATAGTTGGATGTATGGGTGGAAGGGTAGCTGGATGGGTAAAAGGGTGGATGGATGAGTGAAAAGGTGGATGATGAGTGAGTGGGTGGATAGATGAGTGAAATGATGGATAGATTGATGAATTGATAAGTGCAAGGGTGGATGGATGGACAGGTGAGTAAAAGGGTGGATGTAAGGATGGATGAGTGAGTGAAAGGGGGGGTAGATGGACAAAAGGATGTATAGATGAGTGAAGGAATGAAAGGATAGATGGATGAGAGAAAGGATGGATGAGTGATAGGGTCAATGGATGGATTCATGAGTGGATGAGTAGATGGATGGGTGGGTGGATGGAAGGAAGTATGGCTAAGTGAAAGGGTCGATGGAGAGAGAAAGGAAGGGTGGATGGATGACTGAAAGGGTGGATGGGTGGAAGGAGGAGTAACTGGGTGGATGGATGAGTAAGTGAAATGATGGCTGGATGGGTGAAAGGGTAAATGGCTGGATGGATGAGTGAATGGATGGATGGGTGGAAGAGTGGATGGATGAGTATACAGATGGATATGGTGGAAGGGTGGATGGATGGATAATGGATGGATGAGTGAAAGGATGGATGAAGGGATGGATGAGTGAAATGATAGATGAAAGGATACATGATGGATAGGTTTGCAAATGGTTGAATATGTTTGGATATGGCTGCAGTGCTTAATTTGTGCCGCTGCTTTCCGGTGCTCAGCACCGGCACTTCATTGTCAGGGCCGGGGCTATAAATTATTTTCAGGAGGCAGTGGTGGTGAAAGTAATTTAAAAAACAAAAACATGAACAAAGGGGATACCCTGCTGCGCTCTTGTGGAGGTTTTTGTAAGGATGGATGTGATTCTGCTGTGCTCTTGTGGCGGTTGAGACGTCCGGTCAGTGGTACCTGATAGCGTTATGTTGTAGGGGGGGGTGAGGTTGAGTAAGGAGCCATGAGATGCTCTCTGTGTTATGTACACTATACATGTGACGTGGGGTCATGCCTATTTACGGTACATCATGTGGAGTTTAACAAGGCCTTGCGGTTGACTTCTGATAGGACGCCGCCTTACTATGCTAGCACATTCTAAGGGGGTGGATGTTGCATGTTCTTGTAGGGTGCCGAGTTGCACCTTGAGGCATGGGTGATTACACAGTTTAGTGGTGTTCTGTGGGCCGACTATACTACAGCTGGAAAATAATTCCTTTATCGGCAATAGTATTTCACAGCTTTTTGGGGCTTCCGTTTTCTGTGAGCGAACTGGGAATTTAGTTTCACTGGGTGTTTTTCCTTCTAGTGTTGTGAAATAGCTATTTTGGTCATTGGCTGCATAATGTGTTTTCTTTTTCTTGAGTTGTAGAACTGGTCTATTTGTCTTGTGTATAAATTGTGTTTTCGTATGGCATCCTCCTGTTAAGAGGAATGGGGTTGTGGGCTTTTGTTTAAGTCACAAATTTGAATCCCGGCAGGGACACTCAGCCTTTCATCCTCCATGGTGAGTAATTGAGACCCTTTGACCTGGTAAATATTAACACCTGTTGTGTACAGATCGTAGAAAGGGGCAGAAGGGTGGTATGGAGCCGTAAACATAACTTTATTAATAATAAAACAGCATGACTTGCAATATATGGGTTGACCCACGAAGAGTACTGTGCCCTCTAACTTCTTATCATATGAAGTAAATATGCTCCTTAAAGAACGTCTCATGCTTCTAAGCGCTGTAACTAACAAGTATTATTCCAGTTATCAATGGTACTTGGTGGCATCTTTGCTGAGAGTGGATAAGGACATCAGGAGTCACTTGAGGCTTTGCCCTTCTTTATTGATGGCCCCTCTCCACATTTCACAGTGGGAATAAATAGCATAATACACTCGGCGCATCTGCATCAATGCTACATTTATACTGCTGCAGTTTGGCCACGTTGTTAATATAGGTTCGGACTAGAGACTGTTGTGCATGTGACTGTCACTCAGTGCCCCAGGGAAGGGACTGCCATAAGTGATCATCACTCGATGCCTCAGGGACTACCATGAATGACCATCACTTGATGTCTCAGGTGAGGAACTGCCATGAGTGACCATCACTTGATGTCTCAGGTGAGGGACTGCCATGAGTGACCATCACTTGATGCCTCAGGCGAGGGACTGCCATGAATGACCATCACTTGATGTCTCAGGTGAGGGACTGCCATGAATGACCATCACTTGATGTCTCAGGTGAGGGACTGCCATGAGTGACCATCACTTGATGCCTCAGACGAGGGACTGCCATGAATGACCATCACTTGATGTCTCAGGCGAGGGACTGCCATGAGTGACCATCACTTGATGCCTCAGGCGAGGGACTGCCATGAATGACCACCACTTGATGTCTCAGGTGAGGGACTGCCATGAGTGACCATCACTTGATGCCTCAGGTGAGGGACTGCCATGAGTGACCCTCACTTGATGCCTCAGGCGAGGGACTGCCATGAATGACCATCACTTGATGTCTCAGGTGAGGGACTGCCATGAGTGACCATCACTTGATGCCTCAGGCGAGGGACTGCCATGAATGACCATCACTTGATGCCTCAGGCGAGGGACTTCCATGAATGACCATCACTTGATGTCTCAGGTGAGGGACCGCCATGAATGACCATCACTTGATGTCCCAGGGAATGCCATAGGTGACCATTACTTGGTGCTTCGGGGGAGAGACTGCCATGAGTGACCATCACATGAATGACCATCACTTGATGCTTAAAGTGAGGGACTGCCATGAGTGACCAGCACATGAGTAACCATCACTTGATGGATCAGTTGAGAGACTGCCACGTGTGACCAACACTGGAAGGCTCGGATGAGGGACTGCCATGAGTGGCCATCTCTTGATGCTTTAGGCAAGGGACTGCCATGTATGACCATCACTGAATATATAGGTGAGGGACTGTATGTGCATGACCAGCACTGGATGGTTCGGTTGAGAGACTCTATGTGCGTGAACATCAGTGGAGTGTTCGGTCTAGGGACTGTATGTGCTTGACCACCACTGGATGGTTTGGGCTAGGGGATGTATGTGCGTGACCATCAGTGGACAGTTCGTGCGAGGGACTGTATGTGCGTGTCCATCAGTAGCTGGTTCGGGCAAGGGACTGTATGTGTGTAACCATCAGTGGATGGTTCGGGCGAGGGACTGTATGTGCGTGACCAGTGGATGGTTCGGGCTAGGGACTTATGTGCGTGACCAGCACTAGAGGGCTGAATTGAGGGCACTTTCATAAACGTAAACACTTGGTGGCCCATTGGTTTCATGTACTGGTTTCATGCCACCCTCGTCCAGGTCATTGGATCACAGCTCGGCGAGGTGAGCCAGTTGGTTTCTGTGGCTAACTTACTGCCCGTCTGGCAGGTGGCCATCCAGCAGCGAGGACCCCCGCAGAGTTGATAATGCTCCTAGAGTAAGTGGGTGGAGTCAGTGAAGGAAGTGAGTGGAGCCAGGGAAAGTGGATGTGGCCTCCTACAAACATTTGAGCACCTGGACTTCATATTTTTCAAATTAAGCACTGTATGGCTGGGCTTACTTATATACTATTGCGCGATCTCCTCTGATGTGTGTGTAAAACTTACCTATTGTCCTGAAGTTTTGTCCTGAATTTTGACTTCCTGTCCTGAATTTGTGTCCTGAATTTTGACCCTTTGTCCTGAATTTTTACACTCACCGTCCTGAATTTGCACCAATGCCAGTTGGTCACCCTATTATCAAAGCTCTCAGCTAAATCAGCCTTCCGAGGTCGGTAATGAGAACCGCTGACTTGGGTAATAAATAATTCAGCTATTATTTTAAATTGAAGGCCTCTGTTTTTGCGCTGTTAAGTAAACGCAACAAAATTGTGTCTGGTAACTCCTCCGTTGCCAGTATCATAAAATCGACTGAGTGCTCAGAGAGGAGAATCGTTTCAAGTTGTCGTGAGCATCTAATTGTACAAATCACGCGCCCACAGTCACTGAAAACGGGCTCCCTTCAAGCAAGTCAGTGGCGCGCGTTCTCGCCGGCTTCCGCATCTCCCTCTGTCGTGGGAGATGTCGCACTAATGATGAAGGAGGCGAGGCCAGCACGCAGCTGTCTTCTCTCAGCACAGTGACACCAAGCCTGCTGCCAAACCTGGTGTGGACGAATGCAGGAGTTGGATCTGAAGTAAACACACACTGACGGCTCGCAAGCAAAGGACCTTTAAGGCCACCAGTAGGCGGTAAAACCTGCCTGAGAAGGACCTTTGTTTCCAGGATACTGGTACTGAAATGTGTCTGCTGGATCAAACAAGCATTGGCAAAGACAAAAGATTTGACCTAAGGGGGCTATTGCATGCAAATTGCAGGTGTGCTGCACTACGTGTTAGCACATACAAGTCAGACTTGTTGGCTTTGCCAATGCCTGTTTTGCTTTATGCAGCTAGATTGTGTGCCCTTTTGCGTGTGTGCATTAAAATATGTGTTTATATATGTGTGACTTGCACATGATTCCTTTTCAAAACATTGACAAAAACATGTCGCAGTTAAAAACAAACTAAAAAGGAGTGTTTTTTGGTATAGCGTTCATGAATGAGATAAACATATGATATCTGACGCTTCATTATACTTTGGCGATGTAAAATAGTTCCTCTTGCATTTCAATGCAAGGACTCAATACAGGCGGAAAGGTACATCAAACAGCATGAGGGGAGCCAAATGCCACACTACCTGTACTTTAAAGAATTTGTAACAATAGTTATGCATACGCTATCTAGGTTAGACACACTTTCTTGGCCCAGCTTGGAAAAAGCCTGTGAATGCTAACTTCAAACACATTCTGGTATATTTTGCCCACTATACTTTTATTTATTTATTTAAGAGTTTTATTTATATAGCGCTAGCCAGACCCTAAGATATCAGAGCACTTTACAACATAGATCGTGATGCAATCAGTTATACAGTATTACAATAAACAGCATTGTCTTGTGTCGATTCTTGTTCAGGCAGTCTTGGGAGCGAGGCAAAAAACAGGGGATGGAGAACTTTCTTGTTGAAGTGTCTATGTTCTGCGCTGGGCAGGATTCCTTTGGTGGTAGATGGTAGAGCTCTGTCACATTGTGAGGAAGCTCTCCATTCAGATGAGATCAGTTGAGAAATGTGGTCGTATTTTTTTACTCCAGTGATCATCCTGGCAGCTGCATTTAGAGTTGCTCGAAGTGGAGCTAAGTGAGATTTTGCCGTGCCCGTGAGTGTTGCATTCCCATAGTCCAATCTGGACAGAACCAAGGATTGTGTGGCCAGTTTAAGGTTTAAGGTTTAAGGTCGTGGGGGGAATGAAGGGTTTTATTTTGTTGAGCACTTTTAGGTTCAATAATGCGCTCTTCGCTGAGTTCTTGATATGTTTGTCCATGTTTAGGCTTGGGTCCAGAGTGATTCCTAAGGATTTTACAGAGTCTGCCAGGGTAAGATTGCAATCAAGAGCGTCAATGGCTTTTTGCCATTCTGTGACTAAGGGGGTCTGCTCCTTGTTGGATATGAAAAGGATTTCTGTTTTGTCTTGGTTGAGCTTTAGGTGATTGTGGGATAGCCAGTGTTGGACTTCTCGTAGAGTGTTATTTAATTTCTGTATGTCTCCAAGGATGTTTCTAGATAGATCTGGGTATCATCTGCATAGAGGTGGAAGGGGACGTTGGCTTTTTTGAGTATGGAGATGAGGGGCTCCATGTAGATGTTAAACAGTGATGGGGAGAGAACTGATCCTTGTGGGACTCCCCTGGTTATTGGGAGGAGATAAGACGTGAAGGTAAGACGTGAAGTTGTTAATTTTTATTCTTTGGGAGCGGCTCTGAAGGAAAGAGGTAAACCATTGTAAGACCACCTCGTCTGCACCAATTCTCTCTCGGAGTACATTTATGAGCAGATTGTGGTCAACTGTATCAAAGGCTGCGATAGGTCAAGGAGTATGAGTAGGCTGTCACGGTCTGCATTGAGTGATTTTTAGACATCATCTATGACGTTCAGGATCGCTGTCTCTGTGCTGCAACCTTTTCTGCAGCCTGATTGGTGAGTATCTAGAAGGTTGTTGCTGTCAATGTGTTGGTTAAGTTGGAGGAGAACACATCTTTCAAGGATTTTGGATAGGAGAGGGAGATTGGAGACCATCTGGAAGTTGTTGGGGTTTGGGTCCGAGCCCGATTTTTTAATAATGGTGTGACTTGGCCGATTTTTAGACAGTCCGGAATGATTCCAGTACTCAGGGAGCTATTTATAATCTTGGCCCAGAGAGGGGCTAGGGTGAGGTTGAGCTTCTAGCCAGTTAGGTGGAATAGGGTCAGCTATGTGTGAGGAACGTTTGGACCTGATAATCATTTCCGTGATGTCTGCTTAGGAGATGGGGTTGAATGTCTTCCAGCTGCTCGGAAGGTGCCGAGGGGGGTTGTTTCCTTCGTTGCTGGGAGGCGGGTTAACGTTGGCTGACAGGAGGTGGTCATCAAGGGAGCATTCAATCTTGGTGATTTTATAGTGAAAGAAATTGACAAAGGTGTCTAATAGTTCTTTGGAAGCCTGCATGTCGTTTGATGAGATTGAAGAGTTCTTTGGGACTTTTTTTGGCACTGTCTAGTGCACTACGGAAGAAGGTAGATTTTTCGCTCTTAATATGTTTTTTATATTTCCTGCTTTCTGATTTGAGTTGGTCAAGGTGGGTTGAGGACGGGTTGTTCTGCCAGAGTCTTTCTGCAGCTCTGAGATGTCTTCTTTCAGAGTTTAGGTCTGTATTGAACCAGGCTCTCGATGGGTTGTCCCGGACTCTTTTTTGCTTCACGGGGGCTACTTGGTCTAGTATGGTTGTCATTGTTGTATTGTAGTGTGTAGCAATCTCAGTTGTAGTTAGGTCATTCGTGTTGGGGGGAATTAGTGTTCTTACCCTTTCTTCCAGGTCAACAAGGGGAATCTGTCTTAGATTTCTTGCCCAATGAAGTGAAATAGAATGAGGTGGTGGTCTGACCATTCGACAGGAAGGATGTGGTGTATATTAACTGTATCTTCCTGAGCTATAATGGCATCCAGGATTGAGCATCTATTGTGCGTTTGCTCTGTGCAGTGTTGGATCAGGTTATTGTTGATAAGAAGTTAGTTTAGGGATTGGATCAGAGTGTTATTTTCATCATTCCAATGTAGGTTGAGGTCCCCTAGTGTTATGTTGTCGGAGTCTAAGAGTGAGCGGTGTGTTATCAGGTCGGAAAGGTGTTCTACGAAAGAGGGAATGTTGCATGGCTGATGGTAGAGGAGGTGGCAGCGTAGCATTTAGTTGTCCTTCATCTTAATGGTGAAGGATAGATATTCAAATGTATTGTAGGAGAAGGAGTCTATTTTGGTTATGGAGATGTTGCTCTTGTGGATGATTGCAATACCCCCGCCACAATGGTTCTTTCTGTCTTTGTTTATGATTGACAACCCGGGGGGGGGCAAAAGCATGTCAAAGATTGGTAATGAGGATTCGTTTAGCCAAATTTCTGTGATGAACGCGATATCGATGTTGTGAGTTAGGATGGTTTCCATCAGTTCTGTTGCGTGTTTTGTCACAGATCTGCAGTTTATAAGCATGCAGTGGGTCGTTGTCTTGTTGTCGGGTATCTTCTGGGGAGGGGCCATGGGTACATTCGTGAGGAGGGCTGGTGGTCTCTCCGTTCTTGGTGTGATGTGGTCTCTCCCAAATCCCGTGATTATCTGGATCGTGGAGCTGGGGTTGCTAGTTGTAGAGGAGTTGTAAGAGTTGACAAGATCGGTCGCCTCTTTCATGGACATTGCGGCACTTGTTCTTTTGGGTCTCTGAGGTTGGTTAGTGAGGGGGGTTGATTTCCAGTTGTGTGGCTGTGGCTTGTGAGGGCTTGGGTGTTGTTTGATGGAGTCAGTAGGAGGGGTGTGTAAGCGTTGGATAGGCTCCAGATGTGTGGTGATGTTCAATAATATTTTGCTTAGGCCCTGTATTATAATCTCTAGTTGGCTTTCCAAAAGAGAGAGTCTTTGCAACATATTCAGTGAGGAGGGGGTAATAGAGTTTAGGTTCAAGGTGTCTTGTGCGGGACAGTCTAGGGATGGTGATAGTCTGCTGGTGAGTGGGTCAGTTACGGTGTCATTGATACCAATGTTACTCCTGTGGTTAGCCGAGTACATGTGGTGGGAGTACCCTTTTGTGTTTTAAGCAACGGTTTGTTGAGTACTGTTGGGTGATGAGAGTTGGGAGACTTTGATTGAGTGTTGGCTCCCCTGGTTGTGTGTATGGACGAATTGCTAGGAAAGGGAAGGGAGGGGAAGGGGTCGGGAGGGGAATGGGGAGTTTTAGCAGAGACATATCTGGGAGATGCTCTGGATGAGTAGTGTTTGGTGTGCGAGTGGGAAGTTGGGTAAGAGGAAGAGAGGGTGGTGTCAGAGGGGGTGAGATGAACTTTGGTGGAGTGAGTTTGGAGATTGTTTTGTGAATTCACGTGAGGGGATGGTAGGTTAGGGTAAAGGGGGATAAGGGGTTGTATGAGTGTTTAAAGTGTAAGTGAGCGATGGTGTTTTGTAGCGTGTGGAATAGGCAGTCACATGAGTCTAGATTGGGTTTGTTGGCTTGAATCAGGACTATACCGTTGCTGAAGATGGGTACAGATGTGTTGGTTTAGTGAGGGGGATGATTTCCAGTTGTGTGGCTGTGGCTTGTGAGGGCTTGGGTGTTGTTTGATGGAGTCAGTAGGAGGGGAGTGTAAGCGTTGGATAGGCTCCAGATGTGTGGTGATGTTCGATAATATTTTGCTTAGGCCCTCTATTATAATCTCTAGTTGGCTTTCCACCAGAGAGAGTCTTTGCGACATATTCAGTGAGGAGGGGGTAATAGAGTTCAGGTTCAAGGTGTCTTGTGCGGGACAGTCTAGGGATGGTGAGAGCCTGTTGGTGAGAGGGTGAGTTATGGTGTCATTGATACCAATGTTACTCCTGTGGTTAGCCGAGTACATGTGGTGGGAGTGCCCTTGTTGTGTTTTAAGCAACAGTATGTTGAGTACTGTTGGGTGATGAGAGTTGGGAGACTTTGATTGAGTGTCGGCTCCCCTGGTTGTCTGTATGGATGAATTGCTAGGAAAGGGAAGGGAGGGGAGGGGGTCAGGAGGAGAATAGGGAGTTTTAGCAGAGACATATCTGGGAGATGCTCTGGATGAGAAGTGTTTGGTGTGCGGGTGGGACGTTGGGTAAGAGGAAGAGAGAATGGTGTCAGAGGGGGTGAGATTAACTTTGGTGGAGTGAGTCTGGAGATTGTTTTGTGAAATCGCGTGAGGGGATGGTAGGTTAGGGGAAAGGGGGATAGGGGATAAGGGGTTGTGTGAGTGTTTAAAGTGTAAGTGAGTGATGGTATTTTGTAGCATGTGGAATAGGGAGTCACATGAGTCTAGATTGGGTTTGTTGGCTTGAATCAGGACTATACCGTTGCTGAAGATGGATACAGATGTGTTGGTTTAGTGAGAGGGGTTGAGTTGATTTTCATACACTTTGTGGAAAACGGTCACCTGTCCGCAAACAATTAAACTTGAGGCATAAAAACATACAATACTTCAGAATCTATTATCTGAGTCACTGGATTAAATCATGCATGGAAAAAAGTAACCATAGACACCATATAGACCCCCACTATGAGGAGCTTGGTAGCCCCTTTGTTACCACAGTTCCTGGACCTTGACGGGTCCCCATCCAAACTCCTCCCTCTAGAAATGTCTTCTTCGGCATGCTGTCAAGGTCCCCATTTTTTATCAAAATTTCTTAGCCAGCCTTGTGCCTTCTATACCATTTTTTCAAATCACATACACCAATATATGTTGGATTCCCAGGCTCTTTGTGTTGGAACCTCTCCACTGCCCCACAATCTAACGACATTACATTTCAGAATTTTCGTTCTTTAGCCAGGACATTATTACTGTTTGGCTTCGCAGTGGGTATTATTCCAGGACAAATGAACACCTATATATGAGCCAGATATCACAGTACAAAACGTATCTTAAAAAGCATGAATGCAGCAGATAGTTACAGAACCTCAAATCAAATATGCAAACAATAAAGAAGCTGCAAACATTTTAAGCAACAGAAAAAAAATCACCACCATCCAAAACTCATCTAATATCCTTCATAAGTTGAGTAGTCAACAGTAACCTAAAAGTTTAAGCACATTCTTTTATCTGCAGCACCAAAATAAATAACCACTTGAGGATTTAAGCTACATAAATGCTATACTATTGAGATGTGCATTGGGCCTAACCATTAAGACACACATAATGTGTACAATAAGGGTACGGTCAAAGGCCATAGAGGTTGTTTGGGAAGGCACATTCAATTGTCTATAAAAACATCAAATGTCCTTTTACATCAATTGGTTTGGATTTAGATTGATAACTTATTTTGATCAGACTCTCCAGAATCCTAAATACGTCATCATACAAATAATGATTTCAACAGAGGTAAAAACTAGATAGCTGTGTGAGGTTGAAAAATAATACCCTAGAACATTGAAGCTATGAATAGTAAATTAAAATGGGATATAGATTTTATAGTCATGAAAGAGCCAAGTTCTGACATTATGATAACGTTGGAGACATATTTACTAAGTAACTGTCAGTGGTGTTGCAGGGAGTTAGCTGGGTGAGACTGGGACAAGACTGGATACTGGGTTTGAGTGTGGACTCAGAAGGGAATACAAACAAGAGTGTACCTGAAGGCTGAAAGGGAAGCAGGACAGAAGCAGAAGACTGAAGTAGGTTCAAACAGACAATGAATGGGGAACTAGAAGTCTGCAGGGAAAACACAAGTACAAACAACAAAAAGGTAAAGCAGGCAAACAATAGACAAACTATCATATTTAATAGTTTGTCTGCTCCTTGGAAATTATCTCTCTGTGAGGTGAAAAGATCTTATACGAAAGCGAGGAGTAGATCAATCACACAGAGTTCTAGGAGACACCCAGCAGCGTGTATGGAGAAGGAGTGCAGGGTGTACCTCTGTGCCAAAGGCACACACTTTGGAGTCTAACTGGCACCCTTGGAAGCTATGACAATCAGAATTACAATATAACTACATGACAGAACAACAGGTAACAGAACAAGAAACACCAAAAAAGAAACTGGGCTCAGGAATAGCAGGACTAGAATCAGGATCAAGACACGACTGGAATACACAGAGCTGAAGTACTGAAAACAAGGCTAGGAAAGATCTACACTCAAACAAAACAAGCTAGAAATATGCAGACAAACAGGAACATGGAACACAAGGCAAGGAGTCTGCATATAACAGGACAGATCAAGAAGAGTGCAGACAGGAGACTATGATCAATGGCTAACACAGATGCAGGAAAATGAGGAACAGAAACAGATACTACAAATAGCCAAAAACAGAAAAATGTTTGCAGGGAGAAGGGAAACAGAATCAAAGAACAAGCCTGTAATAACAGCATCAGGAATGCAACAGAGTATAATGAGATTCAACAGAAGTCAGACGCATTCCGCTGCTAATACTCTGCACTCACAGAGCTTAAATAGCTTGAGATTTAGGGGAAGAGAACAGGTGCGGGGAGAAAGCCTGGTGCAAAGACTTAACCAGGGTCAGGAAATCAAGGAACCACCAATGAAGGGAAGGCTGAACTGGAACCTAGAGAAGGGAAGACTAGGGGAACCAGGAGACACAAGAAAAGGAATAGGAAGGCATGGAACTGAGTATGGATCAACACAAAAATAGAGAAGGGTCCAGAATGTAAATATAAAGAGGTCAGAATAATAGTAGGATCCAAGAACCAAGCTAGTGAACATGACACCGCAACCAGAAATTGATCTAGGAAGGGTTTGAGGACAGAGGGAAATACAACAACCACAATGCATCTAGGAAGTGAAACAGAAATCTGGACTGAAAGATGAAGCGAAATGAAGTTTAGTAAGTGCTGATGTGTATATTGATTTATACTGCTGTAAAGGCAGGTGTCATTCATGAGTGACATCTAGTGGCTCGGAGGAATCAGACAGAAGAGGTCACGTCTACTCTCCCCCTCGTTAATTATACGATCGCGAAGCAGGCAGCGTTTATCTAAAATACTACTGTCTCCAACCGGTTGGTGGAGACTTGGAAGAAATTATTCCCACATCCCAGACCACAACTGCCTGGTGTGCGTCCACATATGCTGATTACGTCTAGATCCTACTATATTAATTGCTTAGGATCTCTCAATATATTCAGGCTGTCAACAATTACTCATCCTTGTCCTGATGAAGACCCGCCCTTGACGCATATTAAACTGCGCTAATCCCTAGGGTTGAAACGTCGACGTTACAGTCACGCTAGTCTACGCAGTTACACAGGTCACAACACAAAGTGATCCCTGGGCCGTGTAGTCATGCTTTGAGAACATCGGACAGCATCATATTACTACTGTCGCTCTTATATGTTGTCTAATTGTATAATATATGTATAGCACAATTTTCACATATTATCACAAAGTCACTTTTTGCACTTTACACACTGTATTATTTTGTATTGCTTTATTGGCAGCCATGTTCAGTAATTTATATACAATTCAAAATGTCTCTTTTGACTAAAAAATAAGTGTCTTGGTGGTGTGTTCAGACTGTATAGTTTGGTTCTTCAGCAGAGACGTTGAACCCTTCTTGACATCATAGTTCCTCTACTAAAATTGAATGTTGTTGATATAGTGATTTCACTTGTACAAAGCAATTGACACCTTCCCGACAGAACCAATTCATTATATATCATTTATTGTCAGGGCTCAGAATACTGGCTGTAACAAAGATAAACTAAAACTACCCAAAGCACAAGCACAGAGGAAGCTATGTACTCTCTTAGCAACCCGCTCTAAAGGGGTAGTCTTCATAATTCAAAACACACAAGATATAAGGATTTACAAAAGAAAGTGCGTCAACTGGGTAGATGTGTAATAGTCAAAACTTTGTTGTAGACAATAGCATGATGTAACGTCCTCAACACAGATTCTGAATATTTAAGAAACTCAATGAAGCAGTGGTGGGTTTTCTGTCAGCATACCTAAAAAGGATTGATTTTAATATTGGCCTAATCCCTAAGTAAAATAAAAGAACAAGGGAGCATAACTGAAACTGTTAATAAACAAGTCCTACATCAAATTATAATCAAATTTGTCTAATATCCATTTTTAAGGGAATATATCTTATTTTCATAGCAATGGAGATTTATGTTACTATTTGTATTGGAGCAGAGGATTGGTTACATTAAATCAGATTTGGATTGGAGACCAATATCTATCCTCGCTATCAGTGTGACATTTGAGAATTCATCTACATCCCCCCAAAAAATACCAGATGGCTATTAGATAAAGTGCAATGCATCCTTCTCAAATGCATCACAGATTAAAACATTGTATATAAAATTATTGAAGTGAACACATGGATAATTCAGAGACAGTAGAACGTATTTAACTACCTCGGGGGAACAGTGCGACACCAGAATCCAGGACATTTCCAAACTGGAAACAAACAACTGCAAAAAAAAAAAAGAAACCCAGAAGATAAACCTTCTGTGTCTATGCTCTCATGATCTGGAACGCCAATTAATCAATATAAGAACTACCCTAGCCTCTTCTGCAAGCTGAAGACCCACCTCTCCAGGGAACTCTACAACTCCTCATAACAGGATCCCCACACACAGACTTCCTGCTTCACTAGAACAATCCTGAATCATAACTCAGTGCTCCTGTCTTGTTCAGTGCTTTGTTACTTTCTAGCTAATTTTGCACTCTAAGCAATACCAACACTTACATACAACTCTTATTTTGAATGCATCAGATTCATTTTAGGCAGTTGTGATTAGTGAGATTATACACTTTCTTTTGGGTGGAACACAAAAAAATAGGAATGTGTCTGCCACCTGCCAGTAACATATCTATGCCTTGAAGCATTTTTGTGAGAAATTGGGTTTCTGATTGAGGGAGGTGAAAACCCTTCTCAAGCAACAACCAGAATCCTTGTCAGGGTGAACTCCAAAGGTAATTTGTAACTTTCAGGGTGATTTTCGCAAGGAATAAGGCGCTCAATAGACCTTTATGATATTGTTAGAAATTCTCTAAAATGTGCTAAATTAACCCGTGCTTAGCCCACAGAGAGCTTGGCACAAAAGCAGTAAGACTTAATTTAGAGGTAATCTGTGAAGTATTTATGAAGCACAAAAACAGTAGTAAAGAGAAAACACATCACAAGAAAAATTCCACACCAATTTTAAAAAAATGAGTAAATGTTAATAAAGAAAATTAGACCATAAGTCCAAAGAACCAGTCAGTAGAACCAAAGATATGCAATTTGAAATCTTTAGGTAAGTATAGAGTCAAAACCACAAAGCACCATTCTCAGTTATCTGGCATCTGGTCATGCTAGATTGGGGGAAAATCACACATTCAGGCCGACCGTGATGGAATGCGAGCTGGATACAGGGACCAGGTTAGTCCCAATGAATAAGTTACCTTCTCAAAGTTGGTAGCAAAGAGTCTAGTTCGTGGTGGAGGAACCCACGAAGAGCAGGGAGGTCATCACTATACCTTGAAAAGCAGGCCAGGCATCGAGAACGATCATCGCTGAAGCACAAAAATCCTGTTGGCATTGGAGATGGTCATTGCTGGATCTTTGTATTGGCAGTCACCGTGGAGTGTCGATGTTGCAGCGCCTCTTGTGGATCAGTGACTCACTCTAACAGAAGCCAGTAGGGTTCAGGAAGGTCCAGTTGCAGGTCCAGGCAGAACCAGTTGCAGGAGGTCATCTGGGCAGTTGTAGGAAGGCTGATAGAGCTTGTTCTGTCCCTGTAGCTCAGAACAGGAGGTCAGCCAGATGACCCTTGGAGTCACTCTGCCTGTGATGAATGGAGCAGGTGCAGTTTTCCTTCTCAGAGTGCAGGCCTCAAGCAGCAGGGTAGTCTTCTGGCAGAAGGACAGTCCCCTTTCTTTAGGATCCACAGGTCAGGAGTGTGCTGAAAAGTGGTCTGAGGTTCCTATTTTTATACCTGTTGCCAGTGTTGTAGTAGAGGAAACTTCTGGAGTTTTCCCCCCTCAGCTGGTTAGGCCTTCCTCCCTGCAATGGTCCCAGGATGTCCGGAGTGACAAAAGGCTAGTGTGAACTCCTTTGCGAGTTTGTTGAGACAGCTCCTTTGAAATGTAAGCGGGCTGTGCACAGCTCCACCCCTCCCATCCTGGCATGATGGTCCATTGTGCCAACACCTAGTCCCCCTTTGTGTCACTGTCTGGGAGAAATACACAAATGCCAAATGCCAGCTGCACCTAGTCATGTGACACAGTATACAGGGTACTGTCTCCACATTGTTAGGACAAGAAAATGCTAACTTTCTAAAAGCAACATTTTCAGAATGTTGACTCAAAATCAGACTTTACCATCAAAGAGGGTTTTAAATTGCATTCAATTCGAGAGTATACATGGCATTTCTACATCTTTCCACACAAAGGTTATCACTTATTAAATGTAATAAGGGAGCCCAATGTTATCCAATGGAAGGGGTAGGCCTTGCAGTAGTGAAAAAGCAATTTAAAAGTTTTTCACTACCAGGACTTGTAAAACTTAAACAAAAAGTCCAACTTTTTAGATACACTGCACCCTGCCCTAAAGATAGTTTAGTAGTACAGATAATGGGGTAACCCGGTGTCCCTCAGAACCTGAGTATAAGTATTAAGTAGAACAATTGGTTCTGTTGGGGATTCTCAATTGCTAAGAATACTCAATGAGTAGAGACTTATTTATAACACATATATCAATAAATGAAGATAACACACAACAGACGTAGAATTTTCAATAAAGTATTCAAAATTAAATATCAAATTCAATTGTAGTGAGGAATAGGTGACTGTGGTGAAAATAGTGACATATAGTGATTGGTGATATTGACAGTACACTATGTACAAGACAAATAGACATGTGACACTAAGCTTAGGAAGAAAAGGGGATTTTGTTTTATCCATATCATTTATTCACATATGCTGTAGGATCCATTGATAAGTATAAACTGTGATCATGAGCACTGTGCGGACATATGCAGAAAGCCGACGTTTCGACCCTGTACGTGGCGCAAATGTAAAAGCATCAAGGCGGGTCTTCCTCAGGACTGGAAAAGGGGGGTGTTGTTTGACAGCCAACGGCAGATGCTTCAGTGGATGGAATCTGCCGGTTTGTGTGGATTCTTCTTATTTAGTATAGAGCCAGGTCTCCACCAGTCGGTTGGAGCCTCAAATAGTTCTTCACTTAACTAACCACCATTCGGTTAGAATTTGGTGAATTTAGCCATTTACATGATAAGGCAGAAGCGTGTCCGTCCGGTAACTGCTTCTTTCACTATAATTGAATTTGTAAAGCGTGACAGCCTTAAACTTTTTTTGATATTTAATTTTAAATTAAAAGTGCAAATTGGGTGTAAGCAAATTTCACCATGTTTAAAGGAGTGAGCAGAATCACTTGAGCACCGGTTAGCAGTGTCAAAGTGCACAGAGTCCTAAAGCTAACAATTTCATCAAAACAGGAGGGGAGAACACCCTAAGGCTGTCAGGCAGATTTCTTTATCAGGTACTCCAATTTCAGAAAGAAAAGGTAAAACAAATATTTTATGAGAAGGAGGTAAAGGTCGAGCTACTGTCAGCAGATGAATTCAATAATGACATTAGTAAAGCAAAGGTGTCTACCAGAGATACCTCCCATAACATTGTTCAAGTCAGAGCTCTAAAAACAGATCATGACAACATGTGTTTGCTTTTCTGATTTTTTTATGAGGAAATATATACTGAGAGTGCGGAAAGGCAAGGGAATCCACCAATCAGCATACATATTTTAATATAATCCCTGAAAATCTTTAGTCCAAGAAGAAGATCCAGGAATTAGAAGCTGTAACAATATTTGATGAGCTTAAAGAAATTATATAAATTCTTCTGCTGTCAGGCCAGTGGTACCCATGAGCGTAGTAATGAATTTTACAAATTGTTTAACCATGACATTTCATCCGTTTATTTTAAATATGTATTTTCAGGCTTTCACTGGAGACAGTTCCTGAATCTTGGAATCAGGCAACTATCAGTTTGCTTTTGAAGACAGATAAAGGCAATGCAGGTTCTAAGGACACATATCTTGACCTTATTCTGGCCACAGGTTTTTGAACTTTTATTGACTAAGCAAACAGAATACATTTACCAAGCCCAAAATAGAGAGAAGCTATCAACATGGCTTTGTAGAAAGGAGGAATGTAGAGGACCCAGTTGTAAACCTGGCAGCGGCCAATCACTGCCATTTTTATAGATCCTAAAAAAGCATTTGAATGGGCTAAGATACATTTTCTGAGAGGAAAGGTTGGTGCTTTTAGGTTCCCAACAAAGTACATTCCAGCTATCTAAGCCCTCCATAACTTAACCACAGGCTCATTTAAAAGCAAATGCTTGTTTGAAGACTCCAATTCTGATCAGAAGTGGCAACAGATGGGCTTGCCCAGTTAGCCCTGCATTGTTTTCTCTTTACATTTGAACCCCCTAGCATTAGCAATACAAACCACTGTTTCACCTGACCTTAGCAAATACCATCTCAAAATCACAGTGTATTCCCATAATTAGCTATTTTACAGCTAGAACTCAACAAACTCGCGCACAGAAACAGGTAATTTCTTCAGGGTTTTTAGGGTAGCATTGGGTATAAGATTAACTAATTTAAGAATAGAATTCATGCAAAGTAACCATGACCTTCCTGAAAGGCATCCAATTGAGAAGACATCCAATTGTCTTTTTAAAGGTATCTGGGGGTAGGCACTCCGCAAACCAAAAAGTGATAGGTAAACTCAGTTTTCAAGATGATGTGAGTGACCTCTATCAGATGAATAGGCTGTAGGTTGACCTTTTCTAGTTGAAACTGAAGACAATTGGGATCACACTTCTGTATAAGATGAGCAGCCTTTCTGTGCTTTAGCAACTGTTAAGTAGGCGTGCGCCACAAACAAGCGTGACAGGACATCACTTTCATGCCACACTAAAAGAGCACATTAGACAGATGACAATATACATGCCCAGCCCAGGTTAGACATGCCTCAATCCAGGCAATACCCTAATGAGTCTACCTCCATCGACCAGACACCACCCAAGAGGGATATAAGCATTTTGCACCACAGAACATAAATCCCCAGTTCAAGGAAAACCTAGAGATAGAACAGAAGACAATACCAGAAACACATCACAAAAAGCTGGAATATGCCCTATACTATGAAAAACTAAGAGGTGTGTGTCAAGGAATCCCAAGATGGTAGAGACTACTATAATGTCATGTTAATGGCATACTGTGTGCTATGCAAAAAAAAACTAACTTACCATCACCATGTGGAGGCATTTCAAAGTATTTGAATATCACAGTAACTGCAAGAAGTATAAGCCTAAAAGAGCTTCACAAATTTAGGTCCATAGCAAATAAATATGTATACCCCGCAAGGAACAAGTAGTATTGTTTGCATTAGATATGTGATTAGTGGCCATGTTTCTGGTTTGTATCGGAGTGTACTGAAAGCAGGGATTTAAGTGGGCCGGGTCCTGTCATGGCTCAGCACCGGTAGTTCTAAAAATCAGGTACTGAGACGGGTCCCTATAGGGCTCTCCATTTTTGCCCTCACTCTCAGGGTGAAGAAAATATCTTCGCTCTGCATCAGTGCCACCCTTCACTGCCTTTGATGTAACTTCAAAGAGACTCATTATCGGGCCTTTAACAGTCTCATCATGTCATAATTGAAGCATTTTCAATGTTATTTACAACAAAGCCGTAGTTGTTGCTCATTTATCTTATGCAACTAACAACCATTGACAAAGCCAATAGTCCTGGCTTGTTGTAGGTGTAATGTTACTTGTATTATATATCTGGATGCAATGACAGAAGCAACAAGATACCAATCAGGCGGCACACTATGCTAAGCACAGATTCGCAGCGTAATTGTTTTTAAAACACGCCCTTAATTACATTGGTCACGCCCATTTGAGAGACCCTCCAGTTTTTTCATCCCACTTAAAGCCCTGACTGAAAGGACTGTGATTTTTCAGCATAAATAAGGTGTTGCCACATAATCCACCATCTGCTGCATAATCTGCAGATTTTAACAAAATAAAAAGTTTCTATCTCAAACGGATCAAAGGTTAAAAACTTTGCGGCATGTGTTCGTGCACAATGGAAGGACCTTCTCAAAGGTTAGCAGTTTATCTATCAGTTGATTATTTCTGTATTTAGTTGTTAAACGGGTATCAGTGAGGTGACACCTTTGCCCAGACAGTATTACCATGTGTAAAACACGGAGCCAGAATCTACATGGCGCATTCCTGATGGAACTTTCGATAGTCCTTTGACGATGCCCCCTGGGCGGATACCAAACCTGTTGGTACTTACCTCGGTGCACGAGCAACCGTGGCCAATGCCCGGTGGAGCTGTCATAAGCAGCTATGGAGGAGTCTGGCCCTGGTTTCACCCACTCGACTGTCACCTACCCAGCTATACATCTGATATTGTTTTCCTCGTTTCCCCGTTGTGTTCTCCTTCCCTCCCCCTCCTCCTCCCCTCATGACTCTCTGATTTAATTGATGTGTAACTATGTAACCGTACTTACCTCGGTGCATGAGCAACCTTAGCCGATGCCCGGTGGAGCTGTCATATGCAGCTATAGGGGAGTCTGGCCCTGGTTTCACCCCCTCGGCCATCACCTACCCAGCCGGTCATCTGACATAGTTTTCCTCGTTTTCCCGTTGTGCTTCCTTCCCTCCCTTCCCTCCCTTCCTCCTCCCTCCATGATTCTTAGATTTAATTGATGTAACTATGTAACCTGTAACTCGCTGATTCTCATGTAAAGCACTCGGATACCTTCGGGTCTAGCCAGCGCTATATAAAACTTTTCAAATAAATAAATAAATAAAATAAATATTAAGAGGGTAGGAAATGTAAATTTAGCCCTAACAGGGTAAATCAGTTATATTAAAACGGTGGCACCTGTTTGTACTAGATACAGTCATTTTAAAAGTTATCAAACACACTTTCAGAAATTACAGATCATGATCAAATTGTTTGGAAGCATAAAAAGCCTAGACTAGCTTATGACAAACTAATCAGTCTTGATTTCGATGAAGTGTGGGTGCCTTCTGACTTAGGCCCCAATTACAAGTTAACTGCAAGAAACAACAAGGCGATACGGGGTGGGGAGAGCAGGGCTGCAACATGGCTGCTTAATCAAGTGACTCTGCCAGCCCAGTGTGAAATCTGGCTACACCCGCCTGTTAATGGAGTGCTAGGCATCATCCTGCTGTGTGCCCTGTGCCACGGGGCTCTTGGGTGCTGTTTGTTGCCTGGAGTGCCTGGCGGGGTGCATTGAATTTTTGCGGCAGCAAGACGAGGGCCGACTGGCGAAGGGCCCAGAGAGCACTGACTGGCCCAGCTGTGTGACAGGACGGCAGGGAGTTGAATGGTGGGGTACTGCACTGGGGGGCAGCCCCACCACCCTGGCCTGCTTCTCCCAACCCCTCCACTATAACCAGCCACTGAGTTGGATTACGACACCTGGCTCTGAATAAAGACTGTGGTGGGCGTGCCCTTGCAGGGTGGGACTCCGGAGGCATTAAAGATGGAGGCTGAATCCTCCCCTGCTTGGAGCACAGGGGAGCTAGATCAACAGAGACTACCCTGCATAATTGAGGTGGGGCAGACAACGGAGAGGCCTGGGCCCCCTGCTGATTACTGAACATGCATGTGAGAGCCTGGGCGAGTAGAAGATCCCGTGGGCCCCCCCTCCCTGCAATGCCCTTTTGGGACCAGCAAGGACAGCTCCTGCCCCTTGGTTTCTGCAGGGTGAGGTGGGGCCGCCTGCACTGCTGACCCTCAGTCTAAACCCCGCCCCTGCGGCTTGGAGCAGGCCCTGAACAACGTGGAGCACTGAGATGAGAAAGGCAGATAGAAAACAGGATAAACTGTTGTTCAAGTAAAAGTGCGCTACTTAGCAGGAGGGACTTGATTAGGGGATGTGGCCTTTCCTGCTGGGGGCTATGCAGACACTATTGTGGATTCAGACCATAAGACCCTACTGGTAGATGTCCCTAACAGCCTCCGGGCAATAGACTCCAAGATAGCCACCATCACTTATCGGCTGGACCGTGTGGGAGACGGCCTGGAGAAGCATGATGACATGCTGGGGCCCCTCGAGCAACATGTGTCTGGCTCCAAAGACAGTGTCAGTGCGCACAATCGGCAGTTACTCAACATGGGAAAGGTGTTAATGGTCATCGAGGCTAACATCAGGGTTTGAAGGCCCCCTCCAGGCGGAATAATATCTGAATTCTTGGACTGCTGAGTCTCCCTCCAGGACTTTGGTAGAAGAGTACATTGAATCCATGTGGAGGGCCCTGCTCTTCAACTGACTCATGGTTTTCTTCTAGGTGGAGGCTGCTCTTCAGGGTCCCCAGTATGTCCCATGATAGCGCATCTGCTCCACTACCGGGATCCTGATACCATCCTGAAGCTCACCAGAGAGAGACAGGAGAGATACATCATCAAGGGAACAAGATCTTCATAAACCCAGATTTCACACTCCCACCAACTGGGTCACCCATCTCCACAATCTGAGATGGGAAGTCCAACTGGCCCGCTGCACTACCTAGAGGATATATCCTTTGTTATTGTTTCTTTATATTGTTATTTTTGGGAAAGAGAATGTTCTTCTACAAGTTGAGGTGGTTGAAGTGGGAGGTAGGAGGGGGACAATAAATATTTTGCCTGTGTTTTTCTTGCACAACTGCAGCAGGGTACACTACACTCTGCACCCTGTACACCCTGCACTCTGGAACATATTGCTCTGCACTTAACATCGGACACAGTATACCCCTTATGGACTATGTGGTACAGGGTAATCACACTCTGCTATTAGCATGATGGACATATCATGGAATGTGAGGGGTCTCAATGACCAAAGAAAAGAGAGGCTATTCTTTGCACATTTCCAAAGCCACAAAGTAGACATAATGCTCCTACAGCAGGCCGGAGGCATAGATTGCAATCTCGCTGGCTTGGCGGATCACATGAGGTGACTTATTCCATCTGAGCACGAGGGGTTGTGGTGCTTATCAGGATGGGACTGCAGTGGCAGGCACTGAACTATCAGTGCAACAGGGAGGGGAGGTACATTAAACCCCATGGCTTGGTTGTGGGTATTAAAAACACTCTAGCCTGCGGTTATGGCCCAAATGTAGATGCCCCTGAATTTTTCCTAGAGATTTGGCACAAATTACAGTCTAAGACCTTGCTGCGGTCTTCTTGTGTGAAGATTTCAACATGGCGTCTGACCCCCAACTTAACAAATCACCATCTGACCGCAGTCCCCATTACGGGGCAGCTGCTCAATTAAATTGCAAGCTTGATGAACATGACCTCGTAGATATTTGGCGGGTCCAACATCCTCAGCAGAGGGAGAGTACGTGCATCACTGAGGCCTACGGAGCCTCGTGGCACAATGATTATGGTTGACGTAGGCTCACACATTACTGCCGCAGAACACTCACCACAAATGCTATCTGATCATTTGCCTCTGTTGCTGCGGCTGTCCCAGGAAGATGCATGTGGCCGGGTGTTCGAGTGGAAGCTGTAACCCTCCACTTTCTGAGACTCTGTGCGGGTATCCAGACGGCCCAGAAAATCACATTTCAATTCTCCTCCTTGCAAAAGAAGTCAAAAGTACTGTCGAAGCACAGCTCAAGTACCTATGGCACATCGAGCTACAGGGCCCAGGTTCTATACACGGGCGGGGGATAAATATAAGCCAAACTACAACTCCCATAATGCAGGAGATGGATGAATCAACGTAGTACTCGTCCGCTTGCATCGAGCAAACTCTTCCATTCGCACGTACAGCTCTTGATCACGGCTGGCTTAAGTATCCCATTAAAGTGCGTGGTTAAAGTGTTTTTAAAGCCCCGAAGCCCAGCGCGTATATCCGCTTTAGCCTTTCCCTTCTGTGTCAGAATGATGATAATGAGCCGGTGTGATCGCGCGAGGACCAGCACGCAAATTTGATTAGCTGCCGTCTCGTCTTCCAACAACGTGGCTTCCCAGGTGTTTAGTGCAGTGCAGTGGCGCGAGGCAATAAAAAATGGTCTTCTGGTGAGTGAAACAAAAAGGACTGGTGAAGTGATTCGTGAGCGAGTGCGAGTGAGCTGGTAGGCATGAAGCTGAGTGCAAGCCATCATGGTTAGTGAGAGCAGGGTACTTATGATTGCATGAAATCAATAGTGGGGGCATCCTTTGCTTCCCGGCTCCGGGCGCGGTTTTGCCCCGGCCCCCCAAATCAATCGAGACTGTTGCTGACATACGTTGCCTCAGGTGACCCCGGACTGGGCTGGGAGAAGATCCGATAGGCAGAGCAGCTCTTAAACACCACGGGAGACCCTGAGATAAGACCTTGATGCACACGCTGTTCGTGTCTGTTTATGCACAACTCCCTGCCTGGTTAAAGATGTTTGCAGTTGTACTAAGGCAGAGGTCTTCAAACTTTTGGATGCCGAGACCCCCCTGTCAACATTTTGAGGCGTAAGGACCCCCTCCTGACAAAAATGTCTAAACCTGTTGACTAAATTGCGTGGGATGAAAATGTAAATGAGGTTATGTGATGCCGCGTATTTTGGGATAGCATTGCTTCATTATTTTGATGTTTGTTACACACAGTAACGCTGAGGAAAGATTTCACCCAATCAGTACCCATTTAAAACCAAAATACAGCAATTATCATCAGAAAGATTTCAAGTCAACCTTTGTGAAGGGCCTTCCACTCTGCAGCAATACGTGCTGCCACATTAGAAGCTCATCTGGCCCTGACCGGAAGAAGCAGGGGTCCCTTAAAACCCTGGCGGTTTTGTGTAGAGTTAAGCCGTTTACCCACGCAGCTTTCCTCTCACCCCCTCCCTTCCATCCCTCTCTCCTCTCCTAACCCCGGATCCCTCTCTCACTTTGCAGGTCATTTTCTTTCACCCCTTTTTACAACTTCTGAACTCTCCCCATTCAACCTCTCACTTCACCTTTCATCACCTCTTGACATTCTGTCCTTTCACTGCCCTCATCTCTAACAGTCTCTCACATTTATCTCATGGCCTCTCTGGCCCTGTCACCTCCCGTGGCCCTCAGCACTTCTCATTCACCTCGTCTCTTCATTCAAATTTTTGTCTATTTGTATCTTACACCTCTCCAGTCCCCCCATTCCTCTTTCACATCTCCCCTTTGTTCTAACAGAAGCCCTCACCTTTGGATCACACTCACTTCTTGCGTGTCCACACTTCTCTTCGGCAATTCACATTTCTCCTCATCCCTGACCTCTTCAATCAAATTCTCTCACTCCCTTGCTGTCCTCTCTCATTTTGGGTGCGGATGCAAGTTCAGAATGGGATGAATGAATGTATGATTACTGATGGGCTTGTTTGAGTGAGTTGCATATTGAGTAGTGAGGGGGACAGGTGAGTGAAGTGTCACATGAGTGCAGGATGAGTAGTGTACTCGTGTACTCGTGTGACTGCAGGTTGAGGTATAGTGTGAGCAGGACAAGTGCATTTTGAGTGCAGAGTGATCACTGTGAGTGCAAGGTGAGCGGGTGAATGGTGCAAGTGCATGGTGATCAGTGTGAGTGCATTGTGATCACTGTGAGTGCAAGGTGAGCGTGACAATAAAGGGCGAGAATGAGGAATGAGTTGTCTGAATGCAGGGTGCATTCCCAGACCCATGAAGTAACTCAGCATGTTATTGACGGGGGCGTAGACTTTAAGATCTAAGTTAAACTATTGCGGCATTAATCGGGGATCGAGGGTGAAGGAAATAAATAATGTGCTGATCCTGCAACAAACTTCCAGTCCTATGGTTAGGGTTACCAGCAGATTATTTTGATGGCCCAGTCGGTACAAAAAAAAGCAGTCACCTAAAGCGGTATTTTCAGCGCTTATCTGTGCATACTTCCCAGGGCCGGCTTTAGTGCTGGTGGTGCCCTGTGCGACAATGTTTGTTGGTGCCCCCCCAATGACCACCCCCACCACGGATTCTCTCACTAGCACCCTTTAACAGTGACCAAGTCTCCATAACCCCACACTCTCAGATGCATTGAATTAGTTATATAGTGCCACTCATACCAGTGTAGGGTGTCCGAGCACTTTGCATCACACACACATTACACAGAGACAATCAATCATAAGTGTGTAAATCAGTGTATAGGAAATGTTACATAAGCCAAAGGACTAAAAGTATAGGAGTCACATGTCATCCATACTGGTAGGCAGTATAGTTCAAGAGTGCTTGGTGTGGAGAAGCACAAACTCAGAGTCGAAAAAGAAACAGCATAGTTGGGAGTTTCCTTTAATAATAAGAATTGATTGCTAGCCAAATTAACCCTTTTTGCAACATTAATCAATGGTCTAATAATGTATTCTTTGTAGTGTGCATGCTGTTCTAGGATGAAAGTTAATATCTCACTATTCTATATTAGGACTTTAAGTTATAAATTGCAAGTAACAAAAGGATGTCTCTTTTGAAAGCAGTAACCTGCTGATCTCTTCACATCATACACACTCTGTAATCTACTTGGTACACGTTCTTTGCAGCAGGCATATTAACCCACTGCACTAACTTCACCTAAGTCAAAACCTCAACTATACAAAATTCTGATCTCTCTCCAGGAAGATCATTAATCACAGGAGTTATCTTGACATTTATGTGAGGCCTGGTAATTGCCGGGAAAGAAACGCTGCAGCAGGTGCTTCAAAAGCACAATAAACTTTAACTCACGGCGCCCCCAGGAAGCCAACTTTGTATTCCTTTCCATGAAATGCATTCTCACACTACGGCAGTGAATGTAAAATCCAAATGTAAGGAATAGGCACAGTGGGGACCCAGGGGGTACTGGAACCAGCAAAAAAACCTAAGCCTCTGTAACCAGTTTACAAAGGCATGTTAAATGGTCTTTAAAGACCTGTGAAAAAACACGGGGGTGCCGGAGATAGGAATCCAGACACTGCCCAGCTGAGCCCCCAGCAGCTCAAGTTTCACTGCAGCAGCCCGGGCTGAGACACAACACAGGACGGGGGAAGTGTGGGGCCTGGGCAGAAGTGTGACTGGGAAGGCGCGACCCCCTTTGCATCACTCCACGGCCCCCCTGGGGGTCGCGCCCCACAGTTTGAAGACCCCTGTACTAAGGTATTTTCAGCACTTCATAAACATGCTCACAATTTAAGAGGAGGGCTCCAGAATTTCCGATCGCGTCGGTATGCAGATAACGTGCACATTGACATACCTTCGTCTCAAACTTTTTTCTTGTTAATGTTATGGCAAGAACTCATGAAATATACTTGACACCAAATATTCGGTGACTTTAGTTGGATAGGAAATTAATCTAATCTCCGTTTCTGAGAGGAAACATCAAAATATGTCTTTTTGCACGAGGCACGAGACTGGCAGGTGGGCTCCAACACCAAGACGCTTTATTTCACTGCTAATGAAGTAGGAAATGCCGGCGGGGTTCAGGCCTTTGGGAAAGGGAAGAGAATAGAGTCGGAAGGAGTTAGAGAAAAGGTTGAAAACCAGGACAAAGCATACATTTTTTTTTTTAAATGCAAACAAGTATGAGGGCTAGAGGAGACCCACCTCACCTGTAATGCCACATGTTTTTAGGGGGCCTTAGCTGTATCCTCATAGCTTGGTGGCCTGGTAACACTGCAAGACATACACTAAAGCACACTTTCCTGTGAATCAGTAATATTATTTAGCAGTTTTACTGCTCATGGGCTGGCCACTTCCCTGTCCCCAGCTTTACACAGACTGGCCACACCAGAGCCCTTACCATAATTATGCTAACAAGGACAATCTGCCGTCGGTCCGACCACCTTGCTATTATGGCGAACAGCCCCCCCACCTTTCTTGTAGAGGGTTTCACACTATCCTACCTATTTTTACAACAAAAAGAATTGCATGCCTCCAAGTAGTGGAAACATGCGCTCTTAGTGGTTGTTGGTCGAATTGTCCGTGCCCATTCTGATCCGCTCCTCGAACATGGTCACTTCTATGCATACATAGGAAACTGATGAGATTGTAATACGCAGGTACCGTGCATACTCCATGCACGTTACGCCTCTCCACATAAGTAATAACATGTAGGATGTCTGTGGGTTGCAGCCACGCACGGAAAGGGCATGGATAATCATGCCCCAGGTTAACAACACCCCCAAGGTAACATTCTAGGTTAACAACACCCCCAGAGGCTATAAGTAGGGAGTGGGTAACAGTTAATAACCCAATGTATAATGTGTGGGGGCTCGATTAGCAGGCTCCCACTGGGGAAGCTGGCTAGCAAACAGAGGGATGCATAGCCTAATGGTGTAAACAGGAATGGCAAATCTAGCACAGGGCAGTGTTCCTGCTAAAAGAAGAAAAAAAAAAACACTGGTCCCTCGGGGGCCGGGTAGAGCGGCGACAGTTTATAGCAGCAACCTCATTAGATAAGAGCCCTGTTATGGCTTCTTTGATCATGCCAGGGCCCAGACTTCATTAGGCCTCAATACGTGCATCCCCTTACGTTGCCGCGTTTCCGCAGAGCTACATACTGGGGTCGAAGGAAGTGGTAAGCAATAGTTCCAGGGTTAGAATGCCCCTCTTGAGTCTGGGCAAACCTACTATCGTGCATGTTTGAAGGGCCTTGCAACAACTCTTCTCTAATCTTTTCCCATACTGAGAAACATAGGGATATTACTCCTGACAATGGCATACGCAAACCTTCTTCCAGAGTTCCGCAGGAGCAGATCCACACATGCATATTTGCCCATGCATAAATGTAGCTCACAAATATTTTCAAGGAATAATACTTATAATACTTACAGAATAATACTTCTGTAAATTCTCGGTAAGTCAAGAAAGGTGCACTTTTGAGACCTTCTCTAATGATTGAGCCCCTAATTTGGTCTGGCCAATCAGCCATCTGCTATCAGCTTACAGTCCAGGGCATGGCGGCATATTCCTACAAGTCGTGCTAATGCACATGCTACCAAACAATTAGCCTGGTTGCTAAAATGTTTAAAACAATTCCCCTAATGTCACTTACGAAAAGCTTTTCCATTCTACCTACTCCACGCATGAAGCGTAGTTAGAGGAAGAGAATCTATATGGGGTAGGAAAAATCCAGAAGACAGCAAAATATCACCATGGCCCAAGCATGCAAGGCCCAGGGGTGGGGGTTCGGGCAACATGGGTTCAAAAACTTGTAGTCGCCAGGGTACCACCTGGAAGATGGGGTATACCGCACGGGGGTAGGAATAGACAAGTTCCTACTGACCATCGTAGGCATACTCGAGCAAAGGGGTTTCAGGTAGGTCGCGAGGGTAGGCCGTGTTAAGGGGGGAGCTCCCTCCGATTGAGAAACCGTAGGGAGCGTGGCAGAGCTGACACGAGAAACCTAGTAGAGAACAAAATTACTAGAAGATAGATGAAAGGCTCGCACAGTGTCCTTGGGATGCCTCACAGCAGGGGCACTGGGGGGAGCCAGGGGGCAGCGTGCCGCCAGAGAAAGAATAGAGATGACACTACCACAGGACCCCGGGATGCCTTACGGCAGGGGTACAGACAGATACGATGAAAAGGACCCAGCCGCAAGAAAAAAAGAGTAGATGCTCAAGTAAGGTCCTTGGGATGCCAAACGGCAGGGACCCCTGGGAGAAGGGAGGGCCCCAAAAGGATACAGGACGAGCGGGATGGCATTTGCAGCCCGGGCCAGTCCAGAAAGGGACACCCTCCAAATCGGTAGCAAGTTGAAGCCTAGACCCGTGAATCGAAAACCAGGGAATGGGGCCCCTCCCTCCTCTCCCAGGCAATTGAGGTGGCTGGGTCCAGAATGCAAATAGAGAAAGGCAACGAACAATAGATGAAAATGAAACATGGTCATTGAAGGACTATAATAAGACCAGGAGTTTTGAAATTTGAAATATGAAGATTTCATGTAAATAAAATGCTTGTTGTGAAAATAAAGCTGCTACCTTTTCAGGCACCAAGAAGTGGTCAAGTGATGATTAAGGGAAAAGCGCACAGCAATGGCAACAAACAGGGGGGAGTGGGGAGGGAGTGCTCGCCGCCTGGACGGGGTTAGGACCTGGGCCGGGGAAGGCAAGCCGGACCCGATGGAGGCCCGGGTAGAACGCCAGCCAGCGGCGGGACCCCCCACGCCCCCGCAATTAAAAACCCGGCTAGGCCGGGGAAGGCTGGGATAGGCCCGCAAACAAAGTAAGCTCCCCCCCCAATCAGGGGGTGAGCAAGGAAGGCAAGGAGGAGGCTATGAGAGAGGCCAATGGCCCAGAAAATCACATTTCAATTCTCCTCCTTGCAAAAGAAGAAGAAGAGAAGCCCACACACCCACACCTATGGATACGGGCGTCGCAGCCGTAGGGGGAAAAGGGTAGCGGAGCTGACACGAGGAACTTAGTAGAGAACGAAATTACTAGAAGATAGATGAAAGGCTTGCACAGTGTCCTTGGGATGCCTCATGGCAGGGGCACTGGGGGAGCCATGGGGCGACGTGCCGCCAGAGAAAGAATAGAGATGACACTACCGCAGGACCCCGGGATGCCTTACGGCAGGGGTACAGACAGAGAAGATGAAAAGGACCCAGCCGCAAGAAAATAGAGTAGATGCTCAAGTAAGGTCCTTGGGATGCCAAACGGCAGGGACCCCTGGGAGAAGGGAAGGCCCCGAAAGGATACAGGACGAGCGGGACGGCATTTGCAGCCCGGGCCAGTCCAGAAAGGGACACCCTCCAAATCGGTAGCAAGTTGAAGCCTAGACCCTTGAATCGAAACCCAGGCAATTGAGGTGGCCGGGTCCAGAATACAAATAGAGAAAAGACAACGAACAATAGATGAAAATGAAACATGGTCATTGAAGGGCTATAATAAGACCAGGAGATATGAAATATGAAGATTTCATGTAAATAAAATGTTTGTTGTGAAAATAAAGCTGCAACCTTTTCAGCCACCAAGAAGTGGTCAAGTGATGATTAAGGGAAAAGCGCACAGCAATGGCAACAAACAGGGGGAGCGGGGAGGGAGTGCTCGCCGCCTGGACGGGGTTATGCTACCAATAGATGGTTCAGTGGAAACAACTTTAGTAATGCTACTGCTAGATAGTTTAGCCCAGCCAACTTTAAAAACTTCCCGATAGCAAGCTTGACTATATATTAATTTGCCCTTACCTGATTCACTCACTCTGCATACTATGAACAATTACTATAAGTTAACTAGTGCCAGCTATACCTATTTAAAACTGTGAGTCATCATGAAAGCCCATTAACATTCATGGTCCTGAGGATGGCCTCACGTACTTGTGACATTAAAGACCGGCACATCAACATTGTGCCACTTCTCTCATGCTAATGATTGGAGCCCTTAATTGATGGATCTATACACAGGACACATTCCAGTAATAAAGAATGTGGACTTTACAAGCATTAATCTATGATGGTTTAACAGATTTCTAATTGAATGTACATGATTAATGTAAGCTGGGTTTCCAATTCTTGCTGTAAGCAACAATATAAGTATTTTGTTTGAATTTCTTTGTGAACACCTGTTTTCCCTTTCCTTGCCTTTACTGCATGGATTGATTTCATTTATCAATTTTGTGTGTATTTTGATGACATCCATTTGACAATCAGTTAATGTATTCATAAATAATGTTGCAAATGATCCCCTTGCTAGAAATTTACCTTTTACACATAGCGGTGGAAGCAGATAAGGCTTCTCTCAACCTCCTGACCACGGTGATATGCACACTGCCAAAACATCCTAGAGGTATGGTAGACACGGTTTGATGCACTGTACGGGCTTGAGAATGGTTAACAATGACGAGCAGGGGTGAACAGTCTCTGGGGCATATTTACAAGCCCCTATCAACCCGTGAATGTCACTTTTTCTGATGTTCCTGTGGCAATAAAGTTTCGCCTTATTTCCAAGGCAGCGTTAAGCCACTTAACATGGTTTAACGCTGTGTTGTAAATAAGGCCCCCTTTCACACTATGGTTAGCGTGAAAGGGGAGAGCAATGGGTGTTGCAGTGGGCGTTCCACCGCAAAACCCATTGATTCTGAAGCTGCCCCCTCTTTACAAGGGAGGCGTAAATAGGAGGCAGCACCAGAATTAAGACCAAGAAAAACCTGGTCTTACCCTGGCGCAATGAGGAGAAATGTTTCATTTTTCCACGTTTTTGCTGTTTTCATGTGTGCTACGTTGTGCAGCACACATGAAAACAGCAAAAGGCCAGTGATTGTTTATGTACAGGAAGATCCCCCTTCCTGCACATAAACAATCAATCACTATTTTAAAATGCTGTTTTGCAACTTCTATGTGTGTGTCAGGAATAACTTTATTCGGTTTGAACTAACCATAATAAAAGTATGACATTTATATAAAATACATAAACTTTACATAAAAGTACAATAAAATATCATTTAGCTCACATATTCCAAAATGTATCAAACAAGTTTAAAATGCAGGATTCTAAAAGGAGACACCAAAATTTATTTACATTTCATATCGTTTCCTTATTGATAACGCTGTCCTAATAAAATTTAGAACTGGAGTGCAGATTGCTTCAGTGGACAAGGAAAATAAGAAGTTAAAACCCTCCTGGAAATTTCTTAGGGGCATATCAGCAACAGCCGGCGATAATTATCGCTAAGCACGCTTAGCACGAGGATAATTATCGCCGGCTAACGCTGGTTTATATCGCCGAGATAGCGTGCTCTCAGCAACACTTATCTCCGATGCGATATATAAACCAGCGGTTTATATCGCCGAGATAGCGTGCTATCAGCAACACTTATCTCCGATGCGATATATAAACCAGCGATAGTTGCAAAAAGGTGTGATTATCGCTGGAAATCCAGCGATAAACGCACAGCGACAGGCGATACCTTGTTGATAGGGCAGGGTGGTCTCAGCCCTATGATCCACCACCCATAGGCTAACATGGTTTAGTCAAAAGGAAAGCAGGCGTAAAGAAACCTGCGATAAGCGCGGTTAGCGCTCCTTTTATCATCGCTGCACAGGTTAGCGTGCAGATTGATAATAGGAGTAATGTCGCTTAGCGACATTTTCCTGGTAATTTCTGTGAGTTACGCCCACTTTGCATCTCATTAGCGATGCAAAGATGGGCGTTGATGTAATGGGCGCTAAGTCAACAAAACACGCAATAGCGTGTCTTTGCTGATAAGGCGATAAAATTGTTGCCGCTTTTCGCCCGAAAACGGACGCTAAAGCGGTGATAATTTTAGCGCCTCTCCTTGATGATATGCCCCATAGTCTGGTATCTTTTAAGAGTGGTATGAGGAACCGAACTCTTGGAACCTTATAGAGTGTACAGAAAAGGGTAAAGTGCAAGGTGCTTTGTTGGGATAGGTTATCACAAGGGAAATTAATGAGATTATTGCACCATTCAGCCTGTTTAGGAAAGGCCCCTAAAAAGTGAAATGTACAGTGCCGAAATCTAGTCAACAGAAATCTAAATTGCACATTCATGGTAAAAGACGAATGAAATTGTTGATATAAAAAAGGCTGATCGGTATAAGGTTGTCGCCTTGTTAGCCGCCGGCGATTGTCAAGCTCAACACGATATGCATTTTTATAATCAATTTCATACTTGTATCTATGCTATTAGGATTATCAAAATAATGCCCTAGGCCAATTTCACAAAACTTTCCCTTCACATAGCGAAGCCATGGGATAGCCTCGGCATTCTCCAGCAACATGCAAATCCTTTATAATTTCTCTTGTGAACTTTAAGTCTTGCGACAGCCAGACTTTCGCCCAGAGTATCAATGGGACAATGTTAATCCGATCAGTAATAAAATCAACCCCTACCTCAGAGTGGCAGAATGCTATAGGGGCGCTTTTTGGGATCATCAACAATCTCTTAAAAAAATTATTCTCTAGAGTTTGATGTTTCAGACTTTTTGATGTCCCCATACTCCCGCCCCATATGTGGCAGTGGACAAACATTTTGATTTATATAAGGTTATCAATTCCACTACAGGCTTATGGCCCAACTTGCAAGCAAGGCGGAAAACACCTTCCACAGCACGGCTAGTGTTCTGCACCCTGGATAAAATGAGGTGTTGCCAGGTCAATTTGTTATTAAAAACATTCCCTAAATAGTTAAAATTCGGGACTTTGTCAATTGTCTTTCCCTTTACCATGAACTTTCTAGATTTGGTATGACTTGGTCCACAGACCATGACATAGGGTTTAGTGAAATTAACCTTCAAATCTAGAGCTAGCATAAAATTATTAAATGTATTCAGAGACTTCTGTAAGCTATTCGCGGTTAAAGCCATTAGAACCGTGTCGTCCGCATATGACAACAACGGAATCGGCTTACCCCCTATTCTTGGGAAGTCTAACTCCTGATCTTTTAGGGCTGATTCTAATCCATTTGTGTACAGAAGGAAGAGGAAGGGGGCCAATATACACCCCTGACGGACTCCCTCTGTAGAAACAATAGACCCTGTCCTTTCTCCCCTCGGTCCAAATCTTATAGCTACGGTGGTGGATGTGTGCAGCCTACACAGTAGTGTGATCAGAGGCTCCTCAAAACCCATTTCTCCCCTCATGGACCACTCCTATTAACTGTGTCGAACGTGCTGGACAAGTCCATGAAGGCAAGGTGTATTGACCCCTTCTTTGCCTTCATGTAATTTCCCATAATCAGCGCCAGGTTGAGGCACTGTCTCTTTATCCCCATTTCTCTTTGAATGCCATATTGGGTTGGGGACATTAGACCGTTGGAATCTGCCCAGGTCTCAAGGCTTACTAAGATCACCCTCCCCAACAACTTGGCCCAAGTTTCCTGGGTGCAGATTCTATCAAAGGTATTTACATACTTTAACCACATTTCGTCAACAAGTTTCGAGCGGATGCCTGCAATATTCCAGGAAACGACTCTAAGGGGACGGGTTTTACATGGCCTTATAGCTGGGTCCTACTTATTGCTAGCAGTCTCGAGATCTAAAACAGAGTCCCCTCCCCCCCCTTCCTAAGTCAATTAAAGTAGGGGTACTGGAGGGGTTGTTTCCCGACAACCGCTCCTCAATGCTACTAAAAGTGTCTAGTGGTGTATGTGTGTTGTGATCAACAGAGTATGACCCCAGCCTATTCTTTTCTGTTCTGTTTACTGGGCAGTTGGATTCCCTGGATAACCCTCCTGACCTTAACAGTTTACTTGGGCTATGTAGGTCCACTGGTAGTCAGTCAATATCTGATAAACCCGATAATACTTCACAGCGATTTGGGTGGTGCCATGTCGGTGGCTGAAGAAGAGGGGTTCTGTTCTGGGAGTGCAAACTGGACCTAATGCTCCTTTGGAGGGGGGGGGGGGTAAAAAAAGGTCAAAGGACGGGTGTATGTATTCCATAGGGGAGTCTCTGAAGTCTGAGTCTCGGAAGTGACATAAGGCAAATTCTGCCCATCTCCTATCATTAAAGTTCAGGACCACACAGTCGCCTTCCATGTCTTTTTGAGTTTCCCCCAACCAACTCACTCGTCTTATCATTATAATATGTTCATGCCAATTTACCTGGGGCTGTATTTTACTAGAGCACCAATGGGCAGATTTATTAATGAGGCTCTGACAGCTTTCGTGGTTGCCTGGGTGAGAGTGTGGAACCCCTGTCAAGATCTTCGTGTAAGGGGTACACGCTGGCGGGAGGTCTAAAACAATATTTTCCTCCCGCCGAGTTTGCTCCAGTCCCTTAATGGGCCCTTTCTTATTCCCTTGCTTCCCACTATGGCCCCCTTCAGTGTTCGGGGAATAGGAGTGCCCTTGTGTTTTATTAACGCTCCTAACTTGATAATTTGTCTGTGTTTGTAGCACTGTTTGAGGGTTTGTACAGTTTACCCCCACCCAATCTGGAACTGATAATCTTGCCTTTCCACTTGTAATTATTGATCTATCTATGGACAACGCCTCACTCTCGGGGGCGATGGGGGTAACATTTACTTCAGTCTCATTCAGGTTTTTACACAAAGAACCCCTAGCATTAGGCCTAATTTGCAGCGCCGAGCTCCCCAGATTTGACAGTAGTTGGCCAAGCTGCTCCTCTATGCGGGCCAATCGCACTAAAATAGACTCCAATGAATTTGACGCTATTTTCCCCAATTGAGCTGCCACCATGTCCACATCAGGCATAGATTTTGTCTTTGCAGGCCCTCCTACCCCTCGGGCTTTCCCCATAGGGGCTGGTGGGTTTTATTTTGTCCTCTTAATCCTGGGCAATTGACCCAAGGTCCGCTGTTTAGTCCCAATAGGGTCGGTACGCTTCCTTTTTCCCCCAGCTGTGTTTTGGTCCCCCGTAATTGTCGGTGTTGCAGTGTCCATGCCTTTTGGCTCTCCACCCAGTGTGCCCTGCTTCATGATAATAACAGCTGGTGAGAGCACGATTGGGTTATCCTCTTGCCGAAAGGGAGGGGACATAGGTGATATTCACTTGGGGTCCTCTGCAGTTGTTTGGGGGGAAGACTTGCCTGAGTGAGTGTTCATGTCAACGGCTAGGGGTACTGGGGCCAACGATAGTCTGTGCTCTGCCAGTTCAATTTCTTTAAGTGCTCCCACGGCCTTTTGTAGAAAGCCATCTAGAGTTGTGTCTGTACATTTAGGGGCAGGCGTAAGTTTCTTTCTTCCCATCTCCCCACACAGAATCAGCACTGATATTCCCCAGACCTTTCAGCCCAACTCCTTACTTCTGTGTCTCTGATGACAGAGCCAGGAGATGTGGCCCGGCCCGGCCCGACCTCCTCCGGTCGTGGACAGGCGCAGATGGGCCCGCCCTTGGCCCGGGCACGTCCGCGTGCGTTCCGCGCTGCGGGATTCCGCCGCAAGCTTTATCGCGCCTCCAGGTGCGGGGTGAAGCGTCACAGCCCCACTGGCTGCTGGGCAATGGAGTGCAGGATTGCCGTTCCCCTCACGGCGCTTTCCGGCGATGTTCCTCTCGGGCTTCCCGCGCTGCGGGAGTCCTCCACAAGCTTTATCGCGCCTCTAGGCGCGGAGTAAAGCGTCACGGCCCCACTGGCTGCTGGGCAATAGAGTGCAGGATTGCCATCCCCTCATGGCGCTTTCCGGCGATGTTTCTCTCGGGCTTCTATGTGTGCTGCATTAAGCAGCAAACATAGAAGTTACAAAACGGCATTTCAAGATTGTTTATGTGCAGGAAGGGGGACCTTCCTGTACATAAACTATCTTCCCCTGCAAGCAGACATCCTTGCACTATGGTGCAAGGGTGCCTGCATTGGCACTAGGCTGCTAAGTTTAGCGCCAGCGCAGGGGAAAACGCAGGGCTTTACCATATGCTTGTAAATATGGTGCAGCCCTGCGTTTCTGAAGTGGCAGAGTGAGGCATTAAGTCGGGAAGGCTAACACCTCACTCCGCCACGTCCCATGTGAATATGCCCCTCTATGTGACTAAATTACAGCTGGAGCTCAATTCAATTCTACTCCTCACTCTCAAGGGCCGAGCTCTGAGACAGATGGCCCTTTTGAGCCTCAAGGAAACGGGGGACCTGTACCAAGATGGTACCTTCATTGAGGAGCGGGAGGTGCGGACCCGACCAATTGGTGCACCGCTTGATCCTTTAATGTATTATGGAATGAATGCAGCTGCCTTCAAAATGCTGCTCCCTACATTCACCCAAGAACCCCCAGGCTTGACTACCCTGTAGAACATGCTCACCTCTCCCTCCCCCCAAAAATCGATTACCGGAGTGTGTAGAACAGAGCTCCTGGATCTGTTAAATAATCTCATCCACTGGCAAATGCTCAGGGCTGTATTCCAGTGCATCATTTTTTGCCGATCATGCCACCACAGACAGAAGCATGCCATATGCAAATCCGTGCTTACCCTGCTTCTCATGGAGGAGTCCACCCCTAACTACCAAGCCTGGTTCCCTCCTGGAAGGGAACACAAGCAATCCCAGACCAGTTTCACTCTATTTAGACCTTGTCTGTAGTGTGCAGCTCGAGTCCTATAGCACATTAAGCATGGGACCCAGTTCTGAGCATACGCATCGCACTTATGACATCAACTACAACAAACAACAAGGTGATAAATGGAATGCCTTAATTAATCTCAACCACTAGCGATCACTCAGGCCACATCCCCGTCTTTTGTTTTTAGCCCACCTTACTGATCTAGACAAAGGTACAGTGCTCGCTGTAGCAGTAGAACCAAGCAGCAGCCCACTGAAGGAGCCCAAATAGGCCGAACCCATTCTGGGGTTTCTTGTGTTCCAGTACATAATGAAACTCACCTGGTAGTTCGGGCTGGACTGTACAATTGGAGCAGGACCGAGGCTAATTTGCATATGGCTGGGTCCTGTTTAAGGTATTATTGTGCACAACAAAATGATGGACTGGAATGCAGCCCCTGAGTAATTACCAGTGGCTGAGAATAATTCATGCATTTTGCCCATCACATTTTGTAGTCCCCATTTACAAGTTTGGCAGATATATGTGTGGAAATTCTGAGAGGCCAGAAATTCGATTACTGCCTGGTATTTCTGTACATATATCCATCTAGTACATGTTTAACACCATAGAATGAGGTGTATATGTGCAATTCCAGATTTATCACATGTAGTTCCCAATACCATGAGGTTTAATGCAGCTATTTACCACCTGCTCTAAAAAGATGGTAAATACCTGTGAGGCTTTCATTGTGAAATGGGAGAGGATAGTGAGGAGGGTGAGCATGAAAATAGGAGGATGCTGCCTGGCATGCCTTGTGAAAGGGTATTGTGGGAGTCAGGAACCCGGCCTGGTTGTAATGAAGTCCATTCCAACATCACTTTTATGAGCTGGATTTTCCTACTAGTAGAAATAGGACCAGTGTACCTACACCCGGAAAATCCAGGTGAGGGAACACTACGCCACCTATAATTGAACAGAGCGGAATTCCAAATGTGAATTTCTCTCTGATCAACTTGTAATGGGGGCCTTAGAAAATATAGGGCATATTTACTGATATTTCAGGCAAAGCAGCACAGTAAGGGAAGTTGCTGAACAGCATTGCATGAAAGGGAAAGTGCTGAACTGCGCCAAAATATAGCACAGTTTAGCTCTCACCTAGCGCTGGAGCACTTGCTCGTGCCTAGCGTCATCGCATACACTCCTGCGTCATGGCACATGGCGCCTATGTTAGGTGTAGGATTGTTTGTGTGCCCGAATGCATACCTTCCTGCACAAAATTAATCCTCAGAGGCATATTCCTCTTTCTATGTGTGCCGCACACATTTAGTTGAGGTGTGCCTATAATAGAAAAGTGAAACATTATATCAAGGAACGTGCAATAGAAAAGTATTATAATTTAAAAACAATCCTTGCAATCTTTAATTATACACATTTCTGGAGTGTTTAACATTTAGTTGAAGTTGAAAAAAAACTCCGTTAACCAAAGATGTATGCAAAATGTTCTGTCATGTTGCATCTTAAGCGCTAGAGGGAGCCAAAAGCCTACATTTAAAAAAAGACTGCACCGCTGAGACCATATGGCATTTGGACACATAATACTTAATAAGTAGGCATGCACGGGGGATAGGAAAAGTACAAAGTAAACATCCGGTGAGGAAAATTATTTTGTAATTTAGGGAAGGACTAAAATATGTTTATTAAAGACATTTTGATAATTTAAGAACAAGATAAGTAGTATCGTCCCCAGTTTGTCTTTTGCATAATTTGTTCTAGATTTATATATTTTCTCCAACATTTAGTTAGAGTTCATTTTTTAGCTCTATGTTTCTTTTTCTTTACTTATTTATACAAATATTTATCAGTGATTTTAAACTAGCATAAACAACATTCTTTGGATATTCTATATTGTAAAGGGACAATGTTATACACATCCAGCACATCATGCCTTCATTGTTTTCTGAGGGCAGAAGTTCAGAGCTGAGAACATATTGGATCAATCTCGACATACTTCTATAGTGATTGGGAAACATGACAACACATTTCTTAAGAAAACTATTCCTTCCAAGCAGATGAGCATAACATTACAATAAAACCAAAGGGGATGATGGACAGAGTGTTGAACATTGCAAGCACTCACCCCCAGTGAAATGATCTGGGTTTAATCCATCATTATTCTTTAGCTCATTCCGCCACCCCAGTTCAGACATGGCCATATGCAAATCAGTCTGACCCTATGCCTCATGGGAACAGTCCAGCCGGAACAGCCAAGCCACGTCTTCCCTGGACCGGAACCAAGCATCCTGGGACCGTTTTCTGGCTAATCAGCCATCATCAGCCAGGCTAGCTGGAATCCAGTGGCAAAGTGAGCAAGTGACCCACGTCTGGGCATACCCTGCCAACTTAGGGCGAAAAAATCAAAACCAAAGGGGATGATGGACAAAGTGTTGAACATTGCAAGCACTCACCCGCAGTCAACTGATCTGGGTTTAATCCATCTTCATTCTTTAGCTCACTCAGCCACCCCAGTTCAGACATGGCCATATGCAATTCAGTCTGACCCTGTGCCTCATGGGAACAGTCCAGCCGGAACTGCCAAGCCACGTCTTCCCTGGACCAGAAACAAGCATCCTGGGACCGGTTTCTGGCTATTCAGCCGTCATCAGCCAGGTTAGCTTGAATCCAGTGGCAAAGTGAGCAAGGGACCCAAGTCTGGTCATACCCTGTCAACTTAGGGCGAACAAAGCAAAACCAAAGGGGATGATGGATGGAGTGTTGAACATTGCAAGCACTCACCCCCAGTCAACTGATCTGGGTTTAATTCATCATCATTCTTTAGCTCACTCCGCCACCCCAGTTCAGACATGGCCATATGCAAATCAGTCTGACCCTGTGCCTCATGGGAACAGTCCAGCCCGAACTGCCAAGCCATGTCTTCCCTGGACTGGAAACAAGCATCCTGGGACCGGTTTCTGGCTAATCAGCCGTCATCAGACAGGCTAGCTTGAATCCAGTGGCAAAGTGAGCAAGGGACCCACATCTGGGCATACCCTGCCAACTGTACAGTGCAGAACATATACAAAGTTTAAAAGGTTTTGAGAAAAGTAATGTTTTCTCAAATGTTACATCTACCTCAAGGAGGCATACATTTTTGGCATAAACCCTCAGCTACCTGTTTTATTAGTAGGTAGGGCTTTGCATCAAAATCAATGGGTGGTCATGGTAACACCTCTGTACCAACCATGGGACATCCCTTCATGCAAAGCAGATCAAAATAGTGTAAGGTAGGCAAAGTTCTACTTTGCTTTACTTTAAGGCTACTCTCCAGTGCAAATCTTGTATATTGGAAAGTAATTTCCAATTCAAGACTTTATGTCAATATGTATCACTTTCTCTGCCACTGTACTGGAGCAAAGCCTTGATACGTCTGCCCATTAATCTTATTCCATGATTTAACAAGAGGATGGTGTCAATTTAGCAACTCCTGTGTTTTGCAGGGGGACACCATCGAAGTAGTACTACAAGATCTCTCTTTTACGCACCCTCATATGCATTTTGTATGTTGCATCACTTTTTGTGCCACTGTGCCGGCGCAAAGGCTTGATAAGTCTAGCCATTAAGTCTAGTCATTAATCTTATTTCCATGATTTAACAAGAAGATGGTGTCAATGTAGCAACTCTTGTGTAGGGCAGTAGGACACCATGAAAGTATTACAACAAGAGTTTTTTTTACCTACCCTCATATGCCTTTTGTAGTGACCCCAAAACATATAAGTCCCTATTAAGAAAGGTCGCAGTCCTTTCTATTTTTACTAATTGTACATGAAAATTCCCTGAATATTCCTGTATATATTTTTTGTAGGATAATTCAAGAAGGCATGTGAGAGTAAGTAAAAGAGTATTGCAGTAGAATTACTTTACGTACTCCAGAATGTCTGTGTGAATAGACCCCTTAGGGGCATATTGTCAAGCACGGCGTTAAAATTATCAGCGCTTTAGCGGCAGAAAGCTGCAGCTAAAGCGGCGATAATGGAGTTGATAATATGCCGCAGAGAATTCCAACAGAAGCCCATGTTGACAGCAGAACATGGGCTTCTATGGGAATTCTCTGCAGCATATTATCAAGCCCATTATCACTGCTTTAATTTTAACGCTGTTTCTTGTTAATATGCCCCTTAGTTGCCACCATGTCCTCAGATGACACATCCCACCGACTGCAATGAATGTTGTTGACGCCATTTTAAAGCAGGTCTGAGATGCTTCGAATTTGTTTCTCAGGACAGTGTGCAGGATACATTTTGAACTCCAGCCTCAAGGAATCCCAGGCCCTGTGCTCTGCAGTGCAGGAGGAAGGCAGTTATGTTGACCTATAGAGTTTCAGTCAGATGCCCTAACTGCGACTCTTTGGTTGATGCCAGGGCGGCTTTAACACCCCTGGCAGCCCGTGTACCTCGAGAATGTCCCAGGATTAGTAATTGTAGAGGGAAATGTACATCATATATGTGTTACTTGCTTAAAGAGGTGAAAAAGTCTGCAGTGGTTTGAGGGGCCCTTTCACATATTCTTGTAAAATAAACACCTGCAGCAAGTAAACGAATGAACACCAAACAAGTATCACTTTTTAAAAACACAGACATTTTACTTACAAACACTTGGACATTTAGAATTTTATTTCTTTAAATGTAGACTCACACATGACCTAAAACATTCACTATTAACTATTCAGATATATACAAATAGAGTAAAGATGTGTGTGACACATATATATGAATACGTGCATTGTAAAAATGTTAACATTAATATCTAATAGACTTAGCGAAGTTTGACTCTCAGATGTAAGTAGGCGAATTCCCATTAAAGGCAGAGGCATGATTGGTTTGTAATATCACCTCCTGTGACATCACTTTGTGTCATTACTCCGCGTGTCGTCATTGTGCATTGTCTTTGTTAATTAGTCTCCCTACTTATGTTGTAGGACTTGTGCTCTTGATTAATGAGACAATGTGGGCCAGTAAAAGGAGGCATAAAAGCCGGAAGAAGAAAAGGCTCTATGAGGAAGGATGTAAAAAGGGTAGAAGGTGGCACAGAAGAATTGGAAGAAAAAGAAATGAAGAGAAAGAATGAAGAAGTGCCGTCTTGTTTGTCTGGAAGAGAACTTCGGCATGTTAAACAAGAGGGTGGCCAGCCTAGAGGATAGGACTTCCACCCTACTGGGAGTGACGTAGGATGTGGATAAATAGAGCATGTGCCCTGCTCTCTTAACATAGAAAGGTCACAAAATGACAGACGCCCTAGTCGGAGAAAACATGGCCTTGGCAGTCAAAGCAAAGTTTATATGTAGAACATGATTAGACTGAATCAAAGCCTTGTCCTGCAGCTCATGGTTTGTGTGGATGTCGGGGGCTCACTCCCTTTCTCTCCAGGGGCTCCCCAAATAATCAGAAAAGCAAGGGTCGGCGTAGCCTGGGCACCAAAGACTGGAACTGAGAGACAGAGGGAATGTCCTTAAAGCGTTGAAGAATGCCAATCTGAACTTAGGAATGTTGGTCCTTATATACAAGAAAGTAATGCAGCGCAGTGCCGCAAGCTATTTGGCTGCACCGTGATGCCTCAGTTTCAAAGCACAGGTATGTGTCATATTTACAACAATAGGACGTATCGCTGAGCTCTCCCCGAAGCTGGCGCACAATTGGCTGCCATGAACCAACGCGGGCACCCTTGCACTACTTCCTGAAGAAAAACAATCGCGAGAGGTGTTTTCCTCTTTTCATGCATGCTGCAGAGGAAAAAAATGAGGAGAAATAAAAGTATTCCTCCTCGTTGCTCCTCTTGGGAGGCGTAGGATTCTGGAGCATTCCCAGGTTTACAAAACATTGTAAATCTGGGAATGCAGCAGAATCCATGGGTGTTGCGTGGCAACACCCACAGCAACACCCCTGGCATCCCCCTTTCACGCAAAGTGCCGCGTGAAAATTGGCCGTATTTCAAGGCCACGAAGAGCCACGCAGGGTGGCTTTAAGTAGCCTTGTAAATATGGAGCCCACACTAGCCGCCGGTACGTCAAAACAAGAGACACACTGGCAGTGCAAGGGGCTTGTAAATATGCCCCTTGATATTTCCTGACTCACTCCCTTAGTTAATTAGAATAAGAAGACAATTGAACAAGATTAAGAGAAGCTTTCTTGCTAAGGGTGTCTAAGAGTTGTGGTACTGGATTATCTTTGTCAGAATATTGTCTGACATAAATATTGTGCGAAAAACATTTTACAGGAGCATACAATACAAAATGTAAATCTGAACTTGCATTAAATAAAACAAAAACAGTTCTGAAGTGACGATGTAGTTCAATGTACAGTGCCACCAGAGAAAGGCAATATTATTTTATTTCGAGCCTACCAAGTTTAGAACGTTTCAGCAGTTGCAAAAGAGACAGGATACATTTTCATCAGTGCAGTACATTATGGCTTTTGTTTCAAGCATTAAACATTGTATTAAAATATATTTAAAATCATTTTCATGTTGTGCTCATAAAAGCAATACTTGAGGTGTACAAAGACCAGTAGGCACGAGGGGGCTTATTTATTAGCCCCTTGCGCCGCCGGCACGTCACTTTTTCCCATGTTAAAAATGAAGCGCAATAGGCTTGTAAATAAACCCCTAGGCAACACAGTTCAAGAAAAATAGCAGATTATATTGTGAAAAAAAACAGTCTTTGTTCACATTCAGGGGCATAATTTGGAGTTGGGCAGTGCCGCAAACCTTATAGTTGCACTGTCCCACTTCAAAAGAAAAGAGCAGGAATGTGCTGTAGCTACAAGATACTGACTGCAGCCCAAGTGCCAATGCAAATGCAAAAACAATAATGGATGGACAGAATGCAGAACAATGTCATACATTCACCCCAGTACAGAGATCTGGGCCTAAATCCATCGTTTTATTGCTCACCATGCCATTCCAGTTTGGACCCAGCCATATGCAAATCAGTCTTGACCCTGTGCCTCATGGGAACAGTCCAGCCCGAACTGCCAAGCCAGGTCCTCCCTGGACTGAAAACAAGCATCCTAGGACTGGTTTCGGGGTTTCACCCCTCTTCAGCCAGGATAGCTTGATTCCAGTGGCATGGAGAGCACAGAACCCACGTCTGAGCATACCCGTCCCACTTGGGGTGACAAATGCAAAAACAACAATTGATGGACAGAATGCAGAACAATGTCATACATTCACCCCAGTACAGAGATCTGGGCCTAAATCCATCGTTTTTTTGCTCACCATGCCATTCCAGTTTGGACCCAGCCATATGCAAATCAGTCTTGACCCTGTGCCTCATGGGAACAGTCCAGCCCGAGCTGCCAAGCCAGGTCCTCCCTGGACTGAAAACAAGCATCCTAGGACCGGTTTTGGGGTTTCACCCCTCTTCAGCCAGGATAGCTTGATTCCAGTGGCATGGAGAGCACGGGACCCACGTCTGAGCATACCCGTCCCACTCGGGGTGACAAATGTAAAAACAACAAATGAACCCGAAACCGGTCCCAGGATGCTTGTTTCCGGTCCAGGGAAGACATGGCTTGGCAGTTCAGGCTGGACTGTTCCCATGAGGTACAGGGTCAGACTGATTTGCATAAGGCCATGTCTGAACTGGGGTGGTGGAGTGAGCTAAAGAATGATGATGGATTAAACCCAGATCAGTTGACTGGGGGTGAGTGTTTGATTTGCTCAAGCGCTCCGTCCATCATCCCCTTTGGTATCGCTTTGTTCGCCCTAAGTTGGCAGGGTATGCCCAGACATGGGTCCCTTGCTCACTTTGCCACTGGATTCAAGATAGCCCGGCTGATGAGGGTTATGAACCCGAAACTGGTCCCAGGATGCTTGTTTCCGGTCCAGGGAAGACATTGCTTGGCAGTTCGGACTGGACTGTTCCCATGAGGCACAGGGTCAGACTGATTTGCATATGGCCATGTCTGAACTGGGGTGGTGGAGTGAGCTAAAGAATGATGATGGTTTAAACCCAGATCAGTTGACTGGGGGTGAGTATTTGATTTGCTCAAGCGCTCCGTCCATCATCCCCTTTGGTATCCCCAAGTGCCAATGCAGGCACTCTTGCACCATGGTACAAGAGTGTCTGTGTTGTTGGCATGATTGTTTTTGTGCAGGAAGGGACATCTTCCTGCACAAAAACAGTAAAAGGAGGCATTTTCCTTGTTCTATGTGTGAATGCAGCACACATAGAAAGAGGAAAAAACTAGGAGAAATGTAAACATTTCTCCTCATTATGCCTGCTTTGGGAAGACATTAGTTTTGGCGCTGCCCCAGATTTACGCTATGCTGTAAATCTGGTGCAGTGTCAAAAACCATGGGTATTGCATGGGAACACCCACAGCAACACCCATGGATCGCTCCTTCCATGCAGAGTAAGGCATTGCCTTACTCCATATTTACAAGGCCATGAAAAATCACGCCGGGAGTCTGTGCATGGCATTGTAAATAGTAAAACTGCGCCTAAGGAGCATCACACAAGTGATGCCCCGGCGGCATAAAAGTGCCTCGGTGTTTAAAAAAGACTATCTTTCACTCCTTCTTTCCTTTTAGATTAACATAGCCATTGTGGCACACAGATGGCCACCACTGCCACGGAAGTGGCGGAATCTTGGGGCATATTTAGAAGCCCCTAGAGCCACCTGAGCGGCACTTTTTTTGATGCTGCGGTGGCACTGTGTGCTGGCTCACATTTACAAGGGCATGCAAAGCCACTTTGCGTGGATTTCCATGGCCTTTCAAATATGGTCCTCTTTCGTGCAGTACTCTGCGTCAAAGGGGCCTGTCATGGATGTTGCTGTGGGTTTCCCACGCAACACCCATGGCTTTTTGACCCTGCCCCAGATTTACAAGGATTCCTAAATCTGAGGAAGCACCAGAAACTGAGGACCCAATTACGAGATTGACGCAGTTACACCAGCTCTCCATCGGCACCAAATCTGCGCAATGACCGCCCGCCATTTTACAAGTTGAACAAGTTCAACTCGTAATATGGCGGGTTTTCCTTTGCCCTTCCCATGGTGGTGCCTGGAAAACAGGCACTGCAATGGGAACGGCAAAAAAGTTCCAGCACGGCATGGATTTGGACGTCCATGCCATGCTGGAACTTTCTGGGAATACATACGGGGGAGCACATGTTGTGCCCCCTCTATGTATCCTAATGGCGAGTGGACTGTTTGTAAGACTGTTCCCTGGCGCAGCCAGCAGTCAACCGCTGATGCAACGGTGAACATCGGCAAAATGGTGGACTGCCACTGCTGCGCCACCGCGAGTCTGGCGGTCATAAGACCGCCAGACTCATAATCAGCCCTTAAAGCTTTTCCAGGAGAAACGTTAAAGTTGCACAAAGAGGAGAAATAATTTTATTTCCCATCGTTTTTTTGTTGTTTCTATGTGTGCTGCATTCTGCAGCACACATAGAAGGAACAAAACACTATTAATGATTAATGTGGAGGACGGTGTCCCTTCCTGCACAAACACAATCATCCCTGCAACGCAGGCACCCTTTCAGTCTGATGATCACCTAGATAGCACTCAGTTTGGTTTCGCAGCAGCCAAAGCACAGAAACAGCTCTGATCAAGGCTACCGAGGAGATCAGGCAGGCGTTCAATCAGGGCAGAGGGACAGCCCTCATCCTGCTTGATCTCTCTGCGCTTTTGATACGGTATATCATGGACAACTGTTGGAACGTCTGACAGAAATCAGGGTCACCTGTATGGCCTGGGACTTACTTAAATCCTTCTGACAGAGAACAGTCGGTCCGGCTGGACGAGTTTGTGCCTCACCCTTTCTCTTTCCCGTGCGGGGTCCCTCAGGGGTCAGTCCTACTTTATTTAATGTCTACACAACACCTTTGGCCTATGTAATTAAAAGTATTGGCTTCTCCTTGACCTCTTACGCAGACGACACCCAAACTGTTGCCTCACTGGCCAAGGAGGATATGGGCATAAGCGCCAGGTTTTGCAATTGTATGCAGGCAGTCAGCACGTGGTGCACAAACTTCCTTATAGAACCTGTCCTGCTGGCCAGCAGATATGGGCGTTTCGCCAACTCCTGTCACTAAGACCTGGAACTTGGGAGTTCAGATCGACAACAAACTAAGTTGCACAAATGATGGCCTTAGTGCTCTGTCTTCTTCTGCTTTCTTCACTCTGAGAATGCTAAGAAAGATTCTCCCGTGTATTCCTGCTCACCTCCAGAAAACTCTCATTGCATCATTAGTAATGACTAAACTGGATTATTGGAGTGTTCTACTAATCACCGCACAGCAGTAAATCCTTAACAAACTGCAAACTCTGATGAATGCTGCGGCAAGAATTCTCTTAAAGAATCCAAAACATCACTCTGCAGCCACAGCCATCAGCATTGGCTCCCTATCAGACAGAGGATTACTTTCAAGGCACTTTGCATCGCCTACAAGGCATTCCATGGCTTATTTCCAGACTTTTTTCAACAAAGTTTTAACTGGTACACCCCATGGAGAACCTTACGCTCGGCCATGACCAAACATATCGCTGTCCCCGATTCAAACGACCCACCTGCGGCAGCAGGAGTTTCTTACTGGGTACGTCAAAAACCTGGAATTCTTTACCACTGCACATCAGAAGTGCACCTAATCTCATGGAAGCTCTTGAAGACCTGGCCTTTCAACACCTGCTAGATATTCACCCCATTTCCCTGCTTCTCTTCTGTATCAAAGCTAGTGCCAAGACACAGTTGAGTAATCGAGCGCTTTAGAAAACAGATCACATTAACATTGCACCACGGTGAAAGGGTGCCTGCATTCACACATGGCTGCTGTTTGTGTGCCGGCGCAGGGGAGAGTACAGGGGTGTGCCGTATTGTTATAAATACAATGCATCCCTGCTGTTTTGTAAATTTCTCAGCTTGCTGTAGCAAAACTGCTTGCGGCACCCCGCTGTGCCATTTCATTGTAAATATGACCCCTTGATTTTTCTCTTTATTTTTCAAGTGGGAAGTAACTTTTCTGAATAAATCTGGATAGGAGAACAAAGAGGAAGGCCAGGATTCACAAAGATTTAGTGTTGGGTTAGCATTACTTTTATAATGCCAACCCGATGCTAAACCTATTTGGGGATTAAAAAAACAATGCTAATTGGTAGTAGCATTGGTTTGTATGGAAAAGTAGCGCGAAACGCTGCTCTGCATTACTTTGAGTTAACAGGGCGTTACATGGGTAGTACATTGGCCTTCCCATGCAATCACCCAGGCGATTTGACGCTAAACCCAATCTACTAACATTAGTAGACAGGGTTAAGCGCCAAAAATTAACACTGCTGAAAAGCAGGAGTTTAAAGGAGAAATGTTTCAAATTCTCCTTTTTTTCATACTTTGCATGCGTGCTGCACTGTGCAGCACATATACAAAGTAGGAAAACCTTTTAAACGTGTCTAGGCATAGTATTTTTTACATGAAGTATAACTTTCATGTACAAAATCTATACTAGACTCAGACACGCACCCTAGCACTATGGCGCAAAGGTGTGTGCCTGGTGCACAGCAGCTTAAATGAGCACAGGCGCGAGGGAGAGGAGAAGAGAGTGCCATATCTCTGTGAATATGGCGCTTTCCTGTCACGCAACACAGCGCAGCCCTTTGGATGCTGCGCTGGGTTGAGTGACACCTTTCAGAATCTGGGCCTAGGTGTGTTACTAAAATGTGTAGGTAGAATTCATCCTCTCGTAGTCACAACTTGCTTATCAGGTTCAGACAGCAACATGCGCTCTCTGAACCTATGGCCAGTTACATACCTCTTTTTAGGGTCCAGCCTGCGCTACATGCGCTAGCACATGCGTATTGCTTGCTAGACACTGTTGTTAACAAAAAGGGCCTGGAGCCCGCCCATTGCTTACAATTTGTTGACTTGTATGGCACTCTTCTTTGCAGCCTTGTAACTGGTCACGCCACATGGGCGCTGTTCTAAAAAAATGACAATTATCTTATTCTATATATTGCAAAACAACATGATTTCTTTCTTTTGTGTTATTTTCAAAATTATGCTGTGCAGTACACTCCAATCCACATCTTTCAAATCCAATTGGCCCCACTCCAATCCAGCCCAATCCACCACACCTCCCCCACACCAATCCGCTCAATCCAATCCACCCAGAATAGTCCAGTCCACCCCACTCATCCCAATCCACCACAATCCAATCCTCCCAAACCACCTCACTCCAATCTGCTCCAGTCCAAAGCAATCTGCCACACTCCAATCAAAAACAATCTACCCCACTCCAATCCATTAATCCAAAGCCATCTGCGTAGCTCCAATACAAAATAATCTGCCCCACTCCAAAAAATATGCCCACTCCAGCCTGCCCCACTCTAATCCAAAACAATCTGCCCCATTCCAAAACAATCTGTCCCAATCCAATCCAAAACAATCTGCCCCACTCCAATTCAAAACAATCTGCCCCACTCCAATCTGCTGCACTCCAATCCAAAACAAACTGCCAGACTTCAATCTGCCCCACCCAATCCAAAACAATTTTCCCCACTCCAATCCAAAACAACCTGCTCCAGTCCACCTCACCCCTATCCAATCCACCCTATTTCAATCCACCCCACTCCAATCCAATCCCATCAACCCCACTCCACTCCACTCCAATCCACCCCTCTCCAATCCACTCAAATTCATCCCAATCGAACTCACTCTATCCACTCCAATCCTCCCCGCTCTACTCCACTGCACCCCACGTTACCCCAATCCAAATTTCCCCACCCTAGTTCAGTCCACCCCACCCCAGTTCAGCCCAACCCACTCCCCCATTCTACTCCACCCCACATCACTCCACTCTACACCACTCTATGACACTCTCTGCCACTGAACCATTGCACTCTACTCCTCTCTATCCAACTCTACGACACTCTACTTCCACAACTCCTCTCTACGACACTGTAATACAAGAAATCCACTCTGCGACACTCTTCTCCCCCACTCTACTCTACAACACTCTACTCTCCCACTCCACTCCACAACACTAACACTTAGCCATGCTGAACAGCAGTTACACTGGTGAACAACATCACAAAAACAGCTAATAGCTTTTGTAAGGGTGAGATTTATTGGCTTTGCCAATGCTTGTTTTGTACCAGTTGTGGCTAACCCTGAGCAGTAGTTGAGGTGCATTAAAAAAAAGTATGGGGATTATGTTGCCTTGCTAAAAGAGTAAGTGGGGTGAGTGGTCTTGGGGAGGATTTAAAGGAGTGGCTAAAGAAACCAACAACCTCATATGCAAACTTTCGACGCACAGCAGCGCAGCAGGCCTTCCTGCTGCAGTGCCGTGCATCAAAAGAAAAGGGCAGGAATGCGCTGTATCTACAAGATACAGCATACAGCGTACTCCTGTTCTTCTCTCCTGCGCCCGGGCATAAACAGCAGCAGTGTGCCAACGCAGACACCCATGCGTCATGTTGCAAGGGTGCCTGCGCTCAGGGGATGATTGTTTTTGTGCAGGAAGGTGCACTTTCCTGCACAAAAACAATCATTAAAGGCATTTTCCTCTAGCATGCATAAAAAGAGGAAAAAACTAGGAGAAATAAAAGTATTTCTCCTCATTGCGCCTCCTCCCGCCTCCCCTGGGGAGGCGTAGGATTGTGACACATTCCTAGATTTACGATTCCTTGTAAATCTGGTAATGCTCCAGATTCCATGGGTGTTGCGTGGGATCATCTATAGCAACACCCATGAAAGACCCCTTTCACGCAGTGTTCTGGGTGAAAGGGGCACATATTTATAAGGCCATGAAAAGCCATGTTAAGTGGCTTTGTAAATATGCTGTGGCACATTTCCCCACCGGAACGTAAAAAAAGTGACGCACCTGCAGCGCAAAAGTGCTGCTAGGGCCTCGTAAAGGAGGCCCTAAATATTCTGTAACTGTTTGCGGTCTTTCACCTTCAGGTAACTACATAGAAAATAAGGCACAGCGTAAATGAAAAATAAATACAAAATAAGTTAATCAGTGGGAAATGCACTATCATGAAACCTCTATTAGTTAATTTACTGCATGGGTCTGCTGTAACCAGAGAGTCACAGAAGTGAATGCTGGTTGATACAATGGAGAATAGTGACGTGTGTATGTTTAATGCTATGAAGTCCAAGTCTATGCCAGAATGAGGCGGCATACATTGGGGGGGAACAATTGCCCGATACTCACCACTTGAGGGCCTATGATAGAGGGGGCCATCTCACTCACATATCGGAAATTAGTGAATAATTCCCCGGACCGACTGGGACTCTTGAGGGAGGCATGGGAAGCAGATGTGGGACTTCTGGGGGATGATGATTGGGTGGAAGCGATATAGAGTCCCAGTGAAATAGCCAGACGAGCACGTTTTAGACTGATACAACTAAGGATACTGCACAGGTCCTACTCCTCCAAGACGCTCATGCACTGGTTAGGGCGCTGCGAATCAGTCCTCTGTGCCAGGGGGCGTGGGGAAGTGGGAACATTCTTCCATATTTTTGGGCCGGTCCCAAAATCCAGTCATATTGGAGGGAAGTAACACTAGTCATGGTCAGAGTTACAGATTTGAATGTCTCATTTGAAGGGTGGTGGCATCTCCTTGGGGTGACAGGAGAAGAGGTATGGCCCAAATATCCCAAGATATTGCTGATGCTAGCGTCAGGGGTGGCAAAGAGGAAAATAGCAAGGACGTGGTGATCTGACACTCTTCCCAGGGTGGCAGACTGGGAAACCAACCTGGACTGGTGTCAACAAGCTGAAAAGTTGATTCAACGCAGGGGGTGCCCCAAATAGTGGGAGAAGGTGTGGGGCTTATGGGGGGTGTATAGGGGTCAATGAGACTGTATCTGAATGGTAATAAATTGTAATATGAATAGACACTGCACTATGTTCACATTATGGAGGTGTCCTGATTGACTACTTCTTTATGCCAATTATCAAAATGTACTTCTGTCCTGTCTTTTGTACTTTATTGTTCAATTAATTAAAATCATTACAATGTACTATCATTACAAAATGCTATAAAAGAAAAGGAAAACGGAATTTAAAAGACTCACTGAGTAAACTTAAAACTTATAAATCTTAAAACAAATGTCCAGGCTGGAACTGAAGTACTGGTGCATAGGGGTTACTTCTGCAATTGGGGTCCCAGTTTGCACGTCTTTTTAAGTGGACCCTGTACCCATTAAAATAGTGTTTAGTTTGATGACGGGCCGTTTGAGACAACTGAGTTTTCCTGGTTTCGGTGCCAGGTGCCTGGGTTAACTTTCTTAGTCCACTTGTCTTGGCCTTTTTTTGTTCACTTGTGAACCTAAGCTTTGTAATGACTGTAATCCGGAGAAGACCTCTGGGTTTATTGTAAACGCAGGAATGATGTTACCTTTTGAAAGTTATTTGGTCCTAATCGCTCTAGCTTGGTGGCCGGCAAGCTGCATCTTGTATATTGCTAGTATGTGTCAATGCGGCCCGGATTGCATCTGTGAATTTCCCTAGTGGGGCCACTGTTTGAATTGTGTTAGCAGAGAAGCACAAGTCTGAGACTTCTCTGCATCGCCCGGAGCCGTGAGACCTCCAAATTGGGAGTACCAGGCAGTGCCGCTCTCTAGCTAGCTTTGGGCAGCAACACAACAGATGAAGCCAAGATTTGCGGCGGTAACGGCAAAGACGACAGGCAACTGAATTGTCTTGCCAGGCCCAGGATGGATTAAAGTCTGCAATAAGCAGTGCTAGAAGTCTCATGTAAGTGATTCTTTTCAGACCAGAACTGTCAGGGCTTGCTCAAAGTAAGGCTGAGGTTTTCCCAGGATATAAGAGGCATCCAGTGTAGAAAGATTGGATTGATGGGGTAGGCTCTCCTGGTCCTTTTCAAAGGATTTTCTCTTAACCTGTGTATTCACTGTCTTTTTCTAGGCTGTTGTCGGGATGGCCAGATTGTGCAAAGTTTGGGCTTCTATTTCAAGGAGTCTTATAGCTACTGCCAACTGTGCCTGCCCTGGAGAGTCATTCTCTTCAAAGATTGTTTTGATGTGGGCTTTCAATGAGGATGCAGAGGCATGCAAACTACTAATATAGTATTTTAATAAGTCCCCTGAGCAGGTGATTTCCGGACAGGTTAGGCCCAGCTCCAGCCTTACTCTGGCTCTCCTGGCCTGTTTTGGGAGACCTAGTACCTTCTTGTAGGCAGAAATTTGGAGGTTTGTGAGGAGTTTGTTGAAGGTGCCTTGAAGACTAAGTGTCCATAGTTAAGAGAGGGAACAAGTTTTGCTCTTAAAACTTTCAGGATTGGTTCTGCTGTTGGACTCTGAAGTCGCAAGTTTAGGTGTCGCAAACTGTAAACAAGGCTGGCCCCCTTGCTTCTTAGATGTTTCAGGTGGGCTGTTGGCTTTGCCCCTTCCGAAAACCTGATGCCCGGGTAGTTATAACTCGTGCATGTTTTGATTTGCAGATCGCCTAGGTGCCATTGTGCTGTTTGCTTTCGGTGATAGTTCCCAAAAATAAGTATCCTGATCTTCTCCTGGTTGACCAAGAGGTTATTCATTTGATTGTACCTGTGAAGGGCATTTAGAGCTTTCTGTAGGCCAGACCGTGTGTGATCCATTATCACGATGTCGTTGGTGTACTGAAGGATTTGGAGCCGCACTTTCCCCAGCTTTGGTGTTAGTAAACTTGCTCCTTCCTGGGCTTTTCCCAGGTCTGCTGTATAAAGATTAAAGAGAAGAGGGGCGAGGACACACCCTTGTTTCAGGCCATTATTGGTCGGCTCCTAAACTGTTACCGTGGTTTGACTGGTCTTGATGCGGACCCAGGTCCCCTGATGTAATGCAATTATTGCCTTTAGCAACTGTTGAGGGATTCCCCAGGAATCAAAATTTTCCCACAGCTTCGCTCGATCAAGCCAGTCAAATGCTGCACTGTAGTCTACGAAGCAGCAAAAGAGGGGTAATTGTGCTGGCTGGGTCACTCGGTGTGACATATACCCCAGTACTAGGATGTTATCCAGGGTGGAACTTTCGGGCCTAAAACCAGATTGAAAGAGGGGAAGGATGTTATGATCTTTTGACCAGGCTTCTAGTTCTTTCAGGAGTGTTCTTGCACACGCTTTCGCTTCAAGGTCTAATAAAGTGATAAGACAGTAATTTTCTGGTTTCGTACTGTCCCCTTTTTATAAATGGGGAAAAGAATGGAGCCTTTCCATGACGATGGGACAGTTGAAGTAGCGTAAGCGTGCTTGAAGAGTGGTGTGATCTGTTCTTCCCAGAATGCAGGTGATGCTTTAAACACTGATGCAGGGATCCCATTCGGTCCTGAGGCACCACCTGTTCTCATTATTTTGATTAAGGTGATTACCTCGGCCTCCGTGATGTTAAGTGTTTTGTCGACCTTGTGTGTAACCGGGAAAAGTTGTTGTGGGTGAGTATAGGACTTGTTCTGGTGGTTAGAGTATAGCTGCTTTGCATGTTTGACCCAGTCCGTGGCTGCAACTACATTCCCTTTAGTCTGGCCAGTATTGCTATGTTGATTTATAAGTTTCCAAAGTTGGATGTGTCCCCTTTCTTTGAAGAGGGTGAATATTTTCAACCATTAGGCCTCAATTTTCTTAGCTCGTATCTCCCAGACTTTCTTTCTATGTTCCTTCCGAAGTACTGTTATTGCCTGTGTTTGCAGATTCTTAATTCCCTTTCTTCTTGCCTTCAAGGCCTTTGATAGGCTGCGTTTGGTTGGATGAAGTCCTTTTGGGTGTATTTGTGAGGGGAGTCAGTGAGTGTAGATTGCCTGCATTTGGGTGTTTACCGATCTCCCCCTTAGGGCAAGTTTTAGTTCCTCTAGGATTGCTTTCCAGTGCTCCAGGGGGTGGGGGAGGGGCATAACGGTGCATACAACTGTGGAATTCGACTCTTTGTATGTAATCCACTCCATGAGTTTAGGGCCGAGATTTGTAGACCATTTTATTCTACTAAGAACTTCATGATGCTCTTCTCCAGCTGAGGCCCCTGGGCATGAGAATTACCTCGTGGGTTGTTTTACTGACTTGGTTCTCTTTAAGCGAGGCTCTTGATCCTGTCTGAGCGGTGCTTAGGTAGGCTCTTAGGCCGACGTCTCGTTGACAGGTCTCTGTTCTCGAAGTGGGGCTTTGAGCTGGCAGAATAGTTGCGTCCCAGGTCCTCTGAGGGACCAATGTGGATGGACCCTGGGTGATAAGTGCCCCGTTACACGAACCTTGTTCCCTAAACGCACATGATTGGATTTTGTGCTCTGACTTCGTGGTGTTTGATGAGGATGCTGGTTGTATTTCAGTTGCAGGGCCAGATAGGCTGTAATGATCCCCTGTACGAGAAGTTGGATGTGGAGTCTTGTCAGACTCTTGTTTTGCAACTGTTGGAATTGATGCTATTAGTGTTGTATTACTTAAAACTGGCTTTTTGACGAAGATTGGATAAATCCCAGTTTTGACTTTATTAGCTAGTAATATTTGGTAGTGGGTTGTTAGTGAAAGGGCAACATTTTTGGAGGCTTTGGCCTTTTTCTCCTGCTTCTTTAGTTTTTTCTTGGCCCTCCTTGAGAGAGGCTCATCATTACTTTTCTGTGTGAGGGCTTTCCCCTCGGGTTCCTTGCCTGAGTGTACTGTCCAGGGACTGGGACTTAGAGTTGATAGCCGCGATTGGGTGTTGGTTGTTGAGCTTCATTGGGGAATTGCCTGAGTTAATTATGGTCGGTTAGCTTGAGGGTCGTCACACTTTGTTATAAATGTAGTACCACTTTTGTTCGGCAGGCCGGTGGTGGAGCCTGTTTGTACTTTTAGCGAGGCTACCAGTTCTGTTAAAATTTCCGGAAGTGTTGCCCATTTGTCGGTAAGGGATGCACATGAGCAGCTGCAGGGCCGATTATCCTCATTATCACTGAGCTTGTTCTCTATGTAGTCCACCTTGTTGCTCAGTTCCACTAGGCGTTGTGCGATGGTTGATAGGAGATCGATTTGCAGCTCCATCTTGTTTGATTGCCAAAGGAATGCCCTTGTCGTAGAGTGATTTGTTTCACTAATTAGAGCTGGTCCTGAGTCGTTAATGAAACTGCTGTTTTTTGGGCTTTGGATGGATGTGGGGGAAAGATGAGTTTCCCTGGTCATTCTAAAGAGCTTTGGGGTGCGCTCCAGTGTTCTTTCAATCTTAGTTTCCAATTTTTGTAAAAATATCGGCGATAGGTTCCCAAGGTTTTGTTGGCACTCAGACACTTCAGCCTTTATTTGTCCAGAACCTAAAAGCTCCGGAGGGCTAGGCTGGACGGGGGTCTGCAGGATAGTATGTTGTTGATTGTGTATTTGGGCTGTAGCGACCTGCTCGTAATTTCCTGGTATCAGAGCAGTAGTGTCAACAAGTAGGACCTTTGCAAGTTTGTGTTCATTACCTGGGAAGCGGCACGTCCTGGGACAGGATTGAGACTGGCAGCCGCTTAATTGTGTGCGTTGCTCTTGTGTTGCGAGGGTTTTACTATTGGAGAGACTCCCTAGTATGTGCGCCGTTCCATTACCAGCCTCAGCTCTTGCTAGTTGGACAGTCATGACTGGAGGGTTCCCTTCATTAGGGGGGCGTTTGTGCAGAAATTGAGTTATAAGGCCTGCTGTTGGGGCCTTTAGGAAGGACTTTAAGGCAGGGACTGCGTTCTTTGTGCTCCTTCGGTTTCTGGGTGATACTTGAGTAGAAAGAGTTGTCTTTGCCGGAGCATTTTCTTGGTGCTGAGGAGGCTTTTTTTTGTCATCGTGCAATTGGGGAGCCCAGCTAATGGTGGCTTTAAGGAACCATGGCAGGCGAGTCCCTCCTCCTTAGGACCTGCACTCCGGAGTTTACAAAGCCCTAGATTCTGATGGGGAGGCGGGGTGAACTTTAGGGCAGTTGATTTCTCCTTGTCACTGCCCCAGCTGGCCACCACCACCACCACCACTATGATCCTGAAAGCAGTCTGTTGATTCAAATTCAGATTCAAATTCAGGTTCCAAGTGCCAAGGAATGGAGCTCGTGCCCGCAGCAGGTACACAGCCTCGCCCCCTCGGCTTTCTGCAGCCACAGCTCCCTACAACAGGGCAGCTGCAACTGCGGCAGCTCCACCTCAGTGCCACAGCTGATGATGACCCACTGGTCTGTGAGTCAGCAGTGGGGAATGAGTGGGACTGGTAGCTGGAAGCTGTGGCAGCCCGGGGTCTGTCTTCTTTGTGAGGGACCAACACCGATTGGCAGGAGGGAGGCAGAGACTTAGTAAAACCTCACTGATTGCCTATCTCCGCTGCTCTCCTGTCAGGTGCACCTTGTTTGCTCAGGACAACACAAGAGTTTATTTAGAAAAGGGACGTTCCGAAAACCAGAATCTGGAAGCTGTGGGAAGTGAGCTGTGGTGGGAGCTGTTGTGCCCCTGCCCGGGCATTTGCATCCAGCAGGGGCCTGGGACAGTGTCAAAGGGAGCAGGCTCTGACTCAAGCTCAGGCTCGGGAGGGGGGCCCGGGGCACAGAAGCGGTCCACTCCCTCAGTGGCGCTTCCCCCAAGAGACTGCTGCTCCTCTCCTCTGACACGCCATTCAGCTAACTCCAGCTGTTTCCACCAAGCGCTGGAGTTCAAAACTCAGGGCGCCGTCATTCCCCGCGGCTTCAATCCTCTGCTCCCGGCCACTGCCTCCGATGGCCCCACCTTTGGCACGAGCACCAGGAAAAGATCTTCTGTGACCAAGGGTCAGGGGCTGGGGGCCTAGATGGGTGTGCTCGAGGGCTGTGGGCCTAGGCGGGTTCAGCCCGCACCTCAGCCAAACTGCGACAGCGGCATCAGCAGCCAAATTGCGGCAACCACGAAGATACACGCTTTATATGTATAAACCTGTGTTGATATGCTGAGCAACGGTTTAATAAAAAGAAAGCACTGTGAACATGTAAGTCATTATTTTAAACTTGCATTACACAGCAGAAGATATACTGCTACAAAATGCGCAAAAAGATTTAAGATAAAAAAAAGTGCTTCCAAAATGCAGATTGTAGTAATACTGAGGCTAGACATAGTACAATTGTTTTCAACTGTCTTTTAAAAGCACACACTTCACAGCTCAGCTGGTAACTCCCTTGCAATACGACTCAAAACAAACACATCTGGGTCATCAGAAAGCTTCAAGTGATTAAAGTGGTTGGAGCCAATACTGGCTTCCAACCAACCTTTACATTTGCAGATTAACCAGTTGCACATTTACATTTCTTTCAGGCATGCAAGTACCCTGGCAGGAAGGCCTGTTTAGCTGTCTGACCCTCACTCGGTTTCACAGCAGAGGATACTCCCTGCATTACACTTCTGCTGAAGCATTTCAACGGGAAACAGAGTACAACGCATGCTTTAGATCGCATGCCATTACAACGCGGTCGTTACAACGACCTCTTTGTTACAACGCAAACCATTACATCGCAAGACGTTACGACTTGCTGTAGGGGGCAGAAGGTGTTGGATCCACAATCCAACATATCCCCTGCTGTTGCACAAACTGGAGTAGGAATAGTAAATTATACTATTCCTTAATCCAGCGCGCCCCCTACAGCAAGTCGTTGTCATGACTTGCTATGTAATGGTTCGCGTTGTAACAACGCGGTCATTGTAACAATAGCGTTGTACTGGCATGCGATCTAAATCATGCGTTGTAAAGAGATATATATTTCATTTCAAATATTGCAATTAACCATCCCGCGACGGTTGTCTTGTCACAAAAAGTAGGGGAACTATTGTTCTTAAATATGAAAAGTATGAGCATGCCATGCCGCTCAGATTTTGTGCACTTAGAGTACTGCCCCTGAGGAACCTCCAATAGGAAGTACAGCTGAAACAACATGTGCCAAAAGTCCAGAGTAAAGATGTCAGTGGCCTAGGCTTAGGTATGTTGCTGGAATGCATTTCGCAATAAGGAAAGTGCTAGGCATGTCATCAACATGGAAAGGGCTGACATCAGTGCGACAAGCTTTAGTGGCATTTGCAGAGCAAGTCAAGGTATCGTTAGTTTTGTTCGGCTGCAGCAAATGTAGTCATTTGCAAAATGCTTACAAAAATTATGTGCAGAGCTTACGCTTGAAAATAAAATTTATCAAATGAAAAAATTGTAGTGGGCACCCATACTTAAAACTATAGGCCTGTAGCATTAAAATGAAGCATGAGTTCTTAACTTGACATAACCGAAGATGCCATGAATAAGTAAGAGAATATATTAATACTGGATTCTACATTGAATAGTTGTTTGTGCCAAATGTTTTTTTTTCTTTGCTGCAGACATTGCAATTTCAGAAGCTAATGTTTATTAGCTAATGAATAGGCTTTTGTTGTATTAAACAGTAAGGTTCTCACCGCAAAAGATGCAGATGACAGGAAGGATGATTCATGGGAAGAAGTTTTGGAAAACAAGAAAGGATGTGCTGCAACATTCAAGTACACATGGTTTAAAGACAACTGTACACTGGTCAGAAGATAGGGGGTAAACCTGTTCTCAGGAGTGTGCTGAAATCTTATTGGTCAACATGAAGAAGAATGAATATTGATGTTGCAATGTAGAAAATGTGTTTTTCAATTAGTGTGTGTTCTTAGACCAGGGCCAGAGTGAGCAGAGATAGATCAAGATGTTGTCCCTTATCCCAGACTCACTGAGAGGAGACTCTTTACTGGGTTTCTTAGACATCTCTTCATGAAAACTCTGAGCTTATCTCTTGGTCTACTGTTATTTGAGCTGATAATACTTTCCTGCTTATTATGCTAAAGCTTCATCCTTAAGCTTGATTCTCCCATCAGGACCCTTCATGGGTATCTGAACTGACACCTTTATCCCTGCTCTCACATTAACTCTGATTTATTTAGACTAAAGGGGTTTCTTTATGTAACACGCTTGCTACATTAATATTTTTGTCTCAATTGCATTATTGATTAACATATTGATTTATTTTATTATCAAATATCAATTGATTGATTGATTACATTATCTTTTAATGATGAGATTTGGAAAATAATACCTTAATAAAAATGACAAATTAAAACCTCTGAAAATAAACCCATTTATCTCACGCTAATTCTCTTTATTGACTGAACTAAAAGAAATGATAATTGATAACACTTTATATTGACTTTAACTCCTTACATCTCTGTTGACATCAAGATCCATCTAACTGTATGCAGGGTTTATGATAGTTGAGAAAGTGATAGAGCAGCCCCATGGTCCAGCAGTTCAGAACACACAACATTGTTGCAGAGGCAAACCTGAACACACAGTGAATTGACATAACCCCAAACCCCAGTAAACCTGGTGTCTCAATCCCTAGGAAGGGCTGAGAACAACATATCCTTGTCAATTAGCTGACAAACAGCAGCTGGCCCATTGGAACTGATGTTAACATTGACAGGCTCCAGACAGGCTATCTCACATATATACAGAGCATTACAGGGGAAAGGCACAGACATGGGGTTCCCAACACTTAAGAGATGATGAGAAGAGAAATTGACAATGGAATTACAGGACTCCACACGGCGAAGATGTTTAGGCTCAGTTAGAACGGCCACACAAAATGCGTGATTTGGAGTTACGCAATTCAATTATATTCATCATACGTACCATGCACAGGGCAGAATGTCCTAGATGACAACAGGTTAATGCTGACTTCCTCCACATTGTTGGTTATGTCTAACGATTGTGATCTTTTGGCGGGCGGTGATCTCTTGTGTGTCAGATGTCACTACATCTATTCTGCCCCGCGACACTGCATTCTGTCTTTTACACTCCGGGCTGGTGACAAACCCAACAAAATAGTTGAGGGGATTCCAGACGTTAGCATTGGTACTAGCGGAACAATGTATCGCAATGGCCTGGAAGACTGCACTCGGCCCTCCGTTGGTGGTGTGGCAGAGAGATGTGATTCGATGAACGAATGCAGAGCTCTCGGTTCAAATGGATGCCAGAGCTTGGGATGGGAGGTGTAATCATATGGAACAATGTAATGAGTATTTAACCCGATTGAATAAGATCCTTGCCCCTTCTGACCACACAAATATACCACAGACGTGAGGAAGTTTGTTCAATCCATTCAGGGGGTACTGCTGATTACTATGGTGCTATGAGATATTGTTTCCTGACTTAATTTGGTAATGAAGAGAAGGGAGCGTGGCACAGGGGAACAAGCAAGGTTGATTGCTTCCTTTATTTGGTATGTGTTTCTCCTTTTTGATGACAGTTGGCTCATGTTGGCAGGGCCCTAAGACTCTTTTGGTTTTTAAACAGGCACGTGCACATGTTTTGCTGCACAGGCTGGCTAAACCAGATTAATCCGCACCAAGGCACTGTAACACCTTTGAAGTGGACAATGTATACTACAAGTGAACTATACCACAAATTTCAAAAAAGATATTTTAAAAAAAGAAGCTGACAAACAGCTAGTGGATCATCTAAGCTGAGTCTTTCCCTCTTTGAGGATTTCTGCATCTGAGACTCAATTTCTGTGTTTGTTGGCAGCTAAGGAAATTAGGTTAGTCACTTATGTTTTTCAAACATTTGGTAGATCTTCTCTCATGGGAAGTGCATGTTCTTTTTTGAGCTAGTGGCCTGAAGGATCATTATCCCATTGGCCCATTTTCCTCATCCTGGACGTGAAGCATTCTGCAGGTCATGGTGAAACGAATTCTGAGTTCCCCCCTTCTGAGGTTTTCCTCAATAGATCCTGGTTCTATTACTCTTATGGCTAGACTCTCTGTCGGGAGGATCAGAAGGTAGGGTTGCAGACAATAGGTTGTTAATGGAGGTGCCCATTGGCATGCAACACTTTAGCTTCCTTTTACCTATAAAGTAAATACTTGTTCCTGTGGGAGATTCATTCACGCGTCATCCTGTGTTGCTTCAAAATGCAAGTTTCCAGAGGTAGCTGGATGTCATTGCTCTCAAGGATAATGGGGTAGTAATTGGTTCTTTTAGACAACCTTGTTGTGAAATGAAATTTCTAGAACTAATGCATTGAAGGAGTTTCTTTCAAGAATCCGCATTGGAAAGCAGTGAAACTTGCATTTGGTGCTCAAGGGTGCTACAGAATATGCCTCTCAAGTCCTGAGAAGAAGTTCCTCTGGATTTCTTATCCTACAACATTTTATTTTAGTAGTGATCGCCTTTTTAATATGCCTGGATGATCTTCACAGATAGGTATGTAGTTTATCATATCTCAGGGTTCACCTGTATGCCTGACGTTTGGGCTGGGACATTCATTTATCTCTTGGATTCTTAATAGTTTTATTTTGAGCTGACTGTGGTTCTGCTGCCCTGTTATGCTAATCCGTCCTTAAAAGAGGGAAGTAAGTTGCAGAAAATGGATGACAGAGAGGATAGTTCAATCTAACTGTCTCACAGACAGCTGCAACTGTGATCCTCACTCTGTTCATTTTGGAGTGGACAGAAGCAGTTCAAAGCCTATTATGTCCTCCAAGTCATTGAATGTGGGTCCTCCATATGAAGGCATTTTTGCAAGGGGATATAGAGATGTCGCCAATGATTCGTAAAGGATGTTACAAGGAGAACAGCACGTTTATGGACTTCTTCTGCCTTTTACAGGTAACTACATGGCAGCAACTTGGTCATGTCCTTCAGAGACCAGGTGCAGGTCAGACATGGTGAAAGGACAACAGAGCTCTCAGAATGAGGTAGGCACACGATCTTAACAATTGCACTAGGCTCCAACAAGTTCTACAGCAGGCACAAGAGAATTAGGGGTCCAACTTGAAGTCCAGTTCCCAGTGAAGATCTGTGACCCACTCGAACAGATGTATTTTTATCAGGGCCGGACTGGGAACAGAAACCGGCCCTGGCAAACTGCTCAGCCGCCCCCCCCTGGGGTGAGGGGGGAGTGCAGCCGAGCAGTTTGCGAGGGCCGGTTTCGTCCGATTTTCTTACCGGGGGCTGATCTTGCCGAACCCTGGTAACAAAAATGGCCCCCAGGGGTCCAAAACCGGCCCTCACACTAGCGGCCTACCGGGGAAACGCCCGGTGCCCACTATGGCCAGTCCGGCCCTGATTTTTATGTTTTACTAGCACACAAATTAGGGCATCAGTGTTATCCAGCAGGTCCTACACCCTGATGAATGTCTTTAATCCTAAGTGATATATATATATATATATTCACTGAAAAAACCAAAGGTTTCAGGGGCATTATAGTTAGGAATTGGCATTTAAAAAACCTTAGAAATTCACTGAAAAAACCATTGGTTTCAGGGGTGTTATAGTTAGCTGGACATTTCCCTTGTACAAAACCCTAGAAATTCCCCTGTTATAGTTAGTTCAGCTAACTATAACTCGCGCCCCCGCAATGCACTGCTGATGACGTCACATATTACATCACTCATGACATGGTCAGTGACATCACTGATGACATCTCAAATGACATCACTGATGACATCACTGATGACGTCATCCATTGAGTATGTGTTTCTGAACAGTTTTATTATGTTTAATATATAGGGAAAGGCCTGTTGAAAAATAAGTGGGTGTACACGTGTGTGAATGGATGATTTTCTAGGTGCGTAACTGAGTCTATAAGTGAGTCATTAAATGTATCCTAGTGCAGGCTAGTGACTAAACTGTGTGAATGTCTGTATGTGTCTGTGTGTTGGTGTATAAGTGGCTGCATGGTTTTGTGAATAGCTATATGAGTGTCTATATGGGTTATTGATTGGTTGTCTGAGCATCTGTATGGGTGCCTGAGTGTTTGTGTGGGTAAGGTGTGTGTGACTCTGTGACTAGATGTGTGAGTGGATGATTCAGTGGGTGCATGTTTTTAAGAGTGCATCTGTGATGGACTGTATGGTTGGGTGAGTGTATGTATGGGTGTGTTAGTGATTGAATGTATATCTCAGTTGTACATGTGTCAGTAACTACATATGTGAAACGCAGTGTATATGTGTGTAAGAGTATATAACTATCTATATGTGAGAGTGTGTGATTTTAGGAGTGGCTGTATGCGCCATAGTACAAGGATATCTGTGTCATGTGCTGTTTGTTTTTCTGCAGGAAGACACAGAATTTGTTAGTATTTTTATGAGTAAGTGAACTTGAGTGTTTTTAACTGTATAGGTGAGTACATTTTACTGTGATTAATTATTTACATGACTGACTAGATGTATCAGTACCTCAATGGATGATTGGCGGTGTGTGAGTGTCTATATAGGTGTATAAATGCACAGAGTGACGGTAAGTATGAGTGACTGTACAGGTGAGTGAGTGGAGATGTATGTAGACCTAAAATTCAATGAGCGGGTGAGTAGTTATTGGTATTGGAGTATCTATGGTTGTCAAAACGGCCGTCTGAAATTTTGAGTCGGTGTATCAAAGGTTATATTAGGGTGTGAGAAGATGCACTAATTTATCACATGGATGACGTCGTCAGTGATGTCATCAGTGATGTCATTTGAGATGTCATCAGTGATGTCACTGACCATGTCATGAGTGATGTAATATGTGACGTCATCAGCAGTGCATTGCGGGAGCGCGAGTTATAGTTAGCTGAACTAACTATAGCAGGGGAATTTCTAGGGTTTTGTACGAGGGAAATGTCCAGCTAACTATAACACCCCTGAAACCAATGGTTTTTTCAGTGAATTTCTAAGGTTTTTTAAATGCCAATTCCTAACTATAACGCCCCTGAAACCTTTGGTTTGTTCAGTGAATTCCAAAGGTTTTTTAAATGCCAATTCCTAACTATAACGTGCATGAAACCTATGTTTTTTTCAGTGAATTTCAAAGGTTTTTTAAATGCTAATTCCTATATATAACTTCTCTGAAGATATCATGAAAAGCATTCTTTTTTAAAAGTAGGGTGCACATTAGTTTTGTGGAAAAGCATCTTCGTGATTGGTTAAGAAAAAGCAGTTTCAACGTGGAGTACATATCATAGGATAAAATTTGCTCAGCTCAACCACACCTGCTACTTACATTTGGAAGGCACTGTTCGAACTTAAAACAATCGTCAACTTTTAACCTGCATGTGTCGTTAAATGTTCAAGAAAATGTTACAAAAAAATATCGTAAAGTTTTAAAAAATTGATGAACTTTTAACCTGCACGTATTGTACAATGTTCTAGAAAGTGTGTTGATAGAATACGTTGCACTTCTGACTTCTATGTGTTGTTGAATATTTAAAAAAACGGTTCATATGGAAAATTAAAAAGAAACCAATAGAGAAGTTTTGAAACCTAAAAGAATCAAGGAACTATTCTAATTTATTCTTTACATGTATTTATGTGTGCAGCAACAAAATTATAGACACAACAGCACTAGGAAGAGGAAGAAGCAGGGAGTGGGGGGAGGGGGGGAGATGGGCAGAATGGCACACATGCACAATTAAGTACAACACACATATAGACTAAAAATGGCCAAAATGAAACACACCAACAAGGAGCACAAGTCACACAACCTGCCAACATCACACCACTGAACGAGCATAGAAGTGAAAACCACGCTGCATTCATACAGGATGTGTACAAAGGCCAGTCGCTGGTGTTGTGGGATGTCTGCGACCGTGGTCATCATGGATGAGATGCCCAGCATGTGGCACATGGTCGAGTTCACTGTGTGTTATGTTGCCAAACAGCTGCTCCTCCCTCCCACGAGCCCCCACACTTTTGTACGGTGAGCTGTTGTATCTCGTGCACTCGTACGGCACACCATTGTAATGCCTATTTGCGCATGTCCTGCTACAATCCAACAACAACATCACAGTGCCGATTGGAGGTGGTGCATGCCACTTTACAACATCGACTGCTACGGCTCTTGTAACAGGCCACACCAGAACACGGAGACACACCTACCGCACTTACCGCACTTCCTGTACACGGACATGTCCGAGACACCCCGTTCCCCTTGCCAGATAGGCACACCCCTGCACTGACCTGTGAACAACAGACCAGCACACGCCAGTTGTGCATGCAGGAGGATGCGTACGTAGCTACACATCCAGGCTCACTGCCAACGCTGAGGTGACAGCACACTGTGATGTTGCAGGGCTCGTGCCTATCATGCTAAGACAATGACCACAGCGACACACTTACTAAGATGTGGGTTTGGGGGGCATTGGCGGTCCTGGAGTTGTTGAGATGAGTCTTCTGGCCCTCATGGGTATCCCTGTATCATGCTCATTGACTCTATGGCACCTGTGGGTGTTCTGATGTGGCTCTTGGCTGTGTTCCCTTTCATGATGCAGGTAGTTGTCCTGCTTAACAACAGCAGAAAGCAGGTGTAAAATCCCTGGTGCTAACGTGTCTTATCGCCGGAATTTGTTTCGCATTGCAATTGGTGTGAAAGATGTGATGTGATTTTTTTCGTGTGCACAACAATATACGAACTGAGCAGTGTATCTCGTCAAGATCCAGCACCTGACGCACTATTCCCAATCAATATAAATACAATGAGATTTCTTAATAGATTTTGTGTGTACACTGTAAGTGCAGCCAATACCTCAGTGCAATACAATACAGGATTTTAGAATTTAGAATAAATCGCAAAGGTGCACCTCATGTCTTTTTGCACGGGAACGGCTACTCTCCATTTCATTATCAGCACTTTAACGGAAGTAAAGTTGAGATAAATCTAACACACTATTCAGAAGTTGGTGCAAACTGCAGATATCACTAGTATTCCAGCGATAAGTGCCCCGAAATTTAACACCATGGTGGACTCCATCAAATAACAGTAATAAGAACAAGAAAGAGTCACACAGCAGTTAAGAGAACAACCAAAAACATTATTAATTTTTTTTCCAAACTTTATTTTTTATAATAATAAATATATAAACGATAAACTATTTTCAAACTTTATTTTTTTATTAACATAAATATAAACAATAAACTAATAAACAAAATGTAACAACAATAATACAAAACAACAAGGCGGAACACTCCTGTGGGAACCACGGATGTCGACGACCGACCTGGAAAATCAAAAAGATTGTTAAAAAAAAACCAACATGGTATTCTCAACAAAATACCACAAGAAACAAATCACAGATATATAAAATGTATACAGCTAACAAAATTTTATAAGTTTAACTTACAAAAACTGTAAATGTTGCCGCTTTAAAATATTTACCCAATCTGAGGAATTTTTTTTGCAGAAGGCACCACGCCCACAACGTTTTTCTTCAGTGGTGAAGAAATTTTTAACTTTTTCCAAAGGGCAAACAAAGACCAATGCTACCTTCTTCATTCGCAAGATTTGCCAAAGAGTTCTGTTACGAGGGGATCCTAACAAAAAATACTCGTGCGGCACAGCAAGTATGATGAAACACCTAAGGACCCTTCATCCAAACAATCTTGCACGAGAAGAGTGCAAACAGATGAGAAACACTCCTGTTCTGTATCTGTAAAAAAGAAACACAAATAAATGTATATTAATAACTTTCAAATTTATACTATTCCATTACTGTACAAACACATTTTATATAAAAACTGACTAAGAAACTATAGTCCTGAACCACAAGTGTGACGATCGTTAACACACTACATGCATAGTGCATACTACTTTGAAGCAGTTCATGCCCTAAAGCCTACCTCACTAAAAGGCTACATGCTAACTGACTAAATGATTACAGTACTATAAGGAGACACACTGGGTGAGTGACAGGGTGTTTGCTAGAAGAGTATGAATACTAACTAGGGAATTGAAGGTGTGAAACACAACTGTGTAGGTGATTAGAGGACTGCATCCATACTGCATAGGTATTTAAAGCAGTCCATGTGCTAAGGCCTGGCTCACTGCATGACTACTTGGGTACTGACTGAATGATTAGAGTACTGCAAAGATAGTATCTTGGTGAATTTATAAGTGTTTGGGTTTTAGCACAGTGAATGGATAAGTACATGGTGCTGAATGGGTCACTAGAGGAGTGCAAATGGAGTGACAGGGTGTTTGCTGGAAGTGAACGGATACTGACTAGGGGAATTGAAGGTGTGAAAGACAAGTGTGTAGGTGCTTAGAGGACTGCATGCATAGTGGATAGGGGTTTGAAGAAGTCCATATGCTAAGACCTGGCTCTGTGCATGAATACTTAGGCAGTGACTGAATCATTAGAGTACAGCAAGGAGAGTGCCTAGGTGAATTTCTAAGTGCTAGGCTTTTTGCACAGGGAATGGATTAGTACTTGGTACTGAATGGGTCACTAGAGGAGTGCAAAGGCAGTCACAAGTGCTGGACTGTATGGATACTGACTAGGAAATTGAAAGTGTGAAAGACAAGTGTATAGGTGGTTAGAAGACTGCATGCATAGTGCATAGGGGTTTGAAGCAGTCCATGTGCTAAGGCCTGGCTCAGTGTATGAATACTTAGGCACTGACTGAATGATTAGAGTACTGCAAAGATAGTATCTTGGTGAATTTATAAGTGTTTGGGTTTTAGCACAGTGAATGGATAAGTACATGGTGCTGAATGGGTCACTAGAGGACTGCAAAGGAAGTGGCAGGGTATTTCCTGGAAGTGTATGGATACTGACTAGGGAATTGAAGGTGAGAAAGACAATTGTGTAGGTGGTTAGAGGACTGCATGCATAGTGGATAAGGGTTTGAAGCAGTCCATATACTAAGGCCTGGGTCACTGGATGAGTACTTGGGTACTGACTGAATGATTAGAGTACTGCAAGGAGAGTGCCTGGGTGAATTTATTAGGGTTTGGCGCAGTGAATGGATTAGTACATGATGCTGAATGGGTCACTAGAGGAGTGCAAATGGAGTGACAGGGTGTTTGCTGGAAGTGAACGGATACTGACTAGGGGAATTGAAGGTGTGAAAGACAAGTGTGTAGGTGCTTAGAGGACTGCATGCATAGTGGATAGGGGTTTGAAGAAGTCCATATGCTAAGACCTGGCTCTGTGCATGAATACTTAGGCAGTGACTGAATCATTAGAGTACTGGAAAGAGAGTGTCTTGGTGAATTTATAAGTGTTTGGGTTTTGGCACAGTGAATGGATTAGTACATGCTGTTGAATGGGTCTCTAGAGGACTGCAAAGGAAGTGACAGGATATTTCCTGGAAGTGTATGAATACTGACTAGGGAATTGAAGGTGTAAAAGACAAGTGTATAGTATGTTAGAACACTACATGCATACTGCATAGACATTTGAAGCAGTCTATTTGGTACTTAGAAACTGACTAAATAATCAGACTACTTCTAGGACAGTGCTTAGGTAAAACTTTTAAATGTTCAGTTCTGCCACAGTGAACAGAATAGTACATGGTACTGCACCTTAGTGTCAAACCCTGACTCATTTTCTCAATGCATAAGCAAAGACTAGCTTCTAATGCTACTAAAACTTGACAACATGAGAGGTTTTAAATTAGTTATCTGTCAGCAAATACACAATGTTACCAAATGCTTCTCTCACAGTGGTTCTCAAATGCACACAGACTGACAGTGTGATTCTAGACAACAACCACTATACCTAGGAGTTTACCAAAAATCATTCACTACTATGGAAGTGGTAAGTGAAGTGAACTGCACACAATCTTCATATTTCAGGACTGCACTTTTATGTCAAAGCCTGACTCATACAATCAAAGCATAAGCAAAGACTGGCTTCTAATGCTACTAAAACTTCACAACATGACCGGTTTTAAAACAGGTATATGTCAGCAAATACACAATGTTACCAAATGCTTCTCTCACAATCCTTACCCTAATGCACACAGACTCACAGTGTGATTTTAGACAAGCAACACTATCCTAGGAGTTTACCAAAACTCATTCACTACTCGGGAAGAGTTAATGGTACTGCACACAATCTACATATTTAAGTACACCACATCAGTGTCAAAGCATGACTCATTTAATCAACGCATAAGCAAAGACTGGATTCTAATCCTACTAAAACTTCACAACATGACAGGTTTTAAAACAGTTATCTGTCGGCAAATACATGATGTTACCAAATGCTTCTCTCACAGTGATCCCAAATACACACTAACTCACAGTGTGATTCTAGACAAGCACCACTATCTCTATGAGTTTACCAAAACTCATTCACTACAGTGCAAGTGGTAAGGGAACTGCACACAATCTACATATTTCAGCACTGCACTTTTGTGTCAAAGCCTGACTCATTTAATCAAAGCATAAACAAAGACTGGCTTCTAATGATAATAAAACTTGACAACATGACCGGTTTTAAAACAGTTATCTCTCAGCAAATACACGATATTACCGAATGCTTCTCTCACAATCCTTACCCAAATGCACACAGACTCACAGTGTGATTTTAGACAATCAACACTATCCTAGGAGTTTACCAAAACTCATTCACTAGTCTAGAAGAGTTAATGGTACTGAACACAATCTACATATTTAAGTATAGCACATCAGTGTCAAAGCATGACTCATTTAATCAACGCATAACCAAAGACTGGATTCTAATGCTACTAAAACTTCACAACATGACAGGTTTTAAAAAAGTTATCTGTAAGCAAATACATGATATCACCAAATGCTTCTCTCACACTGATCCCAAATACACACTTTTCTGTCAAAGTCTGACTCATTTAATCAAATCATAAGCCATAACTGTCTTCTAATGCTACTAAAACTTCACAACATGACAAGCTAAAACAGTTATCTGTCAGCAAATACATGATGTTACCAAATGCTTCTCTCACAGTGGTTCCCAAATGCACACAGACTCACTGTGTGATTCTAGACAAACAACACCATCCCTTGCACTATACCAAAACACATTTCTTCATCTAGAAGTAGTACTACATTTTAGTATAGAAACATAACATAACTCATTTCACAAATTCATAAACAGTGACTGGTTTCTAATTCTACCAAAATATAAAAACTGCACAGTTATCTGTTTACAAACGCATGAAAAACACAAATGCTTATCACAGAATGGTTTCTGCATGCACACACATTGTAGAGAAAAAAAGTACTCCCTACACATTAGCAGGAAAAATACATTAGTCTGATTAAAATCAAAATAGTCTACATACATCCCCACACAATTAAATAACTCATCTTTCAAGTTCTTTTGTAGAATAAGAAGTATATCAATCACTCACCATATTTTCTTTTACAGCATCTCTGCACTGTGCACCTCTCAGCAAAAGCAAAGAATGAAAAAGTTTCCCTTTCATTTTCCACACATATACATGTAAACATCAAATCACAATCCTTCGCACATAAACTCAAAAGCAAACACACATTTCTATTGGTTAAACATTTCAACCCTTTCCAACTGAAATACATTTCAACCCTTCCCCCAATCTGCCTTCTGCCTGTTACCATAGAAACAGGTCATGGAACACTGCACTGAGCTCACAGGTCACAAGTTCAGCACACAATGTTCCTACACAAGACAGGAAGTGTGCTTGACTTTTCAACATATCAGCTTATCATATGTTCCTTACAATCTGTTTTTGTTAACCAATAACAATCATACCTTTAAAAAACAGAAATATACACCCTACCTTTCAGTGTAGAAAGTTGTCATGCAACCAATGATTTCTTGTCGTTTTTCAAAAAACGTTGCCCTGGATCCTCGCACCCACCGCGAGAGAATCCGTGCATCCAACGCGATAGGATGTGCGCACCGTGCGTGCATTTCCCCGTGTTTTTTTTTTTTTTTAAAAAGGGGGCCCCAGGGGGTCCTTCTGGGACCCCCTAAGCACCTCTAGAGGGTCAAAGTATTTCCACTCTGCCCCCTTTATATGTTTTACACACAAATTCCCCTTGCATCTTCAGCCTCGCTTCTACCGAGGCAGAAAATGGCTGCCAACAGTTCCTGGTTTCGAATGTAGAGAGACACTCGACAGCCAATTAGCATTCAGCGCGCGATCGGGAAGGTGTGCGCTCGATTCGGGGAGGGTGCGCGCTCGGTTCGGGGAGGGTGCGCTTACGGTGCGGGTACGGTCCGCGGATCCTCCGCGGCCATAGATAGCACTAACTTTTTTACCCTAATTTTCTCAGGAACTACTGAACAGATTCACACCATATATGCAAAAGGCACGAGTCCGAACTGAGGACTACCTCTTTGCCAAATTTGGTGTCATTCCGTTCAGCGGTTCGGGCTGTAGCTGCGACAACAGATCCTATGGGAAACTGCATGGGGAAAACGCGTTTTGGGACCCCCCTTTTTTCTCGGCCCCTGCTTGACGGATCACCACACAACTTTCAGGGTAGGAGAGGAGCGGAGCTGGCCAAAAGTTTGGAAAATTTTGCGAGGATTCGTCAACCGGCGCTAACGTTATTCCAAATAGAATGTTGCGGATTTCCTATGGAAAATAGGTCCTAACTATAACTATCTACTGGCGACCGCCAGTAGATAATATATATATATATATATCATCATCATCAAAACCTTTATTTCGATTGTTTAAAATCATAAAAGTACATAAATAAAACAATTCACATGATATATTCGATAAATACAATAGCCATGATAGGAATGAAAATAACATACTGTTTTATCAACAAGCGGGGCCCCCCATTTTGTTTTAAAACAAACAATCAATCTGTATTAGTGCGAATTAATTTCCTACGAATCATCCACATCGCAAGTAAAAATTTGGAAACTGCTACCACGACTAGTGAATTAAGATCACTTCGCAGAATCCTGAAAAAATCGAGGTAGCTCCTAATACCTAGATTCAAGCATAGCTGAATAATCCATTTCTTCCGAATACCAGTGTATGCTGGGCAAAAGAGCACAACATATATATATGTGTGCGTGTGTGTGTGTGTGTGTGTGTGTGTGTGTGTAGGCAGAAACGTGTCAATAAACAGACATGATTGGTTCCTAACAAAACCCTCTTGGTATTTCCATTGTTTCAGGGAGGTGTATAAGTAAAGACTTGGCATCCTCTGCTTTTAAAGAACTTCAGTTGGTCCTTGGTTGACACCTTACAAGACATGGATGGATTCTTACAGAGAGAATTGGATTTGGTAGGCATCAGCACCAGGGGATCTGCAAAAATGGACACTCCAATCTTAACAGAGAGAAGAGTGACCCTAGGATTATACACGCCAACAGATGTAGGTGAGAGTTTGAATTCCTTTAATTGACACAAGAGTAGGGTCCGTCTGCAGAGTCAAGTTGAATATCAAAGGTAATTTCTAGTTGATAAAATTAGAGGTTCAGATACTTTTGCTATGTGTACCGTGTTGCCTTAATCTGACTCCATTGCATCGCTGGTCATCCCTCTGCTTCATCCTGGTGCTACCCTGAGACTCTACTATTGACCCCTCACACACACACGCACACACACACACACTGCAATGCTGATTCATCTCCTGCCAGTTTAGGAGCTCTACATATCACCTTTAATTTGTTCTATTAAATGTAATTATGCCCTGCCAGTTACTGCTCTGAAAGAGGTCAGGCATTGCAACTAATTGTTTTCTATAGATAGATTAATCATAGTGGAAGATGGATCATGCTCATTCCAGGAGACACATGATGGAGGGGATATGCTCAAGGTACGTTGAGCAGGTTGGCACCTTTCAAGTCCCTCTCACTCATTGCATGAATTAAGACTACAGTGATGATCTATGCAACCAGATGAATTAACAAGGGAGGAATGTAAATTTGTTGGCACAAAATATTTTTGTTCAATACTAGAGCAGTATTAAAGACATTAACCTTCATCTATTGTCACCATCATATGATCCTGTTTATGTTTAGACACCTGTTTGTACATAAGGTGGTAAGAATGGTTGTGTTTGCACAAGAATACTAGCAATTGTGATAACGGTATCATATTTGAAACTAGCATCAGAATCAATATGATACTATATGCATACATATCGAATAGGTGATTGCTAAGATATAGTAAAATAAATAGTCAGTGATCTATGGTATTGATGTATAATTGCATTTGTATAGTGCTTACTACCCCTGATGAGGCATTGAAGTGCTTTATGATGGGTAGCACTCTGCTCCAGAACCTAAGGCTAGTGGTTAATCCAGTGGGTAGTGGTTATTATTAGTTAGTGTTTATTGTTGGGTATTGGGTTTATTCTTGTGCTCTCAAGGGATCATTCTATGTATTTACTCCAGTTTCTTTGTGTTAGACTAAAATAATAGGAGCTTGGTGTGATCCTTAGAAGAAGGGGTGTGAGTACATGGCTGTAGGTTGCTGAGGTGAATAGAATAGCTAGAGGAAATTAGTTATTGTTAGGTTGTTAGGTTGCAGGGATGAGGTTTCAAAGGAGAGGTTGTGATTTATGAAGTGAATGTGGGCAATTTGCAGAAATAAAATAATAGAAAGTAAAACCGGCAGGCATGTGACTTAAAGTAGGATTCACTAACAGAGAGTAAGGTTAGCAGAGGATGGAGGGTAAGGAGGGAGACATTTGATAGAATGGAAGGAGAGCAAACACTAACTAGTTTTAAGTCAAGGCTAATGTTTTATACAGGGTTTTAGGAATATTATGAGAACACACGTTTTGAGATAGATGCAATCTAAGGATGCAAACTTTAGAAAGAGACAGCATTATGTGTGTAAGATACCATATTGCACTGTAGCATTTATAAAAACAACTTGCTGTTCCCATGTGGAGCACCAAGGGTGTAGCCAGAAAATTAAAATACCCCCCACTGTTTTCCAAAGCTGTAAAGACACCAAGCACGTGAAGCAAGCCACCCGACCCTCTCTGTAAGAGCTCTCTTGTATCTTCTATCCAAGCTACTATGCATTCATCCTTTCATCCTTCCATCCACCAGATGATATACACTATTTCACGTTCATGTTCATCCATTCAATCTTTCATCCATTATCCTGTCTTTCACAATATCATCCATCCATTTGATATTCCATCCATCCATCCATTAAAACATGCATCCATCCATCCATCCACCCATCCACCCATCCATCCATCATTTGTATTACCCATCCATCAATAACGCCTTTCATCCATCAATTGATTTTTTTTTGTCTATCTATCCTCCATGCATCCTGTCAGACTTCCATTGGCGCTGCCATCCATACATCCTCTTGGATTTCTATTTACTTTGCCATCCATCCACCCATCCTCTTTCATTTCCATTTGCTCTGTCCTACACCCATCCTCTCAGATTTCCATTTACTCTTCTATGGTTTCTTTCAAATTCATCCGTCCACCTACCCATCCAGCCTCTCAGATTCCCATTTACTCTGCCATCCTTTCATTCACCCATTTTCTCACCCACTCATCCAGCTATCCTTTCACCCACTCATCCTCCCATCTTTTCACCCACCCGTCCTTTCACCCGCCCATGCATCCTCTCACTCAATATTCCAGCCACCCTTTAACTCACCCAACCGTCCATGGATCCTTTCACCCACTCATCCATCTTTCCTTTCACCCACTTATCCATCCAGCCTTTCATCCATACTTCTTTCCATTTCCTATCCATCCATTTTTCTTGTTTCCTTCCTTATAGAATTATTTATGAGCTTTTGTCTGCCAAGTTGCAGACAGAAGAGACCCATAAAGAAATCCACCCCCTGCTGTAGCTGCTAAAGCAAGGGGTTTACTATTCCCCTGTAGGGCACCCAAGTGACTATCCACAGAAATAAGATACAAATCTACCTCACCCACCCAGAACCTAGCACCCCACCTCATCCAAATGAGGTGCGTCAGATGACCTCCATCTTAACAGCCAATGGCTGCAGAGGTTCAAACACTCCCTCGCTCTGGGTATCATTACTGGTATCACAAACAGGGCCGGACTGGCCGTAGCGCACATCGGGCGTTTGCTCGGGAGGCTGGAAGGTTGGGAGACGGTTTTGTTACTGGGGGCCGGTTTTGCAGCTATGCTGACATATCAGTAACAAAAGCAGCAGTTCCTCTCCTCCCCTCCCCCCCTGTGGGTGGGGCACGGTGGAACAAAATTGCCAGTACTACTTTGGGTTCCCAGTCCAGCCCTGATCACAAAATAAGGCTGTTGTGGGCTGGAGCTACGGTTCACTGGTGTGGCGCACACAGATATGTACCCCACCCCCAATAACACTGAGACGCCTCTTAGACTGTCTGAGTCAGAGGCACAGAGGACCTTTTATCTGAGTGGGGACCCACTGCTCTGAAGTCACAAAGGAAACATGCAGAACTTAATAAACGTAAAAAGAGAATGAAAAGGCAGAAGTGAAACAGATGCAGCAAATGAAGGGTGGAGTGGTCACTCACCAAACATACCATCAACAATATCAAGGCATTACAGATTTGTGATCAATTTGAGAAATAACTGAAGTGGTGCAATTTAATATGAGATTGCCTGCAATGTGATTGTTAAATACAAGCACTTATGCTAACCAGGGCAAGGGAAATAAGCAGGGGCGAGGTACTCATATACACTTCAATTCCACTCTCATTGAGAACTCGAGTTCTTCATAGGGCAGATGTAACAACACTTCCCGAAATGAGGGGTTCCAGGCCAATAAGTTTGAAGGAATTGCAGACCACTTCACCCCAAGCACACTCTACCTACACCTTATAGAGGCATCCACATCATCTGGATGGGGTCAAGAAATAAGGACGAGGGAAGCAACACGGAGGGCATAGGTGAGGAGAAGGATCGCAGGGGACAGGAAGGGTGACCAACCGTGCGTAAATTTCACGGACCGTCCGTGATTTGGATCTCACGTCCGTTGCCCGTGATGATCCCCTTCACGGACGCCTTTTGTCCGTAATTTTGGGCATTGCAGGCCACAGCGCTGTCTCCCTGTGAGAAGCCCCAGCTCCCTGGTGGGGCCACCTCACACTCATCCTCGGAGCACAAGAGCAGCCCCACCCACTGTTATTCTGTATGTGGCTGATTGTCACATACAGAATGACAATGGGCCAGTCTAGACTGTTAAAGCATGTGGTGGCCTCCTCCTGCCCTGTTTTAACAGTACATAATTAAAAATGTTGCACCTCACCAGATGGAAGAAATGTACAGAATTCAGTTCATGAAAAGATGCCAGAGAAAGAAGTTAAAAAGAAGGGGTTAGAGTTCTTTCACTGTCTCATCATTTTGGAACTGAAACTTTTTCAATATTATAAACAACGAAGCCATAGTTGCTGTTTTTTTTATTTTATGCAACTTACAACCATTGACAAAGCCAATAGTCCTGGCTTGTTGTAGGCGTAATGTATTACATATCTGGATGCAATTACAGAAGTAGCAGAATACCAGTTGGGCAGCACACCATGCTAAGCACAGATTTTTAGCTTCTGTGTTTTAAGCCACACCCTTAGTCACATTGGGCATGCCCTTTAGAGAGACCCCCAAGTTTTTTCAACCCACTTATAGCCCTGGAACCAACACCATGTCACAGTCGCCTCACATCCTGACACTGTGCATCATGCATAACTCATGACTTCCAAGGTTTCAGATTGCCTATGTGCAGGGGGCATAATGAACCCTCCCCCACCCCAGCACTTGCTTTTAGAACTACAGCAAGGGTGAAGTTCTTGGTGGCCCTCTTCTGGCTGCAACTCAGCGCAAAATTAATTTTAAAAGGTGGGTGAGTAAGCAAGTGTAGGAATGGGTGAATGGCTGGATGGATTAGTGAAAGGATGAATAGATGAGTAACATGGTGAATGGATGGATAATGAGAGAAAGGATGGATGGATGAGTAATTAGAACGAAGGATGAGAGAAAGGGTAAATAAGTAGATGTATGGGTGGAATGGCTGATGTATGGGTAAAAGTGTGACTGGATGTGTAAAAGGGTGGATGGATGGGTGAAAGGACGGATGGATGAGTGAAAGGACGGATGGATGAAGGGCGAGTGAATGGGTGGTTAGATGAGTGAAATAATGGATGGATTGATGAATTGATAAGTGAAAGGGTGAATGGATGGACGGATGAGTGAAAGGGTGGATAGATGGATGAGAGAAAGGATGCATGGTTGAGTGATAGGGTCAATGGGTGGATTCATGAGTGGATGAGTGGATGGATGGGTGGTTGAAGGGATGGCTAGGTAAAAGAGGGAAGGAGAGAGAAAAGGAGGATGGATGGATGAGTGAAAGTATGGATGGATGATTTACAGGATGGATGGGCGAATGTGTGTATGGATGAGTGAAAAGAAGGATGTAAGGATGGATGAGTGAAAGAATGCATAGATGAGTGAAAGGGAGGGTGAAGAGCCGGGAGAAAGGATGGATGGAGGAGTGAAATGGTGAATGGATGGACATATGAGTGACTGGGTGAATGGACGGATGGATGAGTAAGTGAATGGATGGCTTGATGGGTGAAGGGGTAAAAGGTTGGCTGAATGAGTGGATGGATGGGTGGAAGTGTGGATGAATGAGTGAAACGATGGATGGGGTTAAAGGGTGGCTGGATGGATGATGGATAGATGAGTGAAAGGGTGGATGGAGGGATGGATGAGTGAAATGATGGATGGAAGGATAGATGATGGATACGTTTCAAATAGTTGAATAGGTTTGGATATGGATGGGCACACAGATGGAAGGACAGAATGAATGGTGAAAAACTGAATGATGGATGAAAGAATGAATGGATGCCTGTAGTAATCAAGTCCACTCAGTTGTGATGATTTAAGTAGATTTATTGGAGATGGTACAGGATCACAGGTAGAAAAGGATAGGACCAGATGAGGATCTGTTCAAGTCCAGAGGGAGACCCCACCAGGAGCAGCCAGCCAGCAGGCAGCTCAGCCCAGTCAACTGTCAATACTCACTGCAGAATCCCAACATTCTGACAGCATCATAACATGAACATTCCACTGGTGGTAGATTGGCATTGCATCAGCATATGCAGGATATAACATATCCCCCTTTCTTATACGGGAAAACATAAAGCTAGAAACATAAGAGAAAAACCTGAGAAAGTGAAAGCAAAGTGATTATACAAAAACAAAGAGAACAACGATCATAAGAAAAGCAACCAGAGAGAAATTAAGAAACAGAGAAGAATCAAACATAGAAACCATCCTCCCTTCTTACACAACAGTAAAGAAGAAAAAAAAACAACAACGTAAGAGAAAAGGATAAAAGAAAACACAACAGACTGCCCCAAAACATACCCACTGGCCAGAACAGGAATGAAATGGAGGCTGAAAATGGAAAACGAAAAAAACACAGGGCAACAGATAGCGACAAACGCAGAGGAAAATAACACGCCAGAAAAACAAAAGATAGTCCAGAATCCACAAGAGACACGAGAAGAAGAACTCAAAGGGAAACAGTAAAGAAGAAAGAAACAGGAAAAATGAGGAATAAATATAAGGGTAATTCCCCATCTAAACACCACTATCTTAAAGCAATGATAAAAATTGTAATGCAAAGATAACAGTGCAAAAACAGCAATAAAATATAATATCAACCGAACATACCTAGCAATGAAAATATGGAAAACATTGAAATAAGGTATAAACCTAAGCTAAGTATGTGAACTAAATTGCATGGGTGAGAACCCACGACCGATCTCTTGGGAAAGAGATGACTTGTGCACCACTCTGGGAATGCTCCCCACACACATATAAGTGTAAAAACAAACTTTGTGTGGAAAAGCCACACCGTGCACTATAGTGATGCAACTGGTAATGCAAAAGGACTGTAACCTTTGCATGAAATCCCTATAAAAGGGTAGAATTGACAGTGTTTGGGTGGGAACCCACACTTATGCAATAGGACTGTAACCTATGCATGGATCCTCTGTGAGAGGGAAACAAAATAGTGCACCTGTGAAAAAAATTGTATAAACGTGCAACAAACAGATGGGACTAAGGCCCATAAAGTACACCCTGTGTAGGGTAAACTAGAATGTGAATGTATGGGTGGGAACCCATATACTTAATGCAAAGGGGCAACACCCTTGCATAGCTCCCAGGAGGGAGGTCGAATAGAGTTGTGCACAGATGGGACTAAAACCCGTGCACAGTAATGAAGGGATAATAACACCTGCCAGAAACCATGTTGAGGTATAGACATTGTGCACTGCTCTGCACCGCTCAAATAAGACAAAAAAATAAACAACCTGACTTGTTATAAAGCTTGACTAGTCGCACTATTTTAAAAGTTACTCAGCAGTTTTAGAAAATGTAGAATTAACTACAACACAGGAGGTTGAAACGATGTAAAACTGTAATAAATAAAAGTCTAAAATTGGCATATGAAATTGGCATATAAATAATGAATGCTTTTTTAAATAAACACTAGATGGCATTGTCAAAATAAAATGACACCTCCAATGCCACGTCTAAAAAAAAAACGAGTCACATCGTTAATCCAAACTCACAGGTACAGAGGTTGATGAATGTAGCCACTGTGCTCATAACGTAGAGAAAATACTGCCGACCGTTTTAAGAGAACAAGAACCTCAGACCAACGAGAGTCTTAAAAACAGAGCGTCACGAGAGTCTTAACTGCAGAGCGTCCCTTCCCTTATGGTAGAACACAGACTTCCGTAGTTGCAAGCATCTCCACGTTATCGATGCGTGATCAGGTTGGCAGTGAAATGTACAATAAAGTTCATGTATAATAAAAAAAAACGTGGTTGGCAAAATACCGGAAAGGAATGAAGACAATGGTGTATTGCAGCAGCTTGAATGTCCACGCCAATTCAAAGATGGCGGCACGTTTTTTCTTACGCTATCCCGGGTGGCTCAGGGCACGCTGAAGCATGCAAGCGTGAATTCACAAACAAAGCAGGAGACCGAATGTCGGGCGTCACAGAGAACTGAAGAACGGAGAATGCACTCCCTGCTCGCGACAGTAGAAGGTGAGAGCGCGCTTGCATTTTGAAATTGAAGGATGCGCTGCCGTTAGACTGTAGTGAAGATCCACCTCAGGGTTTTAAATAAATATTAAAAACATGGAGATTTGCCGAAAAGAACACAGTCCTTGCTCACAAACATATGTGCATATGCTCACCAAAACACTGGTACTCACATAAAACAATACACAGCCAGGTCTTCACAGTGTCAAATAGACTGCCCTTCGACATAGCCGGGTGATCAGGCCGACTACGTCTTGATCGGAGATGAAACTGATGAGGCTTGCAGAAAGTGTAGAACTGTATTTGGAAGCACGTTTAAAAATCCTTAGTTGACAGCATGAATGAAGGTGAAAAGCAGTAGGGAGAGTTTTAAGCATGCGTAGACGATACACGCTTTCTATGTACAGACAGCTCACTCCTCAAAAGGCACACAAATTACCTCGTTTGCTGAGGCTCTTGTTTGTAGAGACGTTGCAGACAAAACAGGAACACGTTTGGGCTGCAGTTGAAACAGACTCGGTTTTTTTTTGAGGTGCTGCATGCGTTGGAAGAACAGACCTTTTCACACGCTGTAGGAACAGAAGGCAGAGACATGAGCTGTTGCATAGAGATAGGAACTGGCACGCTTGCGTTCCGTTGTTGAAGTAGTTGATTGATTGAAAGATGAAGTTGCAGGTTCTTTAAGAAATCTGCCCAAGACTGAATGTAGACTTCCCAGACGCTTTTCCTCACAGGAACAACTGGCAGACTGGTAGTGGGCGACCGATGGGAGGTCACTGGTGGGGTCAGGATGCCAGTTGAGAAAGCTGGAGGTTGATGTAGTCTTGAAGTTGCTTGAAGTTGAAGATGGTTGAAATTGAAGTTGCTTGAGGTGACAGAAGTAGGTTCTTTAAGATTAAAATCGTCGCCAAAATACTGTAGTAATCAAGTCCACTCAGTTGTGATGATTTAAGTAGATTTATTGGAGATGGTACAGGATCACAGGTAGAAAAGGATAGGACCAGATGAGGATCTGTTCAAGTCCAGAGGGAGACCCCACCAGGAGCAGCCAGCCAGCAGGCAGCTCAGCCCAGTCAACTGTAAATACTCACTGCAGAATCCCAACATTCTGACAGCATCATAACATGAACATTCCACTGGTGGTAGATTGGCATTGCATCAGCATAAGCAGGATATAACAATGCCACACCCCCGGGTGACCCAACCCGCCATCGGAAACCAGCACATGGCGTCAGACAGCAAGCGCAGAACTCAGGCTTGAAACGCTCCTTCTGCCTGCCAAAAAGCAGAAACTAATTCCTTGTACCGTGCCGTGGTACCACAAGACACTTTCCGCTCTTGGGCCGTTCGGCGGCAGTGCACCCATGCCACCGGGAAGCAGCACGAGCAGCCCCCACCTGCCCAGAGGCAATGAAAGATGCATGAGGGTACAACTCCGTGCAGCCCTTCTGCAGGGAAAGGCGGACAAGACAACATAAGCTGCACATGCTGACAACAGCAGCGACGTGACTCGAGTCCCTTCCACCACAAATGTATTTTCTTTTAAAATTGTGCACCACTAAGAATATTGCGCCTGGGGCAACCGCCCCTGTGGTCCCATCCATGCTATGCCACAGCCTACCAGTATGCATGATACCTGACTCTTACACCTTGTAGCCCTCGTTGTCTTAAGTGACATTTCCTGTACATTGACGTTCCCATTTATGAGTCATTGTCTCTATAAAATTTGTGTGTGATGTAACGCACTCCACCACCCTGCCGTACATACTTCGGATGAGTAGTGCTATAAAAGAAATTAAATACACATGAGAGAAGGTCTATGTGAAGAATGGCCGTATGCGGCATTTAGCTTTTCCCCAGAGACTGGAAGGATGGGGGGATTTTTTTTTATTTGGGGCTGGCACTGCAAAGTTCCTTGCATATCCAGCAGTTTTCAGGCAACAAAAAGTGTCATGATAACTTTAGTGACTAATGTACCTACTGGAAAGAGATGGAGGTTTCGTTTAGTGGCAGTTTTGAATCATCTAAGGTAGCACAGAAGGTCAATATGCCTGCTGCAAAGAATGTGTACCATGCATATCAAAGAACAGTATTTTATGTGCAGAGCTCAGTGGGTTACTGTTTTTGTCACTGAAATTCTTTTGTTACTGTGCAGTTCATAAATTGCATACGTAATCTAGCCCAGTGAGCTATGAACTGCCATCAAAGAGCTGCATGCAAGCTGCATGGTACAGGTTATAAAGTTATGTTTCTTCCTAGCTTTTAATTATCCTGATGTTGCTAAAAAAGGTTTGCTTGGGCAGTAATAAATTGTAATCATTAAAGTCAACGCTAACTACTGTGTTACGTTCTGAATCCTGAGTTTGAGCTTCTTCAGACCAAGCACTCTTGCAAAATGCCTACCAATATGGGTGACATGCATCCTACACCTTGTAGTCCCTGCTGCCTTATGTAAAACTGATTGACACGCATATGATTAATTGTCTCTGTTTGTGTTTGTGATGTAAAGTGCTCTGGCACCCTGCACTGGTATGAGAGGCGCTATAAAACAAATGAAATGCATGTGAGAGAGGGGCACTGTTGGTGATAGTGAGGGAATCATTGAAGAGCCCCATTAAAGATTGTCGTATACTGATGCACAGTAGAGTCATCATTTACTATGCTTTAGAAGCTGATACAATTGATATATGATGAAAAATGTGTTGCAGAGGGCACCGTGTTTTCCAAAATGTTCTAGGGGATGTGAACGGCTGTAAGCTGTCAGTTTGTTTGTAACACACAACTTTTAAATATCTGCAAATGAACTGTGCAAATGTTTCAAAACATCAGTAGTTAGGAAATCACAAATGGCCCACTTGTTTGTAATTCAGTAGTATGCTGGAAACAGAGTTTTAATAGGATAAAAACAATCAAGACACTTTACTAGGTGAGGATTGCTGAAACCTCATTTCCACACATTAGTATTTGTGCACTATATAGTTTTATCAGTAAAACTGCATGTTGACATTTTGCTTCCATTCAATAGAAAATGTTCTGTAGGTAAAAGACAGGTCTGTTTCTAGTCATTAACACACTTCTAGTTATCAGTGAGAATCTGCAGTTTACACAAAAAGGAAACAGCGCAAGCAGTATATGATTTCCAATATACAGGTAAAAATAGGAGGGCTGATATATGGCTCGCCAGGGCATTATATAGTAATGTCAACTCCTATCTAACCACTCTGATCCACAATAATACCATAACACTCAGCAGTGTTCAGCCAATTATAGCTCATGCAGGCTGGTTAATAACTCCCTTTTCCTACTAAATGCGCCTACCCTCACACAAGACCTGTCTGCTATGGGTCTCATCCAATACTCAGTACTGTACCAGCCCCTATGCAAGTCATCACCAGCTGTACAGAAATGGAATTCCTCAAGTGATCTGACATTTAAAGCTGGCCACTCGAAGCACTGCACTGTAGTCCAGCACTGCAGGCCCCAATTAGCTACATCCGATGCTTGCCACTTTATATCTCACAATGGCACTGGTGTGTCTGTAAAACGTACCTTTTTTCCCAAAGTTGTGTCCTGAATTATGACATTCTGTTTTGAATTTTTGTCCTGACTTTTGACCCTTTGTCCTGATTTTTTACACTCACTGCCAATAATTTGTACACATTCCAGTTGGTCACCCCAAGGACAAGGCCAGAAGCAAGCATGGAGGGAGGCAGAAGGAGTACACTACATGATTGAGAGAGAGCAAGGCGGGACACTGGAACAGGATCACACGTGCGAGACAGTCACCTAACGAAACCGGAGGTGGCCCGCCCTACAAGGCACATGGAGGGGGAGGCCTCCCTTCACTCTTGCTGAGGGGGCCCCCTGGAGCTCACCCCCCTCCATACCGCAAGGGCTTTTGTTATGCCACTGGGGCAAGAGAGAATGCGAAACAGGGAATGGGAAGAAGCACACACATGATAAACCAATGCTTGGGGAGAAGCACACAAGGGCAAGAACAACATGGAGGGGCATGGGGAAGAAGCGCACAGGTGAGAGCAACATAGAGGGATGAGGAGAAGAACATGATGGAGACAGCTCAAAACACATGCACTCCCATGGACTGGTTAACCAAAAATAAAAAAGAAGTGTATGAAAAGTAAGCAGTGGAAGGACACAAGAAATGAGGCCATGCATCAGCGGAGGGACAAGCATAAGAAGAGTAATAAAGGCCCACTCAACCAGTCTCTGAAGCACGGTTGACTGTATTTCTAGGCAGCTTTACTAAAAACATGCCACATACTGTGATCAACCCTATGCTTTCATATTCTGTTGAAAAGTTTAATGAAACAGGCCCTTAGATGTGTGACCTACACAAGTAATGGGTTCACATTCTCCCTCATCTGGTAGCCGAACACCCCATTGTAGCGCTTGACTCTTTCAGGGTAGCCGAGCAGAGCAGTCCAAGGCCTACTCAAGGGAGGTGGTGTGGGCTAGTAATCAACATTCGCTGGCACCCAATAACAGCACTCAATAAAGAATAGGCCACGTTACAACGCAAGGGTTTACAACGCATGCCATTACAACACGGTCATTACAACGACTGCGTTGTTACGCCGCATACCATTACAGCGCAAGTCATTACAGCTACTTGCTGTGGGGGGGCACTGGATTTTGGAATAGTATAATTTACAATTCCAACTCCAGTCTGTGCAACAGTAGGGAAGGTGTTGGATTTAACATCCAACCCCTTCTGCCCCCTACAGCAAATCGTTGTAACGGCTTGCATTGTAATGGTATGCGATGTAACAAAGCCGTCGTTGTAATGACCACATTGTGATGGTATGCAATGTAACAAAGCGGTCATTGTAATGACCGAGTTGTAATGGCATGTGAAGTATCAACATCGTTGTAACACGTTGTAAATGATGTTTACCCCCAATAAATAATTGCCCAGTCTGTGCTTTTTCTTTAGAAAAAGGAAAAGTACATTTATTACACAAATACACACACTACTAAATAGCAGTAAATTACAAATATTCCTCAGGCTGGTGGGAATATTTTCCATGACACTGCATGTGACCTCCAAACGGTAATGACCTCCAAATTCACGGTATCCTCCCTTAACATACAATGCAGCACATAACCCTTCATAGGGCGTCAGTTTACTTTAGGTCAATGTTCCAGAAGAGGATGCCACACTATATTTTTGATAATGCAGGATGTCATAACTTGTTACTGATAATGTGGGCATTATCAACAATAACGTGTGGCAATCTCTTCTGCATTTATTACCAGTAACCAGGCATTGCAATCAGGTGCTCACACCCTAATTAATAAAACATTGCAGCATTTAAATAAAGTATTGTTGCTCATAGTGCATAACACCTGAAGAAGAAACATAGCTAAACTGTCAGGAAGAGCACTTTTCAATACAAAAATGTCAATATGTACCATATCTCTGAGTCGCTTATTAAAAGCTTTAGGCCCCAGAACCTGTAACGATATCCTTAACTCATAGAGGTGCTACACTCCTAGCTACAGAGTTTCAACTCCAGACTGGGAAGTCTAGTAAAAGCAAAGATGATCCTGGGTGGGTCATCCTTGCCAAAACCTTCTAAACATAGGGTCTCTACTTTTGCAAAGGTCCTGTGGGGGGCGCCACCACACTCCTGTAGCTCCTCCACACTCTGTTGAACTCCTTGGTGTTGCCCCTATGATCCAGGGGTCGCCACAGTCTACTTTATGTGTGCTAAAATGGCCCAGCAGGGCATTAATGGGCTCTCCTTCATGGAGCTCATGAGTTCTTGATGAGTGGCTCTGGATGCTTGCCCTTACTGGCCTGCGTGGCCACGTGCCACACTGCTTGCCTTTTCCCTTAGTTTTGTTCTTTTGGGGGGAGCCCTGTCCCACTCAGGCACTCCTGTGTGCTCTCAATAGTGGGAGCAGCTCAGGGAGCCCATCCCTGGCTGCCCCGCTGGCTTCCAGTGTGACCAGCACCTGTGCGTGCTGCCATGGGAGCCGGCGGTCTCTTCTTCCCTGTCCGCGCTTCAGGCAGGGCACTGGAATCTGTGGTGGCTGCCTGCTCCCCCAAATGCAAGTGCGTGGAGCAGGGCAGGCCAACAACAGATGGGGAAAGTGCGACTTCACTGCCCCGTCCTTCTATCCTTTTCGGGGGAAGTGTGATAGAGCTGCCCCATTGCCACTGCGATCGGGGGCCAGAGTTGAGGTCCCATGCTCCCAACCAATAAACTTGCCTGGGGGTTTGGAGCCACTGATCTTCTGGGCACTGGGGAGGGGGTCGCACACACACTCCCCTCCCAACATGTAAAGGGGTTTGGAACAGTTGGGCAGTGGAGCTCCACGTGCTCCGGGATCGTGCTGTGGGTCAAGGGTCAAATCCTTCCCCCACTAATATTTTGGGCCCCGTTGGGAAGTTATGCAGGCTTTCGGGCTCATTTTGCTCCTGGTGGTGAGCACTGGGTACCTAGAGCAATTATTTCAGTCCCCCTGGCCTAAAAGGTGGTGAACTTTGCAGGGAGCTTGTTCCACCGACTCCCTGCACCACCCTTTCTCCTTTGTCTTCTCTAGAGCTTCTCTCCTCCTTATCACAGAAGTTCAATCTTTACCCCAACTAGTCCTCAGGGGTTATAAGCAGACCAGCTTCCCTAGTCCTGGGGTGAGCCTCACTGGCCCTGAGGGCAACTGTAGTCAGATTCCCAAGTCCAGATGCGCACTAGGGGGTTCTTCCTTCCAGTTGTCCATGGCTTCCTACTTCAGTCCCAGTGTCCAGCAGAAAAAAACAGCCATGAGAGAGCTCTCTCACTTGTGCGAGACATTTTAAATGGGCCGAAGGTTCAAGTAGCTAGCCAGCTTTGGATTTATTGATAAATGCACACATGGGACACCTTAGAGGGTCCCCTGAAAACCTACCAAACACTGGTGTGGTCTCTGACTAGCCGTAGCCAGCTTGCCACCACCATATATGTTTCTGACCCCATGGGGTGAGAGCCAGCGCTCTCAGAGGCCAGGAACAAAGCCTGCTCTGGACGGAGGTGCTTCACACCTCCCCCAAGCCAGAATGGCATTCCAGGGTGGGAAGCTTCAAAGGCGATGCCACCTTTGAAATATAACTCAGGCATCTCCAGATAGTGACGGATGCAATCTCCCCTGCCCTGCTCCACATTTGGTGGGAAGACAGGCAGGAAAATGGGTTAGATTAAGAGGTGTGCCCACATTCAGTCAGCACCACCCCTAAGGTGGGGCAGGTGATGTGGACACTACTTTTCTAATTCCTCCTTCCTGAGATGGCAGGAATAAACCAATCAGGGCTAGGGTAGTGCCCATTCCCACCGGAAGTGGTCACTTAGAAGAAGTAGACACCCTAAAGGTAAGTAACCCATTGGTTACTACCTATCTCTCCTTTTAACACCCCTAAATTTGGTATTTAGGTGGCTTCCCTGGACCCTGAACTTAGATTTGATAGACACAAAGAAGACCCGAACCAAGAAGAGCTGCTGACCCGAGAACCAAAGACCAGATGATATACACTATTTCACGTTTCCATTCTGTTAATCCATTCAATCTTTCATCCATTATCCTGTCTTTCACAATATCATCCATCCATTTGATATTCCATCCATCCATCCATTAAATCATGCATCCATCCATCCACCCATCCATCCATCATTTGTATTACCCATCCATCAATAACGCCTTTCATCCATCAATTGATTTTTTTTGTCTATCCATCCTCCATTCCTCCATGCAGCCTGTCAGACTTCCATTGGCGCTGCCATCCATACATCCTCTTGGATTTCTATTTACTTTACCATCCATCCACCCATCCTCTTTCAGTTCCATTTGCTCTGTCCTACACCCATCCTCTCAGATTTCCATGTACTCTTCTATCGTTTCTTTCAAATCCATCCGTCCACCTACCCATCCAGCCTCTCAGATTCCCATTTTTTCTGCCATCGTTTCATTCACCCATTTTCTCCCCCACTCATCCACCTATCCTTTCACCCACTTATCCTCCCATCCTTTCACCCACCCGTCCTTTCACCCACCCATGCATTCTCTTACTCAATATTCCAGCCACCCTTTAACTCACCCAACCGTCCTTGGATCCTTTCACCCACTCATCCATCTTTCCTTTCACCCACTTATCCATCCAGCCTTTCATCCATACTTCTTTCCATTTCCTATCCATCCATTTTTCTTTTTTCCTTCCTTATAGAATTATTTATGAGCTTTTGTCTGCCAAGTTGCAGACAGAAGAGGCCCATAAAGAAACCCACCCCCTGCTGTAGCTGCTAAAGCAAGGGGTTTACTATGCCCCTGTAGGGTACCCAAGTGACTACCCACAGAAATAAGATACAAATCTACCTCACCCACCCAAAACCTAGCAATCAATCAATCAATCAAATAATCTTTATTTCGGTCATAGACCATAAAAGATGATAAATCATAATAACATACATCATAAAAAGGCAAAGATAAACAGTTACAATTCATATTATATTATATTTCATTGTGGATTACGTTAATTGGCAAGACGGTTGTTTAAAAAGCAATTTAAAAGAATAAAAAGTTAAAAATGGTTAAAAAGGTACTAGTGATGAAGGTTATTAAGTATATCTGTTTAGATGGCCCTAAGAATTAGATGAAATAAGGGAACATCTCCTCCGCCACACAGCGTGCCAATAACGTGATACCGAAAAGACTATAGGTGTTGAGGTATCAGTCTTTAGGATTCTCTAGGCCACGTGACAGTGCATAGTGCCCAAATTCCTACAAAGTTGGACAAGCCAACGTTTTCTAATTAATTTGTATGTGGGGCAAAAGAACAGAATGTGTAGCTCAGTTTCTTTTATAGCTCCACAGGTTGGGCAGTCAGAAGGATTGTTACTCAACCAATTTCCCGAAAAGCCTCTCAGAGGAAGTGTACCATGTCTAAATTGAATATAGAGCTTTCTAGAAGCACACGGCTCGATCTCGTCTAGGAAAGACTCTATTTTAAACTCCTCCTTTATATTAAAAAATTCTAAGGTCAGTGGGCCTAGCATATTATTGTTAGCAGTTTATTCTTGCTATTTGTCCAAAATATGTTAGTCAGTTCAGCTCTAGAGACATTTGGAGCAGGTGTCTCTGGCTGATACCAGAGAGCAGGGATTCCCAGTCTCGTAAACTCCTTTTTGATGTATACTAGCCACGGTATTTTGGCTGAACCAGGGAGGGCCATTAGAGACTTTAGATCATTTCGATAGTTTACCAATTCCGGCGTTACCCACAGCCTCCGCCAATACATTAGAGGCCTCAGCGTGACTTCTTCTTGGATAGGTCTAACACCCAAATCCATTCTAAGTGGATTGAGTGGTGTACTGGGTGGTAGGGCCAATAGAGAACTCAACAACAAATTCTCAGACCTACTGATGTCTCCAACTGGACAGTGCCCACAGAGCTTAACCCCATAAAAAGTTGCACCCCGTGCTTGTGCTTTATAAATCTCAATAATGGGTGCTATAGGTTTAGAGGTGGATGCTCTGTGCAATTTAAGGATCCCACCGCAGGTCTGGGTGAGTCGTAGTTTTGCTTTTGCTGAGGATCCCATTCCATTCTATCTGTGAGTGTAACTCCAAGATATTCGAACACTGTTACCCTATCCAGTATAACACCATTGAGGGAAGGATTAGGGCGAGTGGTTTTGGGCGGGTTACATACCATTAATTTTGTTTTCGTGGAATTAATCTCAAGCCCTCTTAGGGAACAAAATTCGGTAAAACTATCGAGAGCACGCTGTATCCCCATAGGGGATTTTGACACTAAAAGAGTGTCATCGGCAAACATTAGTGCCACTACCTGCTCGTTGTTAAGTTTAGGGGCGTCAATAACCTTGGCTCCCCTCAGGTGGGCCACTAATGCATTAATATAAAGGGAGAATAAGGTTGGGGCCAGCACACACCCCTGTCTGACTCCTCGATTAACAGGGAACTTAGATGTCAAGTTACCCCTCTTGCCACACCTTACTTGGGCAAAGTTGTCTTTATGGAGTCCCTTAACAATCCCAAGTAGACAGGCAGGCATCCCCATCTCTGCCAAAACCGCCCAAAGAGTCTGACGTGGAATCAAGTCAAAAGCTGCTTTAAGGTCAACGAAGATTAGGTAGAGACTGCAACCCTCTACCCTCACGGTTTTCCAATAAAGAAGTTGTAAACAAAGAAGTTGGTCCACCGTGGATGTCTTCTCCCTAAAGCCAGCCTGATATGGAGTCAATATTGATTGTTCATCCATCCAGGATTGCACTCGATCTAAGATGATACGTGCAAAGAGCTTTTGGCTGACATCAATCAAGCTTATCGGGCGGTAGTTATTCGGCAAGAGTGGGGAGCCCTTCTTAAAAACTGGGACTATTTCAGCGCCCGCCCAGGTATCAGGGATAGGTGCACCGTGGAGTACAGTATTATAAAGGGAACCGAGATAGGGGATCCATACCTCAGGTTGGTGCCTGTATAAATCCCCAGGAATTTTGTCCCAACCCGGAGCCTTTCCTATTGGGAGCCTGTTTATAGCCTTTTCTACTTCTGTGAGGGTTATAATATCAACAGGTTCTATATTCAAGTTAGAAGCAGGTAAAGGCTCGATGACCGGAGCTAAAGGAGCATATAGACTCTGATAATGATCGGTCCATTGGCCCGGAGCGATGTTCGGGTCGTCTGCCACTAGCCCTTCCTTTGTGTCTGATCGGATAATTGCCCAGAATTCCCTCATGTCTTTTTTGGTTAAGGCTCTTTTAATATCTTCCCATTTGTTATTTTCCCAATTCTGTTTTGCCTCTTTTACGACCAACTTATATTCAGTTCTCCTCGTAACCACAATTGTCCTATCACCTGATTTTAATGAGGCCAGAAGAGCCAATTTGGCCCTCCTGCAGTTTATATTAAACCAGGAAAGAACTTTCGAAGTTTTTTTGATTTAAAGGCTATTGGATTAAGAATGTCACCCAGTGCTGTAACTAGACCTGTATGAATGTGAGGTATATAACTTTCCCTATTGTCGTTTCCCTGCTCTAAAAAGTGACATAGTTCTGTGAGGGCTTTGTATATGGCCAAATAGACAGAATTGATTTTATCCGGGGTTTTAAAAATCAGTGGCCATTTAAGCCGTCTTCTATCATTAGAGAGGAGTAGAGATCTTGAATTATTCCCGCTATTTTGTGTGGGGCAATTCCCCATCGGTAAGGTTAGGTCGAGGATCAGGGCATTGTGGTCGCTATCATGGCGAGGATGAACCACAAAGTCCATGATCCTGAACCATGTTTTAACCTCTACCATAATGTAGTCGATGCGAGAGGTCTGGCCTGGTCGATTAAAAGTGTGGCTCCCCTCTAAATCCGATAAAGTGCGCCCATTGCAAGCTCTTAATGAGTTAGCAAGGGTTAAAGAATTTATTTGCACTGCTAGAGGAGTCCAGGCCTTGATTGGTGGAATTTGAAGGGCCGGTATGGACCACTGTTCATCCTCCTCTCTGGTGATGGAATCAGTGAACCCAGGTAAGGGCTCAAACTGGCAATTGAAATCGCCGGAAACGATCAGAATGCCCTTGTCCGCTACTGTTTGGATAAAATTATCTAAGATTTCTAAGGTAGGCGATTCATTTCCCGACTTGGTGGGACGGGAATAAATATTGATAAGAATAAGACTGGACCCGGAGGGGAATGTTAATGATATACATTGCAGGTCTATATTCGGAGTGGTAATTTGAGAAATAGCACGGCCTAGATGTGACCCTATAAAAATGGACAGGCCCCCAAATGGTCTTCCCCTGGTACCTATAAGGTTAAATTATTAACCGTATGGAAGCCCTTTTTTGAGAATTCTTCTTTGGCCCAAGTCTCCTGTATTAGACAAATGTCGTGCTGGTTGATAAAATAATTCCAGTCTGGGCAGAGAAGTTTATTTGTTAAGCCTGCGACATTCCAAGATAAAATGGTTATCTAGATGGATATTCTCTCTTCCTACATGCAAGGTGGAAGACGAGGGAGAAGGCAAGGGGAGGGAGGAGTCAGTGGTTATATCATTGGAAGAATAAAAGTCGGTAGTATGAATAGGCTGGGAAATAGCATATGGGGGGGAGGAAATTGAACTGATTATAGTACCTGAGTATGGGGAATTTGTTTTTGTTGAGATCACCCCAGCCTCCGGGACACATATAGAGCCTTGGGTAAAATCGATCAAAGTATTGCCATCGGGGGTCGAAAAACACGGCGAGGCCCTACTGTCGACTGTTAGGTGGGTCGGACCATCCAATCAATCAACATCCTCTAACGGAGCAAATCTGTTACAAACAGGGATTCCGAAGAGTGGTGGATTCAGATTAGGCCTTTGTGGAATATTTCGGGGGTAGCCCAAAGCCTTGGATAATGGAACCAATTCGGCAAGGGACAGGCACCCAGGATGGTTGAGGATAAAATAATTCAAGGGGAGAGGCATTTATTGAAGTTTGATAGCCTAAAGATGATGTAGATTGGGCAAATATTTTTTGGTTGATCTGCGGATGCCTAAAGTTGATGACCACACAATCCCCCCTTAAACATTTTTGCGTTGGTCCTATCCATGCAACCCTCCTCACCATCAAAATCTCATTGGCCATCTCATAGGGAAACTGCTTGTGTCTTGCCAGCCAAAAGAGTACTTTATTACGTAAATCTAAATGGTTTTCCTTTGTGACCTTGTTAAGTTCAGGAATGCCAGTCAAGATGGTCACATACGGGGATGCCGCTGGGGGGAGATTAATCGTTGGCAAGTTTGTGGATGTTATCTCGTTGTTATTATCAACAATGTTGTTGTGAGTGATAGTAGGGGTAGGTATATTTTCTCTATTGCTAATGTTCCCCGCTGGTGGGATGGAATTACTTGGGCATGGATCTTGTGGCTGCGGATTATACGAAGAGAACCTTCTGATAATTTGGGCAGTCTGTTTCGTTGTTTTTGGTGTAGGACCATTTTGTGCGGGAGATTCCTCTGTGGGAATATGGGTTTTGGTTGTCTGAACAGGCCCATGTTTGCGTTGGATAGGTTCTAAGTTTAATGGTAAAATCTGGTCTGTAGACGGCCTATCAATTTGGGAGTTAGAAATACTAACCAGGGGATTTTGGTCAGGGTCAATATGCACTTTCACAAGGCTTTGGATTAGATTAAATATTGGGGCAACCTCCTCTTTTATAATAGCCCTACATTGGCCAACAATATCGGCCAATACTGCATGCAACCAAGGTGGATATGCTATGTCCGGGCAAAATGGTAAAAGTGAAATGGAAACGGGTGTTCGAGTGCTTGAATACACAGTTTCCCTTGTCAACCTCCCCATGGTCTTCTTACTCTTGATTCCGCCCCTGCTGACTTTCCTTTTTTTCCTAATTTTAGGGGGTATAGAATTGGAGCCCTCAGTTTCTATAGGTGTTAGTATGGGATCTCGGATAATAGCAGCCGATAAAGAACAGTTCTGGCTACTTTGTGGTTCGTTTGAGTAGATAGAATAAACAGGTGACCCCATAGGTGGTAGATCAGGAGTTAGGGAAAGGTGACGTTCTGTCATTTCAATTTCTGAGGTAACCACACCAATAGCTTTCTGGAGCATTAAATCTATTGCTGTAGGGAGTTTGGCTTCAGGTGCTATAGATTTAGATCGATAATGTTTGATAGCACAGGCACGGGCCCCTTGGACACGTTTGGGGAGAGTAGGTTTAGACATAGTAGAATAGATGGTAGATTACCTAATATAAACGCCAAAGTTGAAGAGATCTAAACAATGTAAGTTCCCAACAGTACCTTGTGTCCTTAGTAGGGGATCCTTTCAATCAGATGATAGAGAAGTGGCCCAGCCCAGCCTCTACCAGTCACGGACGGGCAAGGACGGGCCCGCCCTTGGCCCGGGCGTGGCCCGCGCGCGTCCCACGCTGCGGGAGAAGTACGGCGCTTAAAAGGAGGGCGTGCACCTGCTGATGACGCCAGGCAGCGCACCTCCAAAAGGATGCTGGGAGTCGTAGTCCTGCTTTGGCTGGGGAGATACTGAAACTTTTCCCCCACTGCTCTTCGTGGTGTCGTTCGAGACGGTTTTTAGCCTCTGTCCCGCTCCAATTCACCTAGAGGCTGGCAGAATGACCAGGAGTTAGCCCTCAAGCCTTCAGCGTGTCCCGCGCTGCGGGAGAAGTACGGCGCTTAAAAGGGGGGCGTGCGCCTGCTGATGACGCCAGGCAGCGCACCTCCAAAAGGATGCTGGGAGTCGTAGTCCTGCTTTGGCTGAGGAGATACTGAAACTTTTCCCCCACTGCTCTTCGTGGTGTCGTACAAGCCGGTTTTTCGCCTCTGTCCCCCTCCAATTCACCTAGAGGCTGGCAGAATGACCAGGAGTTAGCCCTCAAGCCTTCAGCGTGTCCCGCGCTGCGGGAGAAGTACGGCGCTTAAAAGGAGGGCGTGCGCCTGCTGATGACGCCAGGCAGCACACCTCCAAAAGGATGCTGGGAGTCGTAGTCCTGCTTTGGCTGGGGAGATACTGAAACTTTTCCCCCACTGCTCTTCGTGGTGTCGTTCGAGCCGGTTTTTCGCCTCTGTCCCGCTCCAATTCACTCAGAGGCTGGCAGAATGACCAGGAGTTAGCCCTCAAGCCTTCAGCGTTTTCAGAACCTAGCACCCCACCTCATCTAAGTGAGGTGCATCAGATGACCCCATCTTAACAGCCAATGGCTGCAGAGGTTCAAACACTCCCTCGCTCTGGGTATCATTACTGGTATCACAAACAGGGCCAGACTGGCCGTAGCGCACATCGGGCGTTTGCTCGGGAGGCTGGAAGGTTGGGATCCGGTTTTGTTACTGGGGGGCGGTTTTGCAGCTATGCTGCCATATCAGCCCCCAGTAACAAAAGCAGCAGTGCCTCTCCTCCCCTCCCCCCCTGTGGGTGGGGGAAGGTGGAACAAAATTGCCAGTACTACTTTGGGTTCCCAGTCCAGCCCTGATCACAAAATAAGGCTGTTGTGGGCGGGAGCTACGGTTCACTGGTGTGGCGCACAGTAATGCACCCCACCCCAAATAACACTGAGACGCCTCTTCGACTGTCTGAGTCAGAGGCGCAGAGGACCTTTTATCTGAGTGGGGACCCAATGAGGAGCATCATCGCTCGACCCGTTTGCCTGTTCCACTGCTCTGAAGTCACAAAGGAAACATGCAGAACTTAATAAAAGTAAAAAGAGAACGAAAAGGCAGAAGTGAAACAGATGCAGCAAATGGGGTCACTCACCAAACATACCATCAACAATATCAAGGCGTTTCAGATTTGTGATCAATTTGAGAAATAACTGAAGTGGTGCAATTTAATATGTGATTGTTAAATACAAGCACTTATGCTAACCAGGGCAAGGGAAATAAGCAGGGGCGTGGTACTCATATACACTTCAATTCCACTCTCAATGAGAACTCGAGTTCTTCTAGGGCAGATGTAACAACACTTCCCGAAATGAGGGGTTCCAGGCCAATAATGTTTAAGGAACTGCAGACCACTTCACCCCAAACACACTCTACATGAGCAGGACCTCTCTACCTACACCTTATAGAGGCATCCACATCATCCTGACACCTGGGTGGGGTCAAGAAATAAGGACGAGGGAAGCAACACGGAGGGCATAGGTGAGGAGAAGGATCGCGGGGGACAGGAAGGGTGACCAACCTTCCCTAAATTTGGATCTCACGTCCATTGCCCGTGATGATCCCCTTCACGGACGCCTTTTGTCCGTTATTTTGGGTATTGCAGGCCACAGCGCTGTCCCCCTGTGAGAAGCCCCAGCTCCCTGGTGGTACCACCTCACACTCATCCTCGGAGCACAAGAGCAGCCCCACCCACTGTCATTCTGTATGCGGCTGATTGTCACATACAGAATGACAATGGGCCAGTCTGGACTGTTAAAGCATGTGGTGGTCTCCTCCTGCCCTGTTTTAACAGTACATAATTAAAAATGTTGCACCTCACCAGATGGAAGAAATGTACACAATTCAGTTCATGAAAAGATGCCAGCGAAAGAAGTTAAAAAGAAAGAGTTAGAGTTCCTTTACTGTCTCATCATTTTGGAACTGAAACTTTTTCAATATTATAAACAACGAAGCCATAGTTGCTGTTTTTTTATTTTATGCACCTTACAACCATTGACAAAGTCAATAATCCTGGCTTTTTGTAGGCGTAATGTATTACATATCTGGATGAAATTACAGAAGTAGCAGAATACCAGTTGGGCAGCACACTATGCTAAGCACAGATTTTTAGCTTCTGTGTTTTAAGCCACACCCTTAGTCACATTGGGCATGCCCTTTAGAGAGACCCCCAAGTTTTTTCAACCCACTTATAGCCCTGGAACCAACACCATGTCACAGTCGCCTCACATCCTGACACTGTGCATCATGCATAACTCATGACTTCCAAGGTTTCAGATTGCCTATGTGCAGGGGGCATAATGAACCCTCCCCCACCCCAGCACTTGCTTTTAGAACTACAGCAAGGGTGAAGTTCTTGGTGGTCCTCTTCTGGCTGCAACTCAGCTCAAAATTAATTTTAAAAGGTGGGTGAGTAAGCAAGTGAAGGAATGGGTGAATGGCTGGATGGATTAGTGAAAGGATGAATAGATGAGTGAAATGGTGAATGGATGGATAATGAGAGAAAGGATGGATGGATGAGTGATTAGAACGAAGGATGAGAGAAAGGGTAAATAAGTGGATGTATGGGTGGAATGGCTGATGTATGGGTAAAAGTGTGACTGGATGTGTAAAAGGGTGAATGGATGAGTGAAAGGACAAATGGATGAAGGGCGAGTGAATGGGTGAATAGATGAGTGAAATAATGGATGGATTTATGAATTGATAAGTGAAAGGGTGAATGGATGAACGGATGAGTGAAAGGGTGGATGGATGAATGAGAGAAAGGATGCATGGTTGAGTGATGCTATGTTAAGTTAACAGGGGTTTTATAAAGCGCACAGCTACTCTACTGAGTGTCCCGGCGCTGAGTGAGTGAAGACTAATATAAAAGGGAGGGGAAATATGCAAGAAAACATAGTGGTAAGTTATTGTTGAAACAACCATGTCTTAAGGGCTTTTCTAAAGGGAAGCAGATCCTGAAGTAGTCTCAGAGCAAGTGGTAGGTTATTCCATAGTTTAGCCACTTGAAGCTGAAAGGAGCGTCTTCCTATTTGGGAATACTTCACCACCCGAGTGCAGACTAACTCCAAGGAGGCGGAACGAAGAGGGCGGTGAGGATGGTAAAATTGAACTCTCTTCCTCAGTTAGGGGGCTCCAAAGCCATGTAAGGACTTGAAAGCCAACACAAGGGCCTGAAACTGTATCTGCTTACGAATCGGTAGCCAGTGGAGAGAGTGCAGATGAACAGATACCCGAGTCCTGGGGCCAAGAGATAGAATAGCCCTGGCCTCAGCATTTTGCACTACCTGAAGGCGGGTAAGCAGATACTCTGGGAGGCCAAGATATCGAATATTCACATAGTCCAGCCTAGAGCCAATCAGGGCCTGAACCACAGTTTTCCTGTGTGAGATCTGAACTAGTGGCAGAAATTGTTTAAGCATTTTCAAAAAGCCAAAGCACTGACCGGCCACAGTCTGAACCTGTAGCTTCATGCTCAGGGAACTGTCCAGCTTTACGCCTAGGTTTATTATGGACAACACCGCGTTGGCCGGAGGGTGCATATCCTGAGGCCACCAGCTCTGCCAAAGGATGTTGGATGGGCAGCCAAAGAAAATGATTTCCGACTTGTTGGAATTACATTTGAGTTGATTCTGTTGGAGCCAGGAAAACACTGCAGACAGACAGGTCTTAATAGCTTCCCCCTTAAACTCTGAATCTTTGTCGCATGTAAAAAGTAATTGGGTGTCGTCAGCATACAACACTATTTTAGCTCCATGCGACTCAGCAAGACTAGCCAGAGGAGACATGTACAGATTAAATAAGGTATGGCTGAGAACCGAGCCCTGAGGTACTCCGACCTCCAAAGGGGGGATTAGTGCTGAAAAAGGGGGAGCCCAGACAGTTTGTTGGTGCCCCAGCAAAAAAGAGGCAAACCATTTGAGTAGCGTCCCTCCAAAGTCAGACTCCTGGAGTCTCATTAGGAGTCGTCTATGGGGGACGGTATCAAAGGCTGTCGAAAGATCTAATGGTATCAGCATAGCCTTGCCACCCCTGTCCAAAACGTCCTTGATAGACTCCGAAATTTCCAGGAGTGCCGTTTTGGTACTAAAATTTAGACGAAACCCAGATTGACTTTGGTGCAAAATGTTGTTTGTCTCTAGAAAAGCAGAGGTGGCTGAGTGAACATATTTTTCCAATACTTTGGAAAAGGAAGGCAGGAGGGATATGGGCCTATAATTAGCAGGTGTCTCAGGATCCATGTTAGGTTTTTTCAGGAGGGGAAGTATGTGTGCTTCCTTCCACTTGCCAGGGACAAACCCCTGCTACAAGGAGGTATTCAATATCTGATTGACATAGGGATTAATGGACGTAGCTATTGCTGCCAAAATAGACGCAGGACAGGGATCAGATGGAGCACCAGATTTCAGATTCTTCAGGATGCCAATTGAGTTTACCAGCGGAAGAGGAGGGAACTCCGTAAAGAGAAGCACAACGGGCCGAGGGGGAGGATGGGAGGGGACCCTGTCCACATTGTTAGCCCAAAGGACGATAGGAAATGTATCCTGGCTCTTTCTGATTTTTTCAGCAAAAAAAGTGGCCATCTGATCCACCCAAAGTGCTGAGGGGGAGAATGTCCTAGTTACTGCTTTGGGGGATGAGAATTCCTTTACTATTTTAAAAATCTCTTTATTGGTATTCTCAGCTGCCTCTATTCTTGATGAGAAGAAAAAAAAAATTCTCCTTGAGGATAAGTTTGTGATGCGACTTAAGTGCTTGTTTATACACAGTTTTCTCCCTAATCTCGAAGGATTTCTGCCATGCTCTCTCGAGTCTTTTACAAATACTCCTACTTTCTTTAAGAGCAGGAGTGAACCAGGGAGCAGAGACTCGTGAGGTATGGGCAGGACGGGAAGAGGGAGGGGCGAGCTCTGCTGCACGGCGCAGTAGCCAATTGTCCAGGGCAGTCACATCGTCTTCCACATTACCACTCAAAACAAGTGGGTGGGAATCAAGAGCCCCCATAGGGTCAATGGGTGGATTCATGAGTGTATGAGTGGATGGATGGGTGGTTGAAGGGATGGCTAGGTAAAAGAGGGATGGAGAGAGAAAAGGAGGATGGATGCATGAGTGAAAGTATGGATGGATGATTGACAGGATGGATGGGCGAATGTGTGTATGGATGAGTGAAAAGAAGGATGAATGGATGGATGAGTGAAAGAATGCATAGATGAGTGAAAGGGAGAGTGAAGAGCTGGGAGAAAGGATGGATGGATGAGTGAAATGGTGAATGGATGGACATATGAGTGACTGGGTGAATGGATTGATGGATGAGTAATTGAATGGATGGCTTGATGGGTGAAAGGGTAAAAGGTTGGCTGAATGAGTGGATGGATGGGTTGAAGTGTGGATGAATGAGTGAAACGATGGCTGGGGTTAAAGGGTGGCTGGATGGATGATGGATGATGAGTGAAAGGGTGGATGGAGGGATGGATGAGTGAAATGATGGATGGAATGATAGATGATGGATAGGTTTGCAAATAGTTGAATAGGTTTGGATATGGATGGGCACACAGATGGAAGGACAGAATGAATGGTGAAAGACTGAATGATGGATGAAAGAATGAATGGATGCCACACCCCCGGGTGACCCAACCCGCCATCGCAATCCAGCACATGGCGTCAGGCAGCAAGCGCAGAACTCAGGCTTGAAATGCTCCTTCTGCCTGCCAAAAAGCAGAAACTAATTCCTTGTACCGTGCCGTGGTACCACAAGACATGTTCCGCTCTTGGGCAACCAGGCGGCACTGCACCCATGCCACTGGGAAGCAGCATGAGCAGCCCCCACCTGCCCTGAGGCCATGAAAGATGCATGAGGGCACAACTCCGTGCAGCCCTTCTGCAGGGAATGGCGGACAAGACAGCATAACCTGCACTTGCTGACAACAGCAGCGACGTGACTCGAGTCCCTTCCACCACAAATGTATTTCCTTTTAAAATTGTGCACCACTAAGAATATTGCCCCACCCACGCTATGCCACAGCCTACCAGTATGGATGGTACCTGACTCTTACACTTGTAGCCCTTATTGTCTTAAGTGACATTGCTGGAGCAGAGTTTTCTGTTTGAAAATTCGCTGGTTTTTGAAGCTCTGGCATGTCTATTTGTCATATTAATTTTATTAATTATTAATAATTAATTATTTGTCTTGTGCAAGTGTGTTTATATTAATCAATCCGTTTGTCCTAACAAGAGAGAGTTACACGTGGGTGCGCATAAATGTGCTGTTTAACAAATAACGTGCGTGTTTTCATATTTAAACGTTGCTATGTGCTGTTTATTTTTTAGCACAAAATGCTTTCCGAATTAATGCTTTTCTATGTTGCAAGTGCTAGATAGATGCATACACATAAGGGTATTAGTGGGGTTAACACTGTTTAATCACTATGCTGTGGTAACATTGTTTTTGTTTCTTTTAATTAAGATGGTCTATTGTGGCCTATGGTGGCCTAGTTAAAGATGGCCGATTTTGTAAGCCTGGCCTCGAGTTGAAGATAGAAAACTGTGATGGAAGAGAGCCCTGCTAAATATATGGTCCTAAAGTCAGCTGACCACAGTCCTTGCTTGCCTTATGATATTTTCCGTGAGGACATCAGCAGCCGGGGTAATCTTCGAGTGAAATGGAACGTCCTTGGCAACCTTGGGAAAACAAAGGAGCCTTAGAGAAAGACTCTGAGCATTGGTCTCATTGCCGAGGAGAAGTAGAACTAACAGATACATTTGCGATTATTGGTTCCTGTTCCGTAGTCTTTATTTTGTGATTTTTCCTGAGCGGAGATTTTCGAATGTAGCAATGTTACATCCTTTCCTTCTCGCTCTGCTCAGCGGTCCAGCGGACATTACAACTTTTCTTTGTATCTTTCTTTTGTTCGATTCAGTATAAGAATTTGTTATATCCTGGCACGTCTGGACTCAGTTACTACAGAATTGTTAGCCTAGAGAGGGTCTTGCCACTTGCCATTTGCCTTTGCCGCGTACCGAATCTACGTTGCTGAGGATTGATGCTGAAGGGACTTCGTCTTGAGAGACTTTACCGAGAGACTTGTCCTGACCCGTTCTGACATTTAGCTAGAATAGGTAACTATGAGAAAAATGATTTATGCTGCTTGATTTCCATTTGACTAATTTAGATAAAGCAATATAACTTGAACATGGTGTTGGATATTATTTCTTGTCAATTATTGTGTATTATATTTTGATTATTCGTATAGGTTGTATAGATTATGTTTATGGACAGTCTCCATAACCAGGTCTTATCGACCTCGATATAGATGCAGGGTGATTAGGAGTTTTCTTTCCACAGGTTTATTGCTGCTGGTAGAGTATTTGAGCGTATGTTAGTGAAATGGGCCCTAGCGTATGATGAATGTATGTGCGTGTAACTGTGAGATTACTCTATCTGTGGTAGTGGGAATATTATACACACCCTGATCTCTATCAATTTCCTGGTAGCAGAGGATGGTTATTGATGATTGTCTTGATCTGATAAGATTGCATGTACATTAGCTTACTGATTATTGATTGATGTTGGTATATGTACTAATACTATATGTTGGAGTCGTAATGTTGAGTTATATGTAGTGCTTCTGGAACTTGGGAGCTGGTAGCAGTTCCGTAGTAGGGCAGAGGGAAGTATATGCTGCTCTCGGGAAAGACGGAATTGTAAGGAATAACGTGTGACAATTGAAGTTGCGCGTCACATTGTCTGGAATTAGTGACATCGTCGTATGTTACTATTAGATATTTCTGATATATAAGGAGTGTGTATGATAGTGAAGGTTATCTGTGAAACTCTGGTCTTAAGTCCCAGGGATCCGTAAGGATTACCGTTAAAGCTTATCGCGGGAGAAGTAATAGGTATTCTCTGAGCTTGTTTGAGAAACTGAACAGAGGAAAGCTGTTTAGTTGATGTATGTTATAATTCTGTAGTGGAGCAGATTGTCTGTTCTCGGGAAGCAGGATTCTGTGTGTATGTACTATATTTCCTTGTATGAATGTGCGTGAATGTTTGTACATTTAGTTGATTGTAAGACTCTTTGGACAAGTCCTAGAGGAAACAGTTAATGAATGTATGTTAGAAGGGCAGAGTAGGGGAAGTGCTACTGTGTCAATGAGAGATTTTTTGTGAAATAGATTCTCTTTTACTATTCTGTGGTTAGCGAAGCAGACAATGGAGATGTTTTTATGTTTTAACTAATAGATTTTGTAGAAATTTTGACACGAAGTCTACTGAAAAGAGTTTGTAAAGGAGGGGTAGACGAGTGACATAAGACAGGAGACAAGCGACTGCAGCGACTGTTGACGTCAGAAAGACCGCGCTCTGATTGGGTAGTAGATCAGAATAGTGCTCGCGCTAGGATTGGTGCGTTAGTGTGAGCCGCGCAAGGATTGGAAGAGCTATTTAGTGACGTAGACGCTACAGGATTGGTGCGTTAGTGTGAGTCGCGCTGCTATTGGTTGAAAATTCGTATTGTATATTTATAATACGGAAAGAGTAGAGAGTTTTTTGTAAACGCTAAAATGTATTACCAAGAAGAGAAAAAGAAGAAAACATTTTTTGGTAAAATTAAGAAGTGGTTTAGCAAGGATAAAGATGTTAAAACGAGAGAGGGTGAGTTGTTACCTCCACCGAAAACACCTGCATCCTTCATGGCTGCAAGACATGGGTTTCATACCTGTATATGGTTGGAGAATTGGGTTAGGTATACTAAAGAAGATGGTGTTCTAGCATTTCCAGAACATGGTTCATTTAATCTGGCCGTGTTGAGAAATTTACGGGAAAAGATGTTATGTCTAGACCCGAAACCGAGACCTACACAGTTCGAGGCTTTAGTGGAATGGGAAGAAGAAGTACATGAGAGAGAAAAATAGAGATCTGGAGGGTACTACAGATACATGTTTGGGAGGAGACATGATCGTGAGACTCATCATGATCGAATGAAAAGGTGGCGAGATGTTAGTATGTCAGAGGGATTATATCCGATGAGGACAGTTGAAGGAGGAGCAGAAAGGGTTCCTGAGTCAGAAATGAGAAAATATGGAGTTAATGAGTATGAGGATGAGGTCTTGAATGACATGATTTACAAGAGTTACGTTTCAATTTAAAGGGGGTAGCTGTTCCTAAAGAAAGGGGATAGAGAGAGATATGCTATGTGTGTTATAAGGATTTTGTTAGGCTGGGTTGAGTGTGGGGAATTTCTCCTTTAGATTTTAGTGCCCTCACACACCCTTTCAGGTGTCCTGCTTCATCATAGGGCGTTGCTCCTCGTGGGGGTGGCGCTGCAGTCCCCCACGGGCCCCGCAAGAGGGCTCTTTGTCGGAGTTCTTTTTTCGGAGACGCCGCAGTTGTGCATGTGGGTGTGTGGGTGTGTCTATGAGGGATGTGAGTGGTGCGTTAAAATAGCTGGGTAGAAACCAAGACCTTTATTCGCGGCTCTATCCAGCATGAATTAAAAATAATCCTGGAGGTCCTCGAGAACAAATATAACGAGGGCAGATATAAAAAAATTATTCCGCAACTCTCAGGATATGTGAGTGAATGGGGGGGTGAGAATTCAAAAAAATAATAAGGTGATTTACAAGAGACCACCTCCATATAGACCAGAACCAGACAAAAGTACACCAGTTGTTTCTCCGATAAGAGATACAGTTTGTGTTAGTGAGACAGAAAATGAGACACCTGAGGTAAGAAGTGATCATTACCTTGATGAGAATGCCAGACAATTAGCCAGAACTACAACAGAGTTGACTGAGAAGATTAGGGAGTTAACGAAGAATCTAGAAGCTGTTACGGTGCCTGTAACAATAGGTCCGGTTATGCCTGTATTTGACAAACAGAGGACAGGTGAGAATGGACTGGTAATTCCATATGTTGGGAATACTTTGACGAATTCAGTTGGTCCTTCAGGAGACTCAGGCAAAAGAGCAGAAAGAAGTGACCTGAGACAATCAAGACATGACACATGTAGTGAAATATTAAATGCTAGTGAAGCTAGTTGTTCAGGGATGCCAATTTTAGAACCGCAGAAGAGAGTGGTTCCAGTGAGAAAAACTGCTGAAATAACAGTTGAGGATTTGAATGATTGGATGAAGGTTCTACAGAAAAAGGATAAAGATTCACAAGTAATTGATGTGGCTAGGTTACGTGTAGAACTAGAAGAGCTTGTTACAGGAACAGTTCCAACAGAAATTCTGAAGAGTCATCATGATGGTGAATTAATGTTCATGTGCAAAAATATTACCTGGAGAGCAAGAAATACACATGACAGGCTAAGAGCAATAGCGAATGAGCAGGGAGTTGACATTGATAAAGTAAAAGCTTTACAGAGAACCTATAGGATGGATTTTACAGAGAAGGATATTGAGAATTTGAATGCTACTGGTAGAACAGGACAGATTAAGGAAATGGTAGCATTATTGCGAAGATGGGGTGATGTAGAAAAGTGGAAGGATAGGTGGTATAAGAAAAGAGATGAGGCTGAAGATAGAACAACTTATTCAGCATTTCCAGTGAGAGAAAAGGAGAAACCAGTGGATAATTATCCTATGAGAGAAATACCTGGAGGAGGATATGTACATGTTCCATGGACCAGACAGGATATTTTATCATTCACGAATGATTTCCCTCGATTGAGAGAAAAGCCCGTCGAGTGGTATAGGCAGGTAGATAGGTTTGTGAAATTGTCAAAAGTGCTGTGGGTTGACCTGAATAGTCTGTTTGATATAATTGTTCCAGCAGACTTGTGGACTGAGTGTAAAATAGTTGTGAGTTGGCCTACTGAGGAATATCCAAGAGACCCAAGAACAGGGGCACCAGATCCAGAGGTAATGAGGAAATATGATCAGGTGATGGTATACCTGAAAAGTAAAGTTCCTGCAAAAGAGACAGATTGGGTAAAGATAGATCGAACACAACAGGAAGCGAAAGAATCAGTTCATGCTTTTTACGAGAGGCTGATACTAGCATTTAAACAATTCAGTGGAGATGAACACCTGGGTGACAAAGATTTGAGTCATTTTGTATACAGATTTGTATATGGCCTTAGACCTGAAATTGGTGAGAGAATTCGTGAGCATACAGTGGATTGGCAGAGTAAGAAAGTAGATGAGATTCTGAGACATGCGAAATACTTCAGTGATGAAATTGAAGCAAAGCAAAGAAAGCTGAAAGAGAAAGCAATGTGGGCACAAGTGAAAGTTGCGGAAAGACAGGAAGCACAGTTAGTGGAACAGGCAAATAATCCAGGAAACAATGCAGGGAATAGACCTAGATATGCAGGGAAAGGAAAAGGAAGTCTTGAGGAAGCGAAAAAAAAGTTTCCTTGTCACAACTGTGGCCAATTGGGGCATTGGAGATCGGAGTGTCCTAATCCACCATTAGTGAGTAATGAGAATAAATCCTTAAATCAACAGGTGCAGAATGAAGGAAATAATCAACAGCAGCAACAACAGAAAGTTGTGAGACAGCAGAGTCAAGAGCCAAAACCGCCCTTGCCGCAGAATAAAGGGTTACAAAAGTATAATCAGGATTCAGGATTCTACAATGATGAACAGGTAAACAAACCAAGGCGTTCAAACAAAGTACAACAGTACTTGTTAAAGAGTGAAGGGAGTGAATCTGAGGGTGATTATTGACGGTGCCGAGGAGAGGAAGAAGAGTGCATACTTGGTGCAACTCTAGAAATAGACCAGGCAGGACCATTTGTGGATGGGAAAATAAATGAGGAGAGTGTTACTTTTTTGGTAGACACAGGTGCGACAAGATCAACTGTCAGGTCAACAGATGTTAGAAATCTTCCTCTCTCGGATGAAGCAATCCAAGTAGTTGGTGTAGCCAATACGCAAATCAGAACACGTCTTACTGAACTTGTAAGAGTACAGATAGGAACATTTTCAGACATGCACAGATTCATTGTCTGTGACACGAGTCCAGTGAACCTGTTAGGTAGGGACTTGTTGTGCAAGATGAACTGCACATTTTTTTGTACACCGGATGGAATAGCCTTTGAGACACCAGATGAGGATGTTTTGTACCGAGTGACTCTAGAGAATAGAGAGAGTGAATTAATTGGTGCATTTGCTGTGTTTAATCCGGAGGATTTGCCTCGAGAGCTGAGAGACACAGTGAAAAGAACAGTTTGGGATTTTACTGGAGAGGATGTGGGATTGATGAATAATGTAGATCCAGTGAAAATTGCAGTAAAAGAGGGGATTACATATCCTAACATTCCTCAATACAAAATGACACCAGAAATAATCGAAGGGATAACTCCTATAATTGAGAAAATGATTCAGCAGGGAGTCCTGAGAGAACTACTGAGTAGTCCGTGTAATTCACCGATAATGGGACTGAAAAAGCCTAATACTGCAGTGAGAGAAATGGATGTGCACTTTCAGTGTTAATTCAGAAACATGGATTACTGAGAAGGCCTATTGCGTACTTCTCATCGACACTTGACCCTGTAGCTGTGGGTTTACCAGGTTGTCTGTAATGGGAAATTTAGAATCATACAGGATTTGAGAAAAGTTAATCAAATTGTGGTGGCATGTTGTCCTATCGTGCCAAATCCATCAGTGATCCTGTATCAAATTCCACATGATGCCGAGTGGTATACAGTAATTGATTTGTGTCATGCGTTCTTTTCAATTCCATTGCATCATGATAGCCAGTCGATTTTTGCATTTAGGTTTGGCCAGCGTATCTTAGCATGGTGTCGAATCCCACAGGGGTATACGGAGAGTCCTTCGATATTCAATCAGTTATTGAAGAAATCGTTGGAGAGTTTGATCATGCCTGAGAGCTCAGTACTAGTGCAATACATTGATGACCTACTTGTGGCATCAAAGACACGTGAAGCTTGTGAAGTAGATACCATAGCTTTACTGAATCATCTGGCAGATGGAGGGTTAAAGGTATCTCCAGCCAAATTGCAATTTTGCAAGAAAGAGGTGCATTATCTTGGACATAATATTGAAAAGGGTCTGAGAAAAGTGACGGATGACAGGATCAGAATAATCAGAGAAATGAAAGCTCCAAAAACTCAGAGAGAAGTGAGAATGTTCCTGGGTATGGTGGGTTATTGTCGTCAGTGGATAATTAATTTTTCCTTGATAGCAAAGCCACTGATTAAACTGACAAAAAGTGAGATGACAGATCCATTGGATCTAGATGTAGAACAAATGGCAGCATTTGAAGAGCTCAAAAATAAAATGTGTGAGGCTCCAGCTTTGGGTATGCCTGACAACGAAAAGGAGTTTGAGCTGTACTGCAGTGAGAGAAATGGATGTGCACTTTCAGTGTTAATTCAGAAACATGGATTACTAAGAAGGCCTATTGCGTACTTCTCATCGACACTTGACCCTGTAGCTGTGGGTTTACCAGGTTGTCTGAAATCTGTGGCTGCAACATGCAGGAGTCTGGAACAAAGTGAGGGAATTATAATGGGATATCCTGTAAGGGTATTCGTACCTCACAATGTGGCAATTCTTTTGACAAGAAGCAGAACTCAGTACATGTCACATAGTCGGTTGACTAAATATGAAAAAGTGATTCTGGGAGCATCAAATGTGACTCTTGAGAGATGTGTGAATGTGAATCCAGCGACACTCTTGCCGGATATTGAAAATGTGGGTGTGAAAATGGAAGATGATCATGATTGTTTGGATGTGCTTGAGTACTGTACAAAACCGAGACCAGACATAAGGGATCTACCCTTGCATGAGAGTGATCATGTGTTGTTTGTGGATGGTTCATGCCTGAGAAATGATGATGGTGTGCTATGTGCAGCATATGCGGTGTGTAAAGTTTCAGAGGTTATGGAAGCATCACCATTGAAAGGAGTGAAATCTGCACAAGTTGCTGAATTGATAGCATTGACAAAAGCTTGCGAAATTGGGAAAGATTTGAGGACGACTGTGTTGACTGATAGTCAGTATGGATTTGGAGTTGTGCATGACTTTGGCCAGCTTTGGCTACAAAGAGGTTTCTTGACATCGAGTGGAACTCCAATAAAGAATGCTGAAATGATTGGTAAATTGCTTGAGGCGATACAGCTGCCTAAAGAGTTAGCAGTTGTAAAATGTGCTGCCCATGGACCAGGAGAAGATTTTATCACGGTTGGAAACCGTTACGCCAATGATGTTGCGCAATACTGTGCTAAGACAAATCAGTCCATAAATCGGGACCGAGAGGGGGAAATGTCTTTTCTCTCTGTGATGTTTACTAATGTCTTAGACACCTGGGATGAAGTGAAACAGTTGCAAGATGAGGCAGGAGAGGAAGAGAAAAAAGATTGGATTAAGGCAGGATGTGCTCCAAGAGAAACAGACCATGTTTGGGTCTACAGAGATGGCAGACCGGTAATGCCTAACTCCATTTTGTCGTCAATGGCAAGAATGTATCATGGCCAGGGACATTTGGGGAGGGATGCGATGGTAAGGTCATTTAAACAGACCGGGTACAATGCAAAGTTCAGGACAATTGCAGAAAGCATCTGTCAGAGGTGTTTGGTTTGTCAGCAATTTAACACTGGGAAAAAGACAGTGGTGAGTCTGGGAACAATAGGCAGAGAGGGAGGTCCTTTTACAAGAATGCAGATTGATTTCATTGAGATGCCCCAAGTAAACAGACTGAGGTATGTTCTAGTGGTAGTCTGTTTGTTTTCAAGGTGGGTGGAAGCTTACCCGACTAGAAGAAATGATGGAATAACATTGGCAAAGTTACTGTTAAGAGAGTTGATTCCTAGGTACGGGTTTCCAGTAACAGTTGAGTCTGATAGAGGTGGACACTTTCAAAATGAACTCATGGGTTTGATTTGTGAAGCATTGAAAATACAGCAGAAGCTACATTGTGCATACCGACCAGAGGCTTCTGGTGTGGTTGAGCAGATTAATGGCACAATCAAGAACAGGATTGGAAAAATGTGCTTAGCCACTGGCATGAAATGGCCAGATGTTTTACCTTTAGTGCTGATGACTATTAGATCTACTCCAGATAGAACTACTGGTTTGAGTCCGCACGAGATAATCATGGGACGTGCAATGCGCCATGCATTCGTGCCTGTCAATAAGTTGGTGACAATAACTGATGACATGATTTTGGATTACTGTAAAGGCCTGGCTGACGCAGTTCATTCTGTGTTTCACCAGGTTGGAGAAGAAGCTACCACACTTGAGAAGAAGCAAGCCCATGATCTGAGTCCAGGAGACTGGGTGAGGATAAAAGTTCACAGAAGAAGAAATTGCTTGGTTCCAAGGTGGGGAAGGCCAAGACAAGTTATTCTGACTACGACGACTGCAGTGAAGTGTGCTGGAGTGAGACACTGGGTACATGCAAGTCATACTCTGAGAGTTCCAAACCCAAAAGAAGGGACTGGTAAAGAGTATTTTGAAGAGTCAGATTCCAGTGATGATGAAGATACAGAATCAGTGGGGAAAGAAGTAGGAAAAGCTTCGAATGAACCACTGCGAGTATCAGAGAAGAGATCAGATTCTGTAAGAGAGCCTGAAGTTTCAAAAAGCAGTGAAGGAAAAAGAAAAGAAAAGAGAAATTTCACAGAGACTACTCCTGAATCAGAAGAGGAGGAGATCGAAGAACCACTTGAGATTATACTTGAAGAAGTAGGGTCAGAAGAAGATAGAGAGGGACAGATTGCGGAAGACCCCCGAGGAGGTGTAGGGAACATTCTTGATGAGCTAGGTGAAGGGACAAGTAGACAGCAAGAAGATTGCGTGTCGGAGACTCGAGGAGGGACAAAAGTAGGGAAGTCTCAAACAGTGGTGAAAAAATCTGTGGAAAAGAAGAAAGCTGCTAGAAAACGGAAACAAGAGGCACTTGAAACAGAATTGGATGATGAGAATGAACAAACCGAAGGTCGAGTTCTGAGAAAGAGAACTTGGATTGGAGAAAGAAGTAATAAAGAAATAAAGCCGAAAAAGGTGATAAAAGGAGATCGTTGGCCTAACAACAGAGTTAAGAGGCTGAGATACAAAATAATAAGAGCAAGTACATCAAAAGCTGAACAAGTGAATGAAGTCTCGAGTCAAAGTTCAAAAGCCGAAGGAGAAGAATCAAAGGAGTCAAAAGAACCAGTGGAAATAAAAAGAGTAAGAAGACCCAACCAAAAGTACAGATCACCGGAATGGTCTTATGTGGCACTGTCTGAAGGAGGAAAAGAAGAAACAGTGACTCGAGATAATCCGGAAGAGATCTTGAGAGAAGTGGTTGAGGAAGATACTGGTGAAATTCTGAAAGTACTCTTGACTGACATTGGAGAAGAGTCGAGTACTGAGGATTTTGATGTTGGAGATCTAATACAATTTGATGTTGAAGAAATTGAAGTGAAGAATGACAAGTATCCAAACTGAATAAAGGAAGGATTCACTTGGATTAAGTGAACGAAAGGATCATTTGGAAAAACTGAAAGCTGAAGAATTGCTGAAGAATTTAAGAGTTCCAAACAGTAGTGGAGTAGTAGAGGTTAAACTAAAGTAGTAAAATGGCTAACATAGAGGATAATAGATATAGATGAGCCTTCTTTAAAAGGTGGTGTAGAATGTGCTGCTGTTGTACTGGATTATTAATGCTTCTATGGGGTGTTTTAGTTTTATTAGTTACTTTTAAAGTAGAGTTTGAGATGCATACAGAGAATGTGACAAATATAGAGAAGAATTCGCAAAAAGTAGTTCCAATTAGAATTAGTAATACTTACATACACAAAGATAGGTCAATTAATAACTTTTCTAGTAATGTTTTTTCAAAATTGTTATATGAATATGTGAAAACAATGGAAGTAAGGGATTGCTAAGTCTGTATGCAATTACCTGCATCCGTTTCAGAGGGTGTTACTTATCATCATTTACCAGCTACATATGGTATTTCTTGTAGTATTTTAAGTAGTGTTTTTTATTTGTTAGGGAAAGTAGATTATAAGATGTCTAACAGAGATAGTATTTTTGGGCACTTGCCAATGAACAAAGAGCTGAATCCAGCTAAAGAAGCTAACACTTTTGGTGAAATTTTTATTGAAGAAAAAGGATTAACATTAGATTACATTTTTAAGAATAATTTAACTTGCAGTTTGAAAGGAGAGGAGAAAGCTTTCCTGGATATGGTAGAGGAAAGGAGATTGAACATGCAGGAGAAAGCAGGAAAATATAAAGTGAGTGAGACAATTTGGGACATTGAGATGGGAAAAGAGTTGAAGAATGGGGCTAGTCCAACTTTAGCTTTAGATGCACCACAGAAGGGTAAACTTTGCATTACAAGAAGGAAATCCCAATATGATACATATTTTGTTGGGACTAGTGAGTGCCATGATACGTACTTCATTGCAACAGGTTGGGGATTTAGAGGTGGAGAAAATACAATTTTTCCAGGAGTATATTATGTTTGTGGGAACAAGGCTTATTACAAGTTGCCTGACCATTGGTATGGCACGTGTTATGTGGGCCTGGTTTTTCCAAAGATTTTTCATATAGATAAAATAACAGATGTAGAACATATTAATTTACTAATGCGTTTTAAGAGAGAAACTTGGTCTAAAATAGTGGGTGACATTTTTGGGGTTTTGATTCCAGCAGTGGGAATTTCTTTGAATGCTTATGGAATTCGGAAACTGTCGACAGTGGTTGATCGCTTATCGACAAATACCGCTGGAGGGTTTCTTTTGGTGAATACGGAATTAAGTGCCGTACGTGCCATGTCTATGCAAAATCGACTTGCCCTTGATATTCTATTGGCCAAGGAGGGTGGAGTCTGTGGAATGCTGAAAGTTCAACATTGTTGCACTTACATTCCAGATGAAAGCAAAGACCTGAAGGTCTATATCAAAAATATTACTGATTTGCATGAAGAATTAGTACCACTTGAAGCTGAGAATTTATGGACTAAAATAGCTAATAAAATGATAGTTGTTAAGGATTTTATTGCAAAAATAGGTAGTACTATTATAGGTAGAATATTGTTTCCTTTAACTTGTATAATTGTTGCTTTATTGATAATAAGATTGGTGTGTGTGTGTTGTAAAAACAGGGGAGGGAAGAAGAAATTGAATAAAGAAAAGAAAAACAAGAGGTTGAAAAGAGAACCTCAAGAAATTGAATTAGAAGAATTAAGGGAGAGTGTTTACTTAGAGACAAAAAGGGATGATGAAAGCGTGACTGGTGTGTAATATTGTGTAAGGGGAAAAAGACATTTCCGATTTCTCCTAAAATGGGACTAAATTTTCACAAATTTTTTTTTGGGTTTATTTGGTGATAAAATCACCAAAGGGGGGATTGCTGGAGCAGAGTTTTCTGTTTGAAAATTCGCTGGTTTTTGAAGCTCTGGCATGTCTATTTGTCATATTAATTTTATTAATTATTAATAATTAATTATTTGTCTTGTGCAAGTGTGTTTATATTAATCAATCCGTTTGTCCTAACAAGAGAGAGTTACACGTGGGTGCGCATAAATGTGCTGTTTAACAAATAACGTGCGTGTTTTCATATTTAAACGTTGCTATGTGCTGTTTATTTTTGAGCACAAAATGCTTTCCGAATTAATGCTTTTCTATGTTGCAAGTGCTAGATAGATGCATACACATAAGGGTATTAGTGGGGTTAACACTGTTTAATCACTATGCTGTGGTAACATTGTTTTTGTTTCTTTTAATTAAGATGGTCTATTGTGGCCTATGGTGGCCTAGTTAAAGATGGCCGATTTTGTAAGCCTGGCCTCGAGTTGAAGATAGAAAACTGTGATGGAAGAGAGCCCTGCTGAATATGGTCCTAAAGTCAGCTGACCACAGTCCTTGCTTGCCTTATGAAATTTTCCGTGAGGACATCAGCAGCCGGGGTAATCTTCGAGTGAAATGGAACGTCCTTGGCAACCTTGGGAAAACAAAGGAGCCTTAGAGAAAGACTCTGAGCATTGGTCTCATTGCCGAGGAGAAGTAGAACTAACAGATACATTTGCGATTATTGGTTCCTGTTCCGTAGTCTTTATTTTGTGATTTTTCCTGAGCGGAGATTTTCGAATGTAGCAATGTTACATCCTTTCCTTCTCGCTCTGCTCAGCGGTCCAGCGGACATTACAACTTTTCTTTGTATCTTTCTTTTGTTCGATTCAGTATAAGAATTGTTAGCCTAGAGAGGGTCTTGCCACTTGCCATTTGCCTTTGCCGCGTACCGAATCTACGTTGCTGAGGATTGATGCTGAAGGGACTTCGTCTTGAGAGACTTTACCGAGAGACTTGTCCTGACCCGTTCTGACATTTAGCTAGAATAGGTAACTATGAGAAAAATGATTTATGCTGCTTGATTTCCATTTGACTAATTTAGATAAAGCAATATAACTTGAACATGGTGTTGGATATTATTTCTTGTCAATTATTGTGTATTATATTTTGATTATTCGTATAGGTTGTATAGATTATGTTTATGGACAGTCTCAATAACCAGGTCTTATCGACCTCGATATAGATGCAGGGTGATTAGGAGTTTTCTTCCCACAGGTTTATTGCTGCTGGTAGAGTATTTGAGCGTATGTTAGTGAAATGGGCCCTAGCGTATGATGAATGTATGTGCGTGTAACTGTGAGATTACTCTATCTGTGGTAGTGGGAATATTATACACACCCTGATCTCTATCAACATTTCCTATACATTGACGTTCCCATTTATGAGTCATTGTCTCTATAAAATGTGTGTGTGATGTAACACACTCCACCACCCTGCCACACATACTTCGGATGAGTAGTGCTATAAAAGAAATTAAATACACATGAGAGAGGGTCTATGTGAAGATGAGGGGCACCATTGGAGGGTGGTAGCAAGGCCAGAATGGCCGTACCCGGCATTGAGCGTTTCCCTGGGAGGCTGGAAGGATGGGGGGATTTTTTGTTTACTTGGGACTGGCACTGCAAAGTTCCTTGCATATCCAGCAGTTTTCAGGCAACAAAAAGTGTCATGATAACTTTAGTGACTAATGTACCTACTGGAAAGAGATGGAGGTTTCGTTTAGTGGCAGTTTTGAATCATCTAAGGTAGCACAGAAGGTTAATATGCCTGCTGAAAAGAATGTGTACCATGCATATCAAAGAACAGTATTTTATGTGCAGAGCTCAGTGAGTTACTGTTTTTGTCATTGAAATTCTTTTGTTACTGTGCAGTTCATAAATTGCATACGTAATCTAGCCAGGTGAGCTATGAACTGCCATCAAAGAGCTGCATGCAAGCTGCATGGTACAAGTTATAAAGTTATGTTTTCCTCCCAGTTTTTAATTATCCTGATGTTGCTAAAAAAGGTTTGTTTGGGCAATAATAAATTGTAATCATTAAAGTCAACGCTAACTACTGTGTTACATTCTGAGTCCTGAGTTTGAGCTTCTTCAGACCAAGCACTCTTACAAAATGCCTACCAATAAGGGTAAAAACCAAAGGAAATGATGGACGGAGTGTTGAACATTGCAATCACTCACCCCCAACTGATCTGGGTTTAATCCATCACCGTTCTTTAGCCCACTCTGCCACCCCAGTTCAGACATGGCCATATGCAAATCAGTCTGACCCTGTGCCTCATGGGAACAGTCCAGCCCGAACTGCCAAGCCATGTCTTCCCTGGACCGGAAACAAGCTTCCTAGGACCGGTTTCTGGCATTTCAGCCATCTTCAGCCAGGCTTGCTTGAATCCAGTGGCAAAGTGAGCAAGGGACTAACGTCTGAGCATACCCTGCCAACTTATGGCGAACAAAGCAAAAACCAAAGGAAATGATGGACGGAGTGTTGAACATTGCAATCACTCACCCCCAGTCAACTGATCTGGGTTTAATCCATCACCGTTCTTTAGCCCACTCTGCCACCCCAGTTCAGACATGGCCATATGCAAATCAGTCTGACCCTGTGCCTCATGGGAACAGTCCAGCCCAAACTGCCAAGCCATGTCTTCCGTGGACCGGAAACAAGCTTCCTAGGACAGGTTTCTGGCATTTCAGCCATCTTAAGCCAGGCTTGCTTGAATCCAGTGGCAGAGTGGGCTAAAGAACGGTGATGGATTAAACCCAGATCAGTTGACTGGGGGTGAGTGCTTACAATGTTCAACACTCCGTCCATCATTTCCTTTGGTTTTGCTTTGTTCGCCATAAGTTAGCAGGGTATGCTCAGACGTGAGTCCCTTGCTCACTTTGCCACTGGATTCAAGCAAGCCTGGCTGAAGACGGCTCAAATGCCAGAAACCGGTCCTAGGAAGCTTGTTTCCGGTCCAGGGAAGACATGGCTTGGCAGTTCGGGCTGCACTGTTCCCATGAGGCACAGGGTCAGACTGATTTGCATATGGCCATGTCTAAACTGGGGTGGCAGAGTGGGCTAAAGAACGGTGATGGATTAAACCCAGATCAGTTGACTGGGGGTGAGTGCTTGCAATGTTCAACACTCCGTCCATCATTTCCTTTGGTTTTGCTTTGTTCGCCATAAGTTGGCAGGGTATGCTCAGACGTGAGTCCCTTGCTCACTTTGCCACTGGATTCAAGCAAGCCTGGCTGAAGACGGCTGAAATACCAGAAACCGGTCCAAGGAAGCTTGTTTCCGGTCCAGGGAAGACATGGCTTGGCAGTTCGGGCAATATTATCCCTAAATTCCAAACAGGCTTCAGACGGGGAATGGGCACCATTACTAATCTAACAGCCTTGACAATTCTGACGGAAAAGGCTGAAAGGAAAAGGGGAGCATTAGTGGCTTGCTATATAGATCTAAAAGCAGCTTTCGATAGAGTGCCGCGGGACCGCTTGTGGAAGAAACTGAAAGCATGGGGACTGCCACAACTACTGATACAAGCAATACAATCATTATACAGTGAAACATGGGCCACTGTAAAATGAGGGGACGGACAAAGAGTCTCTTCAAAAATAAACATTACAAATGGATTAAAACAGGGCTGTGTCCTTTCTCCAGGTTTATTTAATTTATATCTAGCTGATTTGAATCGCCACTTAGAACAAATAAACGGACACCCACCAAATCTGGCAAAGGAGCCGGTTCAATACTTACAGTATGCAGACGACATTGTCTTGGTAAGCCAGACTTCGATTGGGCTACAAAGGGCAATAAATAAACTAATAGATTACTTGGACGCTCAAGGTTTGGAATTGAATAAATCAAAAACCAAGGTGGTGAGACTAGCGGGCCCAAGACAAGGAAACTATAAATGGTTCGCTAAGAACTCTCAAATAGAAGAGACAAGATCTTATAAATACTTGGGCATCAAAATGGCAAGAAATCTGTCAATGGTGGAGCAGAAAAAGGAGATTACAGCAAAAGCTCAATCCTTAATATTCGCTTATAAAAAATTATATAAGAAACTGGAAAGCCCTTCATATGGGCATCTTTTAAAAATTATGGCAACCCAACTGCTATCGACCCTGTCCTACGGCCTGGAAACCTGGCATGGCCAAGAAAGTAACATCTTAAATAAGCTACAAACCAAGGTTTACAAAACGGTATTTAATCTCTTTAAAGGTTCCTCTCCAGCACAAATCCGTTTGGAATTCGGACTACAGAATCAAGTATTCCAAAGGAAGGCAACCATGGTAAACTTATGCTGGAAACTCAGAGCAGCAGAACTGGGAACTTTGAATTTTTTATGCTGATTGGAAATAAAGCAACAACTAGAGCAAAGAATCCCAAACTCGTGGGGGGACCAATTGAGGATAGCTCTGGAAGAATTAGAGCTTGAGGGGCTTTGGAACAGCAAGTTGGAAAAGGCCACATTTAAAATAGCTTGCAATAACAAAGCAAAAGCATTATCTTTCGTGGAGGACAAAAGGGAATTAGCGAGACGCCGCCATGCTTGGGTCATAATAAACTCTTATACACGGCTAAGACCTCAACCCTACCTAGCAGCTCACTTCAGATTGTCCTTAAAAAGGAGGTTCATGGCATACAGATTTGGAGATCATTGCACATTAGACTTAGTACCCTCCTGGAAAAACAAGGATCAAGCAAAGGCATGTCGTTTATGTGGTTATCATAGCGAAACATTGAGCCATATACTGTGTGTCTGTGAAATAGTAAAATTAGAAAGAAGGAAGATGCTGAGAACAGCTTTTAATGATTTAAAAATCCGCACCTGCAGACAGGCGGCAACAAGTTGGATGGGTGCCGCTTCAAACATTTTAATATGCAGGGGGATAACATTTATGATAGTAGTAGAAAGCTTACTTTCAAAAGTGGGCAAAAACTGAAGGCACGATGCCATAAAAAGAACCAAGTAGACTTTTATGAACTGAAAATGTTTTTAATATGAAATGTGTTTTATATGCTTTATGGTTTGTGAAAACCAAATAAAGTTATTTTTTGACTTGACTTGACTTGTTCCCATGAGGCACAGGGTCAGACTGATTTGCATATGGCCATGTCTAAACTGGGGTGGCAGAGTGGGCTAAAGAACGGTGATGGATTAAACCCAGATCAGTTGACTGGGGGTGAGTGCTTGCCATGTTCAACACTCCGTCCATCATTTCCTTTGGTTTTACCAATAAGGGTGACATGCATCCTACACCTTGTACTCCCTGCTGCCTTATGTAAAACTTTCTATACACTGATTGACACGCATCTGATTCATTGTCTCTGTATGTGTATGTGATGTAAAGTGCTCTGGCACACTGCACTGGTATGAGAGGTGCTTTAAAACAAATGAAATGCATGTGAGAGAAGGGCACTGTTGGTGATAGTGAGGGAATCATTGAAGAGCCCCATTAAAGATTGTCGTATACTGATGCACAGTAGAGTCATCATTTACTATGCTTTAGAAGCTGATACAATTGATATATAATGACAAATGTGTTGCAGAGGGCACCGTGTTTTCCTAAATTTTCTTGGGGGTGTGAACGGCTGTAAGCTGTCAGTTTGTTTGTAACACACAACTTTTAAATATCTGCAAATGAACTGTGCAAATGTTTCAAAACATATCAGTAGTTAGGAAATCACAAATGGCTCACTTGTTTGTAATTCAGTAGTATGCAGGAAACAGAGTTTTAATAGGATAAAAACAACCAAGACACGGTACTAGGTGAGGATTGAATGAGACTTATTTGCTGAAACCTCATTTTCACACATTAGTATTTGTGTGCTATATAGTTTTATCAGTAAAACTGCATGTTGACATTTTGCTTCCATTCAATAGAAAATGTTCTGTAGGTAAAAGACAGTTCCGTTTCTAGTCGTTAACACACTTCTAGATATCAGTGAGAAGCTGCAGTTTACACAAAAAGGAAACAGCACAAGCAGTATATGATTTCCAATGTACAGGTAAAAAAAGGAGGGCTGATATATGGCTCGCCAGGGCATTATATAGTAATGTCAACTCCTATCTAACCACTCTGATCCACAATAATACCATAACACTCAGCAGTGTTCAGCCAATTATAGCTCATGCAGGCTGGTTAATAACTCCCTTTTCCTGCTAAATGTGCCTACCCTCACACAAGACCTGTCCGCTATGGGTCTCATCCAATACTCAGTACTGTACCAGCCCCTATGCAAGTCATCACCAGCTGTACAGAAATGGAATTCCTCAAGTCATTTGACATTTAAAGCTGGCAACAAGAAACACTGCACTGTAGTCCAGCACTGCAGGTCCCAATTAGCTACAGCCTATGCTTGACACTTTATATCTCACAATGGCACTGGTGTGTCTGTAAAACGTACCTTTTGTCCCAAAGTTTTGCCCTGAATTGTGACATTCTGTCCTGAATTTGTGTCCTGACTTTTGACCCTTTGTCCTGAATTTTTACACTCACTGCCAATAATTTGTACACATTCCAGTTGGTCACCCCAAGGACAAGGCCAGAAGCAAGCATGGAGGGAGGCAGAAGGAGTACACTACATGATTGAGAGAGAGCTAGGCGGAACACTGGAACAGGATCACACGTGCGAGACAGTCACCTAACGAAACCGGAGGTGGCCCGCCCTACAAGGTACATGGAGGGGGAGGCCTCCCTTCACTCTTGCTGAGGGGGCCCCCTGGAGCTCACCCCCCTCCATACCGCAAGGGCTTTTGTTCTGCCACTGGGGCAAGAGAGAATGCGAAATAGGGAATGGGAAGAAGCACACAAATGATAAACCAATGCTTGGCGAGAAGCACACAAGGGCAAGAACAACATGGAGGGGCATGGGGAAGAAGCGCACAGGTGAGAGCAACATAGAGGGATGAGGAGAAGAAAATGATGGAGACAGCTCAAAACACATGCACTCCCATGGACTGGTTAACCAAAAATAAAAAAGAAGTGTATGAAAAGTAAGCAGTGGAATGACACAAGAAATGAAGCCATGCATCAGCGGAGGGACAAGCATAAGAAGAGGAATAAAGGCCCACTCAACCAGTCTCTGAAGCACGGTTGACTGTATTTCTAGGCTGCTTTACTAAAAACATGCCACATACTGTGACCAACACTATGCTTTCATATTTCTGTTGAAAAGTTTAATGAAACAGGCCCTTAGTTGTGTGACCTGCACAAGTAATGGGTTCACATTCTCCCTCAACTGGTAGCCAAACACCCCATTGTAGCGCTTGACTCTTTCAGGGTAGCCGAGCAGTGCAGTCCAAGGCCTATTCAAGGGAGGTGGTGTGGGTTAGTAATCAACATTCGCTGGCACCCAATAACAGCACTCAATAAAGAATAGGCCACGCATGGGTTTACAGTGCATGCCATTACAACACGGTCATTACAACGACTGCGTTGTTACGCCGCATACCATTACAGCGCAAGTCATTACAGCAACTTGCTGTGGGGGGGGGGGGGCACTGGATTTTGGAATATTATAATTTACTATTCCAACTCCAGTCTGTGCAACAGTAGGGAAGGTGTTGGATTTAACATCCAATCCCTTCTGCCCCCTACAGCAAATCGTTGTAACGGCTTGCGTTGTAATGCTATGCGATGTAACAAAGCGGTCGTTGTAATGACCGCATTGTGATGGTATGCAAAGTAACAAAGCGGTCGTTGTAATGACTGTGTTGTGATGGTATGCAATGTAACAAAGCGGTCGTTGTAGTGACCGAGTTGTAATGGCATGTGAAGTATCAACATCGTTGTAAATGATGTTTACCCCCAATAAATATTAGAAAAAGGAAAAGTACATTTATTACACACACACACACACACACACTACTAAATAGCAATAATTTACAAATATTCATCAGGCTGGTGGGAATATTTTCCATGTATTTGGAAAAGACAAGGGGTCCCCTGCAAAAAGGATAAGCCTTAGCAGGGAAATACAATGAATATAAAGATATCAGGCTAAGTGCAAAGATAAAATTACACAAAATGTGGCAACTTCAGAGACACAGCAAAAATTAATAGAATGATGTAACTTGAACCATTAAAGATTTATGTTTTTATTTTAATATTCCATTTTTATTTTTTTAGTTTCATTGTCATATTGATATTCATAATAGGTATTCATTTATACAATTTTTTTGATTTGGTTCAAAAAATAAATTTAATTACAAAGACCACATACATGGGACAATCTATTTTGTTGCAAAAGACAACTACATAAAACAATCAGAAATTAGCAATTGAATATGTCACAAAAATATGCGAGAATGATTCTATTGATTAATAATTCACTCAATGACATAGGAACAATCAATGAATATACAAAATTATGAAGAAATAAAAACACTGAACAAGTTCACAGAAATATGAAATGACGCGTTTCGGCAAAGCCTTCTTCAGAATATTCTGTGTCAGTGATTACTGTAAAAAACAAGAAATTTTGTTCTTATATATCTATATTTCATCTAATGCAATACAGAAAAACACAATGTAACAGCAAAATATAGAACTATTGATATGTATTGTTTTCGCTCTGAAGTTACCTAGTTTTGTTGACACTGAATAAATGAGTCAGGAGACTCAATTGCGTCTTGCTCATATTTAATATTAAAAACAATATCAACCACTGCACCCGTTTGGGAACCCACACCCAAGTAGTGTTGTGAATTTTAGAGCATATCAAAAGACAAATGATGGCTAATGTATAACACACCAAATATCATCTATAGTGAAAAGGAAAAAGGTAAAGAGAAGAGACAAAAAGAGCTGAAGAATAATCCAACAAAGGTGGGGAGAATTTATGATTTATCTCCTACCTATAGGATAATTAGTTGTTAATTCAAATCACAGCTCTATAATTGATCAAGAAGCCATCTGGCGGTCAGTATTGATCTTAAAAGAAAAAACAACAATATACAATTGTGGTTAACTCCATTGCATGAATTAGCATCATTGTGGTCCCACAAATCACAAGCAATGGAGAGAGGGAGGGGCGGAAAAGTATATGCAAGCTCTTACCAAATGAGAGTAGATTGGGACAGCACTTGATGGTCGTTATACGTAAAAGTGGGATAACCCCTGACTCTTATCCTCTACATATGAAGCCTAGAGAAGATGAGAAAATCAAAAATCCTCATTAGCGTATACTGTAATATTTTCTCAATTGACAAATGCAATATTTAAATTGAGATTCCTATTGGTGCTCATGACCTAACTAATCACACTTACCCCGTGTATCAGATAGTGGATATAAAAGTGTTTGTTAGTTTACAGATGTCGTCAAAGGGATATTTCACTCTTTCACATCCCTGACATGAATCATGATATGGGTGTCCTCTTTCGTAGAAATGATCAGTGATAATATTAATGATACCAATGATCGATATCCTGGGGTTCAAAGGGCAATCACGGGTGTATCTGTGAACAAAGCAGATTCTTGTTTTAGCGTGGGGCGAAGTGTAATAAAGCCTCAATAATCCATAATAAAGGAAAGAGTGTGTGTTAGATGATATAATCCCCTTGCAACGAAAAACACGCAGGACCGAAATTCTATTATAAGTTTACACACTAATGCTTAAACTAAACCACAAGATGGCTATCTTGCATGAAATCTATCGGGCCATCATATACAGACAGGATGACTCAGTCATGATAATACACAAAGGTAAAATTCCTCCCAGGATTGACTTATCTAATCTTCATAGGTTAAACTGTTGGTACATACCGGGATAAGGCAAAGATGTAACATGGCTGATTCCGCTATATCGCCATACGGAAGTGAACGCCCGCTACGCGATATCTTATATATGTTGAAGCGAGCCATTGGGCTTGATTCGATGACGTGTATAAAAAGCGCATGTGTGTGTAACTCAGGTCTTTAAGGTCCTAATTACTCGGCCATCTTAGAATGGCAAATCGTGCGGAGGCTAACATGAGAGCTAATGGAAAATCGAACTAATATTCCATGAAAAGACGCGCCTCTGCTCGAATACAACTTAACAACCCCAACTTATTGCTCATGTGAGGGGGGACTGGTACTTACACGGTCCATGCCAAAGAAATTAACGAGGCAAATATAAAAGTATGTTGCATCTATGATAAGACTGCGCAAGTGGTCCCCGAATGCGCGGCCATCTTGGAATGTAGTACTGTGCGTATAAAGAACGCATCAGGACGACTACAGCAAATCCTGACTGTATAATACCAGGAGATGAAAGGATGAAATCCTCAAGGAGGAAAACCAAAGATCTATCGCAATTGAATACACTATGTTGCATAAGGGACGAATATCTACATTAGGGTCTTATCCATGTACAGATATATCCATCCCTAAAAAACCTTCAACTCGATCTGACAAATAGCACACAATTAGACACAACTGACCCAGTGCAATTGGTAAAGAATACATGTATTGATCTCTACAGACCAAGGGATCAAAACTAATTAAACAGAAAAGTCCAAATGGATTATCTGTGTGATAATAATTCTACTTTATAGCTTGATCCCATGGAATTAACAAATTCAAACCCTTAGTGGCCGTGCCCAAAGTAAAAATCCAGTACACTTCTCGGAACTTTCTAATGCTGTCCATATTGGTTCCTACTTTCTTTATGATTTTTCCGATGATATACCACTGCATATCATCCGGTTGGTGATTTTGTTCCAGATAATGTGTCACCATTGGGGCTGCAGTCTTTTTTGTCCGTATTGCGGACCTGTGTTCTGTAAGTCTAACATTTATGGGTCTGCTGGTTTCACCTACATATCCGAGACTGCATGGGCATACTATCAGGTAAATTACATTAGATGTTTTGCAATTGTTCATGCTGGTCGACGTAAGGGTATGATTGTTAAATCGATATGTTGGGCCTTCTATTGCTGATGGACAAGATTTGCAACTAGTGCATTTATATGTTCCAACTACCGGTTGACCATCTGTAAGACTGATTTGATACAGTGGGACACTATCATTATTCATGCGTGAGTTGACTACGTGATCTTTCAAATTTTTGTTTCGCCTGAACGCAAACATGGGTTTGGATATAATATCCAAGTACTCTACTTGTTTGGAGCTAATAGTATATGTGAAATAAATATTCGGGACACATAAATTGATCCATTCTAGGAATTGTTTAAGATTTTCCTCAGCATCAATCCAAACAAAAAAGATGTCATCAATGAACCGTGACCATTTGGTCACAGATTCAAAGAAAGGCGCGATCTCATTGAAAATAAACTTGTTTTCAAATAAGGACATATAAATATTGGCTACCGTAGGTGCGCATGAAGCGCCCATGCTTACACCTTGGCTTTGCTTATATAGTTGTCCCTTAAATTCAAAGATGTTGTCAGATAATACTATTTTAAGACATTCCAGAATAAAAATAGTAGGGCCTGTGATCTTATATGCCTTGATGAACCAGTGTACAGCTTCAATTGCTCCATCTATAGGGATGTTACTGTACAAAGACTCAATGTCCATGGTGACTAGAAATTGAGTCCAAGGGCAAAATGTGGTTCCTTCAACTAAGTTGATAATATGTCTGGTGTCTTGTACAAAGGCAGGTGTTTGGGAAACATATGGGCAAAGCAGTGCATCCACATATTTAGCCAACGGTTCTGTGACCGACCCTATAGTTGTAACAATGGGTCTGAGAGGAGGATCTTTTTTACTTTTGTGAATTTTAGGGATGCCATAAATGCTGGCTAACCTAGGATTTTCAACATTCAAAAAATCCCATTCTTTATCACTAATTTCACCATCTCTCAGTGCTCGTTCCGTGATTTTGCGTATCTTAGCTGCGATCATTTTGGTTGGGTCTCTAGTGATTTGGGTATAAAACCGAGTGTCTCCCAACATATGTTCCATTTTGGTGACATAGGTGGTAGTGTCGAACACAACAATACCACCCCCTTTATTGCACGCTTGAACAGTTTGTTCTTTACTGATTTTAAGGTTTTGTAGTTCCTTGTATTCTTCTTTGCTAAGATTGAATGGAGTTCTTTGCACATGTTTGGTTAAATTCGCAAATTTCTTATATAAAACCTGTTCAAATACTCCCACTTGTTGCGGTAACTGATCAAATATTTTCCATTACACTGCATGTGACCTCCAAAGGGTCATGACCTCCAAATTCACGGTACCCTCCCTTAACATACAATGCAGCACATAACCCTACATAGGGTGTCAGTTTACATTAGGTCAATGTTCCAGGAGAGGATGCCACACTTTATTTTTGATAATTCAGGATGTCATAACTTGTTACTGATAATGTGGGCATTATCAACAATAAAGTGTGGCAGTCTCTTCTGCATTTATTACCACGTTTCCAGGCATTGCAATCAGGTGCTCACACCATAATTAATAAAACATTGCAGCATTGAAAGAAATATGGGTTACTTTCAGCAGTAACAACCACTTAATAAGACATTGTCATTGATGTCTTTAAATAAAGTATAGTTGCTCATAGTGCATAACACTTAAAGAAGAAGCATAGCTAAACTGTCAAGAAGAGCACTTTTCAATTAAAAAATGTCAATATGTACCATATCTCTGAGTCGCTTATTAAAAGCTTTAGGCCCCAGAACCTGTAACGATATTCTTAACTCATAGAGGTGCTACACTCCCAGCTACAGAGTTTCAACTCCAGATTGGGAAGTCTAGGAAAAGCAAAGATGATCCTGGGTGTGTCATCCTTGCCAAAACCTTCTAAACATAGGGTCTCTACTTTTGCAAAGGTCCTGTGGGGGGCGCCACCACACTCCTGTAGCTCCTCCACACTCTGTTGAACTCCTTGGCGTTGCCCCTATGATCCAGGGGTCGCCACAGTCTACTTTATGTGTGCTAAAATGGCCCAGCAGGGCATTATTGGGCTCTCCTTCATGGAGCTCATGAGTTCTTGATGAGTGGCTCTGGATGATTGCCCTTACTGACCTGCGTGGCCACGTGCCACACTGCTTGCCTTTTCCCTTAGTTTTTTTCTTCTTTGTTGAGCCCTGTCCCACTCAGGCAGTCCTGTGTGCTCTCAATACTGGGAGCAGCTCAGGGAGCCCATCCCTGGCTGCTCCGCTGGCTTCCAATGTGACCTGCACCTGTGCGTGCTGCCATGGGAGCCGGCGGTCTCTTCTTCCCTGTCCGCACCTTCAGGCAGGGCATTGGAATCTGTGGTGGCTGCCTGCTCCCCAGATGCAGGTGCGGAGAGCAGGGCAGGCCCACAACAGATGGGAAAGTGAGACTTCACTGCCCCGTCCTTCTATCCTTTTCGGGGGAAGCGTGATAGAGCTGCCCCATTGCAACTGCAATCGGGGGCCAGAGTTGAGGTCCCATGCTCCCAACCAATAAACTTGCCTGGGGGTTTGGAGCCACTGGTCTTCTGGGCACTGGGGAAGGGGTCGCACACACACTCCCCTCCCGACATGTAAAAACAATTAACGGTACTCCTGCTGCGACCCCTGGCCCACGCCAAGGGGTTTGGAACAGTTGGGCAGTGGAGCTCCACGTGCTCTGGGATCATGCTGTGGGTCAAGGGTCAAATCCTTCCCCCACTAATATCTAGGGCCCCGTTGGGAAGTTATGAAGGCTTTCGGGCTCATTTTGCCCCTGGTGGTGAGCACTGGGTACCTAGAGCAATTATCTCAGTCCTCCTGGCCTAAAAGGTGGTGAACTTTGCAGGGAGCTTGTTCCACCGACTCCCTGCACCACCCTTTCTCCTTTGTCTTCTCTAGAGCTTCTCTCCTCCTTGTCACAGAAGTTCAATCTTTACCCCAACTAGTCCTCGGGGGTTATAAGCAGACCAGCTTCCCTGGTCCTGGGGAGAGCCTCACTGGCCCTGACGGCAACTGTAGTCAGAGTCCCTAGTCCAGATGCGCACCAGGGGGTTCTTCCTTCCAGTTGTCCATGGCTTCCTACTTCAGTCCCAGTGTCCAGCAGAAAAGAACAGCCATGAGAGAGCTCTCTCACTTGTGCAAGAGATTTTAAATGGGCCGAAGGTTCAAGTAGCTAGCCAGCTTTGGATTTATTAATAAATGCACACATGGGACACCTTAGAGGGTCCCCTGAAAACCTACCAAACACTGGTGTGGTCTCTGACTAGCCTTAGCCAGCTTGCCACCACCATATATGTTTTTGACCCCATGGGGTGAGAGCCAGCGCTCTCAGAGGCCAGGAACAAAGCCTGCTCTGGACGGAGGTGCTTCACACCTCCCCCAAGCCAGAATGGCATTCCAGGGTGGGAAGCTTCAAAGGCGATGCCACCTTTGAAATATAACCCAGGCATCTCTAGATAGTGAAGGATGCAATCTCCCCTGCCCTGCTCCACATTTGGTGGGAAGACAGGCAGGAAAATGGATTAGATTAAGAGGTGTGCCCACATTCAGTCAGCACCACCCCTAAGGTGGGGCAGGTGATGTGGACACTACTTTTCTAATTCCTCCTTCCTGATACGGCAGGAATTAACCAATCAGGGCTAGGGTAGTGCCCCTTCCCCCCGGAAGTGGTCACTTAGAGGAAGTAGACACCCTAAAGGTAAGTAACCCATTAGTTACTACCTGTCCCTCCCTTTAACACCCCTACATTTAGTATTTAGGTGGCTTCCCTGGACCCTGAACTTAGATTTGATAGACATAAAGAAGACACGAACCAAGAAGAGCTGCTGACCCGAGAACCGAAGACCTGCTACAGAATTTTGGTGCTAAACCCTGCCCGCTGCTCCCGGGACCCAACCATTGCAGTGTGCTGTCTCATCCTGTAACAGTGAGGCCTCCAAGAACCCCAGAGCACCTCCAGTCCTTCAGCAATAACCAGAGAACTCCCTTGGGGTAAAGGAACTATTCCCCTGCATTCCGCAGGCACCGAACCCGCAGAGTCTAGTTTACTGACTTGCTGCTCCCAGGTGACTCGAACACAGCATCCAAGCAAAAAGAGATACGTCAGCTCCAGAGGCTCAGATCTGTCCCTCCACTGGGTTTAGAGACACCAGGACCTACTGGAGCCATGCTGCACCAATACCCGGGGTACTGGACCCCTGCAACCTTCACAAAGACGAAGAGTCCAATCCGGACTCCAAACAGCACAGGAATCAAGGACCTATTGAGGGGTATTGAGATCCTTGAGACCCACTTTGTGAGTGACCCAGCTGTCCCAGAATCATCCCTGCAACCTGCCTGCCCCTGACCTCAAAGACATCTTGACGTATGCTGCCCTGTTGACCTATCTGCTCTGCACGCAGCACACCAGGCCTGGGTACTGACAAACCAGCTGTGCTCCCATGGTCCCGAGGCCCTTGCAACCTGCTCCCTTGAGTGGGACCCCTCGGACTAACCTTTAATCCCCATTGTGCAGTGTGTCTACTGGTGGCCCCCTTATTCCTAGCGCCTGCTAATTAGCACCCTGCTACCAAACGAATCTGAGATGCTCCTGACAAACCGCTGGTAGAACATTGGACCTGGCCTTGCTACTTATCTAAATCCAGAAGGTGAAATTGAAGATACAAATGTATGATTTTACATGCATTTTCCTATTTTCTCCCATAGACCTCTATGATGCGTAGTTAGCACAAGAGTATGTTTTTCTGCAAACTGAAAATTCATATCTGAAAAAGTACTTACCTTAGAACAAAGTTCTATGTCTATAAATTTATATAAAAAACGATGATATTTTTGCAAATTGGTCTTGGATTTCTTTTTGGGGTGTGTCTCATTTATTGCCTCTGTGAGTTCAACAAATGCTTAGTATTACCCTCTGATTAGCCTAACTACTCACCCACACAACCACAAGTAGAGCGTCAGTATTATCTACTTTTGCCTTTGTATACCACTTGGCATCTAATGGACTATCTGCACAGTGTACTTCAATTTAGTGCACTATATAGAGAGCTAGCTTCCTACAGAGGTGTTTAGGGTGTTGGTGGTTAGGTTATTGAATGGGGGTAGGATGGTGGTGGGGTGGTGGGAGGGAGGTGGTTAGGGTCTTGCAGGTTAGGGTGGTGATTGGTGAGTGGGATGGTGGTTACGTGGTAGTGGTTAGGGTAGGATGATGGTGGTTAGGTGGTGGTTGTGGTGGTGGAGGAGGTTGTTAGGGCGGTGGGTAGGAGGGTGGAGGTGGCAGGTCACAGGAAATCTCAAGCGGTCATGGGCCAGGCTAGAACAGCCGCCGGCTCCGACGCCACAGACGCTGCCTCGGAAGCAGGAGACCCAGCCGGCTCCGCACAAGAGCGCGCAGGCAGTAGGAGGCACCGTGCCGCGTCCACGAATCAGCCTATCGGCGGCTTCCACCAGGGACCTTGGGCACACAGGCACAGCCCCGGATGGGTCGAGGGCTCAGGAAGCCGAAGATGTCGCAGCAGCAACGAATTGAGGTGAGGAGTAAGCGGATTAATGCCCGATTGCTGCGGTGTACGACGGAGCTCTAGAACGGAGCAGTCATTTTCCAGCCGGGCAAGCTCCGCCCCCCCAACGGAGCGGAGTTCACCGCTTAGGGTCACTATTAATTACTTGATCACTATATTAATTGTTGATATTTATTACTTGTTAATCGGGAAAGCAAATGTTTTTTTTTAATTTTTCAATTAATTTTATACTTATTAATTGTAGAAATTATAATTGTTAAATTTATTTTGTTAATGTAATTGTAATAATTTACATTATTTGTATTTTTCAGTAGTTTTAATTATTTGTTAGTGTTCATTTTTTGGGATAGCACGGTGCGAAGTGTTTTAATTCAGAATATGTTTTTTTTAAGAATGTTAAAAATATTTGTAATATAAAATGTGTTATTTATTAAATGTAATTTTATGTATTTTATATTTAATTAATGTTTTTTCTTATTTTAAATATATTCAAAATGTTAGTTTTTTTGTCTGCATGTAAGGATTCGAATTAGGAGTTGTAATGGTAAATCTGACCCCACCGAAGTACATCACTTTCACTACTGATGCTCGGTTTGAAGCGGAAATAGTAAATCTAACCGCAGGGGTCTCCACACTTTTCTTCAGTGAGAGCTACTTCTGATCAGAGAAAATCATTGTGAGGTACTAGAGCCCAAGCAGCTTGTGCATTGTTACCAGACACCCCCATGCCCAACTTCATTGACTATAAGCCTAATGTCCATAGAACCAGTTACCTTGGTTTAAACAAAATACTTAGACTAGGAGTACAATGACAGAGATGTTGTGTGTCAATGAGAACATTCTCTGTGGAGATGTATGAACATGGGTAGATATAAACAGGATATATGCTTATGGGTGACTGAGAGACTGTGTTGTATGTACTTGTGGCACAGAACATAACTTCCACCATATGTGGCACCATTACATGTACAACACTAACATACCATTTTTCTTTAACTCTGAGAAATTTAAAGTGTAGACAAATGTGAAAATTTTTATGCACTTTAAATATTTCCCACTTAAAAAATAGCCATATTTTTCAGTTATAGATATGAAGCGTCTACCAGCCACTGAGAGCAAGATGTCTGCTGTGTGTAAATGCAACACTTTGAAATGAGAGAAACTTAAAATAAAGAGTTAACTCAATCATTAAGTTAACTGTTCATTTTAATTTTCTCCCATTTAAAAGCATTCAGAAACATTTTGTTCTCATACTCCAATACTGAGTTAACATCAGCTTTTACTTAGGAGTTAAATACATCAGTTCTTCACCTCAGTGCTCCACCCTAGGTCATAAAGCAGAGTTGAGCACTGATCAATATCAAGCCTGCTGTTTGCAGCTGAAGAAACCTGACTAAAATCTACACAGGCTTCCTTAACTTTAAAAGGAAAATGTAACTTCATTATAAAATAAACTTTATTGACCCGGCCTTATTTAAGAAAGAAATCAAGGCTGCAAGCTACTCTTAAGCTGTCAGTGAGCTATGAGTAGTTCGCGATCTATAGTTAGAGACTCCAGGGGCCATACGGGTATGTGCACCCGCTTTGCGTGCCGCTAGGGCTCGTTGGTATTACAGAAGGGGCTGCAGATGCTTGTGCAGTCCCTACTATGATACTGAAAGTGCTGGTGCACATGTTGAACCAGCGCTTTCTCAAGAGGGCATTCCCTCATTTGTGTGGGGGCATGGCCCAATGCAAATGAGGGAATCAATTTGCCTCTGCGCCATATTATAGACACGGGTGCAGAGGCAAAAAAGCCGTCAGGAGGTGCACAGACATCCTCTTGCAGGCGGGTGCAGTGAGTGACTGCACCCACCTGCAAGAGGATTGCAAATCCCTCGTTAAAGTGCAGGTGGGTTGCCACCTGCACAGAAAAACACAGTGCGAGTTCGCAGCTGCCCTGAGGGCAGTACATACTACATGATAGGGTGCACTTTTCCTGTTCGTACCCTGTGCACCTGCTTAAAGGTGCGCCATGGCGCAAATAGGAAACATGCGCCCTATCTATACTAGTGCCCCATGTCTAACCACTCCAAAGTCCAGCACTTTCTCCATTGTTGCTCATATTTGAGTGCAAATAGTAAATCTAACCCATCTAAAGTCAAACATGTTATTTACTTTTTCCTTATGTTGGTATGGGATTAGGAAATCTGCCCTCTCCAAAGTCCAACACTTTCCCTACTATTTCTAATTTGAGTGAGAATATTACATTTGACTCTCTAAAGTTCAACATGTTACCTATTGTTGCTCAGATTGAGCACTCCTTTTTCTTCCCACTTAAAGCACTGTCTTAACCTAACCGTAATGTTTTTATCTTTATGCACACATATCATATTAATGCAAATGTATGCACACACACCTAGTGGTCCCGTCATTTTTATCTTTGACCTCTTTGTTGTCCCATTCGCAAAAATAGTTTCTAAAGATATTACTTTATATGAACTAACCAACGTGTGTGTGTACCTTCATTTCACTGCACTCTTCTCACAGAGAAAGAGCTGTGTCCCACGTTGTCTGAAGAGTTTAGAAACCATGGTAGGCTGAGGAGGATGGTGAAACAGTGATGGCTTGGGGAGCATGGAGACAGGGTCAGAATAGAGGGTGATAGAAACAGATTTCTGATCCTGCAGTTATTATCCAGCTGGATCCAGCCAGCATGTTGATTTGTAGCAGCTGAATCACACTGCAGAGTGGAATGGGATCATCACCGTCTTAGACCTGTCAACCTTAGGGTGGTCTTCCCCCAAATGTTTTAACTGCTTGCCTTCAATTTTGATGAATTATTTTTGGTGGCCATAGGACTCTGAACACTTTACCACTGACAACCAGTGCTAAAGTGCATGTGCTGCTTCCCCTAAACATGGTCTGAGTCACTTATCCACTATTGGCACATTTAATTTACCTATAAATCCCTAGTAGAGTGCACTCCGTGTGGCAGGGCTTGTAAATTAAATGCCACTAGTGGGCCTGCAGCACTGATTGTTTTGCCCACACAAGTAACCCTTTAACCGTGTCTCAAGCCTGACACTGCAGAGCCTGTGTGTGCAGTTTACACTGCCATGTCGACTTGGTATTTAAAACCTCTTGGAAAGCCTTAAACTCCCCTTTTGTTGCATATAAGTCACCTCTAAGGTAGGCCCTAGGTAGCCATAGGTCAGGGTGCTGTGTAATCGAAAGGTAGGACACGTACTTTTAAGTTTTACATGTTCCGGTATTTAATAACACCCAAATTCATTTTTTACTACTGTGAGATCTACCCCTCTCATAGGTTAGACATGGGAATTCCTTATTACACTTTATAAGCTGTAATTCCTGATTGAGAAGGAGTGGATATATCATGTTTGATATCACTGTAATTGTAATACCTGTCACAAACCCCTCATACGATCTCTGTGTAGTGGGCCTTGTGCGCAGGCTAATGTTGTGTTCACCCTGTGGCGTTTAATGGTATGCTATGATACCATGACTGATGTTCCCCAAAGCCTGTGTTTTCATTGAGCTTGAGTCCCTGTGACGCATCTCTGATTTTGCTCAGCTCGGAACTGGCGCCTCCCCATACACAATGACACATTGCTGCAAGGATCGAGTACATTACTTTGTCAGTTGTTCACCGCATTGCCTCCATTCCTGACGCATCCTTGACTTTGCGCAGCTCAGAACAGACACATCACCTCTATCGTAAGGATCGAAGACAACACATCACCTCCACTGCTCCCCACATTGTCCTCAACGTCTAGGCATTTAAGGTACTTTTTCAGCAGGTCAAGGCTGGTCCTTGTTCCTGACCCGCGCTCCAACACGGTGGGCCTGAACCTTCGGATTTGACCCAGTCTAACACAACCAGATTGTCCTAGTTGGTGCTAAATGCTTTTAAGCACCACATTTCAGCTCATTCTTACAACTGTGGTTATACTTATTGGATTTCTGTTGTTTCGGTCTTGTTTTGTTCATAAAAATATAATCTATGTTTCTAAACTAGTGTGGAGTCTTTTTTTTTTTTTTTTTTTTTTTTTTTTTAAAGTTTTTATTGAACAATAAATCAATTACAAGCGTGGGCCTACAACCACCAGGGCCGGCCGCTAGATTCGGGAAGGATCATACAGAGGTTAAGGCAGTAGTCGACTCCCGGGGTCCAGCCCCGTACATGACTCCGGATAGTCCTAGGGAAGCAGGATACATAGGTTTAACATAAATAACAAATAAAAACAAAAGGCGAGGCGTAAGCGCAAAAATGTGGGTCAGGCTACATCCGGGGGACTCTACTTCTGACCTTCAAATAGCTACTAAAAGGAAGGAGTAATGATAGGTCGGGGGGGGGGGGGGTCACGGGAGAGGAACGTCTATATTCGATTATTCCAAAAGCCGCAGGGAACCATCAAGGGTCAGGGGGACAAGGCAATATCGGTGTCCACTAGGGGGGGAACACAGATACCCCCACGATACGCGTTCCATTGCCCCCAGATTCTACCCCATGCCCCCGGTTTGCCACGAGCCACATACACGGTCTTCTCCCTGCACATGCACCAGTCCATGTTCTCCTTCCATACGGACACGGTGGGAGGCCGCTGGGAACCCCAAAGCTGCGCTATATCTCTCTTGGCAATCATGTTCCCCAGGGCCGCCCACCGAGTCTGAGCCGCGTTATAATCATTGGGCTCCCACACATTCAGGACACAGCGACGCACCTCCGGCAGCAGCACTACCCCGGTGACTTGTCCCATGATCACATGAACCCGACGCCAGTATTCCGCCACCTCGCGACACTCCCAAAGGATATGGAGAAAGGTGGCTCTGAGTCCACATCCCCGCTTACAGAGCCCGTCTTCAGAAAATCCCATCGAGACCAAACGGGGACCCGTCACATACACCCGGTGGAGAATCTTAAGTTGGACCAGGCGGAGACGGGCTGGAATGGCCACTTCCTTGGGGGACGACAGTGCGGACTGCCAGTCCTCGTCGTCCAGTTCCACCCCATCCCCCGTCCACGCCTCCCGGAGGCGCACCAAGAGGTCAGCCCGATTATTGATAAGTTTTTTATAAATTAATGAAATAGTACTGTCGGGGACATGACCGTCGAGTATGCGGTCCTCGAGGGGCGAAGAAGCCGGGATATTGGTCCCCTCCCTAAAAACAGAGAGCAGGGCATGCCGAATCTGGGCGTAGCGGAAGAACTCCCTTTCCGTAAGTTCATATTCGCTCTGGAGCGCCGCGAATATTTTAATGACAGACCACGCATCGTTAGCATCTTCTCTGTTTGATCCATACGGGCACTCTTCACGTCCCCACCTGTTTCCTCACCGTCCTTGACCTCCTTGGTCTTGTCTTCACTTTGTGCGTCACTGCACTGCACTGCAACAACGCTGCCATTTCCTTCCGCATGTGTACCCTCACATGTACATGCACTCACCCTCTTCACGTAGCGGAATTTTACACCCCTCTAACGGTCTCCTGACCAGTTTTGTTCGTAGTAAGGTGGACTTGCTTTATTGTTTATTTACCAATTTTTTGTTGTTCCTTTTTCCTGTCTTACTACCCTACAGGCTCCTTGACACTTTCTATCAGGCAACAGTTCAATTCCTAGTCCTGATGATGATCCCTTAGTATTGAGAGCTAGGGATCGAAACGTCGACCTATGTAACAAACACCACTATTTAACCATTGTGAAAAAATGAGTGTGCTGTTTGTTGGTTTGAGCTTACATAGTATTATTATGTAAATGTAAGCCGCCTTTTGCTCTCTCCCCTCTTTTTGCCTGTTGTTTCCTTCCTGCATCTATACCACTTATACCTTCTTTTCAAACGCTCGGTACAGGACTGTGCCGTTCGCCATCTTTGTTGTGCCTTGTATTCTGCCCATCTTGTTACCTCACTTGAATAAATATTCCTCTGTCCGGCTGGACATTGGAAGAACCTCCATAGTGCTCATTGTAGTCTATGTTGAAACATTCGAATTATTTCCTTTTATGCCAAGGACCTTTGTTCTTTAAAATAAGTTATTACCCGAGGTCCCTAGGCTACCAAAACGGGTCCCCTTGTTCTTTTCTCTACTGCGAATATTTTAACAGCACCCCTAATCCATAAGTCTCCCACTCTACTAATACCAATCGTGTCCCAACGTTCAAACCCCTTCGTTGTCCAAAGGCTTCCCAGGCGGTCGGAGGCAAACAGAGGAGTAGCACATGTTAATCGCTCACTCCAGCCCAAGGCTACATTGGCCGCCTTCCAGATCCGTACCGCAATCTTAGTAGGGCCCGTAAGGGTCCGTCCAGCCGAGCTGGAGTAAAGTGCCCTGTTATAGTTGCCGCCGGGAAGCAGGAATTTATCCATCTCATACGCCGGATTCAAGCCAGGCGCATACGTGGCATGGTTAATGGCCGACAGCTGTGAGGCCCAATAATACCTGCGAATGTCGGGAAGCGCGATGCCCCCGTCGTACCAGGGGAGAGTAAGCTTTGCCAGAGCGATACGCGCCCGTCCGTCCCACACCAGTCTCCTCTGCAGGCTCTCCACCTCCCGAAAGTAGGACACAGGAATAACATCGAAGGAGTTCTGAAGTGCATAGAGAAATCTGGGAAGAGACATCATTTTAAACAGTGCTGCCCGACCCAGCGGGGACAAGGGCAGCTTACACCACCGGGCCGTGTCCTCCCTCAAACGCCGAAGTGGAAGCAGGAGATTCTGCTCATAGCGAGCCACCGGGTCCATCGAGACGTATATTCCCAGGTATTTAAAGCCGGACAGAGATAACTGGATCGGAAGCCGAGGCGGCAAGAGAGGAGGGTCACCGGAGATAGGATAGACACAGGATTTAGACCAGTTGATCGTTAGACCCGAATTTCTCCCAAAGGAAGTCAGAACATCAAAGAGAACATTAAGCGACTGCCGCGGCGAGGTGAGATACAGGAGAATATCGTCCGCATACAACGAGACCCGATCCTCGAAGCCCGGGGCCCAACGGATCCCTCTGATCAAGGGCTCCCAGCGGAGCCAAGCAGCGAGCGGCTCCAAGGCGAGGGCAAAGAGCAGAGGGGACAACGGGCACCCCTGCCTCGTACCCCTACCGAGAGCGAAGGGCCGAGAGACCCGCCCATTAACCACCACCTGAGCCATGGGTCCCGTGTAAAGAAGCTTCACCCAGCCAAGAAATCCCTCCCCAAAGCCGAATTTGGTCAAGACAGCCCAGAGGAAGGGCCACTCGATGGTGTCAAAGGCCATCGTGGCGTCTAAAGAAACCAGCACGGCTGGTTCGGAGAGGTACTCCGCCCTGGCGAGGGCGCCGTGAAGACGCCGCAAGTTAAGAGCGGTGTTACGATGAGGGATGAAGCCGCATTGATCAGGATGAATCAGATCGCAGATGACGCTCAACAAACGATTGGCAAGGACTTTAGCCAGGATTTTAGGCTCTGCGTTTAGCAGTGAAATAGGCCTGTAGGAGGCACAGCGGTCTCGTGGCTTACCGTCCTTGGGGATCACGACTATCGTAGCCAGACGCTGGTCGTCAGGAAGGGAGCCTGCCTCAAGGGACTCCTGAAACATACGACGGAGGAAGGGCGCGAGTTTATCCGGGCGCAACTTATATAATTCAATAGGCAGCCCGTTGGGGCCCATCGCCTTGCCCGAACGAAGGGACCGAATCGCCGTTGCAATTTCATCTACAGACAAGGGGGCGTCCAGCTGCTCACGGTCTTCGACAGACAGGCCGGGCAAAGCAATATCCCTCAGCAGAAGGCGAGAGTCTTCTTCATCCCTATCAGTCACCGGGGAGTACACGGCCCGGAGGTGGTCAGCGAAACATTCCACAATCTCACCAGGCTCAGTCACACACACGCCATCCGAGACACACAGCTCCGGGACCACACGGTTCACTCTCTCCTTCCTATCCAGCCACGCAATCAACTTTCCCGCCTTGTCCCCGGCATCATACAATCGACCCTGCTGTTCCCTATACAACGTTTTGGCGGCGTCAGTGACAAGAGACCTGTATTCAAACTGTTTCAGGCTGAGGGCATGGAGCCCGTCCGGAGTGACACCCGCCTCCAAGGCCGACTCCAGCCCCGAAATGTCAGTCTCCAGCTTCACCACTGCCTCACTCTTGAGTTTCTTAGCCACCACTATCTGGGAGAGGGCGTGTCCGCGGATTACGGTTTTAAAGGCTTCCCACAGGGACATTGCGGACGACACCGACCCCTCGTTGTCAAGGAAGTATTGGTCCATAGCCTTAACCAGGCTGTCGCGAGTCATAGGGTCTCGCAGGTACCACGGGTTAATGGGAGCAATCCGCCCTGCAGACCGCGTCTCGGTGTCAAAGAGCAGCCACAGCGGGGAGTGATCGGAAATACCCCGCGCCAGGTGCCTAACCTCCCGAATCCGACCAGTCTGTGCCGCGGGCATAAGGAAATAGTCTAACCTAGAAAGACTCCCATGCGCCCCAGAGTGAAAGGTGTACTGACATTGGGTCGGATGCATTAATCTCCAGCTATCTACCAGGCCGAAGGTCTCCAGCAGGCCACCAAGCCATGCCTGGGCAGCGGGGAGGGCCCTGGGTGGGTGACGATCCAGGTCACCCGAAACCACCGAATTAAAATCCCCGCCCATAAGCAAAAGGCCATCCGGAAGTTCAAGCAGCATTCGACCCAAGTCCGCGAAGGTGGAGTTCTGAAGGCCCGGGGGGGCGTAAACTGAGACCAGGGAAAGGGGCTGCCCCTCCCACCTCCCAGACAGACACACATAGCGCCCTCTGTCATCCGAGACTACCCTAGTGATATCCAACGGAAGTGAGGATCGCAGGAGAATGCCCGCCCCCCTGGAACCAGTTGTGAAACCAGAATGGGCCACGAGGCGGAATCCTCCCCTGTTCATTGCATGACAGACATTGCCCACCAGATGCGTCTCCTGGATAAACACCACATCAGGAGTAAGACGACGCAAATACTGCAGTACTATACCCCGTTTGATACGATCCCCCAACCCATTGACGTTCCATGACATCAGTCTCAACCCGTCCCCCCCCATCCCCTCCAATAGAGCACAGGCCCCCCAGTCAGTAGCACAGTTCCCGTATCTGGACACAAATCAATACCTCGCCCTGTAAACAAAAAACACACAGCAAAACAACCCCTCCCTCCCCCCAACCCCCCCCCCAAATCCAACTCCCCCCACCCTGCACCCCTGCGGGCCTGAAAACCCCCCCAACTTGCAGTGTGCCTGTCGCCCTACTAACCCCATTCTACGAAAAGACCCCGGAGGAGGAAAGGGACCCGTCCCCGCCCGCCCCCCACACAGGTCCTAGTGAGACAAAATGAACAAAAGAAGTAAAACCCAGCTGAACAGTGCAAAATGGCAAAATCAAGGACCAAAAGTCACTCCAAAGGGGACCCGTCACCTTCGGCGCCTGCAGAGGGCCCGGGACGGTCACCTCTGTCCGGCAACGAGTCCAGCCAGTCACTCACGGCCACAGGAGAGTCAAAAAAGGCAGTCCGATCCTCATGTTCCACCCGGAGTTTTGCAGGGTAGAGCATAGAGTACTTTAGGCCCAGTTCACGGAGACGGCGCTTCACCCCCTGGAATCCCATCCGCTGTTTCTGAACAAGTTGGGTAAAGTCCGGATAAAAGTTAATGGATGAGTTCTCATGACGCACCAGGCCGTGGACCCGTGAGGCCTGCAGAATCGCATCTCGGTCTCTGTAGTGGAACAGTTTGGCCACGATAGGCCTCGGGGGGGCCCCCGGCCGTGGCCGACCGCCCGGAACTCGATGTGCCCACTCCACGGCAAAGAACTTACTTAGGCCTGCAGGGGCCAAATGTTGGAGGATGAGTTCCTCAACCAGGAGGTCAACCGGGCGGCTGTCGGAGGACTCCGGTACGCCTATGACACGGATGTTGTTGCGTCGGGCCCGTCCCTCGAAGTCCTCCAGCCGCCGGGCCATCTGGTCGTTGACCACCTTAATGTCACCAAGCGCGGCCTGCAGGTCCGACACATCCGTACCAAGGGTGGAGGTCCGCACATCGAGAGCCTGGACCCTCTCATTTGTTTTGGAGAGATCTGCCCGAATTAAGGTGACATCAATCGCCACCGTGTCGATTTTACGGGCCAGGGCCTCGTATTGCGTGGCGATGGTTTCCCTGATGCCATCAATGGCGCCCATGATGTCCTGCAGGGAGAGCTCCGGAGAGACGGTCGTGCCACCACCGACGGCATCCGGGGGGGGGCCGGTCGCTCCAGGGGACCCTCTGCCCTGAGTATAGCGGTCCATGTTGTTGGCCTGGACCGGTCCCCCGCGGAGGGAGGCCTTAGTCTTACGCCCCTCGGGGCCCCCCTTGCCCCCCATGTGGTCACGGACACCGAAGGGGATCGCTGATCAAGAGTCGTAGGGGCAAAGGCACCGCAGACCAGCGCCTCACCAGAGACCACAATATAACGGTGCGGGGGGACCCAAGGCGATGGGCACTCTAGTGGCCGGTGGAGACAAGGCCTCGCACAGAGGCCAAGGAAACACCCCGCCACATCAATTGCATTCGCAGGCCAGCCCCCTGAAGTCCGAAAGTGAAACCGAAAGTGGTAGAGCGGCCACTGGCACCGCGCTGCAGCCGCTGTTGTTCAATTACGACACGGCTCCACGGTTCACCTTCGCCCCGGGCACCTCCGTCGGGTGGGTCCCAAAAGTTCGAACAACGACAACTCAGGATTCCCAGGTCCGATTCGAGTTCTGAAAAGAGATACGTGCTCAGCCGGTCTTCATCTGCCGGATTCCACAAACCAGATCAGGATATTCTCAGGATAAATTCCGAGGAGCAGCAAGGGTCCGGGGAGCCCTGTGCTCACGCGACCATCTTGGATGCGCGCTAGGCTCCTCCCCCCGTGTGGAGTCTTTTTGTGATGGTTTCACAGTGTTACTGTTTGAAGTGTTGCACAAATACTTTACACTTTGCCTCTTAAGTTAAGCCTGACTGCTCCGTGCCAAGCTTCCAGAGGGCGAGCACAGGTTAATTTATGGTGTGCATCTGACTTACCCTGATTAGGATTGTGGTTCCTGCTTGGGCAGGGTGCATACCTCTGCCAACCAAAAGCCCAATTTCTAAAACACCAGTAACAGTTACTCCACACTTTGAGTGCTTCATGTGTGGAGAGAGTGAGGGTGGACTCCTACTTTCTTTTTCAGCTGTGACCAGTGCAAATATTTCACTTAAACACTAATCATAATCTCTTGTTGACTGAGTGTTATTCCAGCGTGAAACAGAGGAGATGGAAGGGTCTTGCTGCATAAGTAAGGGGTCGATCAGAGCAATCAGAGAGACTCATCCTGTTGCTTCACAATTTGCTATATCATCTGAATTTGGAAGTGATTATTGACTTTCCGATTATCTGTGTCTATGAGGTGTAGATCTACGGTTGATTGTAAGAATGTCAGGTATTTCTGCTTGTATGTGTATTTGCACATATAACCATATTAATGCATCAATTATCAGAAGGTTTTTATTCTCCACCTAGATGAACCCATTTTAACAATCTCATATTAAGGAAAGATTGAAAAAACCTTCAAGGTGCTATGCTTTTGCCTTAGGAGTATGCACTTTATTTTATAAAGGCATTTAATATTCATGTATGTGTTCATTACTATTGCAAAATGGTAGAACAATACTATTCCTTTATATTCACTGTACTGCTGGTTCTATATCTCTGCTACTGTGTTACAGTTGTAACAGCGCACTTATTTTACATGACAAGAACAACAGTACAATAAATTCTTATTGTAAACACGCTCAACTCTTTCTTCTATGTATCTCTCTGAGAGTAAAACAAGCAAGCACGAGTGACTGGGCGAAAAGTAGTATATTGTTTCCACGAGTCTGAGGTTATTGTGTTCTGAGGTTGCCAAAAAACGAATCTCTCTGATAACAGGAGATTCTAGTGGCACTACGAGTTAGCTAATGCAAAACATAGGCTAACATATTCGGCAGGGGTGTACGGAGTCAGTCTGCCACCAGACCCACAGTATATGTTATGCGTAAACAGCGTAGGTCCTGTATGAAATGGTACTATTGGAACTACACTACAACAAAAGCATTATGCTGAGAAAATCTATCCTGTATGGCAAGCTCATTAATCATTAATCATCTGCGTTAAGTTATAATTTAAATTTGTAACCAGACTGCAAACTGATCTCTACGGCAAGTGGATGGCCATCAGAATTATCTTACCCCAATTAATCCCTCAGACTTGCTGGGTTCTCAAAGATCTAGGATATTTTCAAACGCCATCTGTTGTGACCAATGAAGTAAGCTAGAACGTCTTTTTTTAAATTGATTTTCAAAACCATAATCGCAATACAATTTTCCATGTGCAAAAAAACAAAAAACCTGAGAAGATAAAATATAATGTGCCCCCCCATCCCTACAAATGCGTGGAAGACATTTACTTTCACATGAAATGTGTCCTGTCCACATTTATACAGCTTGACATTAGATTATTAAATGCCCAACAAATCCATGTTTGGCAGGAGATGAGGTTTCAGGGGGAAGGGGTGAAGGGGAGTGATCCGGGGTTGCATCAGAGAAGTGACAGGTAAGGGAGCACAGGCCTCACATTGACAAAGCAATGACCAATATTAATCAGTTTAAAGTAATCCTTCCTTATCCCTGCTCCATCTGCTCACTCATCCGCCGGTTCTGCAACTGATAAAGTTCCTGGATCCACAGGCTCTACCTCCTGTACTTCCTCAATTGAAACTGTTAAGGTGTCCCATCCCTTGCAAACTGTAGTGGCTCCAAATGCATGATGGCGCTTTCCACCTCTGCCCATATCTTAAGTTCCTGTAACCACCTGTCATAGCCCCTTGTGCTCTGATGGTTCTTCTACTCCCAATCCTGCTAGTGGGATTCTTTTCAGTTATCCACTGTAGAGTAGGAAAGTCCACCTGGGAAATCATAATCAGCCCTCAGCTGGGCAATGTCTTTTAAAGTCCCCCGTACAAAGATCACCCAGCATCTTTATTCCTAGGCCCTTCAGTTCCTCAGACTGTTCCATCTTTCTTTGTGCTGATACCTGCATAAACTTTCAGTCGGGAGTCCCGGTGCATATGGTTGTTCAGGAAGTGTCCTAATGATTGATTTGTCCACCAAATCGGACCACTCCTCGGTCAATTTCCTGCGACATCATTAGCACGTCTGTCATGTTCCGTTTGTCCATTCGCTCTTCCTCCCTACTAAAAATAAATTCATGTACCCATTGTGTGCCCCATCGAAGCTGTGCGGCCAGGAAGGATTGTACAGAGTCTGGGGCACCATCCTCTTCTATCAGCAGGCACAGTTTTGCTAGGGAGAGTCAGCGTGGCCAGTTCCCCAGATAAGGTCAATCAGAATAAAGTTGATTTCCCGAAACAGCCCCTTTCCTATTCTCATTGGGAGTGTGGAAAAATACAAGAGAAAGATGGGCGGAGGACAATTTTTGGCAGTGCAGTTTTACCTGGCACTAAAGGCAGTAGTGTTTTCCAAAACTGTTTACTGCTTCCCACTGCTCTAATTGCAGGTCTGAATTTTCCCTCTATCAGATCTTTTCCGGTTCTGTGAATCTGGATTTTATGTAATTCATGGTGTCTCTATCCCACGTCAGCGCCACCAACATAATAGGACTTTCAATATCCACTTCCTACTGTCCCACTGGGAAGATTGTTGATGTGGCCCAGTTCCCTTTCAACCCTGGCACCTCCCAAACTCGGAGAGGAGAGCAATCGTCACCTCTAGCTCTGCCCGCCCCTCATGATGGTCGTACAAGTTTTCATTATACATTTTGGATTTCCTAAGAGGTGCACAGAAACAACACAACACAGTTAATTCATTTTAGTACAATTTCATAAAACTTCTAAAAAAATATGTAAATAAAACAATACATCTCATTCACAGGAAAAATAACAACTGTCGAGCATTATCGGAAGAACAAACACTGGATTTTATAAAATGTGGTTTCAAAAATCGATGACGAGGAAAATATAATGTAGGACATATAAAAAATAGGTGTTTTAAATCGTGAATACCATGATTACATGCATCACAGATTCTATCTGCTTGTGGTAAATGTTGGCAGGCACTTGTTAAATGTTTCAGTGGTAAAATATGTATGCTTAGTAAAAGAAACAAGCGTCTAATTCTAGGTTAAAATGGTTGAGGTCTGTTCGGAGAAGGAGAAGCAGAAATCAGATTAAACTTTTAATTTTTTAAGCAAAAGTCAATATTGTGCGCATCACAGATATTGCCTACTTATTCTTTCAATAATCTTTTAAATTGCAATGTAGACAGAGGCTTTAAACCGTTCTGTTGAATATAATCTCCAGTGCATAAGACAGATTTCTACTAAAGACAGTATTACCCTAATTCTTAGTGAACATTTCTCGAAGCATTAAATTCCTTTAGGTGTGTTTTTTCACTGTTCAATGAACGGTGACAACAAATCCCTGCCGCTGGTACCTGTGCGAAAGTACTAATCAGACCACATTCCAACATAATGCTTTGGGTAGCCGCAGGGATATTCAGAATGCTCAGTTTAAGTAGGATTTGGCCCTCAATTATATCCATTAAGGCCCATTTTTCTACTCCAGTTATTTCTGTGGCGTATGAAAGAGTCAGAGGAACCTTCAACCGGTACACTGAAATCATATATTCGAAGTGTATGCGATCTAAGAAATTATAAAATGATCTAAGGCAATTGGCATGGGAGATAGTCCTTACTCAAGAGATACTGTACATGATCTTTTTTTACTTAGGTTACTAGCAAAAAAATCCCTAAATATAAGTAATTTTTCACTAACTTTAAGGTCTCATTGCATGATTTCCATTTCAATTTAATTTCCTTCCTATATCTTTTGTCTTTAAAAATAAGATTTTACTCTTTATGGTGTTCCATTAAAAAAACAAATGTGAACCTATCAGGTAAGTTTTTAAGGCCCTTAGGAGAAAGCTCCAGAACAACAACATCATCTGTATATAATAACCAAGATATTGAATGATCTCCTATCTTAGGTACTGTAGGTACATCAGCATGTCATCAGCATTTAGGGAGATGTAATGTATTATGCCCTCTATCGTGATTTCCCCATATATCCCCCATGTTCTAACCCTCTCTGCAAACGGTTCCACAGCAATTGAGAGGAGCAGTGGGGAGAGAGGTAATCCCTGCCTAGTGCCCTGTCTAAAATTGTACTCCTTGGAAGCAATTCGACTTGTTCGGATTCTGGCCCTGAGGTTTGTGCACAGTAATCGAGTCCACTCCAAAAATTCCTTGCTCAGGCCATTCCTTTCTATCACTGCATACAAATATTCCCACCTTAAGGAATCAAATGCCTTTTCTATACCAATGGAAAGGACGACTTCGCTGGGGGGTCTGTACCACCCCGCCCCTCTCCCCCACGGTTGTTCAGTATTAGCACAAGACTTCTAATATTCAGGGCCACGTTTTGCCTCAGAATAAATCTGCTCTAATCCATGTGAGTTATCTGCAGCATACGAGGCAGGAGCCTAGTAGCTAGGACCTTGCAAAATAATGTATAACCCGCGTTTAGCCTGTAGGCCGAGTGCTGAGATACATCCCTTCCTTGCTTAGGGGGAGCACCCATCCATGATGTTTAGGCAGTGGGTGGCAGTCTGTGCTCCTGCTTTGCTATGTTACGTAGAGCTGCCACAATAGGTGCCAGCTCGCCTAAATAGGTATCATAAAATTCAGCATGGAGGTCATCCGAGCCCACGACTCTGGACCTCACCATACCCTTAACAGCACTTCTCACCTCTCCATCAATGATTTCTCTCCCTGCAGTTTGTGTTGTTGGAACATAGAGGCTCAATGCCCTGCATCTAAAAGGCGAGGCAGTGATCCCCTCTAGAGTCTCATATCATTCATAGCATTATACAAATCCATCATATATCCCCTCTTGCGTGAATATCTTATGCCCTCTGGCATTAGTTATTTTCACTATGGGACTTCTCCCACTGTTCCAGGTGGGCTAGCCAAGCTAACAGTCTTCCTGCTCTGTCCTGCTACCTGTGTGCCCTCAGCAAATATTCCTTGTAATCAATACCTCGCAGTCTTTCCACGCATTCAAAATACTTCTCCCTTGCAAAGATATGCTGCTTAGTCCAAACTAGGGGCATAACTACTAATGAGCACTATTTCATTGCCTTCGAGTCAGTCACCCAAGACTAAATATTTCCCTTCCCGGTCTACTGTTACCTGAAAAGGGACTCACGGTCTAACTAAGGTCAGCACTCCCTAGGCATAGGCTGAATACTGTGTGAAATGCAACTTGTCATGTGTTCTTTACAGGTCCTATTGTAGTTTTCCCTATGTTAGCCTAACTGTGCACGACACAGGCCGCATTAACTTAGCACATGTTACTGCATAATCACGTTTGCTTCTGTGCCACATTATATTTACACACAGAACCTGCAGTTGTTTCTCGTTCTGTTCTTTCCTAGGATTTAATTTGACCACCGGAAAAGGTCAAACAACAATGTCCCTTGTTCAGTGGTTGCTTCTAGGGAATGGGGGTGGGGGAATGTGGGGGTAGAACATTTTAACGACTTAGTCGCCGCCCCTCCTCTGTCTCAGGATGCACTCAGGCTCTCCTAAGCCAATCACAATTCTGCAATGCCTGGTGGGGAAGATGCAAAGTATGCATGACTGTTTGGCCAGCCCAAGAGGGCCAGCCAAACAGTCATGCACGCATATATGACGATACAACGCGATCATTTATATCGCGGTACATTACATCGTGGTTTTTACAACGCAAGTCGTTACAACGTTTTGCGCTGGAGGGTGCTGGACTCAGGAATAGTGTGATTTACTATTCCAACTCCAGCCGACGTAACAGTAGGGAAGGTGTTGGAATAGTAAATCACACTATTCCTTAGTCTAGAGCGCCATCCAGCGCAAGTCGTTGTAACGACTTGCGCTGTAATGACAGCGAAGTAAATGTATTGTGGTGTTTTGACCGTGTTGTAAAGGTCATTTCCGTCATGCGCACTTTGGGAGTGAAAACCACTCCTCCCCCTGGCCCCTACTCTGGCCAGTCCTGCCCCTCCCCGCACCTAGGAATGGAAAAATAAAATGATAACAACATTCAGTTATAAGCATTTTATTTTTCCTCTTCACTGCTCTCAAAGCAGTGGGGCGACGCTCCTCTGCCTTAGCAGGGGAGCCGCCACAGCCCGTGTCATTTTATTCCGGTCAGGCACTCGCACCTAGACACAACACAGAAAAGCAGCTGTTGTTTATGAACATGTGAAGCTTGTCATATAGGTATGCATATCACAAAAAAACAGAGAGAGAGAGAGACTGATATTTCCTGAGAGAAGATCACGGCTGTATCTGAGATGTAATACGTTCATCTGTGTATGCGAAGGTACGTAATCCGCTGCTAAACCCAGACATCTTTGCTGTATAATCAGTTCTGCTTCTGTAGAAGGGGTGAGGGGTTAATCTATTCTGTTTTGTAAATATGACAGGGCTTTTCATAATATACGGTTTATTGATAAAGCTGATGGTATTTTTGTTAGGCTGTTGTTTTCTTATTGTGGCACGTATACTGAATTTCAGAGCAAAATTGTTTAAATAAACCCGTCAAACTTCCTTCGTGTCTCTTTCATATCTTATTGTGGACAAGTACGAGTGTGTGAGCGAAAATGAGTGTCCTGCCACCACGATCCTTGAGAGGGTTGGGAGTATTGTGTTCTGAGCTGTCAGTTCACGTGTTCCTCTGGTTATGAGTAGGTGGGCAAGTGAGACACTATAACTAGTCGGACTCTGGCTCAAGGTACTGAGGTGGTATGGTGACTCAGTCCCTAATTGTTGATGTTCTTTGGTCCCTAGCATAGTTCTGTTCCTGACCAGAATCCCAGCAACAACCTGTTCTCTCCATTTCTTCTATAAGGCAAAGCCCTTCTTTTTGGTTGTGTGTTTCCTGAAGCATTATTATATGACCCCCCCTATCGCTTTATGTATGCCTGTAAGTCATATCATTTCTTTATGCTATTGGGGCCTCACACATTCCATGTCAGAACTTTTAAAACCCTCATTATGACTGGTTATTAGAATGTGTAGCATTGCTACCTGTTAACAGCAGGCAACATCCTGTTCCCTCCACCACACACTCGATAAATACCCCAAACCCCTCTAATCTAGCTAGGTCAGGACTCTGGCATGCATGTCTCCATTAGTAACAAAAACATTCACAAACTTAAGACTTGTCCCCAGCTTACCCCCAGCTAAACTGTCGATCAACTACTCCCTGCCCAAACTGTGACAACCATTAATGTTTAACTCATATCAGTTTCCCATTTCTAGGTTAGTGGATAAGGTTAGGGTGTGGCTCACCACTGGTGTCTATCGAACTTCTCAGGATGGCATCTCCCGTGCCCAATAACGCCTTTGCAGAGCCCTGGAAATGAATCACCCATGCACTGATGCATAGTGCAATTTTATGGGGAACCCCCTCTGTCTCTTCACTCATTTATAGAAGTTCATCAGCAGTGCCTGGGGTCACCACTGGATGAAATATGTCCTCTTTAAAGTTCAGTGATAGGTCATTGCTGGCGCTTGCAGTCGACCCATGCTCGAGCGCGCTAGGCTCATCCCATCTTGTGAGAGAGACATTTAGCAACATTGTGGGTGTCAGGACTGCCTGGTCCCTTTCACATTTGGATTGCGTTCTCGGCGGTCACCTCTATTGGACGCGTCCTCCTTGGCGCTGTTTGCGGTCCCTTTTCCTAGAGTGAATATGTTCCCGTTGTCCATTGTTCTGTCCAGTATTGAGTTCTACCCAGTGCCACATCCCCTATGGACAAGTGAAGAATTGCATCTCAGTGTCCTTCATAATTTTCAATTTAGATGGGAACAGCATGGCACATTGAGCTTACATCTCCATTAGCCGTCACTTAACCACTCCAAATATGGCCTGCTGCTGTTACACGGCTGCGGTAAAATCTGGGAAGCTCATAACCTTACTGTTCTCAATCTCTAGTTAACCCCACAAGCGTGCTTGCCTCATGGTGTGGTCAGTATTGTGAAAATGAAACAACCATTCCATCACCAGTCATGGTGGGGCTCCAGGTGGCAGTGGCTTAGCAAGCATGTGGTGCACTCTCTCCAGTGTAAAAAGGGGGCTAAGCCCTCAGGGGATGCTTCTTGTTTAATCCAGGCTTCAAGGAAGGTGAGCATACATGTCCCCTCATCTTTCTCCAGCAGACCTATGATCCTTATGTTGTTATGCCTAACATGACCCTCAGAGTTATCCATACAAATGTTTAATTCTCTTTTCCATGGCAGTCACCTGTTTCTGAAGGTCAGTCATAACTGGCAATTGTGGCTGAATTGTTTGATACCTGCGCATCCTTTTGATATTTCTTTTGATGTTCCTGCAGCAGGTTCTAGTCCAACGCCACTGTGTCTGTCTTGGATTCTAACGTGTCCCGAGTGGATGTTATGGTCGCTAAAATGGCATACGTTTAACGGGTCCCCAGGTACGCAAGCCTTCCCAATGCTTGGAGGTCTGCTAGATTCCAGGTCTCGGTTCGTCTCTTGTGTCTGACCCTTCACTCTAGAGGCTTAGGCTTGGCTAGTCTGCCCATGTTGTCTTGATACCTACACTTGTAGAGATGAATTCAGTTAAAGACTCAGTTCCAGGCCCTGATCAAGGACAGTCCTTATGGTGTACCAGTCCTGATGCGTCTGTGAGGTGACTCCCTATTGTACAGCTGTAGGCTGGGACATGGGGGGAGTAGCCCTGCCAATGTAGCCTCTGGCAACTGCACAATATTCCTGTGTCCCGCAGTGTCCAAATGAGAAGTTGGGTCCACCACGCTATTGCCAGGTAGGTAGAAAACAAGTTTATTTAGATAGTTGTCCATAAAACATTTTTAAAACACATAAATCGATGAATTAACCCCATCTTGGCTGCCCGACACCCCCTCCTACTACAGTTCATCATTAAAACTCTGTTCAACAGACCATGAAAAACAAGCAATTCCTATTGCCATGTCTAAATAAGGCATTTCTGATAAAAGCTTCACAGATTTCCTCCTTTGAACAGTTTCATATTTAAAAAATGAAGGTCTTAAGAACTTCATACATTTTAGAGATAAAAAAGGTAATTCATAAGTATATGCAGCAGAAAGCATTTTACATTCAGGGGGCAGGGACATGGACCACTGTTATCCTGGGCCATGGCCCAGCATGGGCGTGATGAATGGATTGGATTGGATTACATCCCACTTCAGCCCTTCGTATTTCATTACACAGGCCAGGGTCTGGTAACTGTATCAAGCATGGGAAGACAGTGTCCAGGTTTAGGTTAGAAGTTGAAAAGCTAATGGTTTCTTGCTCCAATAGGCCAGGTCATTAGTCTCAGTCACCAATACTGCAGACTCTTTCAATGCTTGTTTGCCTGGGAAGGGGGACAGGATGTAATTGTAACACTGTCCGACTGGAGGTTCTTGATAAAGATCAGTCTACTTCTTACTTCCTTTGCCCACCTTCTTTCACTACCTTGAATCTCACCTCAGCAGAGTTTAGATACTTTAATCACTTCATTGTCTTCAGCGAGGCTACCACCTTCTTTCACTACCTTGAATCTCACCCCAGCAGAGTTTAGATACTTTAATCACTTCATCGTCCTCAGCAAGGCTATTAAAATATCTTAGGGCCCGAGTGAAGGCCAGCAGACTCCAGGAGACCAGATTGAACTCTCTCCTTATGGCCTGGACCATAATACCTGGAGGGAGCGATAGAAGCCTTTTAAGAACTGCCCCTTGTAGTCGGTCCCACTCATAAGGGGGATCAAGGGAAAAGATCTCTCCTCCATAGAGACCCAGTGGGGGTATCTTCCCTTTATGAGCCAGGATAGATGCGTTGGCGGAGGCATAGGAGTCTGGGAGCCCGGTTTCAATTTGCTGCTGTCATGCTTGCCTTGGCCACACCTCAAGTAAGCTAGAACATCTTGCTCATAATTGCTGTCAATTTATCTGGGGGGCAGAAGGCTTAAATAATAATCTAGTAGCGCACTGTCATTGACTTTGCACCTCATGTCACTGCTGTTTCTGAATCCACCCCTCATGATATTGTTTCCATTTCCAGCGCAGGGGGGAGGAGTATTGGGTTTGTCGTGGAGTATAGTATTCAGAGTTCTCACATTTTGAGAATTCTTAGCAGGGAGAACCAATTAACATACTTTATGACATCACAGGAAGTGAAGTCACATTAAATTTCACTTCAATGACAACACAAGAAGTGACATAAATAAAATGATAATACCAACAAAATACATGTAAATTAGCACAAATCTGCATCATGGCAATTCTCTCCAAGCAACAAGAAGTTTGGTGGAAGGCTGCCGTTAATTTTGTTGACAATCAAGCACACTTTTAAACTATTTCACCCAAAGAGGGAGTTTCTGAAAATCAAAAAAGTAATGACCTCCACATCCTGGGAGGCATCAAGGGGGAGGTGGGTTCCTATCCTTCACTGCCAGTCGCCAATGGACAGGAAAAAAGGACATCACACAGTATACCCTAATTGGGGTAACCATTGTAATTCTCTACTTTCAATGGTCCCTTCTCCATTGGGCCATCGGAAATAGCTTTCCATGGATGGAAAGTTTAGGGTCCCCCATCTCTAAATGAGGCAGGTGGACTGTGAGTTTGGCAGACCGGGTACTCTGTTGCATTTGCAACGGAGTTCACAACGGGTGGGAGTAGCGCTCTTATACAAGTGTGTGACCGAAAATTCTTCTGAAAAACGAAAACGGGGCCTAATATCCCACAGAGAGTCCAAAAACAGAGTTAAATAGAACTTCAATCAATGAGTACAAAACATCACAAAGCATATGTAGTAAGGATGTTCATTTTTTTTTTCTTGCTTCAACTTTAAAATATGGACAAGGACACAGCCAACACGCTTCATCTCGAAACATTGGGACTTCGTCATGGCAGTTAAAAAACATATAAGCATTAACTTAGTCCAACAACCAATACATAAGCAAGCTGCCAATTATAAACATAATGTGCACAATAAAGCAACATAAAAGGCAAAAAATTAAATACTACATTGAAGAAACGTTGCACAGAAAATATCTGGTGCTAACACTAGTACATTAGAGAAACCCCAAACAGAAAAACTGCAGCATACACAAACATCCTCAATATTATCACATATGTTTCTCTGCGTTTAAACAGAAAAAGCAAATGAACGCAAAATTCAGAATGTACTGTAAGTACATTGCAAAAGATTAACAAAAACATTTGTCTGTACATTTGTAACTCACTATCTGAATACACTTTAGTAACACTTAAACAGCAGTGCATTAGTAAAGTACCTATTCATTCAAGAGAGGGCAAAACATATAATGGAACCAAAAAGATTAAATTCACCCGTGGCTGGCAAAGGGTTCCTTCCCACAGTAAAATACCCTTATATCACTAGTGCAGTCATAAAACACCTAACAATTAAACCAAACATACACATTCAGCTGACCACAGATGTCAATGGAGTGCCATAAGCAAATACAATGGATTTTTGTAAGGAATTCTTCCCGCATTTATTTAGTGTGCATTCCTTAAAAAAAGGGGGTTATACTGTATAAGACTGTATAATTGGCCATTCATTTTTATAAATCTTAAAATACTGTCGTCAAAAGAAAACCCAAAGTACCACCTCTACAATTAATGCAAAACTAAGGAGCAAGAAGGTAAAATTAGCCGACAAAATGAGATCAATGCTACTGAGGATAGGTGGAAGTGTACCAAAAGAGTACACACAAAAACAAACAACAAAAGTAAAAGGGAGCAACTCACCACAAAGCATTTAATTAGTATGAAATTAATCCTTTTAAGTTGTCCCAAAAGGTCATACGGAGATACACAAATCAAGACCATATATTCAAATGGGTCAAAAGTCTGATGGAATAGGGTACCCAATTAGGAGATGAGAACAGGCCGTCTAGCCCCATGGGCACCATGTAGAGTGTCCATAAAAGAATCTTTAAGTAAATAGAAAATATACTGGCTTACTGTAAAGTGTGTATTTGCAGCCTGAGGTTTCAGCCGTTAATTTCCATGTGTAGGAGTATGCTTCCAATCAATCCAGTCTCGAGTCCCTGAGGAATACAAATGAAGGGGAGACATATATTCCGTGTTCTATATACACCCCATGTATACAGGCTAGCTGAGAAATTTGAAAAAGAGGAGCTGTTTGGTGAACACCATACACTCCAATAACTTATTGCCCCGAATCTGAATTATTGATGAAACCACAAAACATTCAGGGACAGACAGAGCGTCCCATTGTCAATACAGTCTTCGCAAGGCAGATGTGTATTTGAATTGACAGTAAACCAGCATCCCAGAACAGAGCTCGCCAGAAACGTAGGGCACCATCCCCACCAGGACATTAATAAACGCTCTGATGTGCCAGAGTCAAACAAACCATTTCTAACATGCTGCTTTTACTAGTACCACATTTACTGGTTGCGAGAAAGAGCATATAAACAAAAAGGCATTCTTCACAAGCATCTAGTAATCGAACAGTACCCAAAACATTTCTCACATTCCCACATTGTACCCAGCATGCCATTTGCATCAGCCGCCCAGCTTTGTGCATGTTAATGAGAGACCGTTCGAGCCGTCCATCAGCTGGGCCTATCGTTATGGGAAGAAAACAAAAGGCATTTTCGGTGTCACAATTAAGACATCCCTTGAAATAACACTCCCCAAACATTAAGCCCCCACAGATCTATAGTTTAAAATAGTGCTGTGGAATCATGCCCGAAAAACAAAAAAATAGAAATGTTAAGCTGCCGACTTCAAAACAAGCCGCGACAAAGTTAGCATGTCCTTGTAAAAGAAAATTCCCTAACCACTCACTGGCATGAGTTCAAGACTGAAATCACAGCCTTTCCAAAAGTATGCAACACGTAAAATACTTGTATTTCTCTGCACCATTTAAATACCTGTGGCTAGATGTGAATAATTCGTCTCACTGGCAGAACTGAAGATCCTTATTTAGACCAAAGTCAACCAATGCTAAGCGCGAGATCCATTTCGCCTCACATTGCCTAAGTGAGCGCTCCTTATCCCCACCATGAACATCTGCTGTCACTACACCAATCCCATTCAATGTCAAGAGACACTCAGCGGGTCTATTGCATACATGGGAAGACAAAAGGGTAGGCAGCATCTCTGTTGCGGCTAGCCCTAATATGTTCCGCTATCCTGAACCTAAGGTCCCTGGTGGTGCTTCCTATGCATATTTTATTGCAAGTGCAAATTATAAGATAAGCAACAAATATCAAAACCCCGAGTTGTACTTAAAGGTTATTGTTTCGCTCATGCCAAATTGGCACATAGTGCAGGTAGTGAAAGTGTAAAAGCCTTTGGATTGCTGTGGTAACCAGTTCATTCTGCTTCTGTTCTTACATGGGGGACATATAGCTTGGACTAACAATTTCCTTGATGGTACGTCCCCTTCTTTAGGGGACCGACGGTTTGCTTTTTAGAGCAGTTTCCAAATCAGGCTAGTAGTCCCCCAATGCCTGTTCAATATTTGCCATATCTGATTGTATGTGGTGATGTAGGCTAGACGGCCATCTTTCTTATTGTTCTTGTTCTTATTTTTCAGAAGGGCATCTCTCTTAAGGTTACTCACTCTCCTTTGTGTATCCTTGAGGTGCCTAGTCTTAAAGCTCTCTGTACCATCCTGTATGTCAAAAGCTCAAGGTTATATGTACATTCTGTCTATTCACGACAATTCCTCTTGGCGTGCAGCATCTCACCAAAAGGAATTGATGTGTTGGTGCTAGATGGGTGAGCACTACTTGCTAGCAATGTATTTGTCTGAGAAAGAATCTGTTAAGCAGCTAAAATCATATAATTACCACATCTGCAACAAAGGGAGTACAAACAGGTTTATTGCATATGCTCAGCCTAAAACAGCTGGAAGAGTGACCTTACTATGAGAGAAGCACAAGTCAGTCTCAAATTACACAGGCTTCGAGTCAATTATTATAATACTAATTTTGGCAAACATCAATAACTTCAATACAATGTAAAAATAGAAAAAGCTTCCTGCTTTTCCGTTATGTCCAACCCAGACTGCAAAGATTTCCTTAAAGCGCAGCTTTTTCCTGTGTTCGTGGCTTCTAGAAGTCACGCTACCTATACAGACTATAAATGGAACAACCTCTGGTGCTCTGAATTTCCAGCAACATATTCAAGTCAGGAAGGTTCTCAGCAAAGATACGATGGGAGTAAAAAACACTTCAGTCAGACCGCATTTAGACCTTTTTTTGAAAGTAGGCTGTAGGTTATTACCAGATAAAATGTGAAACTTCAACAAGCACTTTTACACACACATTTAAACAGCATCATAAAAAATGTCTTTCTTTACACAATAATAATGTTTCAAAGTTTGAGGGCAAGTGACAGGTAAAACCGAGTAATGAACAGAATGATTAGGACCTAAATCTAAATTAGGGTTTTGATTGCTTTCATTCCCCTCTCTAGTCAATTCTTCGACTACTTCTTCACTACCCCTGTACATTTTTCCCAGTTCTGCATCTTGCATCCCTTTATTTCTTATTATAGGAAAAATAACTCCCATTTTAGCTGTAACCCTCTTGCAACATGCTAAAATAATCTGAAATACTAGGCACAACAATAGCAACAGAACTATTATAGGCAACAAGGCCTTAGACAAACCCGATATCCAGGGCGGAACCCAGTCAAACCAGCCAGTGAACCACTCATCTGGAGCCCCCCTTCTTTCTTCCTCTGTGTATGAAAATTATGCAAAGTCGATATGGCCTGAGTCAGGTTTCCTTCATCTTCATCATTTGCTGGTAGGAAAGTGCAGTATATGGAATTAATCTTTCTACATACCCCTTCTTCGATTGCTGTCATCAAGTCCAAAACATATCTGTGTTCCATTACCATAAGTCTGATTGAACGCAGCTCTTCTTTAATGGCATTTAAGCCATCTTCAGTTGCATTAATGGTCTTCATGTGCTCCCACCGGGTGCAGTATATGGAATTAATCTTTCTACATACCCCTCTTTCGATTGCTGTCATCAAGTCCAAAACATATCTGTGTTCCATTACCATAAGTCTGATTGAACGCAGCTCTTCTTTAATGGCATTTAAGCCATCTTGAGTTGCATTAATGGTCTTCATGAGCTCCCACCGGGTGATTTGAACCCAGCGAGCACTTGCATTTCCTTGAAACATAGGTAACAGACTCCCAAAAGATGTTTGGGCATTGTTGAACAACCTACACTCGTTGGGCACATCCTGCCAGACTGAAGTTCCAAAATACTCAGCCATCCTTTTTCTTCTGTGATGATGCACCAAAGTTGATGTTTTAGTCATAGAATGCAAATGCAAATCTTTTATTTCTTTTGCTGGTATTACCATAGATGGGGTATGCAAAATTACCAGAGGGCAGATTCCACTCCAGTCAGGGGGGTGGGGTAGTTGAGTGTATATTCGAGCGCCACCCTGCTAGGAAAAATCCATAAGGCTGGAGGTACCCCCCTCCATATCAGCATTGTAAATAGTTGAGCTACAATTGAGATTCGGTCCCACTTTAATGAGTTTTTCTCTTTGCTTTCAGGGAAATGGGATAGTTAGTTTCATAGCCAATTTAGGATGACGTTTAGTTCCAGTCCATGTATATCTCTGTATGTTTTTATCCTATACTTGCTGACATGATGCTTTTATATCATCAAATCTTAAATGACTTTTTCTTTCTGTGCCATTCCATAAAGATATGGTCCTACATGAAAACCTAGCTCCAGTCAACCATTTATTATTGGCAAATTCTGATGCTTCAGTACCTAATACTGGCCTGGCTGCACAATCCGGGGGCAGTGGTTTGGCAGAATAATTATTACAGGTGGATGGTGGATTAGATCTCCCTAGAAAGCCTCATTCCAATACTGCTTTCCCCCCACTTACATAACTATATTTCTGCCCTGCTCCCTTCATTCAAGATATCTCTTCATTCATTATCTCTGTTTTGTAAAATGTCATGGATTGTATAAAATCTAGTTGTATTATCCCGGGCAGCCATAGGAGTAACAGGAGTTGCCTGTAACTGTGATTTTATCCAATACAAGAAAAGGTGCAATAAACACATTGTTATAGTAACAGGCACTTCTTTAGCATACACTAAAGGTGGTGTTTCTATGACATGGGGACTAAGAGAACATACATACCAACTATCATTTTGTGCATTGGTTCCTATATCATACATACTTTATACCACACATTATCAGGTAAAGAATCATGCAAAGGATGTGTATCTGTTTCATTGAAAACAGCTTTACCAAAACGTAATATGTCTTCCCCTATGGGTGGGGTCTTTTGCATCTACATAACACATAATACATTAGCAAATTATCAGAGTAATAATCATAACCACTGAACTCATTATTATAATATGAAAAATATAATTTAACTATCTCTTCAGTGTGTCATTTATTCTTGGACCAGTGCCTCAACCCCTTCCTGTGGGAGAGAGGCCACAAATGGAATAAGGTCTGTTACATGCACTCAGTTCCACATCCCCTCCCTTTTTACTGCTGTTGGAGTGCTCTGTGTTACTTGTAGGGGCCTAGAAGCTTGGGGTCTTTCCATGTTCTCACATAGTCGCGCACGAAGACCCAGAAACCGATGCTGATGGCTGTAGACAAAGGTAGGGGTGGTACATTACTGCCGCCGGGTTGCAGCTGAACCTGTTTAGAATAAACCTGTACAGCTTTTGTTAACCCCTTCCATGCGCGCGGAATTTCCGCGCTGTGCAGGCGTTTCCATTAGTGGGTGGGGATTCGGACGGCCGGGGGCCCTCGTGCCCACACGCCCACCGTGACGCGTGACGGCTCCCGGCCGTCACAAGCATGGAAGAGGTTAAGGCAGACATGTATGCATTCATTCCTTGCCAAATACTTTCTGATGCAGAATTAGTATCAGAACAAATCATATGATTTTGTTTAAAGAAAAAATTAAAATGCCTACCTGTTACGGCTTGCTGAGGGGTCAAATGATGATCCTTTGAAGGGACATTTCTCAATGCATACAGAGCATGGGGAAGGCAGTAGAGCCAATTCTTTTTCAGTGTCTCACAAATTTTTGACACTTTGCTTTTTAATAAGCCATTCACCCTCTCAACTATCCCATTACTATCTGGGTGGTAAACTGAGGTAAACTGGTGTTCCACTCCTTATAGTTTAGTAATTTGCTGAAAAACTGTGTTAGCAAAATGTTTGCCATTATCGCTGCGTATTGCCGCTGGAACCCCCCACCTTGGTATGACCTCTCTCACCAGGAATGTGGCTGCCTGGTCAGCATCACACGTGGAAAAGGGTCCCGCTTTAATCCATCGTGAAAATGGATACACCACTACTAACAAATACCTATATCCATTACATTTTTGTATCATATCTACAAAGTCTATGTGTAACTCTATGAAAGGACCTATTCATCTTGGAATGGAGGATAAAGGCATTTTTGGTGATCTCTTATTAGAGTACTGACAACATACATGTCATAAAGCGAGGAATACATTATCCAATGGTCCTAGATTAGGGATAAACCAGCTTTTATTTAATTCATCCATCATTACTCTGTTAGAATTGTGTGTTGGTAAATGGAGTTGTCGAAGGGCTGTTATAAGTAGTGACTGGGGCATAATAACTTTATCTGAAGTTACCGATCTATAAAGAAGATCTGGAAAGACAGTCACTCCCCCCCCTTGATTTCCAGAGATATTTCTCATGTTGTGGAGCTGCATTTTGAATGTTTAATAATGCCTCTATAGAAATATTCTCATAGTGTTTTATCTCAACCTCATCATCTGCATCTAAAGTGTGCATACTGCATGTTTTCATTGCATATAAACTAGCTTCCTTTGCTGCTGTATTGGCAGCTTCATTTCCCTTAGACACCAAATCTGTTCATTTTGTGTGTGCCTGGCACTTAACCACTGCTACTTGACATGGTATTTGCGATGCAGCAATAAGGTCAGCTAAAAGATGTTGGTGCACTACTCGTGTCCCATCAGATTAAAGAAATCCTCGGGGTTCCCATCTCTTCAACCCTGAATGAACTGTGGAAGCTACATATGCTGAATCAGTGTATATTGTTCCTGGTAGACCATGACAAGCCTGCAGGGCCGTTATCAATGCTTTTAATTCAGCCACTTGGGCTGAGTCTTGGGACGGCAAGGGTAAGAGTTTCAATGTGTGTAAGGTATAATCAGTAGATGTACCAATAGCCTCAACATAAGCTGCACCTGTATGTCTTTTGCCTGTCTCCTGGTCTATCCACGAGGAACTATCAATAAACAATTGTCGGCCATCAGACAAGGGGTTATCATGTGCCAGGTGATCGTCCTCCTTCAATATTACACTACAGTCATGATCAGTGGGCTCTAGTGGGTGCACTAAAAAAGTTTCAGGATTGAGTGTACTCGCTCAATGCAGATAGAAGGGTTTGACAGTTTTACTTCATAACCTGTCGCTCTTTGAGTGGTCAGTGTACTTTTAATGTTCTGCAGCACAGCAAATGGAGAGTGCTCAACATATAGTGTTACAGGGCATCAGGCCATAATAGTACTTCTCTTTTCTACTGCAAAATCTGCTGCTGCAAGCACTCGTTCACAAGGAAAGTGACCTTTCATTACTGGATCTAATAGTCCACTAAAATAGGTGACAGGTTTGTGACCCATCGGGTATTTTTTAGTTAGGACCGATATCATGGAATCCTCTGTGGCAGCTGGAAACAGAAAAAATCTCTTTCTATAGTCTGGATTTGCTAGCACTGGGACTGAAGCAATTGGTTCTTTCAATGTCAATGCACTTACACTGTCATCAGTCCACTGCATGTCTGTGTTGTCAGTTTTAGCTTGCTTCATTGCATATAATAGTGGTTGTATAATGGTAGCATAATCAAATACCCACTGGCGTACAAAATTACGAAGGCTTAGAAATTTTTGCATGTCTATTATTTTCTTGGGCTGAGGCTGATCACGTATAGTTTGTATTCTAGAACCTGCTAGCATTTTGCCTTCTGCAAACAACACTTGGCCCAAATACAGTACTTAATGTTGCACAAACTGTAATTTGTTCCTGTCCACTTTGTATCCCTTAGTAGCAAGTAGCATTAAGAGATTGACAGTGCCCAAAACACATTCAGATTCTGTTTTACTACATATTAGTAAATAACCTACATATTGCCAGACTGTACTGTCTGACTGGGAATTTAACAAATCATCTCTCAATACTCTATTAAACACAGACGGAGACTTAAGCCTTATGGGAGTCTAGAGTACAGGATTTGTTCACCATCAAAACTGAAGGCTGTCAAATAATGACTGTTGGGATGTAAAGGTATGCTAAAAAAAAGCATTATTTAGATCCACCATGTAGGAAACTGGCTCTATATATACTACACCAAAATGAGGTATAGTGTGTATAGAGTTCAGGTGACCCCCAGAGGTAGTCAGAGGTTAAAGTTAGATAGAACCTTACTCTCTCTTTTTGGTGAAAAGTGGTCGAGCAGTAAGGCAGTATCAGAGGACAGTGTTAAGCTCTAGGCTAATTGTTTTTGTATAAAATATATACTGTTGTTTTATTTTTAGAACCAAGCAAGCCTGGCACAGGTAAGCATTAAATACTTTTCAGTAATAATTTGCTAAATATAGAACAGTTTGAAAATGCAATGGACATTGTATTTAGTTTTATTTACAGGGGATGCAGTAGGTTGCAACACTTAGCAAATACAGTACATTGAAATTAATAGGCTTTTTCAGTATATTACAGGTAAGTTACTTTTTACGTTACTTATCTAACTCAGTACTGGATACCTAGATTCAGCACTGGGACATTTCCTGCAAACAGGTAAGTAAATATGTTTTGGGTATTTGTGTGATTTTTAAAGAATATCTTTAGATTTCAAAAACTCCACACTTAAAAACTTTTTGGAAGAAAATTTTCAATGTTATCCTATGGAGGAAAAACAGGTTATCGTTTCACGGGTAAGTAATCAACTGTGGGAGTTAAGGTTCTGGGGTTAGACTCAGGGGTCCCCCAGGGTCAGTGATGCACTGTTGTTGCACCCTCAGCGACACTAGGGGGGTCGCGTGCAGTGTTCAGGCCAAATGTTATCCAATGGGGGATAGGGGGCCTCCGGTTGGTGGCTGCTGGGAAGCAGGCCACTGGGTTGTGGGACCAAAGCTCCTACGGATTAGGTCAGGGCAAATGGGGAAACAAAGTAGCACAAAAGGTGCACCCTCAGCGGCACTGGGGCAGCCGGGTGCAGAGTGCTGTTTCGACGTTGGGCGCCCTGTTGTTTTCTATGGAGAGCCTCCGGTTTGCAAAAGCACTGCAGGCAGGGAGACAAAGGACTTCTGGGTGCGACCACCACTTTGAGAGGTAAGTTGAGAAGTTAAGGTTTGGTTAGGCACCATCGGTTTGGGCACACAAGGCCGTGGGAAGTCGGGTGCAGGGGTGCCTTTTGGGGTCGGATCTTCTTACCAGCTCCGGGTCGCGGTCACGGGGGCCTTCTGGATTTAGGCTGCATGCGTCAGCTGGAGTCTTGAGGCAGGTCACAGGTCACCGGATCTTGGGTCAGGATAGCCGGTGTGACCTCCTCATGGTGTTTTTCCACTCGAGCTCGGGCCGGGTTCGGCGGGTGCAGAGTGGGCTGGATTTGCGGTCTCCAGCTGCTGCCAGAGGTTGCAGTTGAACAAATCCGGCGTTCACAGGAGAAGCAGTCTTTGGAAGTGAACACAGACATGTCCTCCGGGGTTTTCGAGGTTGCTGGCTGAAGGACACACCGGGATTTCGCAGGAGCAGGTTTGAGGGGAGACAGGCCTGTAGGGCTGGGGCCAAGTCAGTGGGCGTTGTCCTCCTGTTAGCTGGCTGCACAGCTGTTCGGGTCCTTCTTCTTCTTTTCTTCTTGTCGTTGCTGTATCTGAGGAAGCAAGGTTCAGGGTGCCCCTTAAATACTAGATTTAGGGGCCTTACAGGTAGGTAAATGAGTCCCTTCCCTGGGTCGGGTACACCCCCTATCATGCCACCCTCCTGTGGGAGGGGGGGGCAGGAGCCTGTCCCTGGTTGGCTAGGTCTCCCCATCCTCAAGATGGCGGGGACTCAGAGCTGTGCTTCACCTCCCACACCTGAGGGGTGGAGTTGGCAGAGGTGGGCACACCTCTTTCCCTCACTTGTTTTTCCCGCCGGTTCTCCAGCCCAAAGTGGGGGGTAGAACCAGTGAGGACCAGTTGCTGAAAGCAGCAAATGGTCTGAAGAGGCTCACAAAGGTGGCATGCCTTTGAAGCTTCCCTTTCGTGAACCCTGCCCATCCTGGGGGAGGAGGCTTGGCACCTCGTCCCAGGATGTGCATTGTTTCAGGCCCCCGAGAGAGGCAGGCTCCCAACCAAGGGTTCCAGAAACATGTCTGTTGGTGGCAGCCTAAGCAGCCACTCAGTCGGGTCACTAGAAGTTGGTTGAGTTTCAGGGGGTATCTCTAAGATGCCCTCTGTTGTGCATTCTACATTAAATCTCACACTGGCATCAGTGTGGGTTTAATGTGCTGAGACGTTTGATACCAAATTTACCAGTCTTCAGTGTAGCCATCATGGTGTTGTGGAGTTCGTAATGACAAACTCCTAGCACCATATACTCTCAATGGCAGCACTGCACTTACAATGCCAAAGAATGGACTTGGGCACTGCAGGGGTACAGAGCTCATGCACCTGTACCCTCACTACTGGTATGGTGCCCCCTGCCAGGGCAGTGGTTTGTGGGCATGGCACACAGAGATGTGAGCCATGTCGACTCTTCACTTTGTTTTGCACCAAGACATGCAGCCTGCAAAGGCAGTGTGTGTGTGTCAGGGTACAGGACTTCTTAGGGTGGCACAATAAGTGCTGCAGCCCTTAGAGGCCTTCTCTGGTCACAGTGCCCTGGGTACCTGTGGCACCATTTACCAGTGGCTGACGTGGCCAGAGATGCCAATTGGGTTTAGGCTTCAATGCAATTTTAGGGAAACAACATAGGCTCTGGGTACCTGATTAGCAGGAGCCCAGGGCACACTCCGTCAAAGAACATCAGCAATTCAGCAAAATGTGGGGGCATACCATGCAAGAAAGAGGGCACTTTCTCACACAACCCCCCAAACGAAAGATGATGAGACTAACCTTTTCTTAGAGAGTCTTCATTGTCTAAGTGGAAGAACCTGGAAAGTCCATCTGCATTGGCATGGGCAGTCCCAGGTCTGTGTTCCACATCAAAGTCCATTCCTGAAGGGAGATAGACCACCTCAACAGTTTAGGATTTTCTCCTTTCATTTGCATTAGCCATCTGAGAGGTCTGTGATCAGTTTGAACTAGTACCAAACAAGTATGGTCTCAACTTCTTCAGGGACCAAACCACAGCAAAGGCCTCCATCTCAATAGCACTCCCACGCTGCTCCCTTCGGAGAAGCCTTCTGTTTATGAAAGCAACAGGTTGGTCTTGGCCTTCATCATTGGTGTGGGATAGGACCGCTCCTATACCTAGTTCAGAGGCATCAGTCTGCACTATGAACTGCTTGGCATAATATGGAGCCTTCAGATTTGGTGCTGAGCACATTGCTTCTTTCCGGGTGTCAAAAGCCTTTTGGCAACTAACTATCCAGTTAACCTTCTTGGGCATTTTCTTGGAGGCGAGTTCTATGAGGGGAGTCACAATGGACCCATATCCTTTCACAAACCTCCTGTAATACCCAGTCAAGCCAAGGAATGCCCTGACCTGAGTCTGGGTGGTTGGAGCTGCCCTGTCCAGGATTGCCTGGATCTTGGGCTGTAAGGGCTGTCCCTGGCCTCCAGCAACAAGGTGGCCCAAGTACACCACAGTTCCCTGCCCTATCTGGCATTTGGATGCCTTGATAGAAAGTCCTATCTATCTCAGAGAACGCAAAAGGTGGCACTTGGAACGATTTCTTCTACACCTAAAACCCTCAGATGTGGAGTCCCACAGGGGTCGGCTCTCAGCCCCCTTTTGTTCAACATCTACCTGGCTCCTCTCTTTACGCTAATTGCCAACTGGGGCGTCAAGGCAATCTCATATGCCGATGACACCCAGTTGGTATTTCCTTACTCTGAGATAACGCAGGAGTCTTTCTCTAATTTCAAAGGCTGTCTCCAGGATATAGCACACTGGATGAACACTAATAAATTAAAACTTAATGCCAATAAAACCGAAGTCATCTTCTTCGGCAAGGGTCCCTCCCCCCCACCAGAATTCTGGTGGCCAACGGAGATAGGCCCGCCCCCTTCACCCAGTCACTCGGCAAAAAATCTTGGTGTGAGATGGGATGATAACATGGCCTTCTCATCCCATATCCAACAAGTCGCCGGATGCTGCCTGAGTAAGCTGAGAAACCTCCGAAAACTTCTAAGACTCCTACCTGTGAGCTGTAGAAAAACGGTTGTCCACGCGACTGTCACCTCCCGGCTGGACTATGCCAATGTTTTATACCTTGGCCTTCCAAAATGCCTGACTCACAAGCTTCAGGTAGTTCAAAATGCGGCTGCGAGACTACTACTGCGAATCCCGTTCAAGCAGTCTGTCTCTCCGCATCTCCGAACCCTGCACTGGCTGCCAGTAACCAACAGAATTAAATTCAAAGCTCTGACGCTGGCGTTCAGATCTCTGTATGGCTCCTGCCCACAATACCTGAAAAATCGCCTCCCAAGATACCTTCAAAGTCGCGCACTACGGTCCAACGACCGTGTCCAGCTGGCCGTCCCGCGCGCAAAAAAGGCCCGACTAGGCGGTCGGACCTTTTCAGCAAACGTCCCCGCTCTGTGGAACTCACTGCCTCAAACAATCCAACAGGCCCCATCTGAACTCTGCTTTAAGAAATTACTTAAGACCTGGCTATTCACCCAGCCACGCTAGCTTTCCTATTCTCTAGCCCAGGTCATTTGTGTTCTACTAGCGCCGGGACACCTCCTTGTGAGGTAGCTGTTCGCGCTGTATAAAATCCAGTATTATTATTATTATTATTCCTGCAGTTTGCAGGGCTTTTAAAACCTTCTCAATGTGGATATGGTGATCCTGCCAGGTGGAACTAAAGACAACAATATCATCAAGATCAGCTGCACTAAAGGACTCCAACCCAGCAAGGACTTGATTCACCAACCTCTGGAAGGGGGCAGGTGCATTCTTCAAACCAAAGGGAATAACAGTGAACTGATAATGCCCATCAGGTGTGGAGAATGCTGTTTTCTCTTTTGCTCCAGCGGCCATGCCAATTTGCCTGTACCCTGCAGCTAAGTCAAAGGTACTTAGACATTTGGCTGCCCCCAATATGTCTATCAACTCATCTGCTCTTGGGATAGGTTGAGCATCTGTCTTGTTGACAGAGTTGAGCCCTCTATAGTCCATACAGAACCTAATTTCTCTCCTTCCACCCTGTGGATGAGGTTTGGGGACTAGAACCACCGGGCTAGTCTAGGGCTCTCAGAGGGTTCAATAACCCCTAACTAGAGCATCTTGCTGAATTCAGCACTGATGCTTTCCTTGACTTGGTCTGACTGTCGATAGATTTTGTTTTTGACAGGTGCACTGTAACCAGTGACCACATCATGGGTACACCAGTTTATCAGACCAGGGGACAAGTTAAAGAGTTTAGCATACTGTTGCAAGACTTGTTTGCAGTCAGTCTGCTGTTGGGCAGAGTGGATGTCTGAGAAGACAACTCCATCTACTAACCCATCTTTTGGGCTGTATGAGAGGAAGTCATGGAGAGGCTCACTCTCTGCTTCCTGTTCCTCATCAGTCACCATCAGCATGGTGATGTCAGCCCTGTCATTGTAGAGCTTTAGGCGGTTCACATGGATAACCCTTTTGGGTGTCCTGCTTATGCCCAGGTCAACTAAGTAGGTGACCTCACTCTTTATTTCTAGGATAGGGTAAGGGCCACTCCATCTGTCCTGGAGTGCCCTTGGTGCCACTGGCTCCAAAACCCACACCTTTTGCCCAGTTTGAAATTCAACCAGTGTAGCTTTTTGCTCATACCAGTGCTTCTGAAGCTCCTGGCTGGCCTCAAGACTTGTGGATGCCTTTTCCATGTACTCAGCCATTCTGGACCTTAGGCCAAGCACATAATCCACAATATCTTGTTTAGGTTCTTGGAGAGGCTTCTCCCAACCCCCTTTTACAAGACAAAGTGGTCCCCTCACAGGATGGCCAAACAGAAGTTCAAAGGGGGAAAACCCTACTCCCTTCTGTGGCACTTCTCTGTAAACAAAAAGCAGGCATGGTAAGGGAACATCCCATCTCCTTTTGAGTTTCTCAAGGAACCCCATAATCATCCCTTTCAAAGTCTTGCTGAATCTCTCAACAAGGCCATTGGTTTGTGGGTGATAGGGTCTAGTAAACTTGTACTGCACTCCACACTCTTTCCACATGTGTGTTTAGATAAGCAGACATGAAGTTGGAACCTCTGTCTGAAACCACCTCCTTAGGAAACCCTACTCTGGTGAAAACACCAATGAGGGCCTTGGCTACTACAGGAGCTGTCGTAGTCCTAAGGGGAATTGCCTCAGGGTACCTAGTAGCATGATCCACTACCACTAAAAATAATTTGTTCCCTGATGCTGTGGGAGGTTCAAGTGGACCCACTGTGTCCACACATACCCATTCAAAGGGAACCCCCACCACAGGTAGTGTATCGGGGGGCCTTTGGGTGGCCATCTGTCTTGCCACTGGCTTGACAGGTAGCACAGGAGCTGACAAACTCTTTCACCTTTTGGGGCCAGTAAAAGTGGCCAACTAGCCTTTCCCAAGTCTTGGTTTGGCCCAGATGTCCAGCTAGGAGGATGTCATGACCTAAGGTTTGGAGGAACTCCCTGCACTTCTGTGGCACTACCATTCTCCTGGTGGCTCCAGGATTGGGGTCTCTAGCCTCATTTTACAGTAATCCCTCTTCCCAATAAACTCTGTGGGTACCACTGACAGCTCCCTTTGCTTCTGAAACAGCTTGTTGCCTCAGGCTTTCAAGAGAGTGACAGGCTTGCCGCCCCTGGTATAGCTCTTCCCTAAAGGTTCCCCCTCGGCCCAAGAGTTAAATCTGGTAAGGGTCAAGCTCCATAGGCTCTGTTCCCTCTGGGGTGTCCAAGTCCTCTCCCTGAGGAGAGGGGTCCTGATCCTTTTGCTGAACAGAAGCTGGTTCCCCAGTCTTCTTACCTTTTCTCTTGGAAGGTTGGGCCATACTTTCAGGCTCCAACACTTTTTCACCCTGACTTTTGCTCTGTGCTCTTGTTTTCACACACACCAATTCAAGGATATCCAGCACTGCTACGTGGGTTTTTAGTTCAACCTCAGTCCAGGCTGAGGTATCCAGGTCATTGCCAAGCAGACATACAGCTGGTAGCTTTGGAGAGACCACTACCTCTTTCAGGTCAGTAACCCCCTCCAGTCTAATGTCACCATAGCCATTGCATGGTTAGTGGTAACACTGTCAGCATTGGTGGCTGGGTAAGTATGCCCAATCAAATATTGCCCAGGGGAAACCTATGTGCCTTCACCATAGTGACACTGGCACCTTTATCCCTCAGAGCCTCTATCCTAGTTCCATTAACCCAAGGGTATTGTAAGTATTTCTTCAAGTTGGGTGGCCACACAGCTAAAGTGGCAAACTCAACTTCCCCCTCTAGAACTAAAACTGCTTCAGTGTGCAACCTGATTTGCTCTGGGCACACTGTTGATCCCATCTGGAGACTTGCTTATACCAGGAGTAGCTGTAGGAGTAGGGGCCTTTTTGCTAGGGCAAGTATTGTCTCCAGTTAAGTGTCCCAACTTCTTACAGTTGTTATACCAGGCCTTTGCAGGATCAAGGTTCTTTCCCCTATATGGTTTTGGAGTATAGGGAAGATTTTGGGACCCACCCCCCGTGCAGGTTTTTGGGGCCCTTTAGAAGACTCAGACTTTTTATCTTGGGGATTCTCACCACCTTTTCCCTGGGGAGGTTTTGTAACCCCTTTCTTTTGGTCACCCCCAGTGGTTGTCTTGGTCACTCTAGTCTTGACCCAGTGGTCTGCCTTCTTTCCCAATTCTTGGGGAGAAATTAGACCTAGGTCTACCAAATGCTGATGCAACTTTTAATTTGTGCAATTACTTAAAATATGTTCCTTCATAAACAAATTGTAAAGTCCAGTAAATTCATGCACATTGTATCCAGTTAACCAACCATCTAGTATCTTTACTGAGTAGCCTACAAAATCAATCTAGGACTGGGTTTTGTGAACCCCCTGAATCTAATTCTGTACTCCTCAGTTGTGAGTCCAAATCCCTCAATCAGAGTTCTCTTCATGAGGTCATAAGACCCAGCATCTGGCCCAGAAAGGGTCAAGAGTCTGTCTCTGCAGTTAGCAATTCAGCAAAAAGTTGGGGCATTCCATGCAAGAAGGAGGACACGTTCTCACACACCACAGAAAACCATTTGCTCTAACTTGGTATATTAGTCAATATCACAGATGGGTCTGGCACTATTGGGTACTCTGCTAATACTATGGCATTAAGGGGTCAAAAATCCTGAACCATCCTCCAAATATTACCTGTAGTTGTTTTACAGGATACATTTCAGTGTTGCAAGGTGCTGGACAGGAATACAGGTCTCCCTGTTCCTTCAGTCTTTGTATTGTCCCTCTAATACCTTCTTTTGCGTCTTTGGACAGTGGATACTGTTTTATATTTTTCAATTGTGCACCTGGCTTCAACTTTATCTTAAATGTTTTTGCAGATATTACCAGTCCTCCTGAGTTAAGGCCGGACCACTGCAAGTGCTTCAATATCATGGAAGCAGGATGGCACAACTGGTAAAGTGGTCTGTGCACGGTAAACATGCACTAACAAGGGTGCAGTGTGTCTATAAACTATCTCAGTCCTGGTGGGCTCGTCTGAAAAGAGTTCTGAGCCAGAAATGTCCCGTGGTCTCAGACCGGGCATAAGAAAAATCAGGACCTTCCAAATTCTTCCATCATTATCAACGCCACCAGGGCGCCCCACCTACTGGATATTTCCATGCACTAAAGGTAAAGGGTATTCACCACCAGCTTGCCTCCTGAAAACTAGTCCAGGTGGCAATTCCATCCATCTCCCTAAAGGTATTTTCTCAGTCTTCAGAACCTCAAGGACTGCATCTGCTAGCAAATTATAATGAACTGGCTCTGCCCCTCCAACCACATTTTCCTCTGGTATTCTTAGCAGACATATCCCACATTTCGCTTGTCCTGGTATTTCACGTCATGGACCCATCAGAGGAAAACCTTATTGTCATGTTTAATTATTTTTTTTTAAACAAACTTTATTTGATTTTCTATTAGTTTTTTACCATACAAAAACATATTGTTCATATCTTCATATACATCTCAGTAATTCTGTGCTTCCTAAGATCTGCATCCAATATGTTACATAACAATCATCGTGATCATCCTAAGCGATAACATCTAACGTTTATTTCTGTGCAGTAAATTCTAACTCTATGATGTACAGATCATTTATCAGAATATTTATAACAAATCATCACCCAATAACCCGCCCTCCTCCCTTCTAACACTCCCCCCCCTCCCAGCTCCAGCCCTAACTATTTAGTGTGTGAATCTATTGAACGTTACGGCTAGTTGAATTTCTTTGTGTTCAATTTCTGATCCCACTGCTCCATTTATTACCTTTCGGGGCTGATACACGTAATACTATATGATTGTAGTAACTATTGAGAATTTGGAACAGCTGAGGCATCGTCCAGGTCGATATTTCTATATGCTCCCACCATTGTATCCCACTCCAAAGAGATTGGATTTTTCCTTAGACCACAGGCCTCCTCTCTACGCAGCGCCGCGCTTTCAGCTCCCGCCCATCGAAGCATTTCAGTATGCCACATACCTAGGGTGGGGACTCTGGCTGACTTCCAGCGCATGGTGATGGACCTTTTTGCAACTATAAAACGAAGCTGAACCTTTTGTGTGTTCCTCCGTCTGCTAATACCCAAATGCATTCTACATCTCCCATGGGTAGGCGTGTTATGTCTCCCAACATACGTATAACCTCTCTCCAAAACTCACCAAGGCAAACACACGACCACACCAAATGGAGGAGATCTGCTTCAGGCAATTTACATCGGGGGCAGTGGTGTACTGTGTCCGGGTAAATTCTATGTAGCCTTCGCGGCCTCAAGTAGGCTCTGTAGAATCATACATTGAATAAATTTGAACTTGGCATTGCCCTGTATTTTCCGTGAATACTCCACTATGTCCTCCCATTCCTTGTCTGTTAAGTCTCGTCCCATATCAGCCACCCACTGTGCCCGCGTAGCGTCCAGCAGGATTTGGGCATGCGCTCGGATACTGAGGTATATCCATTTAATGAGGTGGCTTCCAAGTCCCATGTAATACAGAAATGTAGCTAATTCATTTGTCTGGGGTTCCTCCCGCTGTGGGGCCCATTGTCTTTTAATGTAGTGTAGTAGGGCAGCATGTGTCATGTAGAGTGTGGCAGGAGCTCCCGTAGCTCGTGTGAAAGTGTCGTGGTCCATAAGTGTCCCATCCCCCAAAAAGCTCCAATGGTCTCCGCACCCACATCCGTCCAAGGTCCAAGTACACTTTGCGTCAGATTGCCGCTCGCCAACGGTATTCCCACCAATGGAATGTTAGCAGCATATCTACAGCCTCTAAAAGTATATCGCAGCACCTTCCCCCAGCACTGCAGCGCCGTCTGGAGGAGGACAGTAGTAAAGCGTGGAGCGTTCCCTGTTCAATGTGCCTCGAACTGTAATCAATTTCCTGCAAGTTGCGTCCTGCTGTCCAATAGGACAGCCACTGTGCTTGACAGGCATAGTAATAGGCCCTGAAGTCTGGCGCCCCTAGGCCACCCTCACGTGTACTGGTTTGGAGTTTCCTAAGACTAATTCGGCGTCGACCCGTCCCCCATATTAAATATATCAGGATAGTGTCTAGTGCATTAAGAATTGTTGCGGGTGTTAACAATGGTAGGTTTGTGAAATAATACAAAAGACGGGGAAGAACCACCATCATAGATAAAGCCGCACGGCCTATAGTCGATAATGGTACCGTGGTTAAGAAAGCTACCTGCGAACGTATTCCCCGAATCACCTTACCCAGGTTGCCCTCCAACATGTCTGCCTGTGAACGATACACATTAATGCCCAGATAATTAAAGGAATGTGGGGCCACTGGCAACTGGAGCTCCCCGTAAGCAATACAGTCCTGGTGTGTTCGGTCTTGAAAGAAAAAGGCATTGGACTTCGATTCATTGATGGATAAGCCTGATATCACTTCTAACTCAGCAAAAATATGGGGAAGCGGGCCCAGTCCCTCCAACAGGTCCATCGCATATAAGATAAGATCATCTGCATATGCCGACACCAGGTGTGTTGATGTGCCTATAGGGATACCGCACCGTGCGGCCTTTCGCTGTATACGGAGTGCCAATGGTTCCAGTGCTAATACAAATAATATCGGGGACAGGGGCATATGGATGCCATATTCCCTGGAAATAAGCTTCCCGGTTTGGACTCTTGCAGTGGGCGCCGCTTATGGCAGCTTTACCCATTGTACATATTCGGGGAGTGTCAGGGAAGCAAAAACCGTCGCTACCCTCAATTTGCATCAGAAGAGATCTCGAGTGACGGTTAAACCCTCCTGCTGTAACGTTTGGAAAAATGCCTATTAGAGATTAAGCGCACCATTTCAAGATGGCCGCTTGACTCATCAGAACTATCTAAGTACTGTTTGACGCACGGGATCTCGCGAGATACGAGGTTTCGTGCGTCAGCGAAGAGCGTTCTAATGCGCACTTCAATTTAGTCCTTTGTGAGAGAAGTTGTGTTTTTGGGTGCACTCCGTAGAATTTGAGTAAATTCAAGTGTGCGTCACATGCTGTGGCGAATTCTTCCGTAAGCTGCTGAAGAGGGATTGTGAAGAGTGAAATTCCGAGTTCCAGTATTATGGGAATATTCCTTCACAGTCCGTCTGAGAGCCTTCAGTGAGAGAAGAGATAAATAATTTCCAGGAATGAAAGAAGCAGTAATATTCCAAGAAGAACTTAGCAGCCTTCCTGCTCCGGTGGGAAATCGTCGAGTTTAGGGAGCTTAAGAATTCGTGTCCAGACTTCAAGAAACAAGTAAGATCAACCGTTAAAGACTAGAACTTCTTGTACTCATTTGCTGAATGTAAAGAGACCACGCTGCCTGGCGTATTCCCCCCCTTCGAATCTCCCCGCTTGCGTTCTTCCCTATTCTCTCCTTCCTAACTTTCCTTTTACTTACCTTTTTGCGCGCTTTCCGTTGAAAGCCAAGAATTGCCTGTGGATCACATCACCTGAAGCAGAACTATAGTCCATTAAGACTCTGTGGTCATCCCACCATTCACCAAGAGCAGTGCAGTCCTCGCTAGCAGTAGAACCCCCTTGATAATCATTCAGTCAGACTACACAAGGTAAGAGAATAGAAGGGGAGGAGAAGGAGTAAAGAGACCTGAGGAGAGAATAGGTAATCACCTGACTGAATAATATCTCTTGTGCATTAGGTTGATAGAAACACATGCCAGAAGTAGTCAGCTGAATCCGAAGAGGAGCTCAAACTCCAGCAAACCTGGGTAGGGAAGGTAACAACAAGAGAGAACCGAAGCAGTCAGGTATTTAGAGTAAATAAGAGTTAAGTGATTTCTCCCTCTGTGCATTAGGTACTCCAGACAACAATATCAAGAATAGAAAAAGGAGTCCAGAAAAGCTCGAGTGTCTCTTCTTGTCCCATTCCCCTTTCCCCCTGCCTGGAGCCATTGTATTCTACGGTGCGTTCCGGGAGGTGGGCATTGGGAGCTAGCAGCGTTCTGCCTCCGTGGGAATTCCGACACAGCTTCTGACAGATTGAAGTGCCGTTAATTTCCCCACTTGGGCAGAATGGCTGAAGGTTTTAGTTTGAAGGCATTAGGGGAAATGTTAGAGGGAATTCAGCGGGAATTAGGAGCCCTAAATGAAGAAAATAAGAATTTAAGACAGGAACTGCTAATTTCCCGACAGGAAACCACACAATTGTCCCAGAGAGTGAGTGAGATCTCCACTGGAACACTTCCAGCCTCGACCTTTTCTGGTAGTGCCCAACCAGCTCAAGACCCACACACTGTAGCTCAAGTAATTCATTCGGTTTCCCCCTTGATTCCATTGGCCCCTCCCGAAAGATTTCATGGAGACCCTCAAAAGGCTCAACTCTTTCTAACCCAATGTTCTTTACACTTCATGTGTCGCTCCACCCTTTTCCCTGATGCTCAGTCACGGGTAGCCTTCATTTTATCCTATTTGGGGGGTGATGCAGCGAATTGGGCCATGCCTTTAGTTTCCAGAGATGACCCCTTCCTATATGATTTTGAACGTTTCAAGACAGAATTCCTTAGGATTTTTGATAGGCGCAGAATTTCACAGGCTACTGATAATGAGTTGTTAGAATTGCGTCAAGGGAACAGAGATCTTCTTACTTACCTAACTCAATTTAATAAATTATTGGTGGAAACCAATTGGCCCGAGGAGAAAAGATCAGCCCTATTCTATCGGGGTTTACGAGATGAGATTAAGGATACTCTGGCACAGATTCCTAATAGACCCACAGAATTCTCTGAGTTGGTAGATCTAGTTCTGGAAATTGACTTTCGAAGTTCGGAAAGAAGAGGAGAAAGGAAAACAAGAGAGTTTCGCTGGAACCTTCCCCGGTTTGACAGAGCAAAGTCGGATACGAGTAAGGGTTCGGGAGGAGCTGCAGAAAGTGAACCCATGCAGATAGGATCTGTTCGCGGGCCTTTAAGCAAGGAAGAAAAGGAACTAAGAAGACAAAAGAAATTATGCATGTATTGCGGGGGTCCTGGACACTTTGCGAAAGAGTGTCCGAAAAGACCGAAGACAGTGAATCAGGGAAACTCTCAAAACCATCTGTAGGCGGAGTCGCTCAGGTGGCGCAAATGGAAGATCAGACTCCAGAAGTTCATCAAGTCATGAATACCCTTCAGACCCTGACGCCACATTTAATTCTGCAAATGACTTTGAAGTTTCGAGATCAAGAATTTGGTGGTGTGGCCATTATGATTGATTCAGGGGCTACCGGCAATTTTTGTGACATTAAATATGCGAAAAGGATGGGAATTTTGGCTGTGCGCAAGGAACAAAAGGAGTCTGTTCGTGCTGTAGACGGGACCGATCTATCTTCAGGCCCAATCACGCATCACACTGAGTTGGTGGAACTGATCCAGGTAAATGGTCATCACGAGATCCTTCAATTTAATTTGATTGACGCCCCTCAGTTCCAGATAATTTTGGGTCTTCCTTGGCTCACATTACATAATCCAACGATAGATTGGGAAAATCGGACAGTCAATATGGATTTGATCTTCTGCTCCAAACATTGTTTCGACTCCCCATCCAAGATTCCAGAACCATCCATGGCCACCTTGTTATCGTTTGGTGGAGAATCAATTGGGGTCATAGACACCTTAGACATTCCATCTGAATATACAGAATTCCAAGAAGTTTTCAGTGAAAAGGAAGCGGAACGACTTCCGCCACATCGTTCTTACGACTGCACCATGGAGTTGGAACCAGGAGCTGCGCTGCCCTGCAGTCGAATCTATGCGTTGACAGAAGCAGAGAATGGCTATCTCAAGGAGTACCTAGATCGCTATTTAGCCAACGGATTCATTAGACCGTCACAGTCTCCAGTATCCTCTCCGCTCTTTTTCATTCCAAAGAAGGAAGGCTCCTTGAGGACATGCATCGATTATCGTGCTATCAATCGGGTCACTGTCAAGAACCGTTAACCGCTGCCACTGATTTCCGTTCTCCTCGACCAGATTAAAGATGCTCAAATATTCACTAAGTTGGATCTTCGAGGGGCATACCATTTAATTCGCATGAAGGAAGGGCACGAATGGAAAACCGCTTTTAGGACCAAATACGGGCTATTTGAATATCAGGTAATGCCCTTTGGCCTATGCAATGCCCCGGCAGCTTTTCAGCACTTTATTAATGACATTATGGGAGATCTGGTGGATAAGGTGGCAGTAATATATCTTGATGACATCTTGATATATTCCAAGAATACCGAAGAACATCCTGGGCACGTCAAGGCGGTTCTAGAAAGGCTTCGTCAGCATCAGCTCTATGTCAAACTAGAGAAGTGTGCTTTTAGTGTACAGACGGTGGAGTTCTTGGGATTCGTTTTATCCCCAGGAGGAATCTTGATGGATGCTAAGAAGGTTCAAGCGGTGGTGGACTGGCCATCGCCAAAAGATGTCAAAGAGATTCAGCTATTCTTAGGATTTGCTAACTTCTATCGTCGGTTTATCCAGGGATTCTCGCAAAAGATCATCCCCATCACCAAACTACTCAAGAAAGGAGTGAAGTTCAGTTGGACCACAGAGGCAGAACAAGCCTTTGAATATCTGAAGACCAGCTTTACCTCGGCACCCATCTTGCTGCATGCAGATCCTAGTGAACCCTTTTTTGTGGAAGCAGATGCCTCCGATCAAGCAATAGGTGGAGTCCTGTCTCAGCGGCACAAATCCACTGGACAACTGCACCCCGTGGCGTATCATTCCCGGAAATTAAATCCAGCTGAAATTAATTACACCATCGCAGAAAAAGAGCTGTTGGCGGTGAAGGATGCGTTCACGGAGTGGAGACACCATTTACTCGGGGCTCGACACACTATAACAGTGTTCACGGACCACAAGAACCTTCAATTTCTTAAGTCTGCAAAAACACTAACTCCACGTCAGTTGCGTTGGTCCCTTTATTTCGCAGATTTTGATTTTGTGATCACATACCGCCCAGGGAGTAGGAATGGGAAGGCGGATGCTTTGTCCAGAATCCAGACAGAAGGAACAGAACATGTGGTAACTCCCCAACCCATCATTCCAGACACTAAGATTGTGTGCACACTATCTTTTGCGAACTATAAGGAAGAGATCAGCAGACAGATGTCCGCAGAGGAAATGGCCGAATGGGCAAGTCAAGAGGAAGGAAGAGTCATCAAGGATTCCTTGCCTTATCGTCAGGGAGCTCTGTATTTGCCCACTGAAGAGCTTCAGGAACAAGTTTTAAGAGACTGTCACGATCAACCTTTAGCTGGCCATAAAGGAACTCTAAAGACAATTGATTTAATCCAGCGCTATTTTTGGTGGCCAGACATGAGGTCTCGGATCAGGAGATATGTGGAGTCTTGTGGGCTCTGTGCCAGAGGGAAATCCAGTAGACAGGCTCCTCAGGGGTTCTTGCAACCGTTACCCACAGCAAGACATCCCTGACATACGGTCACGTTAGACCTGATTGTAGATCTTCCTCAGAGTAAGGGTTATGATACCGTATTAGTAGTGGTAGACACTTTCACCAAGATGAGCCACTTTATCCCAGTAAAAGGAGTTCCGTCGGCCCCTGAGTTGGCTAAGCTTTTCAGGGAAAATGTTGTAAAGATTCATGGGGTTCCAAAGATCCTGATTTCAGACCGTGGCCCTCAATTTGTATCCCACTTTTGGAAGGCGTTTATGCGAGGGTTGGGTGTAGAAGTCCGACATTCTACCAGCTACCACCCAGAGACAGATGGCCAGACTGAAAGAGTGAACCAAGAGCTGGAACAGTATCTGCGTCTGTTTCTTCTGGATCGGGGTGGTGAATGGTCAGATTTTTTGTGGATGGCGGAATTTGCACACAACAATGCGAAGAACGTTTCAACAGGTTACTCACCATTCTTTTTAAATTTTGGGAGACATCCAAACCCCTTTTGTAATCAGGGAGATTTTGAAGTTCCTGCAGTTAGTAACTTGTTAATGGATTTGGCTTCTGCTCGTAAGGCTGCGGAATCTAATCTGTTGAAAGCAAAAGAAGGTTACAAGAAACAAGCCAATCGACATCGAAGAAAAGCCCCACATTATCAGAAGGGAGATTCTGTATGGTTATCTTCCCGACATCTTGGATTGAAGGGAAATCGAAAATTTCAGCCTCGATTTTTAGGCCCATTTCCTATCGAACAAGTTTTGGGTCCAGTTACCTGCAAACTCAAGCTACCCAAGCAGTTGCGGATTCACCCAGTTTTTCATGTGTCCCTCTTAAAAAAGACAGCTCCTAATCTCAGAGTAGACAGGCCGCCACCCCCTTTGCAGATCAAAGAACACCTGGAATATGAGGTAAAGGGGGTATTAGACTCTAAGAGGGTAAGAGGCAAGTTAGTCTACTTAATTGACTGGAAGGGTTATGGGCCAGAAGAACGAACCTGGGTACCTGCTGAAGATGTGCATGCCCCAAGACTAATCAAACAATTTCATTTGCGTTACCCACTAAAGCCAGGACGGATAAATCGGTCTTTGAGAGGGGGTACTGTCAGGGAAGCAAAAACCGTCGCTACCCTCAATTTGCATCAGAAGAGATCTCGAGTGACGGTTAAACCCTCCTGCTGTAACGTTTGGACAAATGCCTATTAGAGATTAAGCGCACCATTTCAAGATGGCCGCTTGACTCATCAGAACTATCTAAGTACTGTTTGACGCACGGGATCTCGCGAGATACGAGGTTTCGTGCGTCAGCGAAGAGCGTTCTAATGCGCACTTCAATTTAGTCCTTTGTGAGAGAAGTTGTGTTTTTGGGTGCACTCCGTAGAATTTGAGTAAATTCAAGTGTGCGTCACATGCTGTGGCGAATTCTTCCGTAAGCTGCGGAAGAGGGATTGTGAAGAGTGAAATTCCGAGTTCCAGTATTATGGGAATATTCCTTCACAGTCCGTCTGAGAGCCTTCAGTGAGAGAAGAGATAAATAATTTCCAGGAATGAAAGAAGCAGTAATATTCCAAGAAGAACTTAGCAGCCTTCCTGCTCCGGTGGGAAATCGTCGAGTTTAGGGAGCTTAAGAATTCGTGTCCAGACTTCAAGAAACAAGTAAGATCAACCGTTAAAGACTAGAACTTCTTGTACTCATTTGCTGAATGTAAAGAGACCACGCTGCCTGGCGTATTCCCCCCCTTCGAATCTCACCGCTTGCGTTCTTCCCTATTCTCTCCTTCCTAACTTTCCTTTTACTTACCTTTTTGCGCGCTTCCCGTTGAAAGCCAAGAATTGCCTGTGGATCACATCACCTGAAGCAGAACTATAGTCCATTAAGACTCTGTGGTGATCCCACCATTCACCAAGAGCAGTGCAGTCTTCGCTAGCAGTAGAACCCCCTTGATAATCATTCAGTCAGACTACACAAGGTAAGAGAATAGAAGGGGAGGAGAAGGAGTAAAGAGACCTGAGGAGAGAATAGGTAATCACCTGACTGAATAATATCTCTTGTGCATTAGGTTGATAGAAACACATGCCAGAAGTAGTCAGCTGAATCCGAAGAGGAGCTCAAACTCCAGCAAACCTGGGTAGGGAAGGTAACAACAAGAGAGAACCGAAGCAGTCAGGTATTTAGAGTAAATAAGAGTTAAGTGATTTCTCCCTCTGTGCATTAGGTACTCCAGACAACAATATCAAGAATAGAAAAAGGAGTCCAAAAAAGCATGAGTGTCTCTTCTTGTCCCATTCCCCTTTCCCCCTGCCTGGAGCCATTGTATTCTACGGTGCGTTCCGGGAGGTGGGCATTGGGAGCTAGCAGCGTTCTGCCTCCGTGGGAATTCCGACACAGCTTCTGACAGGGAGTAGTCCCAAGTGTGCAATGGCACTGAACATGTATTCCAACAACAACGTATCGAATGCTTGTCTCATGTTCAGGGATATGCAGCCGACGGTTGGATATTGTGTGAGATTAGTCGACATGATCTGGTGCAGTCTGCGTAGGTTTAATGAAGTGCTCCTAGCTGGTATAAACCCATGCTGATCCATATGAATCAACTTGTGGATGTATGGCTGAATTCTGTTAGCCAATACCTTGCTTAAAAGTTGTATTCCGTACATAACAGGCGATAGCCTGACATATCTGCCGGGTCCCTACCTATCTTGGGCAAGGACACCACCAGCGCCTGGGTGGTGGTGCAAGGAAGGCGTCCCACCTCAATCGATTTCTGATATAACTCCTCCAGGCACGGTATTAATATCTCAGAGTATGCGACAAAGAATTCCACCGGCAGTCTATCCTGGACGCGTTGTTTTATTGCGTGAGAGTCCGCCTATAGCTGCTTTAATCTCTGCCCTGGTAATAGGCCCCTCCAGGTCCTTCTGCATACCTGTCGAGGGTTGTGGATACGGTAGGTCCGTGAGAAATTCTTTGATAGAAGACTCCCCCAAGGAGTATGGTGCACTATACAGCCCCTCGTAGTAGTCACTGAAGGCGTCACTAATATCACACTGTGGGCGCAGTCTCTCCCCCAGGCAATGTATTGCAGCTAATAACAGTAGTGGGAGGATCATTTCTAATCAGTTTAAATAAGAGGGTACCGACTTGTCGGCATCCGAATGATGGGTTTGCGTGTAAGATCTATAATCTATCAGTCCCAGTGTTTCGAGCAGTTCTGCATGGTGGATGCGTGTCTCTTGCAGTGGTGCCTGTTTCGTGGGGTCACGTGCTGCCTCCTGTTCTAGTTGGGACATATCAGTCTCTGTGTCTTGCAGCTTTCTGTGTACCTCCTGTCTAGCTCCCACTGTGGCGCTAATTGCTGCACCCCTACCGACGGCCTTCACAGCATCCCACTCAACCAGTAGTTTGGAAGCAGCGTTATGATTTTCTGTAAAGTAGTTTTGCAGTGTTGTGGAGAGCGCGCTGCGAAACGCTGAGTCCTCCAATGTTTGAGGCCATAACCTCCATGTAGGGACTGGGGTGGGCATTCTACCCCAACTAAAAACTGTCTCCAGTGGGTTATGATCTGAGAAGGTCTTTTCTAAGTGTGTGGTGTCTGTAATTTGATTTGCTATAGATGTAGAACACATAATCCTATCTATCCTGGTGTGCAACTGGTATACCGGGGTGAAGAAGGAGTATCCCCTTGTGCAGCGGGTTTCTTAGTCACCACGTGTCACATAGGGACCAACCCTGAGCCCATTCGCAAAGGGCTTCTGCCTGCTTGATGGCTGACGTGTCCCGCAGGGGAGGATGTGATCGATCCAGGGTGACGTCCATCACAGCATTGCTGTCGCCGCCTATGAGCCATGGATACGCTTCTCACCCCGCCAGTACTGAATTCAGAATCATGAAATACTTGTGTTGGTCAGAATTCGGAGCGTAAATGTTTCCTAGTATAACTGGTATTCCATCTAGTGTACCGCGCAGGAATATGTATGTGCCCTACATATCTATTCGTTTGTCCAATACAACAAATGGTACTCCCCCTCTTATCCAGATCATCACCCCTGAGAAAAGGCAGAGTAATTTGTGGATATGACTTGACCTCTCCATTTCTTTCTCATTTTTATATCCTCAGATTCCATTAAGTGCAATTCTTGGAGGAAGACCACCTGTGCCCCTCGGCGTAACAAAAATGCATGTACTCTGTGTCTTTTGTGTATGGAGCCTAACCCCCCGGACGTTCCATGTAACAAATGTATATTTGTCTAGCTTATGCAGTGCCATTCAGTCACATGATTCTTCTACTTTGCAGTGGATCATACATTTGTGGGAGACCTAACGCTATTAATGTGCCAGAGGCATGCAACCCCCAACATAAACATAAAACCAGGTCACCGCTACAACCTAAAACAGGCCAGAACAAACAAGATGAACAATAAACCAATACAAAATAAACTGTAGCAGTTGCAAAATGGGGTCTGGCAGCCACAGCCATTATGTAATGCAGCACATACGTCATGTTTAATTTAGACATGATATCCCTTCCTAATAAATTTGCTGGTGAATTTGGAGAATAAAGGAGACGCTCCTGCATTCACACTCCTGCCACTTCTAAGGGTACATGTGTTGTGTATGGTATACGCTGTACTTCACCACAGAAGCCCTGCGTATCCATGGTGGCTGAGGACAATGGAACACTTCGTTCTGAGAGGCAAGATTTTGTTGCCCCTGTATCAACCAAGAAAGCATATCTCCTTCCCATTATAATCATTTCCACCATTGGTTCTTCCTCTGGGTCTAGAGTCCTAGCTACCTCATTACTATTTGGATTCCCTGGTGTGTTCCATCAGGCTGAATGATAAAAGGGGTTTCCACCTTGAACAATCACTCCCCCTTGTCTTTAACTCCCTGTGCTCACCACTGCAGTTGTCTGCACCTGATGCTGGCCTCCTGTGTGTACAACAGGTGCTGGTGTCCCTTAAACAGGTACATGAGCAAATTGCTGTTGTGGCATATAAACCAATGGTAGTGGAGTTATTTGTTGTTGAGGATAGGGGACATACTGATAAGGACCATATTGAGGCGCTGGCCCAGACGTGTTCACATTTTGTCTTCCACTTCCTCTCACTAATCCTATCACTCCCTGTGCTTCATCACTCTTCTTAAAGTGGCATTCAGCAATAAAATGTCAAATTACCGCTGCAAAGGCATTTAAAATTTCTTCTTCCTTTCATCTGTCTCCTCCTCTCTTTGACCCCTTCCTTGCTCCCTGTTTGCAACAGGAACCTGCACAGTTATTTCTTTTCCTGTCTATTTCTTCTCATTTTTCTGGATTGTTTGTGTCACCAGTTTGGCTTGGGCTCTGTCACTTTGGTCTTTATTTTTCCTCTCCTTTTCTTCCTTTTTTCTACAAAAATGTATGTGCTTGTATTTTTGCCCAGGGTTTTACATCTAAGGCAAGGCCTGATCTAAATGGTCTTGCATGTCTCCTGGTAGCCCCTGTTTTAACACATTGTATAATAATCTACAACTACCTCCCATGACTACAGGTCTTACATCTACTTCCCACTTTTTATTCATCATTGTTATTTAGTCTGCAAAGGACTGTCCTGGAGACATAGTTTGTGTCAGTAATTCCCCAATGTCTGGTACCTATTCCTTAATTCATTCCACACCGTAGAGCGAAGTACTCCAAAAGCAGACCCATCATGTTTTCCTTTAGTAATAGTTACTCCTTATATCCCTGCACTTCTCATTATACTGTTCACCTCATCCCCTACTATGGAGCTCAACAGGCTCTCTACATCCCCAAGAGCTAAAGGTATCCCAGCTGTAGCATTTTAACATGTTTTTATCCATTTCCCTGCTTCTTCGTGTAATGGAGGCAGGCTTTTTTTTTAGATTTTCTTTGTCCATGTGTTGCCATGGAACATAGACAGGTTGTGCTCCCTGTGTCTTATACACCAGTGGCATCTGCATTACAGCGGTGTTCCTGCCACCTTGTCCCTCATATGGTGTCTCAGACCTTAAAGCATATTTCTTCCACATTCACAGACTTTGTTGCATGTAATCATAATCCCATTCAGGGTCCCCATAACCTTGAAAAATACATAAATCAGCCATATTTATGAATTCAGGGTCAAAGGATCCTGCTCTTGGCCACACCTTCAACTGTGGCACCATACCTTCTGTCCACCCTGCAAGGTTATTAGTAAATGGGACAACATTATACCAACTGTTTTTTCCCTGCACTACTATTTCATTGGGTGTCAAGTCACTATTTCCTTTCCTTTCTTTTCTCTGTATAAAACTTGTAATTCCCTGCATATTTTGTACATGAAGGGATCTTACTCCAGCCAGAAGGGAACTTTGCCCTAACTCTATCATACCCTCTGCTCAAAATGGACGCCGAGACCTTCTTATACTACTGGGAAACACCTATCCTCCTCTTGTTTGTTCTCTAAAGGCACTTTGTTCATCTAGGGCCATATGTAGGTAGCTAAATACCGGTCGGTAACGTCCGAAATTCAGTAAATATCACGTTACCGACCGGTATTTCGGCGATTGAGATGTAGGAAGCCAAAAAGCAGGATTCGGTAAATATGAATCGGTGAATACCGATTCATCTTTACCGAATTCTAAATTACCGAATCGGAATTACCGAATTCTTATTTACCGAATCGGTAAATAGGAAATGGTAAAACGAGAAAAGAGATGTAGGTAAAATCGGTATTACCGAATTGCATGAAAATCGGTATTTAAGAGTCGGTATTTAACACGGAGTGAAAGCAGGTGGTAATCAGCTACAGTGCATATAAGCAATCCCAAAATGCAACAGCGTGATCACCATGGCGGCTCTCTATGTGATTGCAAGGCGCCTACGTCTACAGGCAGCAGGAATGAGGATCTGGAGACGGGAGGAGCGCATTTAAAGACAGCGCATCACACTTTTCCAACAGACTGAGGCTGAGATACATGAAAGGTACAGGCTACACCCCCAAACCATCATGGACCTGATAAGGGACTTGCACCCACTCCTGGACCATCCAACAACAAGGGCGCACGCCATACCACCACATGTGCAGGTGCTGTCTACTCGCATTTGGCAGTTACCAGGGGGTGATAGCTGCGGTAGGCGGGGTTTCCCAGAGTTGCCTGTCCCGTTTCTTCAGGAAGTTCCTGGATGCCATGATGCAGAGAATGCAACACTACATTAGCTTCCCAAACACACAGGCTGAACTGCTGAAAACCAAGACAGACTTCTACCAGATGGCACAGTTCCCGCATGTCATAGGCTGCATCGATGGCACACACATTCCAATCTGCCCACCAGCAGCCACTGAGTACATCTACAGGAACAGAATGTCCACCCACTCCATAAATGTGCAGGTAATCTGCGATTCTGCCAACATAATAACTGACATCGTAGCCAAATTTCCTTGGAGCACCCACGACTCCTACATCTTCCAGAACAGTGGGATCTACACCTGCCTGGTTGCGGGAGAATTTGGAGAAGGATACCTGCTAGGTAAATCACTGTGACACTCCCTTATACTTACCGCAGATGAATGTGTATTGGTGTATGTGACTAATAGCACCCTCTTTCTCACCTAGGCGATAGTGCATATGCCAAGCGGTCATTCATCCTCACTCCCTACCTACACCCATCAACCCTGAGTGAGAGACGATACAATGTGGCACACAAATCAACACGCAACGTGGTGGAGCGCACGTTTTGACTATTGAAAAGCAGGTTCCGCTGCCTCCACAAGAGCGGAGGCGCACGCCAGTACTCACCCATCATCTGCTGCAAGATCATTGCTACTTGTGCAATGCTGCACAACCTTGCCACAAAGAAAGGTACAGAAGTAGAAATAACAGATTTTGAGGAGGATGATGATGATTTTGCACAGCCAGAGCCCAACGCAGCAGGAGGGCCAGCAGCAACAGATGGGAGAGAGAGACGGGCAGAGATCACATGCAACTATTTCTAAGTAAGTAAGGAGACACAACCAGTTGTTGGATGCAATGACGTAGTTTTAATTTGTGGGCACTACGCCACAACACAAACAGCCTAACTGGGCTTTCAAATTGGTGACATCCATTGTAGGAAGTCATGGGTTACTTCACCCAACTCTGTCCTGGCAGTGTGGCCTGCATCAGCGTCTGCGGCCACGCACTACAGTGTGGGATGCCAGTGACTGACTGTCCTCACTGGCTGTGGGACCAGTGGCAGCCCCATGCCGTCTGCTGCTCCTCCGTGTGTCTGTGACAGGGGGGGTAATGCTGCTCCGACTAGTTGTGTCCTCGTTGTCCACAACATCCACAGCACCAGTATTGGCAGACTGGCTCGTCAGCAGCACCTCAAGAGCAGTGGTCACCTTAACCAGCCCCCTAGATACATCAGTGCTGCAGTGCGCAAGCCCCTCCTGCATGGCCACCGAGCGCCTGCAGAGCAGAGAAGTGGCAGTAGCTAGTCGGTTCACTGCCCTCGTATGGTGCTCCATTTTCTGCCTCTCCCTTCGCCGTGTTGCTCTGTCCTCCTCCATTTTACTGCACAGCACCAGTATTGGCAGACTGGCTCGCCAGCAGCACCTCAAGAGCAGTGGTCACCTTAACCAGCCCCCTAGATACATCAGTGCTGCAGTGCGCAAGCCCCTCCTGCATGGCCACCGAGCGCCTGCAGAGCAGAGAAGTGGCTGTAGCTAGTCGGTTCACTGCCCTCGTATGGTGCTCCATTTTCTGCCTCTCCCTTCGCCGTGTTGCTCTGTCCTCCTCCATTTTACTGCACAGCAGCATCACAGACTGGGACATGTCCCGCATGCCCGCAGCCATCTCCCTCATGCCCTCAGCCATTGAGGAAATGCCCCTGTCAATGTTGCTCATTTTATCATTGAGGCACTTCATTTGTCGTTGTACCGACTGTATTGCCTTGCCTTGTAGGCGCTGCACCTTCACCATGGTTGCCTCCAGCCCTCCGAAGACACCATGGCTCTCACCCTGTGGAGGCGGACTGCTCACACGAGCCCTGCGGCGGCGTCTGGCACCTGTGTGTGCTCCCTCAACGGTGGACAGCACCCCAGCATTGCTATCATCCAATGGCACAGTGGTTGATTCATCCCCCCTCGAGTCTTCTGAGGAGGATTCGGACACATGCGGTCTGGCAACAGCACGCCTCCTAGGTCTCACCACTGCAGGTGGTGTTGATGCTGGTGAGGCTAGCAGTAGTGACGATGCTGACTGTGGTGGCGTGGCTGGCTGTGGTGGTGAGGCTGGCTGTGGTGGTGAGGCTGGCTGTGGTGGTGAGGCTGGCTGTGGTGGCTGTGGTGGTGAGGCTGGCATTGGTGGTGTTGTGTGCCCTGCACTCGTGGTGGCCTTCTCAGTGCTGTGCTTCCGGGGTGCCCTCTCTCCCTTCTCCTGAGCAGTCCTGCGCGATGTGTCGCCTGTGGACAGAAATTCAACATCAGCTCAGTGTACCTGCAGCCCTGCATTGCTAACATCATAATACATTTCTGCAACACTATCTCATTGTCCTCTGCCTGCTTATCGCTGATGTGTGTCACATGCCGTGTTGTTCTGTGCGATTCTTGTCATGATAGGGGTTTCACAGACTACATCTCCCATAATGCATTGCTGATATGCACAAACACCTGTACTGGAGTGGGATTCACATTGCCCAATTGGGGATTTGGGACAGGGGAAGGGGGGGGTACAATGCTGCGCATGCTTCGTACCTTTTTTGGTAGCAGCTCTGGCTGAGCTGTCTGCATCACCAATCCCAACGACACTTTCAGGCTCTATCGTGGACTCCACGAGCTGCTCCAGGTCTGTCAGGGCAGGTGCCCTGTTCCTTCCTCCTCCTGTCTGGCTGGCCTGTTTTTAAATATCAGCCATCTTCCTCTTGGTGATGATCCGGATGTCATACCACCGCTTCTTCAGCACATCAATGTCCCGGGGGGTGACTCCAATGGCATTTACCTGCGACTGGATTCCTTGCCAGATCCTTCTTTTTTCAGACTCTGCAACTTGCAGGGAGTGCTTTCCAAAAAGCTTATTGTGCTGCTTCACCACCTCCTCCACAAGTACCTGCAGTTCCTTCTGGCTGAATTTCAGTTTCCTCTTCCTTTCACCTCCATCTGTGTCCTGGCTGGCCATTGTGCAGGATCAGTTAACAATGTTCAGTCACTGGCTCTGTTGCACTCCTCAGCACTCCCAGCCTCTTCAGAGGGTTCTGATTGTGTGCACCTGCCTGGGTGTGGCCACTTCCTGGTTGGGAGGGGTGTTGGTTGCACATGATTGGCTGATTCCTCAATTGTTGTGTTTTTGAATTTCCGAATCGGTAAATTCCGATTCGGTAAATACCGATTCAGGAATACCGGTTGGTATTGTGGAATCGGTAACCATTTTCCGAATTTTACCGAATCGGTAATCTTTACCGAATAATTAGGTACATACGGAATACCGATTTCTAAATACCGATTCGGTAAAATTCGGTATTTAGGAATCAGTAAATTTCACTTACCTACATATGGCCCCTAATCTTTTATTTATTTCAGCATTTCTGTTCTCAGCCTCTTGCCAGAATTCTGTGCGCTCACGGTCAAGAACCTTTCTAATTTCACTCCTCACTGAGTTTATTTCTTCATCTTTCTCATCCTTTCCTATCACATTCTTGATTTCTATATCATATCCTATATCCCTTTTCATCTGGTTTAAATAATATGGATTTACATATATTTGAACAGTCATCAGTAATATGGCTTAGTCTCTCAATTGTGTTCTGTATTCCCTTTACACTGGTGGGCATGTCACGATAACCCTTATCCTCTTCCTAATATATCTTTGATTGTGCCGCTAAGTCAAACTTCACCTGTAGGGTACTAGTATAGTATCCATTTCCTTCACTTGAGTTTTGAGAAATCTTGATAGCTCATTCTAATATGTCTTTTGACTTTTGTTCCAGCAATTATCCATTATTGTCTTGTCTTAATTTTACTGAAATGTCTCATGTTAAGGACACTCTTACCTCATATACTTTTTCAGGTTTAGGAGAATCTTTATAAATTGTGTGAGCAAGACCAACCTCCCCATGTTTAATAAGTCATCAACCTTTGGTGTAATTGTGTTTATGTCAGTCAGGGGTATTAATGTCGGGTTTTTGTAGCCTACAGCTGGAACATCAGTGTCCACTGAGTCTATTGTGGTAGTGGATTCCTTATCTTCCACTGACAATGATGGATACATACCCTGACTGCAGGCCCTTTAATTATCTCAGAATATGTTGAGGCCCGGGGAAGATTTCTTAAAGAAAAGCATGACCTCACAATTTACTCTTTTAATCTACCAGAAACTTTTACTATTCCTGTTCATGGGGAAAAAACTCTTGGACTATTACACAGACTACTCCCTTTTGTTCAGCCTTGACTTCAGTTATCCCTAAATAAGCAATTTGTGGGAGACTTACAAGAGTTTCACATGGCACACCTATACTCAAATCAGATAGAGCTATATTACACAAAATAAATTTACCTGGTAGCCTAGTAGACCCAACTTTTCCTACTCTTAAAGGCTCCTGTAATAATGGAGTTAAGGCTAAAAAAAACTGTTGGTACCTCTGATAATGCAAGAGAACTCATGATCTATAACACATGCTATCATAATCACAAATCTACATTATATATATATATATTTTTTTGTTTGTTTTTTAAACAAATCACATAACATATTTATACAAACTGTCAACTTTTTCTCTCTTTCTCTGACGATTTCCAAATTCAAACTGTCAGGATACACTTCTTATATAATTCCAATTCCTCTAATAATTCCACAAGGGAGAGAAAACCAGGCTGCCAAGTTTAACTAAATACACATCTATTTCTCTGACGATTCATAAACAAAGGTCTGTCAGGATCAACAAAACACATTTACTTCTCTCTCTCCCTCTCTGATGATTCCTAAACATAGGTCTGCCAGGATTAACTAAATATACATCTCTGTTTGTAACAGTTGTGGATCAGTACACAAATATTCGACGATCGCCTTTATTCCTACCTTATCAGGCCGCTGCTACGTCCCCCAGACCAGTCCCCCTGTCGTCCAAAAAACAGATCTTTCGTCTCAATGGACATCTGTCATCCTCCTCAAATTGTGCATGACTAAATTAGTTGTACGAAGGGGTCCCGAAGGGGAACCTCCCCAGCGACAGGCCGGGGCAAAGGGGATCTCTTGGCTGGCTCTGCCCTGATGTCGGGAAAAAAATCCTTTAAGCAGCTAAAATCATTTAATCACCACATCTGCAACTAAGGGAGTACAAACAGGCGTATTGCATATGCTCAGACTAAATGTTAAACTCTCAAAAAATAAGAGATGAGAACTCCGCAGGATCCGGGTGATGCTCAAAGATTACCACCTCTTGACATCCCTAACTATGATTAGATAACCACAGAGGATTAGGTCGATCAAGTGAGGGAAGGGAATTAGAAAAGGAACAGCTGGGAGAGGGAAAGCTGTAAAACAAGAAAGGACACAATAAAGACACTGATAAAGCATTTCTACTCTCATGTAGTCTCACTAAGAACAAAGCTCTACACAGTGGTTGAAGTGGGGGGAAAAAGTAGGGGAACTGTAGGTGGAGAAACAGACAGCAGGTACAACCTAAGGATTGGTCAGTGGGCGGAGTCAGAGGTGTGTCCAGAAAGAGCAAAACATACCAATTTTTAGTATTAGCCATTTCACTTACCAGTTACAGCTTATTATGTTACTTAATTGATCCAATGGACAGTCAAGTTTATGTAAGGTTTTTGGCATCAAAATACATTCATAAACTGGGATGCGTTTCCAAACATAGAATGTCCCAAATTCACTCAAAAGTGGAATCACAAGCCATTTGTCTACGAACCATGAAGTTTCTCTCCTCAGCCCTTCTCCTACTTTTTTTTGCAAGAGCAGTTCAAACATGAATAGCAAAATATCATAGTTTGCAAGTGTTTTCCACATAATTATGACTCTGTCATATTTGCCAAATAATACATCTGCTGCTGCATAATCTGGCGATTTTAACTAAACAAATAGTTTGAAGCTCAAACGGATCAAAAGTTACTAACAAATGTGACTTGCATTGCTGTGAAGTGGACAGTCCTTTGCAAATCTTGACTGGTCATCTTTCTCACTGCTGCATTTGTATGTTACACTGGTAATGATGAGGCATAATCTTTGCAAGAGACTGTTAGTATGTGTAAAAGTTTCAAAATTATAAAGTATCAGAATCAAAATGAATCTAGACAGCAGAGCAGTTCATATTACTCACACCAATACAGCAGTTCGAAACTGGCATGTTCAAGAGATTTTCCTTAAAACAAGTGGAACAAGAGGCCCAATATGTGCCCACCACATTATCGGCAAGGTTTTACTGTAAAGCAAGAACAAAATTGCTTTACCTAACCAGGTGTGGTAAGCAGTCTATGAAACAATGTGGCAAATTTCTCCCCCACCTATAAATACAAACATGATTTGACCACAGCATAACATGCCACATTTTTATAGCCAACTATACTCGGTGCCTCCACCACCAGACCATCCACCACCTTTAGCCCCAATGTCAGCAACAGAAAGCCCTTATCAACAATCCCATTGTCACCAATTCTCAACAATTCCTTTACCAACTCATCAACTTTTACACACATATCAATTTCCATCACTGCCACCTCGATCAACCCCACCACTTCCTTCTACTTCCACTCCCCACTTGTGTAACCCTTCATATTCATCCATGCCACTATTATTCTCAATTTTGCCTCCACCACTATCTCCACATCAGTCCCCACATTTTCTTTTCAGAGCCTTCCATTCACAGCAATGCTTTTACCGCTTCCGCCACCTCTTCCTGGTGATTTCACTTCATCTCCTCCATGTTAGTCTTAATGGAGCCTTTCCTCAGAGAAGTATGATGAGTTAATTGCCACACTGAAATTGGTTTGTGTGATTAGCAGCTTTTTTAACATGGTTATTCTTTCCCTCCTATTCAATATAATCATTTATAGGTAAAAAAATAAATACATAATTCTTAAAGCGTGAACGCTATATTTTCAAAATATTTGCTATCAGTTACTCATTTTTAGGTCTATGCATTGAAATATATTATAGATGACCTGTAAAAATGTGTTTCAAAATATCAGTTTCCATCTGTTAGCCAGTGCCGTCCTCATTTGTTGGATATGTAGCAGTTCAGTGAGTATACAGTCATATATCCATGCCCCTGCACCCTGTCTCTTTTTTTTTTATTATAATTTTTTATTAATGGATATTACAAGGCAGCGTACACTACAATTAAGATTCATTGTCAGAGACAAACAGAAAAGAGCAAAAGAATAACCACAATTATGCATTTATTTTTCCCCCTTTTTAGGTCGAACCTAGAGTAGCGCATGCGCTGCACTAGGAGATGACCTTTAGAAATCGGTCAGCTCTTTTCAAGCACTCGTGCTTGAAAAGGCATCCACCTTGCGGGAGCGAGTAGTGGCGCGCAGGGGCCATCTGTTTTCAATTAGCATGGCGGCGGGCACTCGCTGCCGGTTAATTTGAGTGCTTCGTGCCCGTCGCTGCAGGTTCCTGACTTTCATATTTTTTACATTACACAGGAATTTTGTGCTAAGCCATCCACTTTCTTGGAAGTTTATAACAATGTGATGGATGTCCTTGGGAATTCTAGGGCTTCTCGCGAAAAGGTTACCCAACAGTGATATTGTTAACATCGCTCAAATCGATTGTGTCTTCAGAACAGTGCCAAGCTTTGTTACACACAAGCAATTTTTGATGGGTTTGAAGGCATTGGTACTCACAAATGAAAGAAAACAGTGGCTTTTGTATGGGAGGAAAGAGAGTGGTTGTGTGCAGGACAGATGTTGTGGAGGCAGGCGCAATGGAGCGGAAGTAAGAATTGGCAAAGTTGTAAAATCTGGCATCGATTGTCAAGCTTTTGGGTTTAGCAATGAAGGTGTAAAACTTTAAGACAAAAATCACTACAAAAATGACTGTCTGTACTTGCAAATGCAGTTGGGCACATTGGCGGCTATCTGAAAATAGCTTTCATAATAAAATTATACAAAATCATTCAGAGATAGCTGTTTGTAGTTGCCTAGGCATGTGCACACTTGCACAGCCTTCATTAAAGGGTTTTCGCAAAAGCCATTGAGGGATGGCTGCCGATGTGTGTGCATGCCTATGGATGTGCATCTATAGGCGCTGCCCTTATATGAATATTTTTTATTTCATAAAAAGAAAAAGAAAATCAAAGATGGCCGCCTCTGGGTCCAGATGAATGTGCATACAGAGGCAGCCATTTTTTATATATCTAATATATATGTGTGTGTGTGTGTGTGTATATATATATATATATACATATATGTATATATGTATATATTATCTACTGGCGGTCGCCAGTAGATAGTTATAGTTACAACCTAGTTTCCATAGGAAATCTCAAAATTCTATTTTGAATAACTTTGGCGCCGGTTGACGAATCCTCGCGAAATTTTCAAAACTAATGGGGCGCTCCGTTCAGCTCCTACCCTGAAAGTCTCGGGGTGATTCGTCAAGCGGGGGCCGAGAAAAAGGGGGGGTCCCAAAACACGTTTTCCGCATGCATTTTTCCATAGGACCTTTAGTCGCAGCTACAGCCCGAACGGCTGAACAGAATTACGTGAAATTTGGCAGAGAGGTAGCCATAAGGTCAAGGAAGTGCCTTTTGCAGGTCTGTTGTAAATCTGTTCAGTATTTCCTGAGAAAATAGCATTTAAAAGCATATCAATATCTATAAGCGCGCACCGTGCGCGCACTGTGCGCGCACCCTGCCGTGCGCGAGCGTAATTCTGATTGGTTGTTAGATGTCGGTAAACATTCGAATCGGTCGAAACCAGGAAGTGTCGCCGCCATTTTGTCTCTCGCAGTCTGAGGGGGTGAAAAAAAAAGGTGGAGAACTTGAAAAGGGGGCAGAGTGGACAGTTCCTGACCCCCTAGCCTTGGTCAGGGGGTCACAGAAGGACCCCCAAGGGCGAAAAATACATTTTTTTTTTGTTGAAAAATCGCGAGGTGCGCCGCACGGTGCGCGCATGGTGAACCGTGTGTGCTCGGTGCGCGAAGTGCACCGTGCGCCCACAGCGCGCGTGCGGTGCGCGCCTGGTGAAATACCTGAAAAAAAATAAATTAATAAATACATAACTTAGCATTTAAAAAAACGTACAAATTCACTGAAAAAACCATAGGTTTCACACACGTTATAGTTACGAATTAGCATTTAAAAAACCTTGCAAATTCACTTAAAAACCATAGGTTTCACACATGTTATAGTTTGCTGGACATTTCACTCGTAAAAAACCAATGAAATTCCCCCGTTATAGTTAGTGCAGGCAACTATAACTCACGCGACCGCAATCCTCTGCTGATGACGTCAGATATTACATCACTGATGACATATGTGTCTTTATGAAAAATAAATATTTGTAATATATGTATAGCTAAAGATTAATGGAAGAAGACATGGGTAAATAAGTGTCTAAATACAGTGATGTAATATCTGACGTCATCAGCAGAGGATTGCGGTCGCGTGAGTTATAGTTGCCTGCAGTAACTATAACGGGGGAATTTCATTGGTTTTTTACGAGTGAAATGTCCAGCTAACTATAACATGTGTGAAACCTATGGTTTTTTAAGTGAATATATATACATATTAGATTTTTTATTAAATAAACAAGCAAGCAATTGTGCACATACTGCGCTCATGTGATGCAACTGAAATGTAGCAGTGCTTGGAGAGCTGCAGGGCCTTTGCCAAAACACAAAGCATTGGCTACAAGCAAAACATTTGTTTTTTAACTCTTCATAAGGCACACATGCTGTAATAATCCCTGCCACTAAAGGGAACTAATTTGTATGCAGATGTGATCCTCGCTAAAGACCAGAATGCTGTCATTCATGGTGAATTTAGCCATTGGATGTGCCCATTGCTGCATGCTGTAGTGGGCAGAAGAATGGCATAGTGGATCAGTGGAAGAAAATTCCTGAAAACCTATAAGTAAATATGTTAAATATATCATTTTAATAAAGTAGAATGGCTAGGCTGGTGCCAGATATAAAAATGATCGATTGCTGTACCTTGTACAGAAAGTCTTAACAATAAGGATCCCACATTGCCTTTTTGTTTGATGGTGTCTGATTAGGGTTAAGGTCTACAATGCCGTTCAGTGGTCCTTTAAGATGAAGCAACCAGAGCTATCTGTGGGCCACTGACAGGTTAAGAAATACAAATGAGCCATGGTCTTCTTTGGCAGATGACATTACAGAATTTTGAATGCCTAAATGTGTTACTGAAAGTGATTTTACTCGTAGATTCCTTACCCTAGATTAAGGAATGCTGAGCAAGGACTGAAATCTTTGGGACAATAATGAGATGAGAATTTTAAAATATTTAGGTGCGGAATTTTCTTATTGGCTGTAATCAGTGTTTGGCCTGTGAATCCTGAATCAGGATTTATTTTGCACTTGTAATGAGGGCCTCCAATGTAACTCGAGCCATTTTTGCACAGCACCCTGCCCCTCCCGCCAGAACCAGCGTGGAAATGTGTTGCCCATTTATTCTTTGGCACAGTAACTGATGGCATACCATCAAATAGGGACCACAAGGGTTTGGAGATGTGACCGCTTTTCACCCCAAGTCGGCTTCAATTTCCTGCCTGTTATCTACTCTGATATTCTAAAATTATTCATGAGCTATGTCTTACTTGTAAATTGTTTATCTACTTACAATTAACTTACTGCCAGACTAAAGATTACGTGCAACAAATGAGTGTAACAACTCTAATAATGATGCATAAGATTTAAATAGTTCCAATGCTTGCAAGTAACACTACAGTCCAACTGTGGGCTACACGAGCTAGCGTGCTATGGGTCCGTGAAGCGCTTCAATGCCACTACTGGGATAGTGAGCGCTACATTCATCCACAAAGCTTTGCTATAGTTGATTGTGGGCACCGGATGTGTACCAGGCTGCCGCTCCACTTGGCTTGTCAGCTCTTGAGTCGCTCTTGCAGGTCAGACATTGCCTCTGTGTTTCCATCAGTAGTGATATGTTCTTCCGTTACCTGAAGCACCACGCGCCACCTAACCTGTGACTTTCCCTGATAATGTTTCTCCAGCTCCTCACAGGAACAAGCATTGGCATAGCCAATAAGTCTCGCTTTTGGGACCTTATAAGTGTATAGCCATGCAACAGTTGATGTTGTTGCACCAAGGATATTGTGCTGGATAATGAAAGACTTATAAGGTCCCAAAGGCGAGACCTATTGGCTATGCCAATGCGTGTTTACCCTTCTTAATTAACCCTTCCCACCTACCCAATACAACTCCACCCACCCCAGGGGAGTTGGCTCACTCTATTATCCTTAGTTTCGATTCTGAATGGATTTCGTCTTTATAGATTACCCATTTTTCTCTATCCATCTGGTCAATGGTGCCCACATTTTTAGGCCTTTCATTTATGAATGTATTCCCCTTCTTGCATAGATAGAATTTTCCACATTGAGTTTCGCTAAAAGACAAGAAAGCCATTGCTGGAAACCGGGGGGATTAGGATCCAGCCATGCTGATGCAATACATAAACAGAAAATCGCCATACCACTAGACACTAGTTCTTCTCCAGTTATGCCCTGCATGTTCTGGGCTACCCCAAGGCCTATCAAGGTCGGAGAAAGGAAGCAGTCTACTCCTAGGGCCTCTTTAAGAAAGTTGGTGATCTCTTGCTTTAATTTGCTAGGCGCATCACAAGAGGCAAAGATGTGAATCAAATCTGCCTGATATAATGCACACCGGGGGCAGAAGGTTCCTCTCCCCGTCCCCCATTTGGCAATTCTTTTCGGAGTGTAATATAGTGAGAAACAGGTTTTGTAGTATTGTGCCTGTAGCCGGGCCCGGATTATGATACTCTGTGCCAGTTTGACTGAGTGAAAGAATAGGTCTTCTGAGACCCCAGTCTCCACTTTCCACCTTAGTGCCTGGTTGTCCATGTCATCTTTCATTAGCGAATTAACAAGATTATAAACTACTTGTATAGATACATCTCTGTTCTCTCTCATTTTATCAATTATGTCATTGTTAGCAAATCCAATTGGTCCACCACCTTTCTTATTTAGAAAATCCTTTATTTGGAGATATTTGTAAAAATCCCTCCGATCTATCTCAAACCATTCTTTAAGATTCTCGAAAGAAACCAGACCCGTTTGAGAATAAATAGCTCCGAGCTTAGTCAGCCCAGATTCGCCCCACCTTTTGATTATTGGGCCTTCGAAAATTTCTGGCACATTGGGGTTATTGCCAAGTGGTGTTTAGTAGTTGAGCCGCCCCACTGATATAAATCTCCGAACTGACTTCCAGATTCTAAACACCCTTGTAATGTTTTGAAACAAACTTTTTTGTAGTGGTGAAGTGACCTGGTTCCATAGGTTGATGTGACACACCAGACGTAGCCAGTATATATCTTTAGGTTATTTATTAAGATAGTAAAGTCCATAGTATAGCCTCACCAGGAGCAGCCTGCTAGCTGCTCAGCCCATCCTCTCCTAACTGTCTCACACCACACCAACATTCCAGTCGCGTCATCATTCCACATGGAACACTCACACTGGCTGAGCAGCTAGTTACAAGATACAGGAGAACAGTTAACCTTATATGAAGATACTACAATATCTCCCTTTTTTCCAATTGACAATAAAACAAGGAATACTAAAAGTACATAGCAACTAGACACAAAATATAAACAAAAGATAAATAGTCCAAATCCCAAGGGTAAGATGAATAAAATACACCACGAAAGGGAACCAGACTATAAAACGGAAGAAAAGGATAAGAAAAGGATGAAAAATAAGAATGAACTATCACCATCCTCCTCTTATATTAAGACACAAAAGAGAACATTAAACTCACACACTATCACCAACCTCCTCCTTCAATGAGACACAAAAAACAATAAACTACCAAACGGAGATTGCAAAGACACCACATAAGATAAATGTGAAAGAAAACACAGAAATGCAATAGAGAAACATACAGGAAGAATCACTTCCAAACGAATACACAATGGGTGGATGTCACCCATCACTAAAACGTAGGTGGGACTAACACCCCCTAAGCTCTGAGTATAAGGGACTAACACCCAAATATACAGAATACAGAAATGGGACTAAGATTGGAAGTACAACAAATCCATGTTGATTGAGGAGAAACTAACATCGCGACACTGCTGACGAGATTCAACTCGCGATCAACTTTATTGAAGTGAAACAATGTGGTTGGCAGGAACACACGCACTACGGACGTTAACAGGCAATATTGTATGCCTGCATCTTCCAACTCCAAAATGTCGGCACACACAGAAGACGCACGCCGGGTGGCTCCAGGCATGCTCCTGCTGCAAAGCGTCAAGAGGCAGCATTGGGACCTGCCTGGCAACGAAAACATCATGGAAGATTCCTATAGCTTCTCCACGCAACACCATCGACAAGGTAAAGTGCGCGAGCAGCAATTTGATTTCAAATTGCAGCGTAACAGTTTTTTTTAACGGACTCACTGTGGGGAAGACAAATTATGCTTTATAACAAATTTTAAACAGTATGTTCTCACTCCGATCACCCTCTCCCGAGGCAGACAAGGAGACTAAGTCTTTTTTAAGTAGGAAACAGCCGTAGCAAACAACAATCCAGTCAGGAGGTACAACATAAACCTCAGTAGGACAAAACACTGTAGTAATCCACAACAAGCAGCCGGTTGGTGGAAACACGCAAGCGTGTTTAAACTCCACATCCCCAAAACTGCTCGAGTCACAAACCACGGAGATACCTCTTTCTGTAGTTCCACTTTGCACAGACACAAGTGCTCTGACAGAGACACAGGGAACACTTGAGGCCCAAATCCGCTAGTGACACAAAATCTGGGGACTCCTCAAACCTGTTGCTCGACTTGCTCAGTTGGCTTGCCATTGATACTTCCACAGGGGAGCTCTGGGGGCTAGTCGCCCATCTCACCAGGGACACGTCTTCAAGTACAGCTCTCCAGACGCTCACTTCACGATCATCAAGTGGCCCTCCACAGTCCAACACAAAGATATTGCTGGTACTTCTCCTACACGACTGTCACAGGGACCAGCAGCCTTCAAAAGACACCATACTTGGTCGCGAAGAAATCCACAAGACGGCTCAGGGACACCACACCTTGAAGTTGAAACAGGACTGAGGCAAACTTCTGTGCTGCACTAGGGAACAACTTGCAGCTCCACTCCTCTCTCCACCTGGCACACAGAGGTTTGGGCGACTGGTGTTGTGGTCACTGGTGGGGCTCACCTTGCCAGATAGAATCGCCAAATGAGGATTTTCTTTTCTTTAAGTAAAATTTCTTCAAGTCACATCAGTTTAGTTACACACCAGACTTTTTAGGTTACACGCACGGTTTCTTTAGTCCAACTCGTCGCCAATTGAAGTGACCTGGTTCCATAGGTTGATGTGACACACCAGACGTAGCCAGTATATATCTTTAGGTTATTTATTAAGATAGTAAAGTCCATAGTATAGCCCCACCAGGAGCAGCCTGCTAGCTGCTCAGCCCATCCTCTCCTAACTGTCTCACACCACACCAACATTCCAGTCACGTCATCATTCCACATGGAACACTCACACTGGCTGAGCAGCTAGTTACAAGATACACGAGAACAGTTAACCTTATATGAAGATACTACAAGTGGTTATCATTTAGAATTCGCCAAACCCATCCCCACGCTCCTGCCCCCATTATGAGTTCTAGGGGGGTCGGCACTTCTTCGCTCGCTCTATGTTTTGGCTTTTCTTGTATAAGAACTAAGTTGTATAATAATCGGGTGGCCCAAAAGTAAAGTCTTACATTTGGTAGGGCCATTCCTCCCCTTTCCCTAGGTAAAGAAAGAAATGTATATGCCGTTCTTGGCTTAGCATATGCCCAAATGAATTGAGAAAACAAATCTTCACTTTTTTTAAGGCAATCAGCTGTAAATTCCAGCGGGATTGCACGCAGAAGATAAAGAAACTTGGGGAAAAATAGCATGCATCTGCCGATGATAGACAGATGAAGATTATGCAGTCTCGCCAGACCCTGTTTAGTTTGAACTATTAGGGGATCTATATTATCTTTAACGATGTTATATGTGTTTGCAGATATATTGAACCCTAAGTATGTTGCATTTTTATCTACTCTAATGTCATTGATTATTGAATTCTCATTGCCAACTATTTGCATTTTGCTACGATTAAGGGTATATCCAGAGAGTGTCCCATATCTTGCGGCTTCTTCTACGATTTCACCTATAGCAGTGTTGGTAGTCACAAGAGCGATATCGTCGGCATATGCCAGGAATTTGGTTTCCCAGCCATGCGTTACAATGGGTCTGATAACCATATTGTTTTCCAGTTGACGAAAAAAAGGGTCAAGCAGTGGTGAGCATGGACATCCCTGATGGGTGCCTCTTGTTATTTTAAAAGAATCTGTAAGTGCTCTGTTAACAAATAACCGTGCTGTAGGGCAAAAATAATGCATTTTAATAGCCTGCAATAACACTTCCCCAACTCCGACCCTTGACAGGGTCTCCCATAAGAAAGGCCAAGAGACCCTGTCGAAGACCCTTTCTGCATCAAGCAAAATAAGTGCCATTGGGTCCATGGAAATGTTTGTAGCATCCAAGAGTGAGATAACCCTTCTTATGTGATCCGTCATCTCCCGCCCTAGGATAAATCCATGCTGCCGGATGGAAATGACCTCATGAATACCAGAAGCCATACGAGTGGCAAGAATTTGTGAGTTGATCTTGCTATCGCAATTAATTAATGTTATGGGGCGATATGAGCCAGGTTCATATGATGGTTTGTTTTTTTAAGAAAGATTACTATTTTCGCTTGTGACCAGGACTCTGGTGGTCTTCCACCCTTGAATACGTGTATAAATAGCGGTGTCATACATTCTTTTTTTGCGGGGATTCTGCTCATGCACAGAACTATGCGCACGAAACCAGGACCTCAGGGAATTGTGGTGTACCAAAAAACTCACCTTAGTACCCAGAACCCCTATCCGACTAGCATCAGTGTCTCATTCGTTCTTCGTACTACAGTGAAGCTACCAATGATTAGACAACCCAGAACAAGCGACTTAGGTTACTCTCAGGAATGGTGGGAATCAAGAACACCTTTTCGTTTTTATTCTCATATCAGTCCACAACGTGAGTAAACAGAGACACGGAATAGTTTAAAATGTTTATTTTTAACTATGTGCTCTAAGATGCACTATTTTGGCTAACATAAGCAAACAAATGATTAGAAATAAAACCATCAGCATTGTTACAATTCTATAAAACACAAAGGGAGAAATCATATTATAATGATAGTGGAAACAGGTTCTATAGCACCTTGTATACCACCTTCCCCTGGCAATAAGCTAGTTTTATAATAATAGAAGGTCTATAGGTTTGAATGGGGAACCCCATACCTCCAAGATCAGCTTAGGTGAATCACATCACAGGATCAGCAATGCTGTTGTGTCTGGAAAGGTTTTCTAAAGATTGTCAGTATCAGGCATGCAATGCAATATTAAAGGCACCCGAGTTTCAGATATTTGCAGCTGTGTGCTTGTTGTGTCTGGAGCGTGGGCCGATCAACCTACATTCAACAGCATACATTGTTATTTGACCGTGACGACTTCTGCACACAGTGTTCAGACTAAGGTCGCGGTGTAAGTCTAGGGATGTGAAAAACAGACCGTTCTCATGTGAAGAATAAGCAAGCAAGCAGTTTTACTTATAATAACAGTTGCGTGTAGTGTCTTGTGCAAAAGCGGCAAAGTGGCAAGATGGCGTTTAACTTCTAAAACGCTTATGCTAACATAGCAATGTGTATAGGCAAAACCCTGTCCTCACTACACCCTCCCTTGATTAGACCACGAACAAAATAGGTAAGCAATGTAGAAACGCAGAGTTCAAGTTCGAATAAGTCAGAACCAAGTTCATATTTTGCCAATCCGGATAATTGGTAGTGAAAAGTTTGAAATTGTCTTTTGGGTAAAAATTAAATAACAAAAAGATCAAGCAGCGGCGGTAAACAGCCCATTCTGGATTAAAACATTTTTTTTAAATTAAAAAATTCGAGTTAGTACGTGGGGAAGATGGACGACTGCCAATTTAATCCATTGACATATAGGCACAGTATGTTGCAACAGCCTCCAAGAGGAAGTCATTGTGATCTTCAGTAAATGATTCAGCCATCCAATCCAATAAAGTAAATGAACATACATGTTCTTCGATAGCCGGAGCCTCTAGCACCATCAGAGGCAAACTTGCATGTTCTTCAAGATAACTTCGAGCCAGGAAGTCATGGGCTGCTGCACATATATACCAATTACCCAGGATTCCATGCGCAGCCGCACAGGCCATAATCCCGACACCAGAACAGTCCAACTCATGAGCCACTAAGGGACTTATTAGTCGATCATAATCCGGGCAGGAGACGCCGTGTTTGAGAGGCACAAATCCAGAGCCCATTCAAATGAACAGTCTAGGCAATGGAAAACAGGTTGCATACAAGTAAAGTACGAGAACCGGAAGGACAATCCATAGGCTACACTCAACGTTGCCAGGGGTAGCATTCCATAGTATTCAACCATCCGGTAACGAAGCTGGTACAGCCGAGGTAGGCCGTCGTGTGACACAGACCGTTCAGCCATTGTGGAGCAAACAAATCAACAGCAGCACACCAGCAGCCAAGGCGAGGATTAATGGAAGCACGCCGAAGACGCTGGAAAAAATAGAATGAAAACATTTCGGTATCACACCAAATATTGTTTGGAACGAGGTCACAAGGCCGGAGCCCAGAACTTTGAAAAAATGCGCCAAGCCAGTTGTTGACGAGGCATTGAATATAGTGTGAATCAGAGCACCAAAATGAAGTGGGAGATCAGTATTTAAAAGAGCATGCACCTCGGTGCGGGTGTTAGCTACGTGAAGGACAAATGTTTCAAGAGAGGAAGCTAGGGCTACTTCTTTTTGAGATAATTGAACCCTTATTCTGCTCATCTTTGAACTCTGCTTTCAAGGTTGGTATGGAAGGCCAGATATCGAGTTTCCCATGCGGGGGTGGTAAAAGCACATTCTTACAACAGACTACTCGTCGGGAGACAGTTACAATGTACGGAATCCCTGCTAGCATCCGCAACACACCTCATTATTTAAAAGCAAATAGCTACCGTTAGCTAATAACGTGAAAGTCGGTGTAATCCCGGCACAGGATTTTCCTTCAAAATGCAAGCTAAATTTGGTGCATGTACGTTGCAAGCGCCATGCAATTGGATGTTCCTGCAAACTACCGAGTGATCAGGTGTGGAAGTGCACTCCTCTCCTTTTAAATAAACCTCTTTACACTCTCTCAGGCATCTGTATGTGAATGGGAGTAACCAAACTTCATGGAGAAAAGCGCTTCCCAATGGTTCATATCTGCCTAAAGCATAGTGTTTCATACCTGAACTGAATTTAAACAATGGAAAAGGTAGTGTGATTAACCCGTGGATAAGCCACACAGCTGAGTTTGATTCGGCAACAGAGACTGGTAAAGGTTCCAACTTTTCAACATGCAATAATGAGTATGTCGCATCCTTCATGGACATGAACTGTTGTTTATCAGTCAGATTAAACGGCAAGAATAAAGATGATGTATTAATGTAGTCCCAGGGAACTTTCCCAGCCTTCAATGTTTGTAAAGTCCATGAAAACTGCATTATAGAACGCAATTGATTTTGACCATGGAATAAAACAGACATGTCATGTACAATATCCACAACAGATGAAACAATATTATCTAATGTGTAAATTCTGAAAGAGTGTTAATGCTATTATCAATGACCGCAAGCACTTTTTCCAAATTTGCTTGATCAATAGCTCTCAATCCAGAAGCAGCTTCAACATATACCCATCTTTTGGACCTGCCTCTCACTGGGCCTTTAACAAAGTCATTCAAATCAACATCGTCAGTTAATTGGGACAAATGAAGTTTAACTGACGCCAAGGTGGAATGTTTAAGCCAGTTTTGACATAATTTACCTACGGAATAGGTTGTAACAGAAGGCTATTAGACACTGTATGGAGGTGAGACCCCCTCAGGTCGACAAACAAGAAGATTGGGCTTGGCTTAATACGGCATTGCACACCATGGGTTGGGGAAATTCCTAGTATAAGAAAAATACCATCTTCGCATGGACTACAAAAGCGCAGCCTAACAGGGAGGGTTCAAACAAACAAACACAGAGGCACTAAAGCGGTGCCAATAAGTACTAAGTTCAGGCTAATAAGCTGGAATGTGACAGGGCTTAAGTCGATCCTGAACAACAAAGAAGCCATGGAATCCCTCAAGACAGGAGACATCCTATGTTTCCAGGAAACTTGGATGGAAACAGCCAATTACATTAAAGGCTACCAGGCGATTCATACAATAGCCAGCAAAAAAAACATCTTTGGAAGACCGAGCGGCGGGATCTCGATATTTGTAAAATTAAATCTGCCATTACAAATCGAGGAATGGCCCACGTACTCACTTGATGTCCAGATTATATCTATAAGTGGGTTCGGAGTAGAGGGCTAAAATAGGGCTGTGTGATCGCCCCCACACTGTTTAACCTATATACCGCAGACCTGGGAGAGGCACTCCTAAAAACTAATATTTTCCCTCCAAAAATGGGTCACCTAAGACTGCCGATTATGCAATACGCGGACAATCTGGTTTTATTGGATCAAAGAAAAATAGGTATGAAAAGGGCACTAGAGACGCTACACCATTATAATATGGAAAATAAGCTTATAGCTAATGCATCAAAGACAATAGTATTGATCTTTGGCCACAAGCTAAAAAAGCTATCATTGGTATGGCAGCTGGGCCCTTTAAGAATAGCCACGACACAGAGCTACACCTGCCTGGGAGTTCAATTTGCAGATACCGGTTGACCAGTACTGCAGGTAAAAAGCAACCAAACTTACATATGGCTTATGTAAATTACATTGTCAGGATCAGGATTGTGGATGTGACGAGTACCAGCGGGATGTCCGATTCATCGGAATAAAGCCACGAACAAGGTACCTGACTGTGAGATGAATCGACATTCGTCAGTGGAACCTTTTTTAATAAATAATAACTGGTTTACCATGAACACATTGCTGGATTGACACAGTGATTTGGATTGAGCCTTAGATCGAACAAGAATGCTAGACCTATGAAGTTGACTAAGCAACAAGCCGGTTGCCACATAGAGACTTGAAAGACATTCAAGAAGATCATCCCTAAACCCTTGATTATTATTGGGAAGCGTTACGAAACCAGCTTCCGAGTGCAGTTTTGCACCGGTCTGATATGTAACAGATCTTTGGTTTTAATTATATCATACAAGGAGAACAAATTCATTGTCCTGAAGAAGGTGGTTTAAATATAAATACACCCCCGAAACACGTCAACGCCTTACTAAGTGATGTTAAATTGGGCAGGAGTCAGCATTAAATTATAGACAGGAAATCTACATTCGTGCTTTATGCTGTCTATGAATTAAGCCTAATTAACATAGGAATGACATAGTGTATTGTCTTTTTCTTTTTCTCCTTGACAACTGTCTTTGGTTTTTAACCATTTTTAATGTTATTAAGTATTTTTGTATTATGAACACATCTGTGAAATTTTTTTGAAACTCATTGATTTAATAAATCAGAAGAATAAATTTACAAAACTTACCATTTATAAGTGCCTCACTCGCGTGCATTTAGAATTTATGTGGATGAATGATGAGAAGAGTGTGAAAAATTGAATTTGCTTTCCATCCAAAGGAAATCCGTTTTTGTTAACCTTATGTAAATTTCATTACAAGACCGGAGGCTACCATTATGCTTACACTTTTAATTGCGTCACCAGGACAGCCGCATACATCACAAAGGAAGTATTCCAAATAGAACATTAACAACAGTAAAAGGCATGAGCCCACAGTATTCTGCCTCTTTTAAATGCGGCTCCAGGACAGATAAGTTCTCTTTTGTGATCCTTATCTAACTTGTCTCTATATTGCTTTGTTACAATTCATGCGATGTTTTAACCTATTTTATTGTAATTTATTGGGTCTCGTGCTCCTCTATACCCTGCCTGCTCGCAATCTTGTCTTTTTTCGTGCTTTTGCTCCTTTCACACGCTTGGGGCCTCCCGCCCCACATTCGATTCGCTTCGGGACTTCCCCCCCCCCCCTCCCTCGGCACAGTTTCTCTCCCTCCCGCCTCCAATTTATGGAGGTTGGACCTTACCTTGCGCTGGTTCCTTGTTTTGTTCTCCGGCGCTCATAGCGGATTTCACCTCCCGCAGTCCGCCCCACGTTGCGCTCTGCTGACCTGCGTGTCTCTGCCCTTTCGGGGGCTTACAGCAGTACCTTTCCCCTTCCCTAATGGAGGAATGGACCTTGGCAACGCGTCGCTAACGTCGTCGTGTTGCCAAGGAACATTCCTCGAATCCCTCTCAGCCTACAATGCACGCGTCATGCACACCATGGTAACCAGGCCATAAACAACCTCCGGTGATCGCGCTCGAGCGCACTTCGATCACCGGAGGAAGACAGTTGATATCCAGATAGCGTTTTCTCTTCAGCTTAAGCCCTTTTTTGATTAATAAGCAGATTGCACTGAGGATTTAGAAATTAATAGGCTTTTGAGCTATTCCTTAATCAAATTCATTTCTCAAGCCTGATTTTAAAATTGATTTAAAAAAAAAAAAAATCTAACTTAATATTATTATTTATTATCCCCAATATTATATTTATTTTAAAAAAAAGAGAGAGAGAGAGTGAGACCATTTTATATATTAATATTTAATTAATAAAATAATATTATGTCTACCTTCATCTATCATGTCTGATTTCGACTCAGACGAAGCGGAGGCTAGTGCGCCTACCCCCAATTTAAATAATGAGGCTTTTAAAGACATCATTCACGAGGAAATGAGATCATGTATGTTGGAGACCTTGTCTAAAGTGATGACTTCTAAAAGATCCTTCCTATCTGATGAGGAGTTTAGCTCCCTTGACCAACATACTCTCCCTAATGTTGATCTCACTCACACAAGGGGAAAAAGAGCCAAAAAAAGTAAAAACATAGAATTTTTCCCCAAGAGCACTGAAGGGGCTAGTACCTCCTCTTTCACGGGAGGTACCTCATTGTCCCTGGGTGTCCCTAGCGGCACAACATATAAAGGTGTCCCTAGCGGCACAATACATAAAGGTGTCCTCAGCGGCACAAAATATCATGGTGTCCCCTGCGGCACAAAATATCAAAGTGCTCTAAACAATGACCTCGCTACTGATGATGATCTCTACATTGATGACGCCTCTGACTCACCGGACGAATATGTCCTAGACCTAGATCAAGACGATCTTGAATTCAACTCCCTAGATGAAGACCTCTCTCACTCAAAAGATACCATCCTAGACCCTTTGGGCCAAGAGATGTTTTCTCCTCTCAACATTAAACACCCCAGGAGCTCAGATTGGATTCCTCACGCTCATGTGAGCAAATTTATAAACAAATGGCTGAGAAACCCCCTTGATAGAGATGCTCGGAACCTATTAAGAGCTGAATGCTCTCGACCTTCCATAGCAGATAAGACTTGCCAGACTCCTAATCTTGACCCAGAACTTATCAAGTACCTCTTCAAACTCGGAAGAGATCCTAGAAAGGGTATGGAGAGATCCTTAAAAGGCTGCCAAGATAGGGTCCTTGACATTCTGGGCCCACTAGCAAGAATCATCGATATTTCCGAAGAAAGCCATATTAATGGCACTCCCCTCGACACAGAACTCATTAGAGGACTTAGTCAGAGAGCCCTTGTTCTGTTAGGCAACGCTAATGCCAGTCTGAATTCTGAGAGGAGAAGAGTAGTTCTAACCAAGATTAGCCCGAAACTCAGTGATCTAGCAGACAAAGAACCTTCTGCAAACCCTAAAGGATTACCTTTCGGGGAAGACCTGATTAAGACCCTAGGGAAATACGTTTCTACGTTCACAGCCCTAGATAAAGCACATCAGAATATGAAGAGAGTGTTTAACTCTAATAACCTTTTCGGAAGGGCCGGTAGACGGGGCCAGTCTTCCGGCCGATTCAACAGAAGGCCCTATCCTAGAGGAAGAGGATATGGCGGAAGAGGTTTCTTCAACCCAAACACTCCCCAATTCTTTCCGCAAAGAGGAAGAGGGTTTCGCTCAAGAAGTTTCAGATCCCGCGGAGCATCTACTGACAACAGCAACCAAAGTGAGTATAATTTCTACCTTTTCTCCCCACCCTCCTATCCCCAAAGTGGGTGGAAGACTCAAACTCTTTTTCAACAACTGGAAGTTGATAACACAGGACCCATGGGTTTTAAATACTGTGAGGGGATTCATGATAGACTTTATCCAAACTCCTTACCAATCTTCTTTCCCAAAAGAAATGCCCCTTTCCCTAGATCAGGAAAAGATTATAGAGGAGGAGATCTCCTCTATGCTTCAGAAGGGTGCTATAGTAGAAGTCCCCTTAGAGATGCTAAAATTCGTCAGCACCCTGTTCCTTGTCAAGAAAAAAGACAAAGGGTGGAGACCCGTCATAAATTTAAGAGCCCTCAACAAATTCCTTGTCTACAGACACTTCAAGATGGAAGGTATTCATCTTCTGAGGGATTTACTTCTAAAAGACGACTGGCTTGTAAAGTTAGACCTGAAAGACGCCTACTTCACAATTCCTATGGCCAAAACCCACCAACCCTTCCTTCAATTTCTTTGGAAAAACCGTCTTTTCCAATTCAAGGCTCTCCCCTTCGGACTTTCTTCAGCCCCCTGGTGTTTCACCAAGGTAATGAGATCAATCGCTTCCTGTTTAAGAGAAAAAGGTATTCGCATGATACTTTATCTAGACGATATCCTCATCCTCTCTCAGGACCATCGTCAAATTCTCCAAGATCTAAATACTGTGATGGACCTCTTGGAAAACCTGGGGTTTATTATAAACAGAGAAAAATCCATCCTTTCACCTTCAAAAAAACTAGAATTCCTTGGTTTTTCAGTAGATACCACAAGTTGTCTACTACTCCTTCCTCCAAAAAAGATATCCAAAATAAAAAAAGAAATAAGACATATCCTAAAACTTCAGAGTTTTCCCCTAAGGGAACTAGCCAGATTACTAGGTCTCCTTTCCTCTTCGATTCAAGCCATCTTCCCAGGCCCTCTAAATTACCGTGCACTTCAGAGGGTGAAAGCGAGGGCCCTTCAATCGGGCCTCTGGTACGGAGACCTTATCTCGCTAGACCAGGAGGCCAAGGTAGAACTGACCTGGTGGTTAGACAACCTAGAGGCATGGAATGGGAAAGCAATTTTTGGCTCAACTCCAGAATTCGTTTTAGAATCAGATGCCAGCCTTCATGGCTGGGGAGCATGCTTTCAAGGCCAGAACACTGGTGGAATTTGGTCTCTGGAAGAATCCTTACATCATATACATTTTCTGGAATTGACAGCTGGCCTTTACGCCCTGATGAGTTTCAAACAATTCATTCAGGGCAGGTCTATCATCCTGAAAATGGACAATATCTCCGCCGTCGCCTACATAAATCGACTAGGTGGAACCAAATCTGCCGACCTCTCCAATCTTGCCAAGAAACTTTGGATGTTTTGCTTGGAACACAAAATCGCCTTAAGAGCCGAATATCTCCCAGGCAAATCCAATGTATCGGCAGACTGGAATTCAAGGTTCCTTCTGGATTTCAGCGATTGGAAACTCAACGTCTCCGTCTTCAATTCCCTCAACTTCTATTGGGGACCTCTGGATTTAGACCTCTTTGCCAGCAGACTAACCTTCCAAATCGTGAATTATTACAGTTGGATGCCAGATCCGGGTGCTCTGGCAGTCAATGCCTTCCTCCAACCTTGGCAAGGCAGAAACAGCTACGCCTTTCCCCCCTTTTCCATGATTCAGAGAGTGCTTCAAAAAGTCAGACTCCACCAATGCTCAATTGTGTTAATCACTCCCTTCTGGCCCTCTCAAGCCTGGTTCCCAACTGCCCTAGAGATGAGCTACGACTCCCCATTCCTAATTCCCTTCCTTGCGGACCTTCTTACAGACATAGACGGTCATCTTCACCCCATGGTTCAATCAGGGAAACTGAACCTTCTTGCCTGGAGAGTGTCAGGAGATCCAATGATCTCTCAGGACTTTCGTCAACAGCTTCAACTCTCCTCGGCGAATCCTGGGCCCCTGGCACACACTACCGATACAACAACATTTGGAAATCCTGGGTTCGTTGGTGCTTGGAAAGGAATCTGGATTCCGTTCAGGCACCTATCGTTGACATAATCAACTTTCTAGTGGAACAATTTGAAAGAGGCCTTAGTTATAGATCTATCAATTGTTATAGATCTGCCATCTCCGCTGGCCACTCCCTCGTCAACTGTAAAACTATTGGTAAAAATGCAATTATTTGCAGGGTCCTTAAAAGTATCAGACTCAGAAGACCTCCTAGACCCAGATATCAATCCCTTTGGGATGTGAACCTAATCCTTGACCTTTTTTCAGATTGGCCCATTAATTCACTCTTAGACAATAAAAAACTTTCTATTAAACTAGCTACTTTACTTTGCTTAATTTCCTGTCGTAGAGTCTCTGATGTCAAGGCTCTGGAGATATCTAATAGATCTTATAGCATGTTCGGAGTAAACTTTGAGCTCTTCAGAAGAACAAAGACCATGTCCAATTCTATTTTTTACCCTCGTTTTGATGATTATCCCAAACTCTGTGTAGTTGACTGTATGAAAGAATACGACTCTAGAATGAATTCTCTTCGTCCTCCTAGTGCAAACCAACTACTCATCTCCTTCGTTAAACCACATAAACCTGTTTCTTCCAGTTCTATCTCTAGATGGGTTAAAATTGTGATGAACCTAGCAGGTATCGACCTTAATATTTTTAAACCACACTCTATCAGAGGCGCTATGGCCAGTAAGTCCTTCTGGTCCGGAGGTAAGTTGGATGATATCCTCAAGGCTGCTGATTGGTCTAATGCTCGGACCTTTGCTCATCATTACTGTAAACCTATCCCGCATGTGTCTGATGTAGTATTACAAAGCTACCAACAAGCATAATGGTAGCCTCCGGTCTTGTAATGAAATTGCGATTCTCCTATTAACATGACCAGAGAATCTGGATTTCATTAAAGACACGAAGGCTAACATTATCCCCCCCTCCTCTTTCCCTTTGGAGGTTGTTATGCTTCTATAGAAATTAATCTAATGTTTATTATTCAATTCTATAGATTTTTTGACTTGACTTGTTACTGTTGACTTGACATATGTTTTTTATACATTGTTGTTTGACATCAGTCTTTTGCTCTTGTTATACTTGCACTAATTCTCTCTCTTTTGCAGATACTCTCTAAAGAATTTTGGATTAGAGTTTTTTCCTTCTTCTCCATCTTCGGTGTCCTTCCTTCTATGACGTCCTACGTTTCATCAAGACGTTTTTTCTTCACTTACTAAGTTTAAAGGATTTTAACGAACTTATCCTGTTTTTTCGCGATTTAAAAGAGGCAGAATACTGTGGGCTCATGCCTTTTACTGTTGTTAATGTTCTATTTGGAATACTTCCTTTGTGATGTATGCGGCTGTCCTGGTGACGCAATTAAAAGTGTAAGCATAATGTTAGCCTCCGTGTCTTTAATGAAATCCAGATTCTCTGGTCATGTTAATAGGAGAATCGCAATTACATCTCAAGCTTGTAAGCCACTCGACGGAGGGGATCCGACGAGTAATACAAGCCAAACTAATGTCTACACTCAGCTACAGCCACCTTGCCTTCCCTGGTTTGCTGACCAATAAACTGGAGGGCTCATATATAATGGCTTATAGAAAAGTTTTCAAGCTCCCATACTCGATTAGGCGATCACTGATCCGACCAGAGTTTAACATCACAGCAATGGACATTGAATGCAAAAAAGATTTTATTAAATTCCACCACAACGTGACTAATGCATGTCTGGGCACAATCAGGGCAACACTACAGGTGGTTTACATAGACAATAACAGACGCTGGGCGAGGTATTACTTGATGGACAAAAAAACATTGGGATTACCAGCCGATCTTTTAACAGACATACCACTAACAAAGTTTAGTCTCCTACGGGCCCGACTGATGCTTCCGCTCTGCCCACGGACCTGACCCTCCGAGACGTCATGGGCGCCATCGCCGAGATGAAGGCCTCGGTGGACCAGCGCTTCGACACTCTGGCCCAGAAGATTGACTCGGTCCTCGTGGACGTGGGCCTCGTGAGGGCTGATTTGTCTAAAACCAACGACCGGGTCGACTCTTTGGCCCACTCTACCACGGGCCTCACAACGGACGTGGCGGCCCTCCAACAGGAGGTGCGCAGGCTTGGCCAGGCGAGCGCCCTGATGAATCGTCGGCTGGAGGATTCCGAGGGTCGGGCCCGGAGGAACAACGTTCGCATTATCGGGGTGCCGGAGGGACGCGAGGCGGAGGCGGCGGATCTATTTGTTGAGGACCTGGTTCTCACCCATCTCCAGCCTCGGGGGCTGAGTAAATTCTTTGCGGTGGAGCGTGCCCACAGGGTCCCCGGGGGTAGGCCTAAGGTTGGAGCCCCTCCGAGGCCTATCATCGCCCGGATCTTCAATTTTAGGGATAGAGACGCTATCCTACAGACTTCCAGGCTACAAGGGCCGGTCAAACTTGATAATATGGACATCAATTTCTATCCTGACTTCACTCCGGCAGTCCAAATGCAGAGGCTGAGCTTTCTTGGTGTTAAACGTCGCCTAAGGGACCTGAATCTCAAATATGCGATGCTTTTTCCAGCTAAGCTGAGAGTGGAGGTGGATGGCCACACGCACTTTTTCGATCGACCCGAGGTGGCCGGGGACTGGCTAGACACTTTGCCCGGAGATCGGGGCCGGGGGGGTGGGGGGGGTGCGGTTGGTGGGGAGGGCCCGCCGGATCAGGACTGAGGGACTAATGGTAGGCCTTGCTCCGGACTGCATTGTTGTCACTATTGACTGTTAGGGTAAGTTCCCCTCCGTGGAGGTCGTGTGGGGTCTCTTGGGGGATCTCCCTCCTCCTCTGGGGGACTAGTTAGTTTTCTTATCTATGGGGCGACAGGCACACTGCACTTTGGGGGGGCTGTTTGGGCTCATGCAGGGGTGCAGGGTGGGGGGAGTTCTGTTGGGTTGGGTGGGTTGGGGTGGGGTGTGGTTCGTTTTTACCGCAAGGCAAACCCGTTATTGTATTGTTGTTTTTGAGATGCTCTGGGGGGACAACTGATGGCGTCGTTATGTGATGGGGGGTAGGGATTTGACATTGTTGTCCTGGAATGTTAACGGACTGGGTGATAGGATCAAGCGGGGTGTGGTCCTGCAGTATCTGAAACGGATTTCGCCTGATGTGGTCTTTCTGCAGGAGACACACCTTATTGGTAATTCCTTTTGTGCCATGAATCGGCGTGGCTATCGCTTGGTGGCCCACTCGGGCTTCACGTCGGGCTCGCGGGGGGTGGGCATCATGGTGAAGAACTCGCTCCCGTTGGAAATAGACGAGGTGCGCCATGATGAGAGGGGACGCTACACTGTCTTGGTGGGGAGGATGGAGGGCAAGGTAGTTGTCTTTGTCTCTGTGTACGTCCCACCGGGGCTACAGTCCACCACCTTTGCAGATCTGGGGCGCCTCCTCCTTGACCTCCCGGGGGGGCTTCTGGTGGTTGGGGGGGATTTCAATGCGGTGGCTTCTGGGACTATGGATCGTCATCCCCCTAGGGACCTCCCCCGGGCACAGGCGTGGTTAGCGGGCCTTTTAGACACACTGGGATTGGTGGACTGCTGGCGTCTAAAGCATCCCGCCCAGCTGCAGTACACCTTCCATTCGGGTGCCCATGGTAGCCTCTCGCGGCTTGATTATGTCCTTGTCCCTGCGGCTTATGCTGGGAGGGTGGGAGAGGTGCGCCATCTGGCGCGGGGTATTTCGGATCATTCCCCGCTCCTACTGCACTTGGGTGTCTTCCCGAGGGGAGAGGGCAGGGTAGCCCCAATCAATGCTTGGTACCTGCGTGACCCCACTATTCGTGCTGACCTGATTAAATCATTGCAACGGTATTTTGAGGAGAATGTGGGGTCCGTTCCATCGGCTATCTCCCTGTGGGAAGCCTTTAAAACAGTTCTCAGAGGGGAGGCCCTCTCCTTTATCTCCCATGCCCGCAGACGCGCACAGGAGGAGGTGACCCGGGTGGAGGCCGAAATTACTGAATTGGAGGGTGGTCTGGGGAGTGGGGTGACTGATGCGGCGCTGCATGTTCTACACCTTAAACAGGTGGCCTATAGGGCCCTCGTCACGGAGGCGGCCAGGGGCCTTAGCAGAGAGCAACAGGGGCGACTGTACGATGTGGGTGATAAGGCTGGCAAACTGATCGCGTGGTTGGATAAGAAGGAGAGAGCTAGTCGTGTGGTCCCGCTGATTGAGAGGATGGATGGTGTACGAATTACTGAGCCGGAAGGCATTGTTTCTTGCTTCGCGGATTATTTCCGCGAGGTATATTCTCCGGTCTCTCCCTGCTCGGAGGAGGATTCCCATGCCCTGCTGCGGGACATCGCGCTGCCCTCGCTTTCAGTGGAGGACAGGGATTCGTTGGATGCCGCTCCCACCTCGGATGAAATCGCCCTCGCCATACGCTCGGTCGCCTCGGGCAAGGCCATGGGCCCGAATGGCCTTCCTATCGAATTGTACAAGCTGCGACCGGATGTACTGGCACCTCACCTCCGCGCGATGTTCCTTGCGGCCCACTCGCGGGCTCCCTCCCGCCGGACCAGCGTCTAGCTACCATCGTGGTTATCCACAAGGAGGGGAGACCGCGAGACCGGGTTACATCCTATCGGCCGATCTCGCTCTTGAATGCGGAGCCTAAAATCCTCGCCAAGGTGCTTGCCAACCGGCTGGTCGGCGTGGTGGGCGATCTGGTCCACCAAGACCAGTCCGGCTTTATTCCCCATCGCAACACGGCCCTTAACCTGCGGCGCTTGCACGGGGTGCTCGCGCGTGTTCCATTCGTGCGGGAGCCGGCCATCTTGGCGTCCTTGGACGCCACCATGGCGTTTGACACGCTCGAGTGGCCGTACATCTGGGCGATGTTGGCGAAATTTGGATTTGGCCCGGGATTCATCAGCTGGGTCAAATTGTTGTACTCCGACCCATTGGCGCAGGTGGTGGTGAATGGTCGAGTCTCGGCCCCATTCGTGCTCGGACGGGGCACGCGACAGGGTTGCCCCCTGTCGCCGCTCCTGTTTGCACTGGCCTTGGAACCCCTGGCGGAGTGGCTGCGGTGGCACCCCTCTATCCGTGGTCTCCGTTGGACCCCTGAGTATGAGGACCGCGTGTCCCTCTACGCCGAGGACATCCTGTTGTACTTAGCCTCCCCGCGTAAATCACTGATTGTCCTGGTTGATGTTCTGCGCTCCTTCGGCCGTAACTCGGGTCTTGTCATCAACTGGGCTAAATCCTGTGTCTATGTGCTTTCCGGGGAGGCTCCTGTTCTCCCGCGGGGCTGCCCGATCCAGATTGCCTCGCAGGGGTTTCGTTACCTGGGCGTCTATATCACGCTGGACCCAGTGGCCCGCTACGAGCGGAATTTGCTTCCCCCCTCCAGCGCTTGAAGGAGGACGTCGCGCGCTGGCGGCGCTTGCCGCTTTCGCCGCTCGGCCGGGCGGCATTGTTCAAGATGATGTCGTTGCCGCGCTTTCTGTACGCCCTCCAGAACTCGATGGACTTGGTCCCGGCGCGTTACTTCCGTGAGGTGGAGAGTTTGCAACGCCGCCTGTTCTGGGACGGGAGGCCGCGTATAGCCCTGGCAAAGTTGACGCTCCCGTGGTATGACGGAGGGATTGCCCTCCCGGATATTAAGCGGTATTACTGGGCCTCCCACTTAGCTGCAATTAATCACGGCCTCTACGGGCCCGCCTTAAACCCGGCATTTGAAATGGACAAGATGCTCCTGCCCGGTGGCGATTACAATCGAGCGCTCTACACTAGCGTGCCCGACTCCCGCCTGACGGGACCCACGCGTGTCATGGTGCGAGTATGGCACGCGGCCAATGCAGCTATGGGATGGAAGGACCGTTTGACCCGTGCGTCACCGTTGTATGCGTCTGAGAGGTTGGGCTCCCTATGGACCTCGAGGGGCTTCGATAGGTGGGACACGATAGGCATTAGTACAGTGGGGGACCTCTGGACGAGGGGAGGATTCAAAACTTTCGAGACACTGCAGGCGGAGTTTCAGCTGCAGGGCAGTGAATACTTTCGATACCTGCAGGTCCGTCACGCACTGGGCTCTGTCTTCCCAGACGTGGCCGCCATTCCGGAGTCCTCCCCACTGGAGGATAGAGTGCTAGATGGCCACGTTCCGGACAGCACGATCTCCCTCATCTACAAAAAGTTGATTAATGACCGCTCGGGCTTACTGACTGGGCTCCGCGAGGCTTGGGTTGCCGATGGGTTGGAGCTGGACGACGAGGACTGGATTTCCGCGGTGGCCTCCCCGAAGGAGGTGGCCATCCCGGCTCGCCTTCGCTTCGTCCAGCTTAAGATACTTCACCGGGTGTACGTGACGGGGCCAGGGCTTCTGCGTATGGGCTATGCCGAGGATGGACTGTGTAAGCGTGGGTGCGGTGCATTGGCGACCTTTTTACATATTCTGTGGGAATGTCCGAGGGTGGAGCGATTCTGGCGTGGTGTGCATGAGGTCCTGCGAGCGGTTACGCATGTCGTGCTGGTGCCTGAAGCGAGGAGATGCCTGCTGAATGTGTGGGAACCGACCGACTACTCGGTTCCGCAGACGCGATGGGTGACGCTGGGTTATATGATTGCTAAACGTGACATCGCTCAACTGTGGGGATCCCAGAGGCCCCCGGCAGTGTCGGCCTGGAAAGAACACATGGATTGGTGCATGTTCCGAGAGAAGGTGGTGTATGTGGCGCGGGGTAAGCCTGGGGCGTGGCTGAAGGTGTGGGGCCCCTGGAACGCCTACCGCGGGGGTATTTGCGAGCCGCCGTTGTTGCCTCCCGCTTCACCAGCTCCGTCCCCCTAGATGACCCCCTCCCTCAATCCCGGGCACAGAGTTTTCCCAGTCCCAGACCTATTCCCCTTCCCCTCCTTCGATTTTAGTGTATGGTTGGGGTCCCCCCATTTGAGGAGCGTATGTTGTCATTTTCGCTCTCGGGTTGCCTTGCGGGTGTGGTTTTATGTTGTTGTGTTGTATAAAACGAAACCGTATTGTGGGCTCAGAGTCATGTGGCCCACGTTGCTGATACCTCCTGTTTTAACGTCTCTGTAACGCCAAGTGCCTTATTGTATATATGTCATTTATTTCTGTCATTTTAGCGGCCGGCCGGAAGGTTGTAGGCCCGTACCTGTATATATTTGAGATTGCAATAAACGGTTTAAAAAAAAAAAAAAAAAAAAAACAAAGTTTAGTCTAAAGAACCTGCTAAAAAAGTTTGGCAAGACCACTTCGAGGCAACAAGACATTGAACGCATCAGATCTGTCCAGGGTGCAGAGGAACTTATAAACTCAAATGAAATAACTGTATGCCAACCCTACCTATAAGCAGGACTCGGAAGGCATGCTCTACAAAATGTTATGATGACGAGGCTTTTAACTTTGCCAATTCAAGACTATAGAGCTCATTGGAAAAATTGGTTGTCAAGTGGGACTGGATGCTGTTTGTGCCAATACCACACAGAATCTGAGGAGCATGTCATTTGCTGTTGTCCAGCTCTGCAGTTCCCAAGGGGTTTGTATTTAAGAACCATGTTCATTCAGCACGGAGAAAGAACATGCAAGGAGGCCTTAAGGCATCTATACACCACCATAGTCCCGATGGAGCTCGCACGAATTGGGAAGTTTTATGCGGCTGCTGGAATGTCTTTACGAACTGCCCGAGAACTGACACTAAAATAACTTATGATTCACGGAACACCTGCACTCGCTCTTGCTCAGTATCGCCTTCTTAACACTACTGCTGTCTATATTAACTTTTACTAGTTACAGGACATTTAATAGACCTAGAGATGTAGCTTTGCACACTCTTTGCATGTAATACAAACATCTGTTTTAATTCAAAATGTACCTTTTCGCGCACAAAGTTATTTGCTCTCTGGAGACTACGATTGCATTTTGCATCTTAAACCCTCATCAGATTTTATTCATTTTATCTTTACCTTCTTCTTAACTTGTATTTCTCTGTTCTGCTTTTGTAAAGGATTTTAAGTAATCTTACAATAAAGTTGAATTTGATGATGTGAGGTTGTAACAGAATGGGAGTTGTAAAAACGAGGGTCTACCCTAACTTGTGTATAGCCTGGGGCCAGACCCAGAAAACGATGTTGACATGAATCTGAACTTTTTTGCCAGAATAACCATCCTTGGGGATCTAGGTTGGAAATGTTAAAGGATGTATTAGTAATCAGTGACTGTAATACATTAAGGGACATTTCAGTGTGATTATCCCATGTTGGATAAGCACCCAGATCAGGAATCATAGGGGCATTCATTTTTTTTAGAAGTAGCCAATCCAGAGCAAGTGGTCTGAAAAATAGTAGAATTCAAAAATAACATATGGTTCGGGATAAGGCACGCACGATGTAAAGCTTCGGTGCCTTACATCTGCCAAGTTTTAGAACCCCAAACCGATTTAAGATCAATGGTATTTTTCGACAGCTCATAGCCCCTATAGCCAATTCATCCATAAACAGCTTTGAATACAATAATTTAGTGTGTGTGAGCTTCACTTTGGAAGTTGATTTAGCAGATATTTTAAAATAAAAGGCTTCAGGATTAGATTCACTGAAATCTGTAAAATATATAAATTTTTTCAATAGAGTTTTGGAACTGCCTTCAATGGGAGCTGGACAAAGTTCCCATTGTGTATAATTTACGCCATTCCTAAATGTATTTGCTTTATGCAGGATATGATTGCCATAGTGTTAGTAGCAAAATAACTCTCCATAATTCGCAGAGTTTAAGTACAAATCTTCTGCATCAAAAGCAGCATAATATTTCAAATCAGAAAAAAGAGCCTCTGGACATCCCAATCATCAGAGCGTATGGTTTGTTTCACAACATCCCCCATGGAAACACAAAGTACATTGGGAACATTAATCACCTCTGTGGGGCCATGAATTTGAAATGTTACAGCATCCCATACAATCCCTTCTAACACAGGCCAGGCAGTAATGTTAACAAAAGTCTAGTCTCTCTTCATGATGTGTGATGAGGAGTGGGGTGCCAAAGTTCCATCAATTAATCTAATTGCAGATCTTTCGGTAAGATAATGTCCATTCACTAGATGAAAAAATACAACCACAAATCCAATTGACATAAAAATAGATATGAGCACCAGCCAAATGTAAGTCCAAGGTGGGGTTAAAAAATGTCTTTTAAACCAAGCAGCAAAAATATCAATTTTCGATGGGGCATTCTATGTTGTAGAGTTAGTGTCAAATGAAAAACGTAACTGGTCAACTGCACTTGTTTGCACACCAGGCAACGACACATCTGTGGGATAGGTATACTCAGTAGCTTCATGGGGCCCACCAGCCGGTGGAGTCAATAAAGGATTAGTAACTATATGCACCTCAATGGCAATGTCAGGCCTGTTCGTATTTGCCGGAGCCAAAACAGAATTTCTCAGCATTGCTGGACAAGAGGCCACTGGAGTCATACTAGGAAGAATCGGCCACTCGTTGTAGTTTGACATTGTCAATGGAGATGTATGTACCTGTTATCCTTGCAACCAGGAAGTGGAGGTAAAATGACTGTTCTTGTACCCTGCATGCCAAGCACTGGACCAGGTGCACCATGAGAGGGGCCGAACTCCTTCTTGTTCTCCACCTTCTCACGGACCAGGTCACCAACTCGAGGTACAAAACTCTGAAGGCTGTGAACTTAAGAGCAGAACAATATTTGGGTGTGCGCCAGCTATCTTAATTAAGATCACTACAATGGAAAGTCCAATTTAAGTGAACGGATTCCCATCACTCACCACCAGGTGACATGCTTCATCATCTGGGTCTCCTCATTGATGTCACACTAGTGACACTAAGGGCTGCAACCTCATCAGAAGGATGGGGGAGCCCGAGGATGTTTTGTGAGAGAGTAACCAAACTCCTGTTTAACCTCCTAGATGGGAGCGATTGAGTATGTGTGGGAAAAGAATGCAGTGCATAATAATGTGATATGTGAGTTTAAAATTGACCTATGAGAAACCCTGCCTTTATTAGTGTTCCTCACAGCCCAAACTAAAAACAGTGCAAACGACAGTCTGTAGCAAATAACTGTCTGTGTTTCAAAAAAGAGGTCAACATGCTTCAGCACATATGGAGAACTTTTCATCCAGTGCCTTCTTCAAGACCATAACTATATTGCTACTGCAAGTGTGAAAAAATATGATATAACTAAAAAGATATTATCAATATAAGTACACTTGAAACGGTTGGAACAGATACAACCGAGTCACCTGCAATCAGGAATGTACACTCCTTCCTTCTGCAAATCCCATACTGCTGACGGTTTCTGTAACACCGTGAAGGAAATAGGTGCAACCATTTTAGTATGCACAAAGATCACACGTTCAAAACAAAACAACATCCATTGTAGTGACATTATATTTATCATCTACATAAACCCAATAATGAGTACATGCAAAAATCGTTCTTACCTGAAATGCATAACGGGGATACCTCACCTCACCTGGCAGCGGCTCAGGAAAAAAAAAAGGAGGCACCGCTCTAAGGGAAAGAATGGGAAAATACCACATTCATTTTGGTATCCCACTAATCCCAACATCCTATAAACTACCTCTGCATAGTATCAGTGACATGTAAACACACACATAACACAGAACTTTGGTTGTTTTAATTAAACTTGTTGTATCATCACGATCTTGTGATCCAAATGAATCTGGCTGGTAAAATCAGTCTACAAATGGAGGCCAAAAATGCCTTCTTTCCATATATCAGTCTCCGATAGAGAATGATTGAAAATGACTAATAAAGGTACCTTATAGTCCATGCACATCTGCGCAATAACAAGAACCCCTGTATGTATTGTACTGTACCAGTGCTGGGTTATTCCTCTGATTACCCCCACACACGTCACTCTGTCTAGAGCAAAAAGGGTATGGTACTGTGACTGAGTTTGTAAAACTGCCACTCACAAAACGGTTTATCATTAAAGGCCTCCTGCTAAGAGAATAAATACACTCTTCAGCTTGGAAGTATATCAAAATAAGAGGACTATCCCGTTTCCTGGCAACGTCCCTCGACTACCACATTGAAAAACTAGTTCTCAAAGAAGGCGATGTTAGTGCAGGTCACCGCGTCCCTCGTGGGATCTTTATATTGACGAACTAGTTCTAAATGAGTGCAAACAAAAGGGAAACTCGATTTAAATGCTACTCACCACGAGCATTCCACCAAAGAGAGATTCCAGGAACATGCTAAGAGACTATCAACACAACTGTGTGCTAGAAAATACCCCCCAAGGTTGGTTCGCCGCTCAGTCAAACGGGCCATAAATAACAACAGAGAAGCTTTAATAGATCCATCTGAACCTAATGGGGAATTGTCTCGTCTCACTTTTGTGAATACATTCAGCACAATGTCTAATGACATACAGAAGAGTGTCCGCAAACATTGGAAAATATTAAATATTGGTGATGAACAAATTCTATTGCCACTTTTCTCTTTCAAGAGAAGTACCAATCTGCGAGATCAGCTCGTTCATACCAGACCGAAAACATGTAAAACACATGCAGTAGGCACACTGTGGGACCTTCCCGCTGTCCAGGGTCATTGCCCTTGCGGAACCTGTGGGGTTTGTTCTCCAACACAGAAATCAAAGACAATCGACATTGGCACTGGAAGAACTTGGGTCCAAAAAATGTTTACGAACTGTAACAGCGACAAGGTCATATACCTCATTACGTGCCCTTGTAAACTGAATTACGTAGGGATGACTACGAGGAAAGTTAAACTGAGGATCATGAAACATAGAAGCACAGAGAGTGTGGCATTACACAGAGAGGAGACTGCAGGTCTCCACAAGTTCCCAGCAGCCCAGCCTTTGGGATACGTTGCTGCATAGCTTCACACAACACAGCAGTACTGATGGTCAACCCCCGCACACGTCCTCCACCAATGCGAACCCTTAAGCTTTGTGCGTTAGCAGCTTGACACATAGATAACAATTGTACGTAATGCAAGGATATTGTCCTTGGCGATCATTACCTGCTCTTCCTTTGTTGGCCTGTAGAACATGCCGTGTGACTGAGGGTACTGTTTGGTGCATTTTGGGTTCATTATACTCTATGGTTCTTGTTGGGGAGGGGAAGGGGTGGTTACTTGGAAGTCAGAAATAGCTTGCCGGGAGGCCCAGGGGCTGAGGATTTGAAGGCTAATTTTGCGTTGCAGTTGTTTTATTCATTGCTTCTTTTTCTTTCTGTGGCGGTTGCCGTTTTTATTTTATTTTATTTCGTTTGTGTTTTGGATTCTTTATTGGCACCCTATATGGTATAGGCATATAGTTTCGTGGCGAGATTAGTACAACTCACTACCAGCATCCACCAATGTTACCCACCACTGGGTTTAGTCCACTATGCTAATTATTGATGTTTACACTCCCCTCATGTGCGTGGCGGTGGGTGCTGCGTCGGCGTTGGCATCCCATGTGGCCATGCTGAACGTGGTGGACTATGTCATAAGAGGTGATCTGTCATCAATTCCTTAACATCACCATTGCATGGTAAATCGCGGGCATATTTGGAAATGAGCACTTGGTCGATCGTTGGGTATACCTGTTGCACTCACTTCCGGCAATATTTGATGTAAGCCCTGTACGGTCTGCCATACTAGTTAACCATGCTGTTGTACCATACCATGTACTTATTCATTTGCTCGCTACTGAATATGCTGTTTATTGAAAAATGGAAAAATAACAAAATGTCAATAAAGATATAAAAAAAAAAAATGAAACATAGAAGCACAGTGAGGTGCAAAAAACAGGCAACAAGATTGGCGAGCCATTTTTTGGAAGTCAACCATCGACTGGATGACTTCCATTGGACGGTTTCGGAACAACCATACATTCCAGGCCATGTTTCAGACATTTCGAAGTTTCTCCTACTCAAAGAACAAAAGTGGGTATTCAAACTGCAAAGTGACAAAGTGGGTTTAAATGATGCTATACCTTGGGTGATGCTGTAAATATAAATTGAACTCGTATAGTGTACCCACAACAATAGGCTTTGTGAATAATTGATGTTGATTCCCATGTTCATTTACTGTTAAGATCTGGATATCAGAGGGAGAGATGATTGAGTTATAGATATATCAACTTCCATGCCTCATTAATATCAAAGGGTTAATAATATCTTGACCTTATGCAGGGGAATGATATATAGTATTATTGCACTTCTTGTCTTAGGTGACGCTATGAGCACCTTTATGGTGACACATCGATCGGTATACTGGAAGTGACTAAGATATTCCCAGTGTATTGTATAGCTCTATCAAGTTGTCAGCACATGACTAAGAAATTGTATAGCAGCTAGTGCGCGTTACTCAATTTATTTTATTTTATTTAGTATGGATGTGCATTTGTGTTGTGTGCCGTGCAACACGAAAGCCAGCGAGTGACACTTCAGATCCTACCACATGGCCAGACATCGGCTTATAAGGGGGTAGGATTAGCAACATGATGCCTCTTTTACGTGGGACATAAGAGCAGTGCAAATAGAATAATAAAAATAAAAATATTTTGAGACCAGGGTGTTGGTTAAATTAATGTTGCGAATAGTGTGGATATCGTTTTTGGTCCATATAATTCACTTTAACTAAAAGTAAGCCTTGCACGTAGAGGCTTTGCTATGACGAACTACAATTCCCATTACGCCAATGACGCTACCATTTCACGCCATGGGCGCGGAATAGGTGATGCGCATGCGCCGAATCCGAGATGCATCACATAGCCCACAGTTAAAATACATGGCGGCGCCCGCTTGCCGGTATCTCCCCAGATGGCTTGGATGACTGTCAGAGGTACCGACGGACAGGTAAGCGTGGCAACTCCCCCCTTTTCTCCTGTAGGGTGTATGAATGGCATGATCCCTAGAGATCTCTGTGTTAAGTATTTACATTGCACTCCTCTTAATGGCACAACTTCATACTATTACTATGTTGTAATGCTCGTGGTGAGTATCATTTAAATTGAGTTTCCCTTTTGTTTGCACTCATTTAGAACTAGTTCCTCAATATAAAGATCCCACGAGGGACGCGGTGACCGGCACTGACATCACCTTCTTTGAGAACTAGTTTTTCAATGTGGTAGTCGAGGGATGTTGTCAGGAAACGGGATAGTCCTCTTATTTTGATATACTTCCAAGCTGAAGAGTGTATTTATTCTCTTAGCAGGAGGCCTTTATCGATAAACCATTTTGTGAGTGGCAGTTTTACAAACTCAGTCACACTACCATACCCTTTTTGCTCTAGACGGAGTGACGTGTGTGGGGGTAATCAGAGGAATAACCCAGCACTGGTACAGTACAATATATACGTACTTGCCCCAGGGATTCTTGTTATTGCGCAGATGTGCATGGACTATAAGGTACCTTTATTAGTCATTTTCTATCATTCTCTATCGGAGACTGATATATGGAAAGAAGGCATTTTTGGCCTCCATTTTTAGACTGATTTTTACAGCCAGATTCATTTGGAACACGAGGTCGTGATGATACAACAACTTAAATTAAAACAGCCGAAGTTCTGTGTGTGTTTACATGTCACTTCTACTATGCAGAAGTAGTTTATAGGATGTTGGGATTAGTGGGATACCAAAATGAATGTGGTATTTTCCCATTCTTTCCCTTAGAGCGGTGCCTCCTTTTTTTTTTCCTGGGCCGCTGCCAGGTGAGGTGAGGTATCCCCCTTATGCATTTTGGGTAAGAACGATTTTTGCATGTACTCATTATTGGGTTTATGTAGATGATAAATATAATGTCACTACAATGGATGTTGTTTTGTATTGAACGTGTGATCTTTGTGCATACTAAAATGGTTGCGCCTATTTCCTTCACTGTGCTACAGAAACCGTCGGCAGTACGGGATTTGCAGAAGGAAGGAGTGTACATTCCTGATTGCAGGTGACTCGGTTGTTTCTGTTCCAACCGTTTCAAGTGTACTTATATTGATAATATCTTTTTAGTTATATCATATTTTTTCACACTTGCAGTAGCAATATAGTTATGGTCCTGAAGAAGGCACTGGATGAAAAGTTCTCCATGTGTGCTGAAACATGTTGACCTCTTTTTTGAACAACAGACAGTTATTTGCTACAGACTGTCGTTTGCACAGTTTTTAGTTTGGGCTGTGAGGAACAGTAATAAAGGCAGGGTTTCTCATAGGTAATTTTTAAACTCGCATATCACATTATTGTGCACTGCATTCTTTTCCCACACATACTCAATCGCTCTCATCTGGGAGGTTAGACAGGAGTTTAGTTGCTCTCTCAGAAAACATCCTCGGGCTCCCCCATCCTTCTGATGAGGTTGCAGTCCTTACTGTCACTAGTGTGACATCAATGAGGAAACCCAGATGATGAAGTTTGTCACCTGGTGGTGAGTGATGGGAATCCGTTCACTTAAATAGTAGTGATCTTAGTTAAGATAGCTGGCGCACACCCAAATATTGTTCTGCTCTAAAGTTCACAGCGTTCAGAGTTTTGTTCTTAGACCCTTGGATATTTGTGTTGTACATATGTTGTTTTGGGGCAGGTTATCCAGGCTAGGTCTCTAAATATTGCCTCAGACCCTACTCATAACTGTGTTTTTTCTCTTCTCCTCTCCCCACCAACTCGAGGTAGCCAGCCAACTACCAGAATCTGAAGTGCAGCATCAGTTGTGAAGGGCAAGTGTTCCTTTGCAAGACTGTTTCGAGCCTCTTGTAGATTCTGTAACATAGCAGAATGATCATCTACATCATAGGGTGCGGCCGACGCTGCCTTGTCTAGACCATCAAGGTCCAGGACAAATATTTTTATGCCAAAGAGCATTTCGTATGGGGTCCGCCCACCCAGACACCTTCTAAGGAGATTATTAAGTGTACGTTGAACGCTATACAAATGGGCCAACCAGTTCCTGCCAGTACCTAAAACCCTAGCTGTCAAGGATTGCTTTAAGTCAAGGTTCATTCGCTCCACAACAGAATTGCCCTCAGGCCGATATGGAGACGAACATTTGACTCGGACCCCCAAAGACCTCATGGCATCCTTGTACGCCTTAGAGGGGAACGCCGGACCTTGGTCCGAATGGAGGGTACCACATGCAAACATTCCCACAAAGACACGCAAATCCCTGATGACAGTTCGAGCATCAGCACTCCTTTGTGGCCAGACTCATAAAAAATGTGTGCACGAATCCACTGCAACTAAGATGAACTTATACGCAGTATCAGAGAAGAAAGGACCGCAGTGATCTAAATAAACACACCCAAGTGGTTTATTAGATATGTACAACTGTGTTTGAGGCGGACGCGCAGTAGTCGAAGGTTTAATCTGCTGGCAAATGTCACAAGGAAGGACATAATCACGAGTCTGTTTATACAATCCACGCCACCAGTAACGTTGTTGCAAGATAGTGACAGTCGCTGAGACGCCTGCATGGGCTGAGGCCATACCTTCCTGAGCGGCTGTTATCAAGGATAGTCTGCGGTCCGTGTTGGGAACCAACTTGTCACCAACGTCGTTAATTCTCACATAGGGAACTTTATCAGGACTTAAATGATAAGAGTATTTAGAAGGGAAAAATCGAGGGTAATTATCACCCTGCTCTGTTGCAGCAATAGCTGCCAAGATGTCATCATCAATTTTACTTTTGGATCTTGTAACTGCTGCTACTAGATATGTTGCCACTGCAGTTTTCGCTGCTTCATAAGCTAAACTGTTGCCAACAGTGTGTACCCCTACGCGCTGGTGACCAAGAGTATGAATTACATTCATGAGCAGCAGACGTTGTTTACGTTCTGCGACTCAAACCCAAAGCATTTCATGTTTGATTGGGCTCCCTTTGGAATCAAAATATTCATTTTGAGACCAAAAGAATAAATTGTCGCTGAAAGACTGAACACAGTAGTATGAGTCACTTACAATAAGAGTAGTCACACGAGGATCAGCAAACTCTAGTGCAAGCACCAGAGCACGTAGCTCTGCCAATTGAGCGGTACAATAACCCAATGTCTGCGTATGCACGACATCAGACTTGAATTCTCCATTCACAATGGTACCAGCCACTATCGCGCAGGCCGCTGAATAGATCTCGTCGCCGGTTGCGCCGAACCGTCAGTGTAAATTATACAATGGTAATCCTCAAGCAGGCGCAAGGATAGAGGAGCTGGATGAACAAATTCATTCTGGAAATACTCCTGAGTCTGCAATGAGGCATCAAAGATGAATGTGACATCCGGAGACATCAAAGAAGTGGCTCATTGTATCCAACGTGGATGCAAAGCTTTAGAATTCGGTACACTGGCCTTCTTTACTGCCTCAAGGGCAGGATACGGTGTGACAACCAACATGCATTTCCTTTGCGACAGCGCTCTCTCTTTCAGAATCGCCATCTGCACTGCAGTCAAAACTTTTTCGACAGTGGAAAAGCGCATTTCAGCCGAAGTGTACAAGTGTGACTTGTAAGCAATAGGGACAGTATCTCCCTCATTAAATGTTAGGTACGTGAAACCCACTGCACCAGGTACAATTCTTAATACGAGGTTTGTGTGGTTATCACGTGTCAATAAGTATTTAGAAGCAAGAAGATCAGTATAGCTGAATGTTCTGGCAGCCAGCAAGATTTGGTAAAGTAGGTTGTACCAAGGCATATAGCGGCTTGATACGCTGGGCATAATCGGGAATGTAAGTACGCCCCAAGTTTTAAAAAAACAGCAAAGATTGTAGTTTTTTCAGAGTTGTTGGAGCGCGCAAACATGCGCATTTCTCCAGGAAGTGAGGTGCTAAACCTCGTCCTTCGTTGTTGAGTTCATAGCCCCAAAACAACACTGTATACTCTGCAATGTGTGACTTCAGAAAGTTAAATTTGTAACCGAAGTCCGAAAACATGACAATGATGTGGTCAACGTGACACAGATGCGGCCATAATTAGTTATCTGTGAGATAAATATCATCAACATACGAGTACGCATCAGGGTCAATGCTCTCTAACAGAGAAACAACACGCGCGGCAAAGACGCCTGGGCTGTTTTTGTAGCCCATGGCTAATCTTTTAAACTCTTTTTGTTTGCAGCCAGAAGTAAAGGCTGTCCATTGACTACTAATAGCGGACAGGTGATGACTGTAAAAGCCATTCGAAATGTCAAGTGTGGTTTTAAACCTTTTTCTCACGAGACTATTAACGAGGGCAGAACTGTGGGTATTTTGTACCGCGCACGTCCGACAATGAGAGTTCAAAAAATGATAATCCAAAACTAGGCAGTACGACCCATCAGGTTTGGTGACAGTGAAAAGAGGATTATTCATGGGTGACACACATGTTTCAATTACACCTTGATATTCCAGTTCCGCGACGTGAGATCTAGCTTTTCGGCGCATGGGAGATTGGGGTTGTGGCTATGGTATACATCGTAACGGAATCTCATGGCTTGGTGACAATTTATCCCACCCAACCTGAGTACGGTACAACGCCGGTGCTAGCACCTGAGCCCATTCTTCTGCAAAGTTCTGAGCCTGCTCCTTCGGCACAGTGTGCGCGAAAGATGGGAGGATTACCTCCTTCCCTCTTGGAGCTGCCAAAACGAAAGCTGGGGCCAGTCTGCCTCTGCATACAAAATGTCATACGTGCCGCACTATTGTAACCTCCGCTGCGCTGTCTAGCAGTGTTAGTGCCTATGTTAGGTTCCAAAGCTGTGTTCTCATTATCTGTGGCATACCTTGATGTTAGTGCAGCAACTTTCTTTTTCTGAAACTGAGGTCGTTGACGTTGCGTGCCTTTACCATCAGCCGGGCGGGGCTGCTCACGTCCTTGAGGGGCACCCCGACCTCTGCCGCGTTCACCTCCACCAGCTTGCGAGACCGATGTTTCCTGTGAAGAACGAGGAGAACGTTGATCAGGAACATGAAATCTATCAGGAGACCTAATTCTTGTGTGATCGCGCAATTCATATATGCGTTCAGTAGTCACTGGTATTGGTGACGCGGGACGTGACCCTTGTTTCTGTTGCTCCTTCCCCTGTTTTTTTTAGCTTTCCAATTTTGTTTAGGAAAAACAGGACGGTCATATTTCGTCTCATTCGCGGCTCATTCGACACTTGAAAGTTAACTGCATCTCCCTTGACGTTAGCAAGTATGAGATCAGCAACCACGTCGAATATGCCGACAAGCCTCATTCCCAATTCAACCGCCGCCTCCGGACCATGCTCATCCTGAACACGCTTAATCACGGAGGGTAAAACAGTCATAGAAGGAGTAGCGAAGCACTTCACGTAGACCGCTGCAAATACCTTACTCAAGTTCTCACAATCTGTTACCTCAGGGACCAAGTCTTTCTGCAAGCTAATTGTAAGAATCCTGTGTTTCTCCTCAGGAGTTGAATTAGGAAATACCGCTTCCAGCTGGTCAAATTTCTCAGCAAGCCAATTAGGCATATTGTCCATATTCTGGGGGCGCTTGCCCATTACCGAATTAACCATGATGGGACTAATAGTGATCCTGGCCGGTCCAACTGGTTGCGCCGCAAACCCAGGTGCCTCCACCTGGAGGTTGCGCGAGACGTATTGCACCAAAGCCCTATACACCGCAATCAAGGCGGTATGTAGTTGACATAAGTCATCCACCTGGGCAAATAATGTGGATGAGGTGTGAACCCAGGCAAGACTGGCCAAGTGGCCCCAGGAATGGACAAGGGACCTAACCGAACCGGAGTTACGATGTGGGGGAGGGCGTCATTGAACCAAATATGATGCTGCCAAGCGGAAATTGGTATTTCCTGAGTCCTATACGGTGTGTAATTCGCTGGAACTGCCGTTGGAGTGTATGAGTGGAACGTTTTATCACCTGCATTCACCTCCGGAAACGTAACCTAAGAGTAGAAAAGCTGAGGAGGAGCCTAGCGCGCAACCAAGATGGCCGCGTAGGTGCGAGGCTCCCGAGGACCTCCGCGACCTCCTGCATAAATCCTGACTATATCCTGTCCTAGATGAGGGGACTGTGTTCGTGAGACCGAGCTGAGGTGCCACCCGTTTTCCGTTTCCAAATCGGACCTCGGACACCGGCGGGAGCATCGATTGAGGTTTGCGGCCTTCTCCACGCCGGCCCCCCGGATTGGAGTTGTGGGGCGATCCGGAGACAAAGTGAACAACAGCGGCGGGCGAGGCTGGGCGATTCGCGTACCCCGCACTTTCACTTTCGCGCCCTCCTTGCTGCCAAGCGAGGTAGGGTCGCGAGGCGGCGTGCGGTGGTGTGACTTCATCGGGGTGCCCTGCCGGCCCGCCAGCTGTGATCCGCCCTTCGGAGCTGTGGTCGCCCTCCCCCGGAGCCCGTGAACCGGTCTGTCAGCCCTTTTCAAGGCGATTGGCACGATTTGGGGACTGGAGCCATGTCCACGAAACAAGATGGCGACCGGGCAAAGGTGAAATCGACCCGCCGTGGCGCAGCCCCTCAGTCTAACAACATGGACCGCTACACCCTCCAGAAGGGATCTCCAGAGGCGCCGCGTAGGTCCCCTGTTGGCCCGACTGATGCCCCTGCTTTGCCCGCGGATCTGACCCTCCGGGACGTCATGGGCGCCATCGCCGAGATGAAGGCCTCAGTGGACCAGCGCTTTGACACTCTGGCGCAAAAGATTGACTCGGTCCTCGTGGATGTGGGCCTGGTGAGGGCCGATCTGTCCAAGACGAATGACCGGGTCGTCTCTTTGGCCCACACCACCTCGGGCCTCACAACGGACGTGGCGGCCCTCCAAAAGGAGGTGCGCCGACTGGGCCAGGCGAGCGCCCTGATGGATCGTCGACTGGAAGATTGCGAGGGTCGGGCCCGGAGGAACAATGTTCGCATTGTCGGGGTGCCGGAGGGACGTGAGGAGGAGGCGGCGGATCTGTTTGTGGAGGACCTGATCCTCACCCGTCTCCAGCCCCGGGGGCTGAGTAAACTCTTCGCAGTGGAACGTGCCCACAGGGTCCCCGGAGGGAGACCTAAGATCGGAGCCCCTCCGAGGCCTCTCATTGCCCGGATCTTCAACTTTCGGGACAGAGACGCTATCCTGCAGACTTCTAGGCAACAAGGACCGGTCAGACTCGACAATATGGACGTAAACTTCTATCCTGATTTTACTCCGGCGGTTCAGAAGCAGAGACTGAGTTTTCTCGGAGTCAAACGTCGCCTACGGGACCTGAACCTCAAGTATGCGATGCTTTTTCCAGCGAAGTTGAGGGTAGAGGTGGATGGCCGCACGCACTTTTTTGATCGTCCCGAGGCGGCCGGGGACTGGTTGGACACTTTGCCCGGGGACCGGGGCCGGGGGGGTGGGGGGGGCGCGGTTGGTGGGGAGGGCTTGCTGGATCAGGACTGAGGGACTAATAGTAGGCCTTGCTCTGGACAACATTATTGTCATCATTGACTGATTGTGTAAGTTCCCCTCCCGTGGAGGTCGTACGGGGTCTCTTGGGGGCTTTCCCTCCTCCTCTGGGGGACTAGTTAGTGTTTTCATCTATGGGGCGACAGGCACACTGCACTTTGGGGGGGCTGTTCGGGCTCATGCAGGGGTGCAGGGAGGGGGGAGTTCTGTTGGGACGGGTGGGTTGGGGTGGGGTGTTGTTCGTTTTTACCGCAAGGCAAACCCTTTACTGTATTGGTGTTTTTGAGGTGCTCTCGGGGGGACGAGTGATGGCTTCTGTATGTGATGGGGGGTAGGGACTTGACTTTGTTGTCTTGGAACGTTAATGGACTGGGGGATAGGATTAAGCGAGGTGTGGTCCTGCAGTATCTGAAACGAATTTCGCCAGATGTGGTCTTTCTGCAGGAGACACACCTTATTGGTAATTCCTTCTTTGCCATGAATCGGCGTGGCTATCGTTTGGTGGCCCACTCGGGCTTCACGTCTGGCTCGCGGGGGGTGGGCATCATGGTTAAGAACTCGCTCCCGCTGGAAATAGATGAGGTGCGCCATGATGAGAGGGGACGCTACATTGCCTTGGTGGGGAGAATGGAGGGCAAAGTGGTTGTCTTTGTTTCAGTGTATGTCCCACCGGGGCTACAGTCTACCACTTTTGCGGACCTGGGGCGCCTCCTCCTTGACCTTCCGGGGGGGCTTCTGGTGGTTGGGGGGGATTTCAATGCGGTGGTTTCTGGGACTATGGATCGTCACCCCCCTAGGGACCTCCCCCGGGCGCAGGCGTGGCTGTCCGGCCTTTTAGATACATTGGGATTGGTGGACTGCTGGCGCTTAAAACATCCCACGCAGCTGCAATACACCTTCCATTCGGGTGCCCATGGTAGCCTCTCACGGCTTGATCATATCCTTGTCCCTGCGGCCTATGCTGGGAGGGTGGGAGAGGTGCGCCATCTGGCGCGGGGTATTACAGATCACTCCCCGCTCCTGTTGCACTTTGGTGTCCTCCCGAGGGGGGAGGGCAGGGTAGCTCCAATTAATGCCTGGTATCTGCGCGACCCCACTATTCGCGCTGACTTGATTAAATCCTTGCAGCGGTATTTCGAGGAGAATGTGGGGTCTGTCCCTTCGGCTATCTCCCTTTGGGAGGCCTTCAAGACAGTTATTAGGGGGGAGGCCCTCTCCTTCATATCCCATGCCCGGAGGCGCGAGCAGGAGGAGGTGACCCGAGTGGAGGCCGAAATTACTGAACTAGAGGGTGATTTGGGGAGTGGGGTGACGGATGCTGCACTGCATGTTCTACACCTTAAGCAAGCGGCCTATAGGGCCCTCGTCACGGAGGCAGCCAGGGGCCTCAGTAGAGAGCAACAGGGGCGACTGTATGATGTGGGTGATAAGGCTGGTAAATTGATTGCGTGGTTGGATAAAAAGGAGAGAGCGAGTCGTGTGGTTCCGCTGATTGAGAGGATGGATGGTGTACGTGTCACCGAGCCAGAAGACATTGTCTCTTGCTTCGCGGATTATTTCCGCGAGGTGTATTCCCCGGTCTCCCCCTGCTCGGAGGCGGATTCTCATGCCCTGCTTCGAGATATCGCGCTGCCCTCCCTTTCGGTGGAGGACAGGGAGTCGTTGGATGCTGCTCCTACCTCGGACGAACTTGCCCTCGCTATACGCTCGGTTGCATCTGGCAAGGCCATGGGCCCGAACGGCATCCCTATCGAGTTGTATAAGCTGCGACCGGACGTACTGGCACCCCACCTCCGCGCGATGTTCCTTGCGGCCCACTCGCGGGGCTCCCTCCCGCCGGACCAACGTCTGGCTACAATCGTGGTGATCCACAAGGAGGGGAAACCCCGAGACCGGGTTACCTCCTATCGGCCTATCTCGCTCTTGAATGCGGAGCCCAAAATCCTTGCCAAGGTGCTTGCCAACCGGCTGGTCGGCGTGGTGGGCGAGTTGGTCCACCAAGACCAGTCTGGCTTTATCCCCCATCGCAACACGGCCCTCAATCTGCGGCGCTTGCACGGGGTGCTCGCGCGTGTTCCGTTTGTGCGGGAGCCGGCCATCTTGGCGTCCTTAGACGCCACCATGGCGTTTGACACGCTCGAATGGCCATACATTTGGGCGATGCTGGCGAAATTTGGTTTTGGACCGGGATTCATCAGCTGGGTCAAATTGTTGTACTCGGGCCCGTTAGCGCAGGTGGTAGTGAATGGGCGAGTCTCGGCCCCGTTCGCGCTGGGACGGGGCACGCGACAGGGTTGCCCCTTGTCGCCGCTCCTGTTTGCATTGGCCTTGGAACCCCTGGCGGAGTGGTTGCGGTGGCACCCTTCCATCCGTGGTCTCCGTTGGACCCCCGAGTATGAGGACCGCGTGTCCCTCTACGCTGATGATATCCTTTTGTACCTAGCCTCCCCGCGCAAATCCCTGATTGTCCTGGTTGATGTCCTGCGCTCCTTTGGCCGTAACTCAGGCCTTGTCATCAACTGGGCTAAATCATGTGTCTATGTGCTTTCCGGGGAGGCTCCCGTCCTCCCGCGGGGATGTCCGATCCAGATTGCCTCGCAGGGGTTTCGGTACCTGGGTGTCTATATCACGCTGGACCCGGCGGCCCGCTACGAGCGAAACTTGCTTCCCCCCCTCCAGCGCTTGAAGGAGGACGTCGCGCGCTGGCGGCACCTGCCGCTTTCGCCGCTCGGCCGGGCGGCATTGTTTAAGATGCTGTCGTTGCCGCGCTTCCTGTACGCTCTCCAGAACACTATGGACCTAGTCCCGGCGCGCTACTTCCGTGAGGTGGAGAGTCTACAGCGCCGCCTGTTCTGGGACGGGAGGCCGCGTATAGCCCTGGCGAAGTTGACGCTCCCGTGGTACGACGGGGGGATTGCCCTCCCGGACATTAAGCGGTATTACTGGGCCTCCCAGCTAGCTGCAATTAATCACGGCCTCTATGGGCCCGCCTTGAACCCGGCATTTGAAATGGACAAGATGCTCCTGCCCGGTGGCGACTACAATCGAGCACTCTACTCTGGCGCGCCGGATCCCCGCTTGACGGGGCCCACGCGTGTCATGGTGCGGGTGTGGCACGCGGCCAATGCAGCTATGGGGTGGAAGGACCGTTTGACCCGGGCGTCGCCGTTGTATGCGCCTCAGCGGTTGGGCTCCCTGTGGACCTCGAAGGGCTTCGAGAAGTGGGACACGATTGGCATCAGTAAAGTGGGGGACCTCTGGACGAGAGGGGGATTTAAAACATTCGAGACGCTGCAGACGGAGTTTCAGCTGCAGGGCAGTGAATACTTTCGGTACTTGCAGGTCCGTCATGCGCTGGGCTCCGTCTTCCCAGACGCCGCCTCCATCCCGGAGTCTTCCCCCCTGGAGGATAGAGTGCTGGATGGCCACGTTCCGGATAGCACGATCTCCCTCATTTACAAAAAATTGATTAATGACCGCTCGGGCCTGCTGACCGGCCTCCGTGAGGCTTGGGTTGCCGACGGGCTGGAGTTGGACGACGAAGACTGGATTTCCGCGGTGGCCTCTCCGAAGGAGGTGGCCATACCGGCTCGCCTTCGCTTCATCCAGCTTAAGATACTCCACCGGGTTTACATGACGGGGCCAAGGCTTCTGCGTATGGGTTATGCTGAGGATGGGTTGTGTAAGCGTGGGTGTGGTGCTTTGGCGACTTTTTTGCATATTTTGTGGGAATGCCCGAAGGTGGAGCGATTCTGGCGTGGTGTGCATGAGGTCCTGCGTCTGGTTACGCATGTCGCACTGTTGCCTGAAGCGAGGAGATGCTTGCTGAATGTGTGGGAACCAACTGATTACTCGGTTCCGCAGACGCGATGGGTGACTCTGGGATATATGATAGCTAAGCGTGACATCGCTCAACTGTGGGGATCCCAGCGGCCCCCGGCGGTGTCGGCCTGGAAAGAACATATGGATTGGTGCATGTTCCGAGAAAAGGTGGTGTATGTGGCGAGGGGCAAGCCTGGGGCGTGGGTGAAAATATGGGGCCCCTGGAACGCCTACCGCGGGGGTATTTGCGAGCCACCACTGCTGCCTGCTGTCTCACCGGCTCCGTCCCCCTAGTTGACCCCCTCCCCCAGCCCCGGGCACAGAGTTCCCCCAGTCCTGGACTTGTTTCCCTTCCCCCTCTTCAGATTCCTGTGGATGGTCGGGGTCCCTTATTCGAGGAGCACGTGTGGTTACCTTCGATTGCGGGTTGCCTTGCGGGTGTGTTTTTCTATGTTGTTGCGTGTGTATAAAATGAAACCGTATTGTGGGCTTAGAGTCATGTGGCTTACGTCGTTGATGTCTCCTGATTTGCTTCTCTGTAACGCCAAGTGCCCTTTTGTAAGTTTGTCAGGTGCTCCTGTCACTCTAGCGGCCGGCCGGAAGTTTACAAGTATACTTGAGATTGCAATAAACGGTTTCAACAAAAAAAAAAAAAAAAGAGTAGAAAAGCTCATAGGGGAACGATGCATCGGCACTCACTACAAAGATAACTGACATTCCATCGTCAGGCACCCCAAACTGCGTCAGATGACGCCGGAGAGGTGTGCGACTATGCGCTGCAATAGCAACTTCAGCCATAAGGACACCGAGAAGAAAAACAATCTATATTAAACTGTAGCACAAAAAGGGGCAGTAAGTCAAAGTGAAACCTTTTTAATTGTCAAACTTGAATGAACCTATAATTCATCTATATAGGTAGGTTTAAACCGTCACTCCCGTCAACAGGAAACAAGAGTGAGGGTGTTGTGGACAAATATAAGCACTACTAAGGTGTCTCAAATATAAGACCAAAACGTTAGGTACGCCATGTTGCGGGGATTCTGCTCATGCACAGAACTACGTGCAGGAAACCAGGACCTCAGTGAATTGTAGTGTACCAAAAAACTTACCTTAGTACCCAGAACCCCTATCCGACTAGCATTAGTGTCTCATTCGTTCTCCGTACTACAGCAAAGCTACCAATGATTAGACAACCCAGAACAAGCGACTTAGGTTACTCTCAGGAATGGTGGGAATCAAGCACACCTTTTTGTTTTTATTCTCATATCAGTACACAACGTGAGTAATCAGAGACACGGAATAGTTTAAAATGTTTATTTTTACCTACGTGCTCTAAGATGCAGTTTTTTGGCTAATATAAGCAAACAAATGATTAGAAATAAAACCATCAGGATTGTTACAATTCCATAAAACACAAAGGGAGAAATCATATTATAATGATAGTGGAAACAGGTTCTATAGCACCTTGTATACCACCCTCCCCTGGCTATAAGCTAATTTTATAATAATAGAAGGTCTCTAGGTTTGAATGGGGAACCCCATACCTCCAAGATCAGCTTAGGCGAATCACATCACAGGATCAGCAACGCTCTCTGTGTCTGGAAATGTTTTTTCCAAGTGTCAGTATCATGCATGCAATGCAATATTAAAGGCAACCGAGTTTTAGATATTTGCAGCTGTGTGCTTGTTGTGTCTAGAGTGTGGGCCGATCAACCTGAATTCAATAGCATGCATTGTTATTTGACCTTGACGGCTTCTGCACACAGTGTTCAGACTAAGGTCGCGGTGTAAGTCTAGGGATGTGAAAAACAGACCGTTCTCATGTGAAGAAAAAGCAAGCAAGCAGTTTTACTTATGATAACAGTTGCGTGTACTGTTGTGTGCAAAAGCGGCAAAGTGGCAAGATGGCGTTTAACTTCTAAAACGCTTATGCTAACTTAGCAATGTGTTTTGGCAAAATCCTGTCCTCACTACACTTTAAGTTATGACGAGAATTTCTTATAAAATTAGAGAGGTATACTATGCAGGCCAGTGGCCTTGCTGTTGGGGAGGCTGTTGATGTATGGTATTATCTCGATCCATTGCGGGAGTACACCCAGCAATAGCTGGTCTTCCTGGGAGAATTGCTCCGTTGGGATCGAGTTTAGATATGTCGCAACAACTTCCGGGTCCCCAGGTGAGTCCTCACGATATAGCTCTTGATAGTATATATAGAAAACATTTCTGATTCCATCTGGGTCTGTTATAATCCCTAGCACAGGATCTTTAACTTCTTGTATTGTATTCCGAGTTGCTTTTTGTCTAGCTCTGATTGCCAGGTGATGCCCTACCTGCTCACTGCACTTGTACGCTTCCTCCCGCCATGCTGCAAGTTTATCAGCGGCATTTTTCGCTATTATCTCCATAATCGCTGACTTAGCAGCTGGCACTTTTGCCTGCGCTTGTACGGGGTCCCCCCCAGTCTGGAACACTGTAATCAAATCATCTTCCGCGGCAGTCAGTCTAATTTGTATGTCGTTCATCAATGAGCTTTTTTTTTATTCAAAGATAATGAGAATCTGAGGGTTTCTCCGTATTTCAGCATTTAATGGGTCCCATAAAACTTCAATTCCTGCACTCCCTAGATTCTCAGAGAAAAACTGAGGCATCCACTCCCTAATTTAATTACAGTATTCTTCAAGGAGAGCTCGCTCGAAACTCCATGTAATGCCACCCCCCGTTTTGACGCTTCCTCCTTAATCTCTACAATTAGAGGATTGTGATCGGTCAATATGCGTGGGGCTTTCTCAATAAAACAATCATGCAGAAGGGAGTGAGATACTAATATAAAGTCTAATCTAGCATGTTTACTGTGTGGAAAAGAAAAATGGTTAAAGCTGGGATCCGAGGGATTCTGCCAATTCCAAAGATAGCAAAGGGCATGCTCTAAGCATAGTGTCCTTAGTGCCTGAAACACTTTCAGTTTCCTACCACTGAATGTCCAGCTAGTTTCTGAACTCAATTTTTAATGAGCAGGTATATTTATGTTAAAATCCTGGCATAGAATTATAGGTAGCAGCCAGGCAGCTAGTTTGTTATTTATATGTTCAAACACTGCTGGGTCGTCTAAGTTACTATAGTCTAAGTTTCTACCATAGATCGAGCATATAGTGAGTAAATCCCCGTTATTCTTGTGGCATTCGGTTATTGCCCACCTCCCTTGCTGGTCCACTAATGTTCAACTAAATTGAAGGGTAATGTTAGATGTCAAGATCACGACCCAGCGTGTCTGAGAGTTTTGTGTCGTAGCCCCACCAACGTGTAACCAAATGTTTTTAGTAAGTGCAATTGAGCCCTTTCGATACGAGTTTCCTGCACACAGATAATGTCGACCTTCAGTACCCGAAGCCCAGCTGCAGTATACTGTCTTTTTTTTGAGTCATTGAGGCCACAAATATTAATCGTGGCTATGCGCAGCTTACCCATCTACCATAGGTGAAAGAGGAAAGATAGAAAGAAACAAGTATCTGTGAGTCTACTCCCCATTGTGCCAACGCCCTCCTCTCCAAAGCCTCCCCCACCCCTCTATCTTACCCTCCCCCCACCCACCACCTATAGCTGAGGTAGCCTGGCCCAGCACGAGCCAGTATGATGTCATCTGAGCAGTCATAACCCCGCTGTCCCGCAAGTCTTCCCTCTCTCTCACATCACCCTCAAAAAGCGGAGAATCAAATATTTTATCTAACATTGTCAATAAGTGTTCTAAATCAGTTTCTGTAAAGTTATTACATTAGTAAAGTCTGCTAGTCGCTAGACCCTGCCCCCATTTTGGCCAGTAGTCTCCTGTGGATATGCCTGGGCCTGAATTTCGGATATAAAGCTGCAAGTAGTTCCCTTAAAAACAACCTTTAGCCAAGCTGGATTCTGCAGGTAGACGTCTGCCTCAAGCTGCTGAAAGGGGGTAAAGAGTTGTCTAAACTTCCATCTGTGCTCGACAGTGGCGTGGGCGAAGTCAGGTCTCATAAATAAGCTCACTCCATCGAATTCTTTTTTAGCAGTTGGTCTAGCTAAGTCATAGAGTGATTGGCAGAGCAGAACGTTTCCAAAGTATAGAAGCATTGCGCGTGAATGCTGAGGAGTGGATGAGGGACGTTTCGACAATGTTAACGGGGCTCTCTGGATCTCTTTGTCCCAGTCCCAGGTATGCAGTTCCGGAAAGGCCTCCTTGAGCAGCAAGATCATATATTTCCTAGGGTTGTTGCCTTCAACTCCTTCTGGAATGCCTAGGCGCGAACGTTATTGCATCGTTGTCTTTTCTCATATTCCTCCATTTTCCACATTAGATCCTTCACAATCCCCTCATGTTCGTCGCCTTGTGCCTTCAATGTGACTAGATCCTTCTCCAGATTTTCAGTCCAAACTTCCACAGAGGCCATTCTGTCTACAATTTCGACACAGGTTCTGCCCACCTTCCTGACGACCCCTTGTAGTTTTTTGCAGCCAGACGTGCTCTTCGGTTGTCTACTTCTACCTCTTCCTGGAAGCTCTTAATTGATTGTAGCATCACTGCTAAAGCTGGATCGCTCTTGGTCCCCAACCCTCCATCTTCAGCGTTGCCTGTGATTGTGCAGTCCCCCCCTGAGCAAAGTGTTTGATCAGACATGGTAGTGAGTAGTGAAGCCAAATAATCCCATCTCAAGTCCCCAGCGCTTCCGCAATCGGGGGTCTCCCATCTCTTCCTCTGGCTTCCCTTCTCTATTTGGAGTTTTTTATGTCCATAAGTTTTTGAGGGCGGCTCTGAATCAGAGCTGCTATTCCAGTTGCGCCCTTCTCCCTCACTGGAGGCAGTTATACTCAGTTCTGATATTTCGGATTCATCAGTTAGGGAATAGAACTTCTCCAGGGTGTCTGGTGTCCTGGGCAAGGGCAGAGGGGTGTTTGTAATTTCAATTCGAGGGTACTTGCTGGACACGGAGCATTCAATATCAGTTATTTCTAAACATTTTTGTGCTTCTGTTGGCCATCTTGGAGTCAAGGGACAGAGTCTCTAAAGGTAGTTTCTTTGTTGCCGAGTGCCAGATTAGGTGTAGGGTTTGATTGAATGTTAGGCTCTGGTGCCACCTCTAGGGGCGCTGTGGGGGCATTAGCAGCGTTACCCATGGCAGCATTCCGTTTGTTCCTTCTGCCCCCTTCCCCCTTCTTTTTTCCCTCCTGAGCCCTATGCACGAATCCCTAACCTGGGCCAAACATGTTAGTAATTTAAGGTTGACAATTGCCTGAGTCCCGAGGGGTCTTAGGTAAGCTTTCTTGGTTACATCAGGTTTCTCAATGCTCTCAAGGTTGTCCCATTTTTCATTCTTTTCTTTTCTTTTTAAATCCCTGCAACATAATGAATATTTTGTCATGATGTACCTGCTTTACATACAACTTGAGAGTAGAACTGTTTTCTTATTATTTTTTGCTCAACTGAACCTTTAGTTTATAAGGTACTTTAAAATTGTCTGAAGTTCGTTTATTTTCTTACTAAGCTGCATGAAAGTTTTAACGACAGTAGTTTAAGTACCGCCAATTTTAAAATGAGTACGAAAATGCCCATTTTAACTTGCATTACATTTTGAAAATTTACCAAATAGAAATATGTTTGTACTTGAATATGTATTCATTGTGCCATCATTTTGGCGCAGCTTTTTCAGTGATGTATTACATGCCTATATATATTTTTTAATAAATCCACATCTTCGGCCAAAAAAAGATGCCATTTCCACATTTCCAGAAAAAGTATTTGTTATGTTTTTCGATCCTTTTAACAGGGGAATGAATGAAGGAAAGGAGAGAAAATGGGTTAAGAGCCATTTCTTGAAGTCACGGTTTTTAGGAAGTGTGGAGGAGCGAGACAGAGATGGAAAGAGAGGGAAAGAGAGAGAATAAGAGGAAGAAAGAGAGAGAGGGGGGCAGCTGCCAGAGTCAGAGCAGGAAAAATGGACACTGTTCATCTCTGGGCAAGAAGGAAGAGACAGAGTCCTTTTCCTTTTCTGCCCACACGTCCGTCCCCGAATGGCCACGAGCAGCTGAGCCTTATCAATAGGCCTTGGCTATTTCTGCCGTCAAGGGACGAATTTTTAAAATAAAAAGTAGGGGTACGGTTTCTATTAAATTTTAAAAGTTGGGGCACGCCGTGCCCTGCCGATCCCGCCCACTTCGACCACTGGCTCTATCTCAATTGAGGATATGTTGCTCCACACCTTGCCAAATCTGCCAGTCTTCCTGACAAATATACCTATGGAAACAAGCACAAAAATGATTAAAGGCTCATCTGTATTTCAGTCAGCAATACCTCATGTAAGACACACAATCAACATACATACCGAATTCAACTAATCAAAATCAAAAAGAAAGAATAGAACAAAAATAAAGGATCGTTCCAGCAGGGAACAAGGCAGGATAAAAAATAGTTAAGTAGATACTGAGTCCGCCTCTTGAAAGTAAATTAAAGTTTGCTATTTTTACATGCCATAGCAGTTCATTGAATGCTCTGCCGCGGGGATTCTGTTTAGGCACAGAACTATGCACAGGAAACCAGGACCTCAGTGAATTGTGTGTACCAAAAAACTCACCTCAGTAACCAGAACCCCTATCCGACTAGCATCAGTGTCTTATTCGTTCTCCATATAATTTCGAAGCTACCAATGATTAGACAACCCAGAACAAGTGACTTAGAGTACTCTCAGGAATGGTGGGAATCAGAAACACCTTTTCGTTATTATTCTCATATCAGTCCACAACAAGAGTAATCAGAGACACGGAAAAGTTTAAAATATTTATTTTTAACTTCGTGCTCTAAGGTGCAGTACTTTGGCTAATATAAGCAGGCAAATGATTAAAAATAAAACCATCAGCATTGTTACAATACCATAGAAAGTGAAGGGAGAAATCATATTAATAATGATAGTGGAAAACAAGTGCTATAATACTTTGTGAACCACCCTCCCTTGGCTAGTGAACTTGTTGTATAAACTAATAGAAGGTCTCTAGGTTTGAATGGGAAACCCCATACCTCAAAGATCAGCTTAGGTGAATCACATCACAGGATCAGCTTTGCTCTCTGTGTCTGGAAAGGTTTTCTCCAAGTGTCTGAATCATGCATGCAAAGTGCAATATTAAAGGCACCCGAGTTTCAGATATTTGCAGCTGTGTGTGTGTTGTGTCTAGAGCGTGGGCCGATCAACCTGAATTCAACAGCATACATTGTTATTTGACCTTGACGGCTTCTGTGCACAGTGTTCAGACTAAGGTAGCGGTGCACGTCTAGGGATGTGAAGAACAGACCGTTCTCATGTGAAGAAAAAGAAAGCAAGCAGTTTTACTTGTAATAACAGCAACCTGTAGTGTCATGTGCCAAAGCAGCAAATTGGCAAGATGGCGTTTAGCTCCTAAAACGCTTATGCTAACATAGCAATGTGTGTACGTAAAACCCTGTCGCCACTACACCCTCCCTTGATCGGACCACGAACAGAATAGGGAAGCAATGTAGGAACGCAGCGTTCAAGTCCGAGTGAGACAGGATCAAGTTCATAAATTGTCAAGCCTTATAATTGGTAGAAAAAATTCGAAAACAAATTGGGAAAAAATAAAAATTAAAACATCTCTCAGAAGCGGAATACAGCCCAATGTGGAGTAAAAAGGAAAATTAAAAATCTGGATTAGGATGTGCGGAAAATGGACAACTGTCAATTTAATCCATCAACGTGTAGGCACAATAAGTTGCAACTGCCTCCAAGAGGAAGTGATTATAATGTTCAGTAAAAGAGTCAGCCATCCAGTCAAGTAAAGTAAATGAACATACATGTTCTTCGATAACCGGAGCCTCTAGCACAATCAGAGGACAACTTGCGTGTTCTTCAAGATAACTTCTCACCAGGAAGTCATATGCTGCCGCATGTATATCCTAATTCCCTAGGACTCCGTGCGCCGCTCCACAGGCCATATTCCCGATACCAGAACAGTCCGACTCATGAGTCACTAAGGGACTCATTAGTCGATCATAATCCGGGGCAGGAGACACCGTGTTCGACAGGCACACATCCAGAGCCCATTCGAATGGGCAATCTAGGCAGTGGAAAACAGGTTGCACGCAAGTAAAGTAAGAAAACCGGAAAGATAATCCATAGGCTACGCTCAAAGTGGCCAGTGGTATTGTTCCATTGTATTCAAGCATCCGGTTGCGCAGTTGAAGCAGCCAGGGCAGGCTGTCGTGTGATATAGATCGTGCAGCCATTGCGGAGCAAGCAAACCAACAGCAGCACACCAGCAGTCAAAGCGAGAATCAACGGAAGCCCGCCAAAGACGCTGGAAAAAATAGAATGAAAAAATGCCGGTATCACACCAAAGATTGTTAGGAAGGAGGTCACAAGGCCAGAGCCCACAACTTTGAAACAATGCACCAAGCCAGTTGTTGACAAGGCATTGAAAATTGTATGAATCAGAGCACCGAAATGAAGGGGGAGATCAGTATTTAAAAGTGCATGCACCGCGGTGCGGGTGTTTGCTACATGAAGGACAAATGTTTCACAGGCGGAAGTCAGGGCAACTTCTTTTTGAGACAATAGAGCCCTTATTCTGCTCATCTTGTTGAATTCTGCTTTCAAGGTTGGTATGGAAGGCCAGATGGATACATCTAGTCTCCCATGCGGGGGTGGGAAAAGGACATTCTTACAACAGACTACTCGTTGGGAGACAGTTACAATGTATGGAATCCCCACTAGCATCCCGCAGCACGCCTCATTATTTAAAAGTAAATAACTACCGTTAGCTAATAACGGGAAAGTGGGTATAATCGCTGGCACAGGATTTCCCTTCAGAATGCAAGCTAAATTCGGTGCTTGAACGTTGCATGCGCCATGCAATTGGATGTTCCTACAGACTACTGAGTGATCAGGTGTGGAAGTGCATTTCTCTTCTTTTAAATAAACCTCTTTACCCTCTCTCAGGCACCTGTATGTAAATGGGAACAACCAAACTTCATGCAGGAAAGCGGTACCCAATGGTTCGTACCTCCCTTAGACATAGTGTTTCATACATGAACTGAACTTAAACAATGGAAATGGTAAAGTGATCAATCCATTTGCTTGATCAATAGCTCTTAATCTAGAAGCAGCCTCAATTGGGATAGTTTCCAAACATCGTTGTAAACAGCATACACCCATCTTTTGGACCTGCCACCCACAGGGCCTTTAACAAAATCATTCAAATCTACTTTGTCATTCAATTTGGATAAATGTTGTTTAACTGACGCCAAGGTGGAATGTTGCAGCCATGTTTGACATAACTTTCCGACAGAATAGGTAGTAACAGAATGGGAAGATTCAAATCGGGGGTCTACCCTAACCTGTGTATAACCGGGGAGCAGACCCAGAAAACGATGTTGAAAAGAATCTGAACTCTTCTGCCATATTAACCATCCCTCAGGATCTAAGTTGGAAATATTGAAGGATGTATTAGTAATAAATGACTGCAATTCATCAAGGGACAGATCTGTGTGATTATCCCATTTTGGATAAGCGCCCAGATCAGGAATAGTAGGGGAATTCATCTTTTTAGAAATATCCAATCAAAAGCAGGTGGTCTGAAAAATTGTAGAATTCAAAAACAACATGTGGTTCGGGATAAAGCATGTACAATGCAGTGCTTCGTTGCCTTGTACCTGTCAAGCTTTAGAACCCCAAACAGATTTAAGATCAATGGTATCTTTCCACAGCTCATAGCCCCCTATAGCTAAGTCATCCATAAAGGACTTCGAATACAATATTTTAGTGTGGGTCAGTCTGACTTTGGAAGCTGACTCAGCAGCCATTTTAAAATAAAAGGCTTCAGGTTCAGATACACTGAAATCAGTAAAATATGTAAATTTTTTAACTAGAGTTTTGGAGCTGCCTTCAATCGGTGCTAGACAATGTTCCCATTGTGTATAATTGACGATATTCCTAAATGTATTTGCTTTATGCAAGAAATGATTGCCATAGTGTTGGTAACAAAACACCTCTGCATAATTTGCCGTGTCTAAATACAAATCCTGAGCATCAAAAGCAGCATAATATTTCAAATCAGTAAAAAGAGCCTCTACGGCCAATCATCAGCGCGTATGTTTTGTTTCACATCATCCCCCATAGAAACACAAAGTACATTGGGGACATTAATCACCTCTGTGGGACCATGAATTTGAAATTTGACAGCATCCCATACAATTCCATATAACACAGGCCAGGCAGTAATATTAACAAAAGTCTGGTCTCTCTTCATGATGCGTGACGAGGAGTGGGGTGCCAAAGTTCCATCAATTAATCTAATTGCAGATCTTTCGGCGAGATAGTGTCCATTTACTAAACGAAAAAATACAACCACAAATCCAATCGATATAAACAAAAAAATAGATATGAGCACCAGCCAAATGTACGTCCAAGGGGGAATTAAAAAATGTCTTTTAAACCAAACAGCAAAAATAGACATTTTCGATGGGGCATTCGAAGTCATAGAGTTAGTGTCAGTGAAAAACGTGACTTGTCAACTGCACTTGATTGTAAACCAGGCAACAACACATCTGTGGGATAAGTATACTCAGTATCTTCAACTGGATCACCAGCCGGTGGAGGCAATAAAGGATTAGTAACTGTATGCATCTCAATGGCAATGTCAGGCTTGTTGGTAGTTGCCGAGGTCAAAACAGAATTTCTCAGCATTGCTGGACAAGAGACCGCTGGAGTCATACTATGAAGAATCGGCCACTCGTTGTAGTTTGACATTGTCAATGGAGATGTACCTGTTATCCTTGCGACCAGGAAGTGGAGGTAAAATGACTGTTCTTGTACCCTGCATGCCAAGCACTGGAACTGGAGCACGATAAGAGGGGCCAAACTCCTTCTTGTTCTCCACCTTCCCACGGACCAGGTCACCAACTCAAGGTAGCCAGCCGACTACCGGAATCTGAAGTGCAGCATCAGTTGTGGAGGACAAGTGTTCCTTTGCAAGACTGTCTCGGGTCTCTTGTAGATTCTGTAATACAGCAGAAAGATCATCTACGTCAAAGCGAGCGGCCGCCGCCGCCATGTCTAGACCATCAAGGTCCGGGACAAGCATCTTTATGCCAAAGAGCATTTCGTATGGGTTCCACCCACCCAGAGACCTTCTAGGGAGATTATTAAGTGCACGTTGAACGCTATACAAATGGGCCAACCAGTTCCTGCCAGTACCTAAAACCCTAGCTGTCAGGGACTGCTTTAAGTCACGGTTCATTCGCTCCACAACATTGTTGCCCTCAGGCCGGTATGGAGATGAAAATTTGACTTGGACCCCCAAAGATCTCATGGCATCCTTGTATGCCTTAGAGGCGAACGCTGGCCCCTGGTCTGAATGGAGGGTACCACACACACAAATTCCCACAAAGACACGCAAATCCCTGATGACAGTTCGAACATCAGCACTCCGTTGTGGACAGACCCATAGAAAACGTGTGCACGAATCCACTGCAACTAAGATGTACTTATACGCAGTATCAGAGGAGAAACCACCACAGTGATCTAAATAAACACACCCAAGTGGTTTATTAGATATGTACAACTGTATCTGAGGTGGACGCGCAGCAGTCGAAGGTTTAATCTGCTGGCAAATGTCACAATTAAGGACATAAGCACAAGTCTGTTTATACAATCCGTGCCACCAGTAACGTTGCTGTAAGATAGTAACAATTGCCGAAACGCCGGCATGGGCAGAAGCCATACCTTTGTGAGCGGCTGTTATCATGGAAAGTCTGCAGTCTGCGTTGGGAATCAATCTGTCACCAACGTCGTTATTTCTCACATAGGGAACTTTATCAGGACTTAAATGATAAGAGTATTTAGAAGGGAAACCCCAAGGGTAATTATCACCCTTCTCTGTCGCAGCAATTGCTGCCAAGATGTCGTCATCAATCTTACTTTTGGATCTTGTAACTGCTGCTACTAGATATGTCGCCACTGCTGTTTTCGCTGCCTTGTCAGCTAAACTGTTGCCAACAGCGTGGACACCTAAGCGCTGGTGCCCAAGAGCAGGAATTACATTCACGAGCGGCAGACGTTGTTTAAGTTCTGCGACCCGAACCCAAAGCATTTTATGCTTGATTGTGCTACCTTTGGAATCACAATACTCATTTTGAGACCAAAAGAATACATTGTCATAGTAAGACTGAACACAGTAAAAAGAGTCACTCACTATAAGAGTAGTCACACGAGGATCAGCAAACTCCAGTGCAAGCACCAGAGCACGAAGCTCCACCAACTGGGCGGTACAATCACCCAATGTCTGCGTGTGCACAACATCAGACTTGAATTCTCCATTCACGAAAGTACCAGCCACTATTGTGCAGGCCACTGAATATGCATACTTAGATTCCGTCGCCGGTTGTGCTGAACCGTCAGTGTAAATGATACAATGGTATTCCTCAAGCAGGCGCAAAGACAGAGGAGCTAGATGAACAAATTCATACTGCAAATACTCCTGAGTCTGCAATGATGCATCAAAGATGTAAGTGACATCTGGAGACGTCAAAGAAGTAGCCCATTGTATCCAACGCGGATGCAAAGCTTTAGAATTTGGTACACTGGCTTTTGTCACTGCCTCTAGGGCAGGATACGGTGTGACAACCAATATGCGTTTCCCTTGCAACAGCGCTCTTTCTTTCAGAATCACCATCTGCAGTGCAGTTAAAACTTTTTCGACAGTGGAAAAGCGCATTTCAGCCGAAGTGTACAGGTGTGACTTGTAAGCAATAGGGACTATGTCTCCCTCATTGAACGTTAAGTACTTTAAACCCACTGCGCCAGGCACAAGTCTTATTACCAGGTTTGTGTGGTTATCACGCGTCAACAAGTATTTAGAAGCAAGAAGATCAGCCTGAAAAAGATTGCAGGATAGCTGTGTGTTCTGGCAGCCAGCTCGATTTGGAAAATGTTGGTTGTACCAAGGCATATAGCTGCTTGATACGTTGGGCATAATCATGAATGTAAGTATGCCCGAAATTTAAAAACCCAGCAAAGATTGTAGTTTTTTCATAGTTGTTGGAGCGCGCAAACATGCGCAATTCTCCAGGAATCGAGGTGCTAAACCTCGACCTTCGTTGTTGAGTTCATAGCCCAAAAACAACACTGTATACTCTGCAATGTGTGATTTTGCAAAGTTGAATTTGTAACCGAAGTCCGCAAACATAACAATGATGCGGTCAATGCGACACAGATGCGGCCATAATTCGTCATCTGTGAGATAGATATCATCAACATACGAGTACGCATCAGGGTCAATGCTCTCCAACAGAGAGACTACACTCGCGGCAAAGACACCAGGGCTGTTTTTATAGCCCATGGCTAATCTTTTAAACTGTTTCTGTTTGCCACCAGAAGTAAAGGCTGTCCACTGACTGCTAATAGAGGACAGGTTATGGCTATAAAAGCCATTGGAGATGTCAAGTGTGGTCTTAAACCTTTTTCTCACAAGACTTTCAACGAGGGCAGAACTGTGGGTATTTTGTACCGCGCAGGTCCGACAATGAGAGTTCAAGTGCCGATAATCCAAAACTAGGTGGTACGAACCATCAGGTTTGGTTACAGTAAAAAGAGGATTATTCATGGGTGACACACATGTTTCAATTACACCTTGATATTCCAATTGTTCAAGGATTTCAGCGATGTGAGATCTATCTTCGTGGCGCATGGGATATTGGGGTTGTGGCTGGGGCATAGACCGTAATGGAATCTCATGGCTTGGCGACAATTTATCCCACCCAACCTGAGTACGGTACAACGCCAGAGCAAGCACCTGTGCCCACTCTTCTGCAAAGTTCTGAGCCTGCTCCTTCGGCACAGTGTGCGCAAAAGATGGGAGGATTACCTCCTCCCATCTGGGAGCTGCCAAAATGAAATCTGGGTACCAGTCTGCCTCTGCTAACAGAATGTCATATGTAGAGGCCAGATTTTCCCCAAAAATCCCTTTTATGGTACGTTGTATGTCACCTTCAATTAAAAGGACTATGTCATATAGTCTGTCAGGGGGAGCCACTCTAGTGTCAGCAGTTTCTACAGTAATAAATGTGTCAGTGGCTGTCGCCATCAGATATGGACGCAGTGCTTGCCGCACTATTGTAACCTCCGCTGCGCTGTCTAGCAGCGTTAGTGCCCATGTCAGGTTTCAAAGCTGCATTCTCACTGTCTGTGGCATACCTCGCTGTTAGTGCAGCACCCTTCTTTTTCTGAAACAGGGGTTTTTGACGTGCAAACTCTTCCTGCTTGCCTTTACTGTCAGTCTGGCGGGGTTGCTCATGTCCTTGTTGGGCACCCCGACCTTTGCCACGTTCTCCTCCACCGGACTGTGAGACCAATGTTTCCTGTGAAGAACGAGGAGAACGTTGTTCAGGAACCTGAAATCTACCAGGAGACCTAATTCTAGTGCGATAGCGCAATTCATACGTGTGTTCAGTAGTCACTTGTACTGGTGACGCAGGCCTAGACCCCTGTTTCTGTTGCTGCTTTCCCTGTTTCTTAGTTTCCCAATTCTGTTTAGGAAAAGCTGGATGGTCGTCTTTAGTAGACGTAACCGTTTGAATTTGCGGTTGCGCTGTTGTTTTAGAAAAAGGCTTAACTCCTAAACTATTGCGGCCAATGGTCTTATAAGCCTCAGCAATAATTTTCGGTAACTGTCGGGGTTTATCGACGTCGGCGACGAGGCGCAGTTCATTCGACACTTGAAAATTAACCGCATGTCCCTTGATGTTAGCAAGGATGAGATCAGCAACTACGGCAATCACACCGACAAGCCTCATTCCTAACTCGACCGCCGCCTCTGGACCATGTTGTTCCTGAACACGCTTGATCACGGAGGGCAGTACAGTCATAGACGGTGTGCCGCAGCACTTGGAGTAGACTGCTGCAAATACCTTACCCCAGTTCTGACAATCATTTACCTCCGGGACCAAGTCTTTCTGCAAACTAATGGTAAGGATCCTGTGTTTCTCCACAGGAGTAGAATTTGGAAATACCGCTTCCATCTGGTCAAATTTCTCAGCAAGCCAATAAGGCACATCGTCCTTATTCTAGGGGCGCTTGCCCATAACCGAATTAACCATGACGGGACTAATAGTAATCCCGGCCGGGCCAGCTGATTGCGCCGCAATTCCAGGTGCCCCCACCTGGACATTGCGAGAGACGTATTGCACCAAAGCCCTATGTACCGTAATCAAGGCAGTATGGAGTTGACGTAAGTCATCCAGCGGGGCTTGCAAATAACGTGGATGTGGTGTAAACCCGGCTAAGACTGGCCAAGTGGCCCCTGGGATGGACAAGAGACCCAAACGAACCGGTGTGGGGGAGGGCGCCATTGAACCAAATACGATGCTGCCAAGCAGAAATGGAAATTTCCTGCGTCCTATACGGCGTGTAATTAGCTGGGACCGCCGTAGGAGTGTATGTGTGAAACGTCTTATCATCCGCATTCACTTCCGGCAAAGTAACCCAAGAGTAAAACAACTCATAGGGAAACGAAGCATCTGCACTCACCACAAAGATAATAGACATCCCATCATCAGGCACCCCGAACTGCATTAAATGACACCGGAGAGGTGCGCGACAATGCGCTGCAATAGCAACCTCAGCCATAAGGACACAGAGAAGAAAAACAATCTATATTAAACTGTAGCACAAAAAGGGTAGAAGTTAAAATGAAACCTATTTAATTGTCAAGCTTGAGAGAACCTGTATATTAACTATTTAGGTAGGTTTAAACAGCCACTCCCGTCAACCGGAAACCAGAGTGAGGGTGTTGTGGACAAATATAAGCACTACTAAGGCGTCTCAATCATAAGACCAAAACGTTGGGTGCACCATGTTGCGGGGATTCTGCTCAAGCACAGAACTATGCACAGGAAACCAGGACCTCAGTGAATAGTGGTGTACCAAAAAACTCACCTCAGTACCCAGAACCCCTATCTGACTAGCATCAGTGTCTCATTCGTTCTCAATATTATTTCGAAGCTACCAATGATTAGACAACCCAGAACAAGCGACTTAGAGTACTCTCAGGAATGGTGGGAATCAGAAACACCTTTTCGTTATTATTCTCATATCAGTCCACAATCAGAGACACGGAAAAGTTTAAAATGTTTATTTTTAACTACGTGCTCTAAGGTGCAGTACTTTGGCTAATATAAGCAGGCAAATGATTACAAATAAAACCATCAGCATTGTTACAATACCATAGAAATGAAGGGAGAAGTCTTATTAAAAATGACAGTCCTATAATACTTTGTGAACCACCCTCTCTTGGCTAGTGAACTAGTTTTATAAACTAATAGAAGGTCTTTAGGTTTGAATGGTGAACCCCATACCTCAAAGATCAGCTTAGGTGAATCACATCACAGGATCAGCTCTGCTCTCTGTGTCTGGAAAGGTTTTCTCCAAGTGTTTGAATCATGCATGCCAAGTGCAATATTAAAGGCACCCGAGTTTCAAATATTTGCAGCTGTGTGTGTGTTGTGTCTAGAGCGTGGGCCGATCAACCTGAATTCAACAGCATACATTGTTATTTGACCTTGACGGCTTCTGCACACAGTGTTCAGACTAAGGTCGCGGTGCACGTCTAGGGATGTGAACAACAGACCGTTCTCATGTGAAGAAAAAACAAGCAAGCAGTTTTACTTGCAATAACAGCTACCTGTAGTGTCGTGTGCAAAAGCAGCAAAGTGGCAAGATGGCGTTTAGCTTCTAAAACGCTTATGCTAACATAGCAATGTGTGTACGTAAAACCCTGTCTCCACTACAGCTCCAGGCAAATGTCAATAAAAGCAGAAAACAAAGGTCCAAGAACCAAGAGTCTGTGATTAATGGATTCCATAGACTACTGAAATCCTCCTCCTGAAGCCTTCAATGAAAGAAATGTTTGAATAAACTTCCTACCTGAAAGTAAATCTCCTTGTCCGGTTGAGAGGAAAGGAAAGGAGAAGCTTCCTTACTGCTATTGATACCGGAAAGTATTCCGGGAATCCCAGCACTCAAACAGGAAATACAGCTGGCCCGGTAGTAATTCGTATTCCGACAGCAATCCCGATGTAGAAATCCTGGGGGAGAAAACAAGCTCTACAAAGAGCGGGAGCTCTTGGCTTGAGAAACTGAAGCTAGGCCGGAACCAGAAGTAACCGATCACACCGAACGTAGCTGCAGGAGAGCCAAAGACCGAAGTGCACACAAGGAGCCAAATCTCGGCTCCGAAATCAGCAGCAGTGGCCTCACTTGGGGGAACAAGCAGGAACACACTAATGAATTATACACACCGACCGGCGTGCAGAAGCCCATTTTATGCGCACACTCCTCCTCCTTCTTCCGCTAGGCCTTCTGAATGATGTAGTTCTCTGGTGTCCCAAAGGTGGGGAGAGCCAGGCAGGCGCTAACGGTTCTGGGTCCTGACACTAAAACAGCTGGGTGTGTGACCGTACTATGAGAGAAGCACAAGTCAGTGTCAAATTACACAGTCTGCGAGTCAATTATTATAATACTAATTTTGGCAAACATCCATAACTTCAATACAATGTTAACAATAGAAAAAGCTTCCTGCTTTTCCATTATGTCCCACCCAGATTTCACACATTTCCTTAGAGCGCAGCTTTTTCCTGTGTTTGTGACTTCTAGAAGTCACGCTACCTATACTGACTATAATTGGAGCATCCTCTGGTGCTCTGAATTTTCTGCAACATATTCAAGTCAGGACGGTTCCCTTCAAACATACAATGGGAGGAAAAAACACTTAAGTCAGATCGCATTTAGACCTTTTTTTGAATGCAGGCTGTAGGTTATTACCAGATGAAATGTGCAATTTTAACCACACATTTAAACCGCATCATTCAAATTTCTTTCATTACATGATAATAATGTTTCACAGTTTGTGGGCAAGTGACAGGTGTTAGATCTGGGGGTCTCTAGTTGGCAGGGTAGGTACCACTGTCCAAGTAGGGACCCTTGCTTCTAGTCAGGGAAAGGGGGATACACTGTTAAGATAACCCCTGCTCACCCTCTTGGTAGCTTGGCCTGACCAGTCTAGGCTATCAAAGGCAATGTGTAAAGTATTTGTACCAACACTCACAGTAACACAGTGAAAACACCACAGATTTACTCCACACCAGTTTTAGAAAAATAATGTATCTTTACTAAAAACTTCACAAGACCAAATACTACAGACAAACCAACATATAATTCAAAAGGTTACTTTAAGGATAGTTCAACAGTTTGCAGAAAGTACTCCAGGATGTAAAAGTCAGTGTCTTGCACAATGCGACTCTCAATGCACAAAATGCGACACTTTCGTGCCCAACAGTACCTGTAGTTGCGATAAGGTTCCCAAAAGCTATAACAAGGAAGATGGCAAAGGCGATGCGATACTCCTGAGATCCTGGGGAGGCTTTGCAGCAGCCCTGCTTCACGCAGCAGAGGTGGATGCGCCGGCTCCGATCTGTAGGGGGAGGATGCGATGACTTTGGCTTTCGTTGCGTAGGTTTCTTAGGGGGAAGCTTCACGCACAGGTTCGATGCGACACGCTTCGATGTGGCACGATGCGCGGCGCAGTGTTGACTTCCGGCGCCACAGCTCTCGATGCGCCACAGAACGGGACTCTGCGTCGACGCACACGATGACTGGAGACTTTCACGCACCAGCAGTGGTGCGGCTCGCAAACTGGTTCTGCGACGACCCTCGCAATGTCAGGAATCTTCACGCTTCTGGACGATGCTCGACGCACTCGGCTCCCAAAACACAGCAAAACGACCTCCTGAGGCCCCAAGACTGGGCAAGCACTCCAAGGCAGGTCAGAACTCCTTCAGCAGAGTTCCAGGGGAGCTGGTGGTGAAGTCCTTTTGTTCCTGGGACTTCTTAACAGGGAGCCAGCTCTTCTCAGGCCCTTGGAGATCAGAATCAAAAGAAGGGGACACAGCAAAGTCCTTCCCCTCTCCTTGGCAGCAAAGCAAAACAGCAAGCAGGCAGTCTTCTCCTCTTCAGTTCTTTTCAGCTTTCTCCTTGGCAGAGGTTTCTTCTTAGTTCCAAAGTGATCTAAAGTTTAGGTGTCTGGGGTCCTCTTCTTATACCCCTCCAAGTCTTTGTCTCTCTTTGTTCGAGTGGGGGGATTCCCCTGCTCAAACCGGTTCTTGGGTGTGCTCTGCTCTGGAGCACCTGGTTCCATTCAGAGTGAGGGGCAGGGTCGTTAGACGCTCAGCAGGAGGTGGAGCCTTCTTTGTGCCAGCAGAGGCAGAGTCCTCAGCCTGGCCAGCAGGGGGTGGAGCCAGCTTTGTGTTTGGCAGGGACAGCCCTATTCAAACCCAGGGACTACTCCTCCCACCCATCTAAAGCAGATCTCCCTATTCACCCTGCTGCTGACTCATCCAGGCTCCTGGAGCCACCTGGCCCATCACATGACACCCTTCAGCCAACCAGCACACAGGCACACAGGAAGGTTAAACAGGAGAATAGCTACTTTCTAAAAAGTGCTATTCTCACACAGTGAATTTAAAAACCATCTTGCTAAAAAGATGTATAATTAAATTCTGAACACAGAGATACCAAACTTGGATTTTCTATCTTGCCCTTATGGGAAGATAGGCATGTAAACAGCCTTCTCCATTTTATCCTATGGGCAAGATAGCCTCTCAGCAGTGAAAAATGAAAATGGCTGTAATTCACTACCAGGGCATGTTACACCATAGGGATGCCTGACATGTACAGAAAGGGAAGGATAAGGCCTGGTCAGTGCGTGCACTGGCCAGGTCGACATGGCAGTCCTGGACTGCACATAGGCACTGCAAGCAGGCCTAAGACATCATTTTAGCGCTACTCCTGTGGGTGGCACAATCAGTGCTGCAGCCCACTAGTAGCATTTGAATCACCAGCCCTGGCACACGCAGTGCACTTTACTAGGGGCTAACAGGTGAAACAAATATACCAATCATGGATAACCAATCAATATAACAATTTATACAGAGAGCATATGCACTTTAGCACTGATCAGCAGTGGTAAAGTGCTCAGAGTCCTATTGCCAACAACCACAGGTCAGAAAAAATAAAGGAGGAAGAAGCAAAAAGTTTGGGGATAACCCTGCAAAAAGGGCCGTTTCCAACAACAGGTAAAACCGAATAACGAACAGAAAGATTAGGGCCTAAATCTAAATTAGGGTTTTGATTCCTTTCATATTATTGCAGGCCATGGGTTTATGGTACAGCGTGCTTTGAATTCAATTTTTGGAAATGTAAAAATAACTTCCAAAAAGGCTATCTTAGTTTTATGACAATTCATAGTGAGTTTCACATTCCAGTTGTTATTGTTAAGAAACTCAAAATAGCTTTATATTGCCCGTAGACAATGATTTCAACTTGAAAATGGAACACTTATTGGCAGACTTAGATATTCAACCAGATTTGAATAGTGACAGCAACCTTAGACAAAAATCTATATTTTATTCCCCAAAACATGTAATTTAATAGGAATGAGCTCTTCATGAAAAGAGTCATGTCTGATCGATATGATCTGGAAGATGAGATTATATCCTCTACCTTTCACAAGACCAGGTCTAATGATGAGTTTCTCTAGCACTGCAGAAATTGCGATCTAATGAATCAATAATCATTCTGGAGGCTGACAAGGAAGGTAACGCTGTCATCATGAACCGTTCCCAATATCCCCAAGAGGCCATTCAACAACTAAATAACAAGGATTGCTACAGGCGTTAGGGAAAAATCACATTGCAACAATCAAGTCCATTATCAATAGTAAATTGGCACATTGGCATGAGATATTGTATACAATATACCCCCTTTATTTTTTTTAAGGAATGCCCACTGAATAAATATGGGGAAGAATTCCTTACAAAAACCTATTGTATTTGCTTACGGCACTCCATTGACATCTGTGGAAAGCAGAATTTGTACATTTGGGTTAATTGTTCTATGTTTTATGACTGGAATAATGCTACAGGTGTATTTTACTGTGGTAAGAAACCCTTTGCCAGGCATCGGTGAATTGAATCTTTTTGGTTCCATGATATGTTTTGCTCTCTCTTGAATTAATAGGTACTTTACTAATGCATTGCTGTTTCAGAGTTAGTAGAGTGTATTCAGATAGTTAGTGTGCTCTGCTATTGAGTTACAAAATTATGGACAAATGTTTTCATTAATCTTTTGCAATGTAATTACAGTACATTCTGAATTTTGTGTTCATTTGCTTTTTCCGTTTAAACTCAATGAAACGTTATAATATTGAAGAAGTTTGTGTGCACTCCAGTCCTCAAACGAGCTAGTGTTAGCACCAGATATTTTCTGTGAAGTGTTTGTTCAATGTTGTTTTTAATTTGTTGCCTTTTATGTTGCTTTATGTGCTTTATTGTGCACATTATGTTTATAATTTGCAGCTTGCTTATGTATTGGTTGTTGGCCTAAGTTATGTTTTATATGTTTTTTAATAGCCCTGGTAAAGTCCCAATGTTTCAGGACGAAACGCGTTGGCTGAGTCCTTGTCCATATTCTAAAGTTTAAGCAAGAAATAAAGTATGCACATGCTTTTTTTTATATGTATCTTTATAGGCATTTACTTAAGTATTCCACATTACATACTGCGTTTTTCAACATTGATCATCTCGTCTTTTGTATGCAAGGAAATACAGGTCCTATTAAAATCGTATCATATTAGAATCGGTTTGTATAACATTTACAAAAAAGGTATCATTAACATGTCATTCTTTAGTCATTTTTGCTCACTCTATCAAGTGTAATGCCTGGTCTTCCAACAATCTTTTCTCGTACCTACCCTTCCAGCAATGTAATGTGTTCCCTAGAGTGTCAGAGTAATAATGGTCATGTGGAAGACACGCCGCCATGAAACAATCATAAAACAAGCAATTAGACTAGGGGAAATTATAATAAACCAACTAAACCACTCGGCTTACTCAGTGCGGATTAGGCTGCAATAAAGTGTCCGGATAGATTTATGGAGAGAGGGAGGGAGGGGCCCCTCGTCTAGGGGCTCAGGTCGTGGCTGGTCAATTCCCATGTAATTCCCCTCAGTCCGTATGGCATCAACCCTCTTCTAGTATCTAAGGGGAGAACCAGGGTGTCCCCTTACGTTCAACATGTCTGGTAGGGTCAGTCACATTCAAGAATGAACATCCTTACTACATGTTCTTCGTGATGTTTGTACTCATTGATTGAAGTTCTGTGTAACTCCGTTTTTGGACTCTCTGCCGGATATTAGGCCCTCTTTTTGTTTTTCAGAAGAATTTTCGATCACACACTAATATAAGAGTGCCTTTCCCTCCAGTCGTGATATTTGAAATTATTGGCACATTTTTTACGTTTGGCCGTGGGAGTGAGCACCTGTCATGAGGGAACTATACAGAGTGAGGTGATATCAAACCATAACTGTTCTTGCAGTATTTTTATGATTTGCAACAGAGTACCCTGCCTGCCAAACTCGAAATCAGGACTTAAGGCGTGATTATCAGGGGGTTGGTGCATGAATCCCTGCATAAACCTATGTTTAGGAAGAGTTCTGAATTATGAGTTGGAAGGTGTTTACCGTCATCTGGTGTGCTAAAATATCTCACCCAGTTTTAAAATGTTGGCATGTATTCAGGGGCGCAGCTTCATGTGGGTGTTTGGGGTGTTACACCCACTCCCCCCCCCACCACAATAAATGTCTTTTGTGATACATACAGGGCTTTAAGTGGGCCGGGGCTCACCGGGCTGAGCACTGGCAGTTTTTTAAAAGGGGCTCTGTTTTGTGCCCTGGCACAAGCAATCCGTTTTTTTCCGGACTGCAGTGACAGCAGGCACATGATGTACGCGTGCTCACACTGCCCACTTCTCACTACGGCATGACATCATGCAGAGGTGCAACTAGAGCCAAATTTCGGGGGGGGGGGCTGAGAAAATGTTTCGGGGGGGCTAATTCTTCCATCAATAGGCATAGTGGAGATGCAGAGGCTCTAAGAAGGGGTGAATAAACAACAAAGCCTCATTAACAAGCAAATGGTCTTTTAAAGACCTGTGAAGTATTCAGGTGCGGCTGTGTGTGTCTGGGAATCTATGTCAGCCCGGGCTGCCACACACGATGGGGGTGGGGGGAGCTGAAGCCCTTTGAGCCCCATGGGCGTTGCGTGCCTGACGTCATGCCAGGTGAGCATTGCAGGAGAAGGGAAATCCTTTAAAGAGAGTAATTTTCTCTCCGGATTTCCCTTCTCTTTTTGAAACTCAGGCGCAGCAACATTGTTGTGGTGTCACCAGGGCTTTAAGTGGAAGCTTTTTCAATATTATATACAAGCCATAGTTGCTGCTTATTTATCCTATGCAACTAAAAACCATTGACAAAGCCAATAGTTCTGACTTGTAGGTATCATGTTACTTGTTGTATCATATATCTGAATCCATGAATGACAGAAACAGCAAAATACAGGTCGGGCGGCACACTATGCTAAGCACAGATTTTTAGTTTGTGTTTTAAACCACACCCTTAATTACATTGGCCACGCCCCTCTGAGAGACCCCCCCAGTTTTTTCATCCCACTTAAAGCCCTGGATACATAGTTGGGTACAACTGCTTTCAGTCGGATATGGTGAGCTGCCTGTCGGAAAATGATATGCCAACGTGATTGTTGGGATGGGTAAGAGCTTGGGTATCAGATTTTCCAACAATTTACTGACCAAGCTACGCTCCTGCATGTATTTATCCCAAGAGTATCTTTATTAATCTGGTGCGCTAAAAAGCACTTTTGAGTTTCTCAAACTCTAAATCAAGATGACTCTCTAGTGAGAGAGTTCAAGGAGAGAGGAGTTGGCCTAAGGCAAAAAATGTAACGTAACTGGTGCTATGTAAAGCGCTCTGATAGTTCGCGCTATATAAAACTCTGCAAAATAAAAAAAAAGCCAAGCTGCAAATGTGTGAGCCTCACTCGCAATGAGTAAAGACTTGAAGGTCTAGCGGCGCTGGTTTGGTGAAGATCTGGCGAGCTCTTTGCCTTTGGTTTCCAAGTCATCTCTGATTCCACTCGAACTTTTCACAGATTATTTTACACTGGGTTAATATTTCGGTGAGCCAGTACCTCGGGAAGCTGTTCATACTGATACTGAAACGAACGTATAGTAAAGAGACGACGGCGCTAGCTGTGCCTAGGCTTGGAGAGTGGGAGGAGGCCGGGGCCTGCAGGGAGGAGCCGGAGCCGGGCTGAAGGGAGAGGGCGGAGATTTGTGGGGCGGGTTGTGGGCAGCGGACGGGCGGTGGCGGCAGTAGCTGAAGCAGGCAGCACGTCCACCGGTGGCGCTGCAGGAGCGGGCGGCTTCAGTCGCGCTGCTGCGTGTTTCCCATCGGCGACCGCTCCGTGCAGCACCTCCGCCTCCCCTCGCCCGTTGGACCCGGTGTCCCTCCGCGCCGCTGCAGCGCCCGGGCCTCACGCCTCCTTTGCACCGCCTGCCCGCCGCGGCCGCCGCAGGGCCGGGCCATGACCGTGGAGCAGAATGTGCTGCAGCAGACCTCGCAGAAGGTGAGTCCCGCCCGCACCGGAGGTCAAGCAGATGGCACCGGCGGCTGCAGCCCGTGCCCGGTCCCCGGCCTGTGCCCTGCCCCGAAGCCACGCATTCCAACCAACATCCGGCCACCTACACCTTCCCTGCCTGTCACGGGGTCCTGCTGCAGCGAGTGACCTGCCCTGCAGGAACGGGCACCTCCTGCAGCGGGGAAGCTCCTTCATGGCGCTAGCACGCCCCCACAGTAGCTGGAGTTTACTTACACCCCCTTCCAGCTTGTCTATACCTGGGGCAGCCCGCTCCCTACCTTTGCAACTGTAGCGACTCCCAGCTGTCTTGCACCTCAGGATTCCCCACTCACGCCCATAAAAGCAGGCTCACTCGTTCCTCCCCCAGCAGTTCACATCTTACACAACCTCCTCACGCCCCTTCGGGTAGCTTTCGCCCTCGTCGCCAAGCATGTATAACAACCACATTGTGGCCGAGTGGTCGAACCCTTTTACAGGTCCTGTAAAGGTTGTTTTGCCAGTTGCTGCAAAGTGCATTTTTCCCAGAGTTGTTTTCTGCGCAGCACGTTCTTGGCCCAGCAGCAGAGCAAGGCCCTGGTTTTGGAAGCGGTGCCCAGGGCCCTCCCTTGAACCCTGGTACACAATGGCCCGCACTGCATACTTGGTGCATGACGGGTCAGTTCGTATATCTGCCAGCCTCGGAGAGCCCGGGTCTTTGAAGATTGTTTTGATCCCCAGGCATTGACATGCATGGGAGTCCGGCATTCTAAAAGGGGTGTGTTCGAGTGTTCTGAAAAATATTAGCCAGAGTCGAAGTAGAGGGCTACGGATTTGACAGGTTTGTATTTGTTTTGTCCAGCAACATTAGAAAGTCAACCTACTTTTTAGGACACATTTCAAACCCTGGTTTGTGCTACCTGTTTTTCTCGTTACAGGCAATGTCGTTATCTTTTCGCGTAATGTATTCGTTTGTGTTTGCTAGGAAAGCCAAACGGGAAATTAAAACGTGTTAACATTTTTTTTTTTACTGCATGGTGTTTGGCATTTAGGCGGCTCCACCCATCTTCAGAACGTTCACGAGAGAAACGTGTCTAAAGTTAGTGACAGTTGTGCTGAAAGGCCGCATGCCGGCTTTTACAGTGTTGGAAAACCTACTACAACGTCTATTTGCACGCCATATGGTTGATTGCCCTCTTTGGTTGACAGATGACAACTGTTGTTTTTATGGCTTTAAAGTTAGCTAACTTCCTTGGACACTAAGCTGATCGCGATAGTACACCCATAAACGGTTCCAGAGAGCCAGTGCCATCGTTCACATATAATTTGTCAATAGTTCGACATTCAAGGCCTGAACTTTACAAGTAAATATTAGCATTTTTGATCATGGCGTGATTTCGTAAACAACGTCTTGTATTAACTTTTTAAAAGGCAAGCAATCGGGCAGTTAATGTTTGAAGTCAATTTCTGAAGTCATGGAGGTCTTACTTTATATGCAGAACAGAACATTTGTGATAAAGAAAAAATGTAAACGCTGAGGGATTTTGGGTAAATTCCTCCTTTTGAATTTTCTTCCGCAGCTTAGGCATTTATTTCCTTCTTGGCCTTTATGGGAAGTTAAGAATATGAACGTACTATACACTTATTTTTCTTCTTTAATTCATTCATGTTTGGCTGCTTAATCTTCACCACCTTTAGCAAATTAGCTTGCTGTCGTGTTTGGCTAATGTAATCTTCCCAGGAACATGGTTATATTGTGTGTTTTAACCTCGTTAAATGCTATATGCAATTTGTGGTCTAAGGGAAATAATCCGCATTATGCGACCTCAGTAGGTTGAGTACTTGTTGCCGAGGTTCCTGTGGTCACACTCGAGCCCTTCCTTCTGCTGATTCAACCCTGTCATGATCAATATGGTTTGTATAGTTGAGCTGGGTAATTGTAACTTTGATGAATGAAGTCCTATGTTTATGTTAATTCCTTGGGAGCATTTTAAACACATAGTTCAAGAGTCTCTTTTCCCTTAACGGAGTTCTTTCTTATTGCAAGACAAGGTTTTTCGTGTAGAATTAACAAGTAAAATATCTGGGAGCTCCTAAGATTTGTTTCACAATTTTGTTTTTACTGTCACCAAAGGCCAAGGAGGTAGCATTTGGAAATATTTGTTACTGCATATGTTTGGGTGGAAGTTTGGAGCCATGTATTGACACTACTTACGTTGACAGATGTGAAGCTTGATGCAGCAGGGGTGGACCTCTGTCTCTGTATGTCCTTACGTTCTTCGGCAAAATAAGCCTGGTTTATTAGGGGTTGCCCATCCTTTAGGCAGAGCCCCCTCCTATAGTGCCACACAACATAAGTTCTAGAGGACACATCAACAAGTTTTGCTAACTAAAAGATACACCTGTAGTTTTAAACTTTCAGGCTGCACATGGAGCTATTGGCTGTTTTACATTTCTACTTTAACTCTGTAGAAAAACCCTTCATCCTGGCCTTCCTAGCTCTGGTTATGTTGTTCGCTAAATGACAGCCAACATTGTAAGTACCTAATATCTATCTATCCCGTACTGTATGACTTCCACTTTTCAGAGCATGACCTGAAAATCTTGATTTTTTTTTTAGGGACTGTTATCTTCTTTCACAAAATACCCCTTCTTAAATGTTTCTTGTACCAACTTATTCACATTCCTTTGCACATAAAATTGAGTGTTTCGTTTCCAAACAATTTTTATCTGTGCTTAACCTGATGATTGCTGCACTTTTTTTCCCTTCTATCCCAAACATATATTATTTAGTTGTTTTTTGACTGAATTCAAGATAAACTGATTATAGGCCTTGGGCGGTCTATACACTGTAGATGAGTCTTTAGTTTTTTTTTTTTTTTACTTTATACCCGCACATTATTAAACAAGTTAACATGTAATTGGTACTATGTTAATATCTCAATGACTGTATAAGGTTAACCAGTATTGTAAGTTTATAGCATAGCTCTTGGTTGAACTTAGATGCATAGATCATCACTGAGCCAGATTCATATGGTTGTTGGACTTTGGTTCATGACATAGTGCTCTGTTGTACCACTAGACTAACTATTCTGATGTAATGTGCCAGAGGTGCTTTCCAAATGCAAGAATGAGTGGCGCACCACACTGCTTACTCAGTGTTAAAGGGGTGTGTGTGTAAATATATTCAACCGCTTGCTATACCTAAGTGCATGCTCCTGACAGCCCTGGTGCACCTACTGTCAGTAGGCAAGCCACCCGCCGAGATGCATAAAAGTCGTGCATCCAAGAAAGCCAGCATGCATTCCCGTGATCCTGCATAATTTATTTGCAATGTCACAGCTAATGCATTTCAGCGATTGGTGTTCATCACAACAAAAAACACTCAGCCACATGTGAACGAATGGAAACTGAAGAAATCCTATCGGTGGCAAAGGCCAGGACCGCCACAAAACTCACTGCTGCATGTATCCTTTTGCCGTGCACAACTGACAGTTGCTTGTAGCAGCCAACCTCCCAGTCCCACATTGACCATGCAGTTAGCAAGTAATTACCAATTTTGGGAGCTCTACTTCTGTGTAGATGATTCAAATGGTGCCAAAGATATTGGCATATCAAAGCTTTTTTGCCCCATCCCCCTTTATTCATTATATTCACATCCAGACTGGAACCCCTGATCTGGCCATAACCTGACATGCCAACAGAATACGAGACCTGTACATTCCTGTCACCTTTTGTGCAGATTTGACAAAGGGTGCCAAAGTAATTATCAATATTTTTTTTGTCCCCGCTCTTTAACCATGCCCCACTTTACCAATGTGCATGAAACTCAATATATCAGAAACAAGTTAAATATGTCCAGTGTCTGCCAAATTTCAAGCAGATCTATGAAATGCCAGCAGCGTTATTAGCAAATCGATGAGTTTTCGATTTCTCCATTACCCGCCCTACCCCCTGATCACATCTGCATGAAATCTGAGATGTCTGCCTTGAGCTTAACCTGCTGATGGCCCGCACATTTCATATGCATTTATTAAGCAACGCCAAGTTATTAGCACATTAAAATGTTTTTCGCCTCACTTTTATTTTATTTCCTCTATTGATTTGCACAAAACTTGGCATGCCCACAGGTGATAAGAACTAAACCTGCTTAAGGTCTGCCAAGGGATTGGGCAACAATACTAAACTTATTAGCGAATTAACACATTTGTGATCCTCCAGCCCATTAACTGGTTCCACGGCAGATCAACAACAATGTACAAATACTAATTGTAAGCTAAACAGGCTAAGCATCTGACAAATTTGGTACACGTGTCACAAATTTGTCAAAACAATGCTAAAAAGAATGTATTTGTTTTTAGTTTTGTTTTTTGTTCAAAATATCATCTGTTTGAAGACCATAACGCACAATCTAACTGCGAATTAGCCCTATGGGCGTATGTGTAACAATGATTGATGCACTGTGATGTTCATGCAGAGTTGAAATAAAAACAAATAACAAAAAAACCCACAAAAAACAATGTTAAAATTATAGTAGGCAGTTTAAAAGAAAAAAACACTCTTACATCTTTTAAGATGCCTCTGTAACTTGGCCCCCGAACTCCACCAGACGCTTTTTTCTAACAGTAATAGCTCAAAAACCACTGAGTGCATTTACACCAAACCAAGCAAAGCCACCCCTCTAAGAAAAGGTGTTATTTCATGCCAAATTTGGTGTAATGCTGTTTTCTGTTTTTTTCTGGAGCAGAGTGCATTGTTTTCAATGGAAGTTCAAGTTTACATTTTCTATTTTTTATCACCTATTGGAGCTACCTAATAGATTGATCTGCCAGAAACTTGAGCCTAAGCAAGATTCACTTTTGTTTGCGAAGTTTTTTGCAGATTCGTCAAACTGTAGCTAAGTGACAAGCAAAAAAGAAAAGAAAGTCCATTCAATGGAAACTCAAATTTAACCGTATGTATAGAGCCGCAGTTTGTATGCTGAATTAATTGACGGCTTTTCATTTGGTTGTGTTTTTATGTACTGATTAAGTTGGGACAAAGTTGGCGTAACTAATTGTGGCACAGCAAGTGACTCATCAAAGTAATTCGAATGAATGATAAGTATTGATTAGGCTTATAGTGACTAAGTTTACCTGAATTAATATCAGAGTAGGTCATTCTGTATGATACTTGGTGCATATTTGAAGTCTGCTTCTTGTTCCTCTTCGAGTTTAATTCGATGAACATAGTTGTATGGCCTAAAATGCAAGCCACATTTGTGTAGGGGTGTGTGTGTGTGATTTGTGTAGTTACAATTTTGGGGGGGAATTCACACAAGTGATATGAGTATCTCAGGAAACTGATTGTCATAGAGTTTGTGGGTTATGTTCATCAAAGTCCGGTGATTCTGTTATTGATCCCAAAGAGGAATTGCATGGTCATTTGGCTACCGTGAATGTACGTTTGAATCTTTCTTGTTTTTCATGTGAAGTATCTACCTTCTTCTACACCCCCTGAAGAGAGGTGTTTGCATAGGGACGGACGCTTTTCCACTTGCTCACTGTTATACCTGCTGCTCAAGCAGTATGCATGTGCTGTGTGGTATGTTGGTGCATGGTGATGCACTGGAAAGTTGGGTGCCAGTGAGTGTTGATTGAAGTATTGGTAAGGAGGATGCTCCTGGTGGAGCTTAACATCTGGCTTATTTTAGAAGTTAACTATTGGAACTCGTTACTTGGACCGAAAATAAATAAACCTTCTTACCTACACCTTGGAGTTTGGACCTTTCTTTTCATTACAACGCTCACCTACCTGAATTAGGCTTGTAACTGGAAGCGTATACCCAGAAAGGTTTGATTCTGTGGTGTTCGAGTTTGTAGTGCCATCTCCTGGGGCACTCTGTTGAGACCACAACATGTTCTGCTCTGAACCCATTTATGATGACAGCAGCAAAAGTGAATTAACTGGCAGATTTTCTGCAGTTAATTGAATCATCGGTGTCCACTAAAAATAAACAGATCCTCATTATTTGAATCGGTGTTTGTGATTTGCAGGCACAGAGGCAAGATTTTGCTCACCTAAATTTCACATATCTGCACAAAAAACATTTAAGAATAATTCCAAGGGGTTTGTGTGATTTAAACTTGGGCAGGGATGCACTGGAGGCGAAAGTGTGGCAAAGACATTCTTTGTTAGACCCATCCCTTCACTTATATACTTGTAATTCTGAGAAAAGCTCTGTAGTGTCAATCTTGTAACAGTTTCTGATTGAAGGAATGGTTCTTGATGTCACAAGATTGCCACATCAGAAAACCGTTTTCTGCAGTACTTCCAACTGCATTTAGTACCATCTAAAAAAAGGTTGAGTTGAAATTATCCACATTACTCATGTTACTAGAAGAAAGGCACTGGCCTCTTACTTGTGGGTAAGTGCTCACAAGATCTGGTCTTTTAAGCAGTTGGGTGGAAACCTTTTACTTCATTTTCAGCTCTGTGTACATTAAGAGGATTGCTGATTGCTTTGTGCTGATTCTCATGACCTTCTTGTCTGACCCTCCATGACCGGTAGAGCTAAATGCACCAAGAGTTGTTTTTTATGTAGAATTACTTTATTTCTTTTTTTTTTATTTAATGGAGTTTATAAAGTGCAGCATACACCACAAGAGTAACTTGATGCTGAAATTATAACTCCATCAGTGGAAGAGCTCCAAATCATGCAGGAAGGGAACGACCAGATCGTCAACATTTTCCCGACTGTGAGCAGGTTTGGATTGGATTGGGAGAGTCAATAAAGGGGATTCTATTCCTGAGGCTACAGAAAATGCCCTACTGCCAATCGTAGCAGGTCTCTCGGAGTGAAAGTGCCCTAGCTGGTCTAAGGCACCGTCGTAGGTTCTAACAATTGAAACATTGAGACAAAGTAGTATATTTGGGATCACAGCAACTGCTTTGAGAAGACATTCCTTTACTGATAGCTAGTGTAGAGAAAATTGAGCCAAGAAGTTAAGCCCACTTTTCTTTAGTCCTTCCGTAGTCCATTTTGGCCTTCAATCGTTTCTGATGCCGGAAATTTTTAAAATGACCTTTGTATCACCTGCATTCATTAATAATGGAAATCAAGACAGGGTGAGGTAAACCAGAGGTGTAATTTAGATATGAAAGAGCAATGGGGACAAAACAGGACCTAGGGAGCACAAAAGGTCAGAGAGGTAGGTGCAAAAGTTGGAGAAACCATCTGAAAGGACGAAGTGCTTTGAAAACCCTTGAATCAGGTTTTTGCCAAATCCTCCAACCCCATGTGCACCCAGTTGTCACTATAGGATCTGGTGACCCATAATATTGAAGGCTGTCATCAAACGAAGTTAAATTAAAGCTGTCGGAACTAGTTCATCAAGCCAGCGGCGTCCAACAAAGCTATCCTGACAGTTTTTGTGCTACAGCCCTATTAAAAGCTGGTTTGTGTTGGATGAAGACGATAGTTTTTCCTATCTGACCATCTAATCGCTTCAATGCTGCTTTGTCTAATAATTAGAACTGGTGCCAGAGCTGCAAGATTGGGAGAGAGTTGGACAGATTTCTCTTGAGCTGGGCAGAACAATTCATGCTCTGTGAGGCACAGGAATTTTGCCGCAAATGGAGGTTTCACTTCACAAGGTCCTTGTATAGGTAGCAACATTAAAGAAACTGCCCTTCTGCAAGAGCTCCTGTATTCCTCTTGGAATGGTGGGGCAACTCTCATTCTCACTTTACTAGGTCATTGCTCTGCTTGACTAACATTAGTTTGACTGACTGTGATGACTTGTCTCTTCGTGAAGTTGGAGAAAGGTGTTGCCCTTGCTTGGAACCTCTGCACTGTTTTCTGCTTATCACCTGTCTCTCTGGCCATTTGTGTCCTCCACTCAATACTGTAGTTGACACATTTGAAAACAGAACACTCCTCGTTCACAATCTCTGTTTATTATGTTTATGCTGTGCTACATAATCTGATATAAGGACAATGTTCCACATAGAAAATGCATTTGTTAGAACATTTAAAGCTGGCTTTGTTGATTGGACATATTAATCTATCAAGACGAATGCAATTACATTTCCTTAATTGGAAACTATGGAAATGGTATGTCCCATAATTTTCTGTTAAATCCTATTGTGTTTTATCTATAATTTTCATGTAGGTGAAGATCCAGGCAGAGTAATTCTTGGCTCAAGGAAAAAGTGTGTGTGTGTGTGTGTATGTATGTATGTATGTGTGTGTGTATATATATATATATATATATATATATATATATATATATATATATATATATATATGTGCACGCCTGCACCCTGTGTAGTACAGGGGGCCAAGTGACAAGGTGCAAAACCAGGCAAATCAATATGAGTGTCACGCGGCGTTGTTTTATGAGAGAAATAAGCCAACTGCTAATTCAATATGTTCATTAGAGAATACTCACAATCTATTGATGTATAATAGTTGACGTTTCTGCCCGTGCAGCAAATTGGATGGAATCTTTTTCACAACACAGGCAGGAGGGTTGAGGAAAAGAAGATGAGTAGGCGTGGAAAACTATACTGCAGGAGATTAAAGTGCTTGAGCCAAACAAGAAACTCGTTGAAAATCCCCTTTCCCTTGAAATATCCTAAGCCGTGAGGAATTCTAATGCTAGTCAACAGGATTGGGTTTCTAGGTTCCTCCTTTTAGAGCCAAACGCATTGTGAAAAGGTAGGTTAGGATGGAATACTCTGAGACCAGCATTGAAAGCCTAGGTGGCAGGGGAAGACTCATAACCCTGAAGGTGGCTTTGGGCCAAATTGCCTTTAACATTGAACATCAGAAACGTCTTAGCACAGTGCAAGGCCTGGGTTGTCCTACTTTGTCAACTTAATTTCTGTTCACGGATTATTTTAACCACCTTTGCTCACCCCACTGTGCCACTGGTACACCTCTCAACCTTTCCCACCGAACTGTTTCCCCTCTGAGTCAAAACCAACATTTTATTTTTTATTTTGGTGTATGTGTTGGCCAAAGCTTAATATAATTTGTTGTTCTGGTTGCATTAATGTTTACTTTTTAGGCTGGTTTCCTCTCTCACACTCTTCAAATTAAACCCTGCCCCCTACTACAGAAATTCTTGTCGTCTGCACACTGAGAAATTGGGCTAATTTCAGTTTAATAACGGGACAAAACCTTTAGTAACACTGACATTGAAAGTGGTTGGTGTGTTTACATTCACACCGATTTAAATAACTCCTCTGACTTAATAGTGGAAGGTTAGTAAGAGTCTCTGTATAGCGAAGGTGTATTGGATTTATAATTGATATCACTTCAATAGGAAGGATGATCCATCCAACTTAAACAGCTATTCTTTCTATAGAACCTAGTGTTACTGATGGTTCCTCTATGTGCAAATGTTTGCTGTTTTCAGATCCTACATTGATGGTGTACCAAAACGTTGCTTTTAGTGTCATACAGGGTCATGTGGTAGTAATTATGGAAGACTTGTACTGTCCAAAGGACCACGGCTGTATGCAGGAGGTCATGGTTCCCCCTTCCTCCCAATCGCTGCAGGGCATTTTCATGCGTTCAAAGAAAAAACAGCAACTTTGCGCTGTGCGGAGGTTTCGATTTCAGACTTGAACCCCCTCCCCCCTTTGTCCCACCCCACCCCCCTTGCGTTGCAGTCTTTTCCGACCGGTGACCGAGAAAGGAGTGTGCTGTGATATTTTCTTCTTGTTGTTTTTTTAAAATATATTTCTTATTGCCATTTGTTCCAGAAGCCTTCAGTTCCAGAAGCCTTCAGTTCCATCTCCAACCAGTTAGGGATCCATGGTAATGTTTGTGTTCCTCAAATGACCTGTACCTCAATAAGACCATGTTGGATAAGTGACAGCTGGGTGCCCTTCCTTGCTATTAAGGATCCTTCCTTATACGCGAAGATATCAGGCATCCTGAAGAGCCTCACCTTGAGCCAGCAAACGTTATTTACTCTTCGTGCATGCCCCATTATGGGCTCCTAGTCACTTGTAACAAGTACCAGAACATGCTGGAATACTTGTGGAACCTCCCAGCATCCCTCTTGTATGCTTCAAAGCACTGGAAGTAGAGTACATTGCAAACCTCCGCCTTTCCTTTACCACACAAATGACTCCTGAAGTGTTGTATAAAATAACATCACATACACCTCTTCGGTAGAGTGGCCAACTGATCCCCTCTGTGCCCAAAGCCCTTATGGGCCACCATTCGTACTCCCCATGAACTCATATGCACCATTGTATCAAGTTGGAAGACAACACATTTGTGTCTGGTCTATAAAGCCTGTTATGTGCTAGGGCAGTCTGATGAGAGGAACTCCATGTGTGCCTTTGTGAACTGCAAACAAACACCCAAACGTATCTGTATGTTTTGACCCCTGCCTTTGGAAGTCAACTAGGTCTGTTCCTAGAATCTCAGAGAAGAGGAGCTGCTTACTCCGTTTAGTATGTTTACTCCTCGGATTCTACAGCTGTGCTCCAAAAGTAACAGATGTGCAGCTCAGTTTACCTGTGTGGTGGTGTAGACAGGTGAAAATATTGCTCCCTACTTCTCAAGTAAACCAGCCTCTGCAGGGCACTGGAGTATAGCACTGCCATCTTAGAAATCGTTATTCAACCCACAGAAATCCTCATGAAGGATACCTGATAAGAACCCTCTGTGCTCTGTCGGTATATCTGGTGAGTTCTAATTTGAAGACGGTGGCCAGGGAATCAATAAAAGCTTCTTCACACCACTCACTAAAACGTTATATTTGCTTACAAGGAAGCCTTTGTCATGTTTAAAAGCTTCCGGTTGCCATTGTAAGCTGAAGGAGTGAGAGATATATTTGCTCTAATGGCGAGTTTGGTCCACCACTGCCTGGCCAGATATTGTTCAGGGATCACAGCTTTAACTGATGCCACCTAGAAGAAAACAGTCTCTGCTCCGTAGTTGTCCAACTCAAGGATAACCCGTTCAATGTAAAGACCTGCTGATTGGACCTCTGGTTTCACTACCACATCTCGGCATGTTTCTCCAAAGAAGAGACTGGGCTGTGGAGTTAAGAAAGCGTCCGGCAGCCTCTGCTGTATCTCTTCCCCCCCTCCCCCCCCCTCCCCAAAATGTGACATGCTTATGTAAAGGGGGAAGTGCTTGGACATCCTGCTTAAGGGAGTGTATTAGAATGAAAAACTATTCTTTATCTGTAGTGAATACCCTAGCCATATTGGCCAATTCCACCATACTGTTGAGCTGTGGAAGTTCACCTCTTTTCTTCTGGGATTTTGATGAAGAATCTTACTCCCAATTCATTCCTCGTCAGATTTTCAATGATGACTAATCTCGCCGACCCAGCTATCATGGCAATGGGTCTGGGCTCAGTGGTGCTTCTTTACTTCCACTCTGATCTGAAAAGAATGTCTCATTATTTTTCAGGCTTTGCCTTTCACACTGAAATTAGGCTATGCCATATGAATGAAAGAAGTCAACTGAGCTCAAATTGCCCTTTTAGTATCATGAGATCTGCAGCTGTTGTATGCCAAACCCCCATTGTTTGTCATTCTGGTGCAGTGGTGTTTATAAAGTTAAAGACTTGGAGAGCAACTCCAAGTCTTGAGCCACTTAACCGTAAACTATTCTGCTTGAAGTAAAGGAAAATTGGAACAAAACGCTACAGCCAAGCAGTTACATTTCTTTTAGATGTGTAGTATTTGAGAAATTAAGGTATTGGTCAAAAGCCAGATAATTAAAATTCTTGAGGATTCCGTGATGATTTCAACTTAAGTTTAATACATTTTCATTTTGGCTTGACCCACATCCAGCACTACCCTTGCAGCACCCTGCAAGTCCCCGAATTCTTTATTTGGTATCATTACCTGAGCAAGGCTAAACCATAAATAATGATGGTCATATCAGGAGCAAACAGAACAGAAGTGCAAAGCTCGCAGTTCCAACTTTTAATGAGCAGTGCTTAACACATGGTGAACAGCAGAAAGTTCAGTTGTAGAGATACACTTTATCACTTACTGCATGCTTTTTCAGCATGCATATAACATAACTCTAATTACAATAATAACAGGATTTAGAACAGTGTTGTATTTGGTCTTTGAATAATAAAAAGGGGAGAATAGTTATTAGGAGCGATCTCCATCTACAACCACAGACCTTTGCAGGTTGGAGGCAACAAAGCGCCTAATGATTAACGGAAACTTTAGTTCTTTTTTAAAAAAAAAGTGATGGATTCCTAGCTGAACGTGTTTGGTGGAGTTCTAGTTTCTAGGGACAGTGCCAGAAAGGATTGAGAGAGGGTCCTCTGCTTACCAAAGCTGTGGGTCTTTAAATGCGTTACTCCATTACTGTGTAGTGCATATTCATTGTTTGCGAGTTTCCAGCTTAGTTATTTAGGTGGATTGCTTTGTAATTAAGGCAGGCTGTCTTAAAACATAATAAAGGGCCAGTTAAATCAATCTGGCTGCAGCATTAAGGGTGTTATTTTGTTGGCTACTGTGTTATGTGAGTACCTTATCATTTAAACCATACAGTTGGAATAAGTGCAATGCAGTATGCTCCAAAAGCGGAGTAGTTACTACATGGTTGGGTACGTAAAGATACACCTTGTGTGCACGAAATTACCTGTTGTGTTGCGGCACCTTAGGAATTCTGGTCCTGTTCCCCTGTGGAAGCGCCAAGGTGTTGCGGGGGGGGGGGAGGTTTATTCTATAAAGATATTTAAATTGTATAAGGTGATGCTTATTTGTGATTGCATCCTCTTGTGGGCCATGAGCACAGGCATACAGTCCTCACTGTGTGAAGGGCTTGGATCTGTTTCTCAGTCTCCCTGAATTTGTTGAAATGAGTGGTGAAATTGGTGACCCAGAGTTTTGTAAATGGGGGATGGGCATGGGGGATGGGGGATGGGCATGGAGGGGAGGAGTTTCCCCTTTGAAGGAAGATGGGACATCACTAGTTTTGCTTCCAAGGAGCAATGCTCTGGAATCTCGTCAAGACTAGATAGATCTGGTGTTGGAGCCTGTCTGATTTGGCGACATCAGTAAAACTGTATTTTGCAACCCGTGTTAATCACTCAGTTTTGCAAATGACCTCATACCTCCATGTTTGGTCACAACAAGTTAGAAATTCTGAGGTGGTCCCACCCACTGAATCTCCGTAAGGCTGTCACCGATGGTAGGGTGATGAATACTCATAATAGTCTGTTCTGTCGGTTGATTCTCCCAGCCCAAGTGTCTGTGCACGTTTTTTCAACTGCTGCATACCACTGTTGTTTCTAGAGGGGTCTTAAATGGGAATTTATCCCTGGACAAAAGTGCAGTGAGGGTTTTTCTTTTATTACCCATAATTCTAAGGCATATGTGGGTTCTTGTGGCCCACAGTTGAGGCACTGATCCAGTTAATGGGCTGCCCAATAATGGGGTTTAGGGTCTATCATGGCTAGACCACCTTTGTATGTTGATTTAGAACATTTTTCAAAGGAGAGTCGAGGGTAACTTTTATTCCAAAGAAAGGGTCGCAGTGTTGAAGTCCTAGCTTAGTGGTATCCCCAGGGTAGAACATATAGGTAGGTTTCCAAAATGTATACGATTTTAGGGAGAGGTATCCTTTTCAATAGTACATCTCTCCCCATCATTGATGGGGGCAGAACCATCCAGGTCTGTGTATCTCTGCGAATACTGTTCAGTGGGGGTGACCGGGGGGTGGGGGTGGTAATTATGTTCTTGGTGCCGGCTATTACCTCCACCCCTGCCGTGTGGATGCCAAGGTATTTAATGGATTGGGTAGAACTTGGACCCCACAGCAGCCCTCTTGCAACAGTGGGTAAAGGACCATATTCGTCCAGTTTACTTTAGGTCTGAGTGGAGACCAAAGCTGTCGAGCAGTTGTACAACTACTAGTCCTGAGTTCACCAGATCACTTGCGTATATAATGATCATCCGCACAGAGCGCTATCTGATCTATCAGGTCTTCTGACCATTTTAAATCCTGTTTCTCCCTCGAATTTCCCTGGCCATAGGCTCAATTTCAATAGCAAACAGGAAGGAGATTAAGGATATCCTGCCTCACCCCTCTTTTTACCTTTATTAGGTCGGATAGCAAGTTTCTCACCCGGTCCTGGGGCCCCAGCCCCTTCTATAGTGAATTAGTGTATGCAATGAAATGTGGACCAAGACCCGCATATTTCAAGAGCTCGAAGAAATAATCTCAAGGTATGCTTTCAAAAGCTTTTTCTAAGTTTACGCAGAGTAGGGCTACGGCTGCTTTAGTAGGTGACTCATCGCAGTCACCTTTGATGCCCTCTGAAGATTGCATCTGGTTGTTCTGTGTCATAACCAATTTGATCTAGAGAGATCAAAGTGGTTTAATCACTGTGGCTAACCTTTGAGCAGTATCTTGGCGAGGATTTCCACCTCCATATCGACTAGGGATATTGACTTCTCACCATAAGTCTGGACTGAAGTTATCATAGGAAGGCAATTCAGTTCTTTGAAAGCTAGTGTGATATAGGATAACAATGTAAGTTGAAGCAGACTCTGGTTGCTTGGTTTGCAGTCTGGATATTTAGCAGTTTTCTTTGCAGCCTAACATTAACAACATTGCAATATTCCTGTCTCGATAACACCAAGGCTCTATTCAGCTTAGTAGGATGAGGTTGCTTGCGTTCAGGGGGTGATCGGTTTGAGAATGTTCATTGTGTGATTTCTTCAATTCAGCCTTGTTCAAAAGCATCTAGACTTGGTTGTGACAGCGATGTAGTAGCTAACCACTTTAAGAACTCTGCCGGAAAGTCGCCAGTACCTGGCATTCGGTTTTTGATAGTTTGCTTATGGCAACTGAAATTTCCTCTATGGAATTTCCTCCATGGTTATTGACCAATACCTCATGGAGCATCATTTCTGTTTCAGAGAGACTGAGCATAGCGACCAATTCCAAGTTGTCTTTGAGCAGTTCAGGTGGGTCGGTGAGGTGTTGACAGTATACGTCTTTTTAATCCTGTTCAAAAGTGTTTGCTATCTACTCTGGAGCAGAGCTTGTGCTGCCTTTGCAGACTGAAATAAGATGTGTCTAAGTCCCTGTTCTGTACATGCCACTCACTGGGTACGTTTTCAATTTTTGTCACCTTGATCGTATAACTGGCTTTGGGAAACTAACCACATCTTG